>NC_092234.1:75391520-75991520 GCF_036320965.1 Panulirus ornatus
CTAAGCCTTTCTCTATGGTCATGCTTGACTCTCTTCCCTAGCCTCTCTCTCTCCTATCCTGACTGACTCTCGCCCAAGCGTCTCTCTCCTCTCCGGTGAGATTCTTGCCCTAAGTCTATCTCTACTCTCCGACGTAACTCTCGTGCTAAACCTCTATAACCTCTCCAGCATTATTCTCCTCGCAAGCTTTTCTCTCCTGTCCTGTCTGACTCTCCTCCCAAGCCTGTCTCTCCTGTCCCAGCTAACTCGTCCCAAGCCTCTCTCTCCTGTCTAGCCACACTTTCGTCCGATGCCTCTCTCTCTCTCTCTCTCTCTCTCTCTCTCTCTCTCTCTCTCTCTCTCTCTCTCTCTCTCTCTCTCTCTCTCTCTCTCTCTCTCTCTCTCTCTCTCTCTCTCTCTCTCTCTCTCTCTCTCTCTCTCTCTCTCTCTCTCTCTCTCTCTCTCTCTCTCCTGATCGACTCTCGTCCAAAGCCTCTCCCTTCTGTCCGGTGAGATTCTTGCCCCAAGTGTATCCCTCCTGTCCGACCTGACTCTCGTCCTAAACCTCTATATCCTCTCCGGCATGACTCTCCTCGCAAGCCTCTCAATCCTGCCCTGTCTGACACTCGTCAAAAGACTTTCTCTCCTGACTTATCTAACTCTCGTCCCAAGAATTTCTCTCCTCTCCGGCATGACTCTCATCGCAAGCCTCCCTCTCATGTCCTTCCTGATTCTCGTCCCAAGCCTCTCTCTCCTGTCCTGCCTGACTCACGTGCCAAGCTTCTCTCTCCTGTCCTGCCTGAATCTCGTCCCAAGCCTCTCTCTCCTGTTCTGCCTGAGTGTCGTCTCAAGCCTCTCTCTCCTGTCCAGCCTGACTCTCGTCCCTTGTGTCTCTCTCCGGTCTTCTCTTACTCTCGCCCCATTTCTCCCTCTTCTGTTCTGCCTGACTCTCGTCCTAAGCCTCTCTCTCCGTTCATGCTTGACTCTCGTCCCTAGCCTCTCTCTCTCCTATTCTGACTGACTCTCGCCCAAGGCTCTCTCTCTCCTCTCCGGTTAGATTCTTGCCCTAAGTCTATCACTCCTCTCCGAGGTAACTCTCGTCCTAAACTTCCATAACCTCTCCAGCATTATTCTCCTCGCAAGCTTTTCTCTCCAGTCATGTCTGTCTCTGCTCCCAAGCCTGTCTCTCCTGTCCCAGCTAACTCTCGTCCCAAGCATCTCTCTCCTGCCCTGCCTGACTCTCGTAGAAAATCTCCCTTTCCTGTCCTGCATGACTCTCTCCCCAAGATTCTCTCTCCTGTCCTGCCTGTCTCTCGTCCCAAGCCTCTTTTTTTTTGTCAGGTGAGACTCTTGCCCAAGGCTGTCTATTCGTTCTGACTTGACTCTTGTCCTAAGCCTCTCTATTCTCTCTGGCATGACTGTCGTCCCTGACCTCCCTCTCCCGTCCAGCCTGACTCTCGTCCCAAGGGTCTCTCTTTTGTCCTTCCTGACTCTCCTCCCAAGACTTTCCTTCCTCTCCTACCTGACTCTCGCCTCACACTTTACTTTCTTTCCCACCTGAATACTCGTACCAGGTTTCTCTGTCCTGTCCTGCCTGACTCTCGTCCCTTGTGGCTCTCTCAAGTCTTCTATGACTCTCGTGCCATTTCTCCCTCTCCTCTTCTGTCTGACTCTCGTCCTAAACCTCTCTCTCAGGTCATGCTTGACTCTCGTCCCTATCCTCTCTCCTATCCTGACTGCCTCTCGCCCAAGCCTCTCTCTCCTCTCCGGTTAGATTCTTGCCCATAGTCTATCTCTCCTCTCCGACGTAACTCTCGTCCTAAAACTCTCTAACCTCTCCAGCATTATTCTCCTCGATAGCATTTCTCTCCTGTCCTGTCTACCTCTCCTCCCAAGCCTGTCTCTCCTGTCCGAGCTAACTCTCGTCCCAAGCCTCTCTCTCCTGCCATGCCTGACTCTCGTACCAAGCCTGCCTGACTCTCTCACCAAGATTCTCTCTCCTATCCTGCCTGTCTCTAGTCCCAAGCCTCTTTTTTTTTTTTTTGTCAAGTGAGACTCTTGCCCAAGGCTGTCTATGCTGTCTGACTTGACTCTTGTCCTAAGCCTCTCTATTTTCTTAGGCATGACTCTAGTCCCAAGCTTCCCTCTCCTGCCCTACCTGACTCTCTTCCCAATCCACTCTCCCCTTGTCCTGTCTGACTCTCGTCGCAAACCTCTCTCTCCTGTCCTGCTGACTCTCGTCCCAAGCCTCTCTCTCCTCTCCTACCAAACTCTCGTCCCAAACCTATTTGTCCTGTCCTGCCTGACTCTCGTCCAAAGCCTCTCTCTCCTGTCCTGCCTGACTCTCGTCAGAGACCTCCTTCTCCTGTCCAGCCTGACTTTCGTCCCAAGGGTCTCTCTTTTGTCCTTCCTGACTCTCCTCCCAAGACTTTCTCTCCTCTCCTACCTGACTCTCGCCCCACACTCTCGTCCTAAGCCTCTCTCTATGGTCATGCTTGACTCTCGTCCCTAGCCTCTCTCTCTCCTATCCTGACTGACTCTCGCCCAAACGTGTCTCTCCTCTCCGGTGAGATTCTTGCCCTAAGTCTATCTCTACTCTCCGACGTAACTCTCGTCCTAAACCTCTATAACCTCTCCAGCATTATTCTCCTCGCAAGCTTTTCTCTCCTGTCCTGTCTGACTCTCCTCCCAAGCCTGTCTCTCCTGTCCCAGCTAACTCTCGTCCCAAGCCTCTCTCTCCTGCCCTGCCTGACTCTCTTACCAGGCCTCCCTTTCCTGTCCTGCCTGACTTTCTCAACAAGATTCTCTCTCCTGTCATGCCTGTCTCTCGTCCCAAGCCTCTTCTTTTTGTCAGGTGAGACTCTTGCCCAAGGCTGTCTATCCTGTCTGACTTAACTCTTGTCCTAAGCCTCTCTATTCTCTCCGGCATGACTCTCGTCCCAAGACTCCCTCTCCTGCACTACCTGACTCTCTTCCCAATCCACTCTCCCCTTGTCCTGTCTGACTCTTGCCTCAAACCTCTCTCTCCTGTCCTGCTGACTCTCGTCCCAAGCATCTCTCTCCTCTCCTACCAGATTCTATTCCTAAGCCTATTTCTCCTGTCCTGAATGACTCTCTTCCCCAGTCTCTCTCTCCTGTACTGCCTGACTCTCGTCCCAGGCCTCCCTCTCCAGTCCAGCCTGACTCTGGTCCCAAGGGTCTCTCTTTTGTCCTTCCTGACTCTCCTCCTAAGACCCTCTCTCTCTCCTACCTGACTCTCGTCCCAGACTTCACTTTTCTTTCCCGACTGAATCTCGTACTAAGTTTCTCTCTCCTGTCCTTCCTGACTCGCGTCCCTTGTGTCTCTCTCCGGTCTTCTATGACTCTCTTCCCATTTCTCCCTCTCCTGTTCTGCATGACTCTCGTCGTAAGCCTCTCTCTCCGGTCATGCTTGACTCTCGTCCCTAGCCTCTCTCTCTCCTGTCCTGACTGACTCTCGCCCAAGCCTCTCTCCCCTCCCCGGTTAGATTCTTGCCCTAACTCTATCTCTCCTCTCCGACGTAATTCTCGTCCTAAACATCTCTAACCTCTACAGCATTATTCTCCTCGCAAGCTTTTCTCTCCTGTCCTGTCTGACTCTCCTCCCAATCCTGTCTCTCCTGTCCCAGCTAGTTCTGGCCCCAAGCCTCTCTCCTGCCCTGCCTGACTCTCGTACCAAGCCCCCCTTTGCTGTCCTGCCTGACTCTCTCTCCAAGATTCTCTCTCCTGTCCTGCCTGCCTATCGTCCCAAGCCTCTTTTTTTTTGTTAGGTGAGACTCCTGCCCAAGGCTGTCTATCCTGTCTGACTTGACCCTTGTCCTAAGCCTCTCTATTCTCTCCGGCAAGACTCTCGTCCCAAGACTCCCTCTCCTGCCCTACCTGACTCTCGTCCCAATCCACTCTCCCCTTCTCCTGTCTGACTCTCGTCACAAACCTTTCTCTCCTGTCCTACTGACTCTCGTCCCAAGCCTCTCTCTCCTCCCCTACCAGATTCTCGTCCCAAGCCTATTTGTCCTGTACTGCCTGACTCTCGTCCCAAGCCTCTCTCTCCTGTCCTGCCTGACTCTCGTCTGAGGCCTCCCTCTCCGGTCCAGCATGACTCTCGTCCCAAGGGTCTCCCTTTTGTCCTTCCTGACTCTCCTCCCAAGACTCTCCTTCCTCTCCTACCTGAATCTCGCTCCAGACTTCACTTTATTTACCACCTGAATCTCGTACCAAGCTTCTCAGTCCTGTCCTGCCTGACTCTCGTTCCTTGTGTCTCTCTCCGGTCTTCTATGACTCTCGTGCCATTTCTCCCTCTCCTCTTCAGTCTGACTGTCGTCATAAACCTCTCTCTCAGGTCATGCTTAACTTTCGTCCCTAGCCTCTCCTCTCCTATCCTGACTGCCTCTCGCCCAAGCCTCTCTCTCCTCTCAGGTTAGATTCTTGCCCTTAGTCTATCTCTCCTCTCCGACGTAAGTCTCTTCCTATACCTCTCTAACCTCTCCAACATTATTCTCCTCGATATCATTTCTCTCTTGTCCTGTCTAACTCTCCTCCCAATACTATCTCTCCTCTCCAAGCTAACTCTCGTCCTAAGCCTCTTTCTCCTGCCCTGCCTGACTCTCCTACCAAGCCCCCCTTTCCGTCCTGCCTGACTCTCTCCCCAAGAGTCTCTATCCTGTCCTAGCTGTCTCTCGTCCCAAGCCTTTTTTTTTTTTGTCAGGTGAGACTCTTGCCCAAGGCTGTCTATGCTGTCTGACTTGACTTTTGTCCTAAGCCTATCTTCGGCATGACTCTAGTCCCAAGCCTCCCTCTCCTGCCCTACCTGACTCTCTTCCCAATCCACTTTCCCCTTGTCCTGTCTGACTCTCGTCCCAAACCTCTCTCTCCTGTCCTGATGACTCTCGTCCCAAGCCTCTCTCTCCTCTCCTACCAAACTCTCGTCACAAGTCTATTTGTCCTGTCCTGCCTGACTCTCGTCCAAAGCCTCTCTCTCCTGTCCTGCCTGACTCTCGTCAGAGGCCTCCCTCTCCTGTCCAGCCTGACTCTCGTCCCAAGGGTCTCTCTTTTGTCCTTCCTGACTCTCCTCCCAAGACTCTCTCTCCTCTCCTACCTGACTCTCGTCCCAGACTTCACTTTATTTCCCGCCTGAATCTCGTACCAAGTTTCTCTCTCCTGTCCTGCCTGACTCTCTTCCCTTGCGTCTCTCTCCGGTCTTCTATGACTCTCGTCCAATTTCTCCCTCTCCTCTTCTGCTTGACTCTCGTCATAGGCCACTCTCTATGGTCATGCTTGACTCTCGTCCCTAGCCTCTCTCTCTCCTATCCTGACTGACTCTCGCCCAAGCGTCTCTCTCCTCTCCGGTGAGATTCTTGCCCTAAGTCTATCTCTCCTCTCCGACGTAACTCTCGTCCTAAACTTCTATACCCTCTCCAACATTATTCTCCTCGCAATCTTTTCTCTCCTGTCCTGTCTGACTCTCCTCCCAATCCTGTCTCTCCTGTCCCAGCTAACTCTCGTCCCAAGCCTCTCTCTCCTGCCCTGCCTGACTCTCGTACTAAGCCTCCCTTTCCTGTCCTGCCTGACTCTCTCCCCAAGATTCTCTCTCCTGTCCTGCCTGTCTCTCATCCCAATCCTCTTTTTTTGTCAGGTGAGACTCTTGCCCAAGGCTGTCTATCCTGTGTGATTTGACTCTTGTTCTAAGCCTCTCTATTTCCTCCGGCATGACTCTCGTCCCAAGCCTCCTTCTCCTGCCCTACATGACTCTATTCCCAATCCACTCTCCCCTTGTCCTGTCTGACTCTCCTCCCAAACTTCTCTCTCCTGTCCTGCTGACTCTCGTCCCAAGCATCTCTCTCCTCTCTTACCAGATTCTCTTCCCAAGCCTATTTGTCCTGTCCTGCCTGACTCTCGTCCCAAGCCTCTGTCTCCTGTACTGCCTGACTCTAGTTCCAGGCCTCCCTCTCCTGTCCAGCCTGACTCTCGTCCCAAGGGTCTCTCTTTTGTCCTTTCTGACTCTTCTCCCAAGACTCTCTCACCTCTCCTACCTGACTCTCGCCCCAGACTTCACTTTTCTTTCCCACCTGAATCTCGTACCAAGTTTCTCTCTCCTGTCCTGCCTGACTCACGTCCCTTGTGTCTCACTCCAGTCTTCTATGACTCTCGTCCCATTTCTCCCTCTCCTCTTCTCCTTGACTCTCGTCCTAAGCCTCTCTCTCCGGTCATGCTTGACTCTCGTCCCTAGCCTCTCTCTCTCCTGTCCTGACTGACTCTCGCCCAAGCCTCTCTCCCCTCTCCGGTTAGATTCTTGCCCTAAGTCTATCTCTCCTCTCCGACGTAACTCTCGTCATAAACCTCTCTAACCTCTCCAGCATTATTCTAATCGCAAGCCTTTCTCTCCTGTCCTGTCTGACTCTCCTCCCAAGCCTGTCTCTCCTGTCCCAGCTAACTCTCGACCCAAGCCTCTCTCGCCTGCCCTGCCTGACTCTCGTACCAAGCCTCCCTTCCCTGTACTGCCTGACTCTCTTCCCAAGATTCTCTCTCCTGCCCTACCTGTCTCTTGTCCCAAGCCTCTTTTTTTTAAGGTGAGACTCTTGCCCCAACGCTACCTATCCTGTCTAACTTGACTCTTGTCCTAAGCCTCTCTATTCTCTCCTGCATGACTCTCGTCCCAAGCCCCCCTCTCCTGCCCTACCTGACTTTCATCCAAATCCACTCTCCCCTACTCCTGTCTGACTCTCGTCACAAACCTTTCTCTCCTATCCTGCTGACTATCGTCCCAAGCCTCTCTCTCCTCTCCTACCAGATTCTCGTCCCAAGCCTATTTGTCCTGTACTGCCTGACTCTCGTCCCAAGCCTTTCTCTCCTGTCCTGCCTGACTCTCGTTACAGGCCTCCCTCTCCTGACCAGCCTGACTCTCGTCCCAAGGGTCTCTCTTTTGTCCTTCCTGACTCTCCTCCCAAGACTCTCCCTCCTCTCCTACCTGACTCTCGCCCCAGACTTCACTTTATTTCCCGCCTAAATCTCGTACTAAGTTTCTCTGTCCTGTCCTGCCTGGCTCTCGTTCCTTGTGTCTCTCTCCGGTCTTCTATGACTCTCGTCCAATTTCTCCCTCTCCTCTTCTGCCTGATTCTCGTCCTAAGCCTCTCTCTATGGTCATGCTTGACTCTCGTCCCTAGCCTCTCTCTCTTCTATCCTGACAGCCTCTCGCCTAAGCCTCTCTAACCTCTCCGGTTAGATTCTTTCCCTTAGAGTAACTCTCGTCTCCGACGTACCTCTCTTCCTAAACCTCTCTAACCTCTCCACTATTATTCTACTCGAAAGTATTTTTTTACTGTCTTTTCTGACTCTCCTCCCAAGCCTGTCTCTCCTGTCCCAGCTAACTCTCGACCCAAGCCTCTCTCTCCTGCCCTGCCTGACTCTCGTACCAAGCCCCCCTTTCCTGTCCTGCCTGACTCTCTCCCCAAGATTCTCTCTCCTGTCCTGCCTGTCTCTCGTCCCAAGCCACTTTTTTTTTGTTAGGTGAGAGACTTGCCCAAGGCTGTCTATCCTGTCTGACTTGACCCATGTCCTAAGACTATATTCACTCCGGCACGACTCTCGTCCCAAGCCTCCCTCTCCTGCCCTACCTGACTTTCTTCCCAATACACTCTCCCCTTGTCCTGTCTGATTCTCGTCTCAAATCTTTCTCTCCTGTTATGCTGACTCTCGTCCCAAGGATCTCTCTCCTCTCCTACCAGATTCTCGTCCCAAGCCTATTTGTCCTGTCATGCATGACTCTCGTCCCAAGCTTCTCTGTCCTGTACTGCCTGACTCCCGTCCCAGGCCTCCCTCTCATCTCCTACCAGATTCTCGTCCCAAGCCTATTTGTCCTGTCCTGCCCTGCCTGACTCTCGTCCCAAGCTTCTGTCTCCTGTACTGCCTGACTCTCGTCCCAGGCCTCCCTCTCCTGTCCAGCTTGATTCTCGTCCCAAGGGTCTCTCTTTTGTCCTTCCTGACTCTCCTGCCAAGGGTCTCTCTCCTCTCCTACGTGACTCTCGCCCCAGACTTCACTTTTCTTTCCCGCCTGAATCTCGTACCAAGTTTCTCTCTCCTATCCTGCCTGACTCACGTCCCTTGTGTTTCACTCCGGTATTCTATGACTCTCGTGCCATTTCTCCCTCTCCCCTTCTGCCTGACTCTCGTCCTAAGCCTCTCTCTCCGGTCATGCTTGACTCTCGTCCAAAGCCTCTCTCTCCTGTCCTGCCTAACTCTCGGGTGAGGCCTCCCTATCCTTTCCAGCCTGACTCTCGTCCAAGGGTCTCTCTTTTGTATTCTGATCTCCTCCAAGCTCTCTCTCTCCCCTACCTGACTCTCGCCTCAGACATCACTTTATTCCGCCTGTCTCGTACCAGTTTCTCTTCCCGTCCGCATGACTCTCTTGTGTCTCTCCGTCTTCTGACTCTGCCTCTCCAAGCCTACTCCTCCCTCTCCTGTCCCAGCTGACTCTCGTACCCATAGCCTCTCTCTCTTGATCCCAGCTCTGACTCTCGTCTAACTCCCTTTCTTCCTGAGCTACTCTCGTCCCAAGGATCTCTCTCCTCTCCTACCTAGATTTCTCGTCCAAGCCTATTTTTCTCTGTCCATGCTGACTCTCTCCCAAGCGTTCTCTGTCCTGTATGCTGACTCTCGTCCTAAGCCTCTCTCTCATCCCTCCATGACTCTCGTCCCAAGCCCCTTTCCTGCCTCCTGACTCTCAAGCCTCTCTCTCCTGTCTGCCTAACTCTCGGGTGAGGCCTCCCTATCCTTTCCAGCCTGACTCTCGTCCCAAGGGTCTCTCTTTTGTCATTCCTGACTCTCCTCCCAAGACTCTCTCTCCTCTCCTACCTGACTCTCGCCTCAGACATCACTTTATTTCCCGCCTGAATCTCGTACCAGGTTTCTCTGTCCTGTCCTGCCTGACTCTCGTTCCTTGTGTCTCTCTCCGTTCTTCTGTGACTCTCGTGCTATTTCTCCCTCTCCTCTTCTGCCTGACTCTCGTCCTAAACCTCTCTCTCAGGTCATGCTTGACTCTCGTACCTAGCCTCTCTCTCTTGTATCCTGACAGCCTCTCGCCTAGCCTCTCTAACCTCTCCGGTAAGATTCTTTCCCTTAGAGTAACTCTCGTCTCCGACGTACCTCTCGTCCTAAACCTCTCTAACCCTCCAGCATTATTCTACTCGCAAGTATTTTTCTACTGTCCTTTCTGACTCTCCTCCCAAGCCTGTTTCTCCTGTCCCAGCTAACTCTCGAACTAAGCCTCTCTCTCCTGCCCTGCCTGACTCTCGTACCAAGCCCCCCTTTCCTGTCCTGCCTGACTCTCTCCCCAAGATTCTCTCTCCTGTCCTGCCTGTCTCTCGTCCCAAGCCACTTTTTTTTTTTGTTAGGTGAGACTCTTGCCCAAGACTGTCTATCCTGTCTGACTTCACCCATGTCCTAAGCCTTTATATTCACTCCGGCACGACACTCGTCCCAAGCCTCCCTCTCCTGCCCTACCTGACTTTCTTCCCAATCCACTCTCCCCTTGTCCTGTCTGACTCTCGTCCCAAACCTCTCTCTCCTGTTATGCTGACTCTCGTCCCAAGGATCTCTCTCCTCTCCTACCAGATTCTCGTCCCAAGACTATTTGTCCTGTCATGCATGACTCTCGTCCCAAGCTTCTCTCTCCTGTACTGCATGACTCTCGTCCCAGGCCTCCCTCTCCTTTCCTACCAGATTCTCGTCCCAAGCCTATTTGTCCTGTCCTGTCCTGCCTGACTCTCGTCCCAAGCTTCTGTCTCCTGTACTGCCTGACTCTCGTCCCAGGCCTCCCTCTCCTCTCCAGCCTGATTCTCGTCCCAAGGGTCTCTCTTTTGTCCATCCTGACTCTCCTCCCAAGAGTCTCTCTCCTCTCCTACCTGACTCTCGCTCCAGACTTCACTTTTTTTTCCCGCCTGAATCTCGTACCAAGTTTCTCTCTCCTGTCCTGCCTGACTCACGTCCCTTGTGTCTCACTCCGGTATTCTATGACTCACGTGCCATTTCTCCCTATCATCTTCTGCCTGACTCTCTTCCTAAACCTCTCTCTCAGGTCATGCTTTACTCTCGTCCCTAGCCTCTCTCTCTCCTATCCTGACTGCCTCTCACCCAAGCCTCTCTCTCCTCTCCGGTGAGATTCTTGCCCTAAGTCTATCTCTCCTCTCCGACGTACCTCTCGTCCTAAACTTCTATAACCTGTCCAACATTATTCTCATCGCAAGCTTTTCTCTCCTGTCCTGTCTGACTCTCCTCCCAAGCCTATCTCTCCTGTCCCAGCTAACTCTCGTCCCAAGCCTCTCTCTCCTGCCCAGCCTGAGTCTCGTACTAAGCCTCCCTTTCCTGTCCTGCCTGACTCTCTCCCCAAGACTCTCTCTCCTGTCCTGCCTGTCTCTCGTCCCAAGCCTCTTTTTTTTGTCAGGTGAGACTCTTCCCCAAGGCGGTCTATCCTGTTTGACTTGACTCTTGTCCTAAGCCTCTTTATTCCCTCCGGCATGACTCTCGTCCCAAGCCCCCCTTTCCTGCCCTACCTGACTCTCATCCCAATCCACTCTCCCCTTCTCCTGTCTGACTCTCGTCACAAATTTTCTCGCCTGTCCTGCTGACTCTCGTCCCAGGCCTCCCTCTCCTGTCCAGCCTGACTCTCGTCCCAAGGGTCTCTCTTTTGTCCTTCCTGACTCTCCTCCTAAGACTCTCTCACCTCTCCTACCTGACTCTCGCCCCAGACTTCACTTCTCTTTCCCGCTTGAATATCGTACCAAGTTTCTCTCTCCTGTCCTGCCTGACTCACGTCCCTTGTGTCTCACTCCAGTATTCTATGACTCTCGTGCCATTTCTTCCTCTCCTCTTCTGCCTGACTCTCGTCCGTAAGCCTCTCTCTCCGGTCATGCTTGACTCTCGTCCAAAGCCTCTCTCTCCTGTCCTGCCTAACTCTCGTTGAGGCCTCCCTATCCTTTCCAGCCTGACTCTCGTCCCAAGGGTCTCTCTTCTGTCATTCCTGACTCTCCTCCCAAGACTCTCTCTCCTCTCCTACCTGACTCTCGCCTCAGACATCACTTTATTTCCCGCCTGAATCTCGTACCAGGTTTCTCTGTCCTGTCCTGCCTGACTCTCGTTCCTTGTGTCTCTCTCCGGACTTCTATGACTCTCGTCCCATTTCTCCCTCTCCTCTTCTGCCTGACTGTCGTCCTAAGCCTCTCTCTCAGGTCATGCTTGACTCTAGTCCCTAGCCTCTCTCTCTTCTATCCTGACTGCCTCTCGCCCAAGCCTCTCTAACCTCTCCGGTTAGATTTTTTCCCTTAGAGTAACTCTCGTCTCCGACGTACCTCTCCTCCTAAACCTCTCTAACCTCTCCAGCATTATTCTACTCGCAAGCATTTTTCTACTGTCCTGTCTGACTCTCCTCCCAAGCCTGTCTCTCCTGTCCCAGCTAACTCTCGACCCAAGCCTCTCTCTCCTGCCCTGCCTGACTCTCGTACCAAGCCCCCCTTTCCTGTCCTGCCTGACTCTCTCCCCAAGATTCTCTCTCCTGTCCTGCCTGTCTCTCGTCCCAAGCCACTTTTTTTTTTGTTGGGTGAGAGACTTGCCCAAGGCTGTCTATCCTGTCTGACTTGACCCTTGTCCTAAGCCTCTGTATTCACTGCGGCACGACTCTTGTCCCAAGCCTCCCTCTCCTGCCCTACCTGACTTTCTTCCCAGTCCTCTCTCCCCTTGTCCTGTCTGACTCTCGTCCCAAACCTCTCTCTCCTGTTATGCTGACTCTCGTCCCAAGGATCTCTCTCCTCTCCTGCCAGATTCTCGTCCCAAGCCTATTTGTCCTGTCCTGCCTGACTCTCGTCCCAAGCTTCTCTCTCCTGTACTGCCTGACTCTCGTCCCAGGCCTCCCTCTCCTCTCCTACCAGATTCTCGTCCCAAGCCTATTTGCCCTGTCCTGCCTGATTCTCGTCACAAGCTTCTGTCTCCTGTACTGCCTGACTCTCGTCCCAGGCCTCCCTCTCCTGTCCAGCCTGATTCTCGTCCCAAGGGTCTCTCTTTTGTCCATCCTGACTCTCCTCCAAAGAGTCTCTCTCTTCTCCTACCTGACTCTCGCCCCAGACTTCACTTTTCTTTCCCGCCTGAATCTCGTACCAAGTTTCTCTCTCCTGTCCTGCCTGACTCACGTCCCTTGTGTCTCACTCCGGTCTTCTATGCCTCTCGTGCCATTTCTCCCTCTCCTCTTCTGCCTGACTCTCGTCCTAAGCCTCTCTCTCCGGTCATGCTTGACTCTCGTCCCTAGCCTCTCTCTCCTCTGTCCTGACTGACTCGCCCAAGCCTGTCTCCGCTCTCCAGTTAGATTCTTGCCCTAAGTCTATCTCTCCTCTCCGACGTAACTCTCGTCTAAACCTCTCTAACCTCTCCAGCGTTATTCTCCTCGCAAGCCCTTCTCTCCTGTCCTGTCTGACTCTCCTCCCAAGCCTGTCTCTCCTGTCCCAGCTAACTCTCGCCCCAAGCCTTTCTCTCCTGCCCTGCATGAATCTCGTACTAAGCCTCCCTTTCCTGTTCTGCCTGACTCTCTTCCCAAGATTCTCTCTCCTGCCCTGCCTGTCTCTCATCCCAAGCCTCTTTTTTTTGTCAGGTGAGACTCTTGCCCCAAGGCTGCCTAACCTGTGTGACTTGACTCTTGTCCTAAGCCTCTTTATTCTCTCCGGCATGACTCTCGTCAAAAGCCTCCCTCTCATGCCCTACCTGACCCTTTTCCCAATCCACTCTCCCCTTCTCCTGTCTGACTCTCGTTCCAAACCTCTCTCTCCTGTCCTGATGACTCTCGTCCCAAGTCTCTCTCTCCTCTCCTACCAGACTCTCGTCCCAAGCCTATTTGTCCTGTAGTGCCTCACTCTCGTCCCAAGCCTCTCTCTCCTGTCCTGCCTGACTCTCGTCCCAGGCCTCCCTCTCCAGTCCAGCCTGACTCTCGTCCCAAGGGTCTCTCTTTTGTCCTTCCTGACTCTCCTCCCAAGACTCTCTCTCCTCTCCCTTCTCACTCTCGCCCCAGACTTCACTTTTCTTTCCCGCCTGAATCTCGTAAAAAGATTCTCTCTCCTGCCCTGCCTGACTCTCGTCCCTTGCGTCTCTCTCCGGTCTTCTATGACTCTCGTGCCATTTCTCCCTCTCTTCTTCTGACTGACTCTCGTCCTAAGCCTCTCTCTCCGGTAATGCTTGACTCTCGTCCCTACCCTCTCTCTCTCCTATCCTGACTGACTCTCGCCCAAGCCTCTCTCTCCTCTCCGGTGAGATTCTTGCCCTAAGGGTATCTCTCCTCTCCAACGTAACTCTCGGTCTAAACCTCTATAACCTTTGCAGCATAATTCTCCTGGCAAGCTTTTCTCTCCTGTCCTGTCTGACTCTCCTCCCAAGCCTGTCTCTCCTGTCCAAGCTACCTTTCGTCCCAAGCCTCTCTCTTCTGCCCTGCTTGACTCTCGTACCAAGCCTCTCTTTCCTCTTCTACCAGACTCTCGTCCCAGGCCTGTTTTTCCGGTCCTGCCTGACTCTCGTCCCAAGCCTTTCTCTCCTGTCCTGCCTGACTCTCGTCCCAGGCCTCCCTCTCCTGTTCTGCCTGACTCTCGTACCAAGCCTCTCTTTCCTCTTCTACCAGACTCTCGTCCCAGGCCTGTTTTTCCGGTCCCGCCTGACTCTCGTCCCAAGCCTTTCTCTCCTGTCCTGCCTGACTCTCGTCCCAAGCCTCTATCTCTTGCTCCGCCTGAATCTCGTTCCAAGCCTTTCTCTCCTGTCCTGCCTGACTCTCGCCCCAGACTTCACTTTTCTTTCCCGCCTGACTCTCGTCTCTAGCCTCTCTCTCATGTCTTGCCTGACTCTCGTCGCAAGCCTCTCATTCTTGTCCAGCCTGACTCTCGTCCCAAGACTCTCTCTCTTGTCTTGCCTGACTCTCGATCCAAGCATCACTCTCTCCTGTCCTGCCTGATTATCGTCACAAGCCTCTCTCTCCTGTGCATCTTGACTCTCGTCACAAGCCTCTCTCTCCTGTCCTGCCTGACTCTCGTCCCAAGACTCTATCTCTCCTGTCCTGCGTGACTCACGCTCCACACTTCACTTGTCTCTCCCACCTGACTCTCATTCTAAGCACCTCTCTCCAGTCCTGCCTGACATTCGTCCCAAGCCTCTCTCTCCTATCCTGCCTGACTCTCGTCCAACGGGTCTCTCTCCTGTCCTTCCTGACTCTCCTCCCAAGACTATCTCTCTTCTCCTGACTGACTCTCGCCCCAGAATTCAGTTTTTTTCTCACCAGAATCTCGTACCAAGTTTCTCTCTCCTGTCCTGCCTGACTCTCGTCCCAAGCCTCTCTCTCCTAATCTGCCTGACTCTCGTCCCAAGCTTCTCTCTCCTGTCCTGCCTGACTCTCGCCCCAGACTTCACTTTTCTTTCCCGCCTGACTGTCTTCTCAAGCCTCTCTCTCCTGTCCTGCCTGACTCTCGTCGCAAGCCTCTGTGTCTTGTCCAGCCTGACTCTCGTCCCAAGCCTCTCTCTCTTGTCTTGCCTGACTCTCGTCCCAAGCCTCTCCTTTCCTGCATGACTTCCGGCATGACTCTCCTCCCGAACCTCTCTCTCCTGCTCTGCCTGACAATCGTCCCAAGCCTCTCTGTCCTGTCCTGCCTGACTCTCGCCCCAGACTTCGCTTTTCTTTCCCGCCTGACTGTCGTGTCAATTCTCTCTTTCCTGTCATGCCTGACTCTCGTCGCAAGCCTCTCTGTCGTGTCCAGCCTGACTCTAGTCCCAAGCCTCTCTCTCTTGTTTTGCCTGACTCTCGATCCAACCCTCTCTCTCTCCTGTTCTGCCTTCTTCTCGTCACAAGCCTCTCTCCTGTACAGCTTGACTCTCGTCACAAGCCTCTCTCTCCTGTCCTGCCTGAATCTCTTCCCAAGACTCTATCTCTCCTGTCCTGAGTGACTCACGCTCCAGACTTCACTTGTCTTTCCCACCTGACTCTCATCCTAAGCACCTCTCTCCAGTCCTGCCTGACATTCTTCCCAAGCCTCTCTCTCCTGTCCTGCCTGACTCTCGTCCCACGGGTCTCTCTCCTGTCCTTCCTGACTCTCTTCCCAAGACTATCTCTCCTCTCCTGCCTGACTCTCGCCCCAGAATTCAGATTTCTTTCTCACTAGAATCTCGTACCAAGTTTCTCTCTGCTGTCCTGCCTGACTCACGTCCCTTGTGTCTCACTCCGGTCTTCTATGCCTCTCGTGCCATTTCTCCCTCTCCTTTTCTGCCTGACTCTCGTCCTAAGCCTCTCTCTCCGGTCATGCTTGACTCTCGTCCCTAGCCTCTCTCTCCTCTGTCCTGACTGACTCGCCCAAGCCTGTCTCCGCTCTCCAGTTAGATTCTTGCCCTAAGTCTATCTCTCCTCTCCGACGTAACTCTCGTCCTAAACCTCTCTAACCTCTCCAGCGTTATTCTCCTCGCAAGCCCTTCTCTCCTGTCCTGTCTGACTCTCCTCCCAAGCCTGTCTCTCCTGTCCCAGCTAACTCTCGCCCCAAGCCTTTCTCTCCTGCCCTGCATGAATCTCGTACTAAGCCTCCCTTTCCTGTTCTGCCTGACTCTCTTCCCAAGATTCTCTCTCCTGCCCTGCCTGTCTCTCATCCCAAGCCTCTTTTTTTTGTCAGGTGAGACTCTTGCCCCAAGGCTGCCTAACCTGTGTGACTTGACTCTTGTCCTAAGCCTCTTTATTCTCTCCGGCATGACTCTCGTCAAAAGCCTCCCTCTCATGCCCTACCTGACCCTTTTCCCAATCCACTCTCCCCTTCTCCTGTCTGACTCTCGTTCCAAACCTCTCTCTCCTGTCCTGATGACTCTCGTCCCAAGTCTCTCTCTCCTCTCCTACCAGACTCTCGTCCCAAGCCTATTTGTCCTGTAGTGCCTCACTCTCGTCCCAAGCCTCTCTCTCCTGTCCTGCCTGACTCTCGTCCCAGGCCTCCCTCTCCAGTCCAGCCTGACTCTCGTCCCAAGGGTCTCTCTTTTGTCCTTCCTGACTCTCCTCCCAAGACTCTCTCTCCTCTCCCTTCTCACTCTCGCCCCAGACTTCACTTTTCTTTCCCGCCTGAATCTCGTAAAAAGATTCTCTCTCCTGCCCTGCCTGACTCTCGTCCCTTGCGTCTCTCTCCGGTCTTCTATGACTCTCGTGCCATTTCTCCCTCTCTTCTTCTGACTGACTCTCGTCCTAAGCCTCTCTCTCCGGTAATGCTTGACTCTCGTCCCTACCCTCTCTCTCTCCTATCCTGACTGACTCTCGCCCAAGCCTCTCTCTCCTCTCCGGTGAGATTCTTGCCCTAAGGGTATCTCTCCTCTCCAACGTAACTCTCGGTCTAAACCTCTATAACCTTTGCAGCATAATTCTCCTGGCAAGCTTTTCTCTCCTGTCCTGTCTGACTCTCCTCCCAAGCCTGTCTCTCCTGTCCAAGCTACCTTTCGTCCCAAGCCTCTCTCTTCTGCCCTGCTTGACTCTCGTACCAAGCCTCTCTTTCCTCTTCTACCAGACTCTCGTCCCAGGCCTGTTTTTCCGGTCCTGCCTGACTCTCGTCCCAAGCCTTTCTCTCCTGTCCTGCCTGACTCTCGTCCCAGGCCTCCCTCTCCTGTTCTGCCTGACTCTCGTACCAAGCCTCTCTTTCCTCTTCTACCAGACTCTCGTCCCAGGCCTGTTTTTCCGGTCCCGCCTGACTCTCGTCCCAAGCCTTTCTCTCCTGTCCTGCCTGACTCTCGTCCCAAGCCTCTATCTCTTGCTCCGCCTGAATCTCGTTCCAAGCCTTTCTCTCCTGTCCTGCCTGACTCTCGCCCCAGACTTCACTTTTCTTTCCCGCCTGACTCTCGTCTCTAGCCTCTCTCTCATGTCTTGCCTGACTCTCGTCGCAAGCCTCTCATTCTTGTCCAGCCTGACTCTCGTCCCAAGACTCTCTCTCTTGTCTTGCCTGACTCTCGATCCAAGCATCACTCTCTCCTGTCCTGCCTGATTATCGTCACAAGCCTCTCTCTCCTGTGCATCTTGACTCTCGTCACAAGCCTCTCTCTCCTGTCCTGCCTGACTCTCGTCCCAAGACTCTATCTCTCCTGTCCTGCGTGACTCACGCTCCACACTTCACTTGTCTCTCCCACCTAACTCTCATTCTAAGCACCTCTCTCCAGTCCTGCCTGACATTCGTCCCAAGCCTCTCTCTCCTATCCTGCCTGACTCTCGTCCAACGGGTCTCTCTCCTGTCCTTCCTGACTCTCCTCCCAAGACTATCTCTCTTCTCCTGACTGACTCTCGCCCCAGAATTCAGTTTTTTTCTCACCAGAATCTCGTACCAAGTTTCTCTCTCCTGTCCTGCCTGACTCTCGTCCCAAGCCTCTCTCTCCTAATCTGCCTGACTCTCGTCCCAAGCTTCTCTCTCCTGTCCTGCCTGACTCTCGCCCCAGACTTCACTTTTCTTTCCCGCCTGACTGTCTTCTCAAGCCTCTCTCTCCTGTCCTGCCTGACTCTCGTCGCAAGCCTCTGTGTCTTGTCCAGCCTGACTCTCGTCCCAAGCCTCTCTCTCTTGTCTTGCCTGACTCTCGTCCCAAGCCTCTCCTTTCCTGCATGACTTCCGGCATGACTCTCCTCCCGAACCTCTCTCTCCTGCTCTGCCTGACAATCGTCCCAAGCCTCTCTGTCCTGTCCTGCCTGACTCTCGCCCCAGACTTCGCTTTTCTTTCCCGCCTGACTGTCGTGTCAATTCTCTCTTTCCTGTCATGCCTGACTCTCGTCGCAAGCCTCTCTGTCGTGTCCAGCCTGACTCTGGTCCCAAGCCTCTCTCTCTTGTTTTGCCTGACTCTCGATCCAAGCCTCTCTCTCTCCTGTTCTGCCTTCTTCTCGTCACAAGCCTCTCTCCTGTACAGCTTGACTCTCGTCACAAGCCTCTCTCTCCTGTCCTGCCTGAATCTCTTCCCAAGACTCTATCTCTCCTGTCCTGAGTGACTCACGCTCCAGACTTCACTTGTCTTTCCCACCTGACTCTCATCCTAAGCACCTCTCTCCAGTCCTGCCTGACATTCTTCCCAAGCCTCTCTCTCCTGTCCTGCCTGACTCTCGTCCCACGGGTCTCTCTCCTGTCCTTCCTGACTCTCTTCCCAAGACTATCTCTCCTCTCCTGCCTGACTCTCGCCCCAGAATTCAGATTTCTTTCTCACTAGAATCTCGTACCAAGTTTCTCTCTCCTGTCCTGCCTCACTCTCGTCCCAAGCCTCTCTCTCTTGCTCTACCTGACTCTCGTCCCAAGCCTCTCTCTCCTGTCCTGCCTGACTCTCGCCCCAGACTATACTTTTCTTTCCCGCCTGACTCTCGTGTTAAGCCTCTCTCTCTTGTCTTGCCTGACTCTCGTCGCAAACCTCTCTCTCTTGTCCAGCCAGACTCTGATCCCAAGCCCCTCTCTCTCCAGTCCTGCCTGACATTGGTCACAAGACTTTCTCCCCTCCTGCTAGACTCTCGTCCTAAGCCTCTCTCTCCTGTCCTGCCTGACTCTCGCCCTAGACTTCACTTTTCTTTCAAGCCTGACTCTCGTCCGAAGCCTCTCTCTCCTTTACTGCCTGACTTTCGTCCCAAGCTTCTCTCTCCTGTCGTGCCTGAGTCTCGTCCCATGCCTCTCTCTCCTCTCCAGCCTGACTCTTGTCAATTGCCTCTCTCTCCTGTCTTATACGACTCTCGTCCTTAGCCTCTCTCTCATGTCCTGCCTCACTCTCGTCCCAAGCCCCTCTCTCCTGTCCGGTCAGACTCTAGCCCCAAGTTTATCTCTCCTGTCCAACCTGACTCTCGTTTTAAGAGTCTATATCCTCTCCGGCATGACTCTCGTCCCGTGCCTCTCTCTCCTGCTCTGCCTGACAATCGTCCCAAGCCTCCTCTCTGTCCGGTCCTGCCTCACTCTCGCCGCAGACTTCACTTTTCTTTCCCGCCTGACTCTTGTCTAAAGTCTCACTCTCCTGTCATGCCCGACTCTCGTCCCAGGCCTCCCTCTCCTGTCCTGCCTGTCGTACCAAGTTTCTCTCTCCTGTCCTGCCTGACTCTCATCCCTTGCGTTTCTCTCCGTTCTTCTATGACTCTCGTCCCATTTCTCCCTCTCCTCTTCTGCTTGACTCTCGTCCTAAGCCTCTCTCTCCGGTCATGCTTGACTCTTGTCCCTAGCCTCTCTCTCTCCTATCCTGACAGACTCTCGCCCAAGCCTCTCTCTCCTCTCCGGTGAAATTCTTGCCCTAAGTCTATCTCTCCTCTCCGACGTAACTCTCGTCCTAAACTTCTATAACCTCTCCAGCATTATTCTCCTCGCAAGCTTTTCTCTCGTGTCCTGTCTGACTCTCCTCCCAAGCCTGTCTCTCCTGTCCCAGCTACCTCTCGTCCCAAGCCTCTCTCTCCCGCCCTGCCTGACTCTCGTACCAAGCATCCCTTTCCTCTTCTACCAGACTCTCGTCCCAAGCCTATTTGTCCGGTCCTGCCTGACTCTCGTCCCAAGCCTCTCTCTCCTGTCCTGCCTGACTCTCGTCCTAGGACTCAGTCTCCTGTCCTGCCTGACTCTCGTCCCAAGCCTCTATCTCTTGCTCTGCCTGACTCTCGTTCCAAGCCTTTCTCTCCTGTCCTGCCTGACTCTTGCCCCAAACTTCACTTGTCTTTCCCACCTGACTCTCATCCCAAGCACCTCTCTCCAGTCCTGCCTGACATTCGTCCCAATCCTCTCTCTCCTCTCCTGCCTGACTCTCGTCCCAAACCTCTCTCTCTTGTCATGCCTGACTCTCGTCCCAAGCCTCTCTCTCCTGTATTTGCTGACTCTCGCCCAAAGCCTCCTTTTCCATTCCAGCCTGATTCTCGTCCAAGCCTCTTAATCATGTCCTGTTAGACTCTCGTCCCAAGCCTCTCTCTCCTGTCCTGCCTGACTCTCGCCCCAGACTTCAACTGTCTTTCCCACCTGACTCTCATCATAAGCCTCTCTCTCCAGTTCTGCCTCAACTTCGTCCCAAGCCTCTCTCTCCTGTTCTGCCTGACACTCGTCCCAAACTTCTCTCTCTCTCTCGTCTTGCCTGACTCTCGTCCCAAGGCTCTCTCTCCTGTCTTCCCTGTCTCTCGTCCCAAGCCTCCCTCTCCTGTTCTGCCTGACTCTCCTCCCAAGCTCTCTCCCCTGTCCCCTGTGACTCTGAAGCCCAACCTCTCTCTCTTGTCCTGCTGACTCTCGCAACAAGCCTCTCTCTCCATTCCAGCCTGACTCTCGTCCCAAGCCTCTTTCTCTTGTCTTCTATGACTCTCGTCCTAAGCCTCTCTCTCCTCTCCTGCCTGACTCTCGTCCCAAGCTTCTCTCTCCTGTCCTACCTGACTCTCGTCCCAAACCTCTCTCTCATGTTCAGCCTGACTCTCGTCCCAAGCCTCTCTCTCCTGTCCTGCCTGACTCTTGTCCCAACCTTCTTTCTTCTGTCCTGCCTGATTCTTGTTAGAAGCCTCTCTCTCCTGCCCAACTTGACACTCGTCACAAAACTCTCTCGTGTCCTGCCGGACTCTCCTTCCCAAGCCTCTCTCTCCTGTCCTGCCTTGTTCTCGTTCTAGGCTTCTCTCTCCTCTCCAGCCTGACTCTCGTCCCAAGCCCATCTCTCCTGTCCTGCCTGTCTCTCTTCCCAAGAGACTCTCTCCTCTTTTGCCTGACTCTCGGCCCGGACTTCACTTTTCTTTCCCCCCCTAAATCTCGTTCAAAGTTTCTCTCTCCTGTCCTGCTTAACTCTCGTCCCAAGCCTCTCTCTCCTGTCCTGTCTGACTCTCGCCCCAGACTTCACTTTTCTATCCCATCTGACTCTCGTCCCAAGCCTCTCTCTCCTGTCCTCCCTGACTCTCGTCCCAAACCTTTCTCTCCTGTTCAGCCTGACTCTCGTCCTAAGCCTCTCTCTCCTGTCCTGCCTGACTCTCGCCTCAGACTTCATTTGTCATTCGCACCTAACTCTCATCCTAAGCCTCTCTCTCCAGTCCGGCCTGACCTTCGTCCCATGACTCTCTCTCGTGTCCTGCCTGACTATCGTCCCAAACCTCTCTCTCATGTATTGCCTGACTCTCGTTCCAAGCCTCACTCTCCTATCCATACCTGACTCTCGTCCCAAACTTCTCTCTCTTGTCTTGCCTGACTCTTTCCCAAGCCTCTCTCTCATCTATTGCCTCACTCTCGTAAAACGTCTCTTTGTCCTGTCCTGCCTGACTCTCGTCCCAAGCCTCGCTCTTCTGACCTACGTGACTCTCGTCCTAAGCCTCTCTCTCCTCTCCTGCCTGATTTTCGTCCCAATCCTCTCTCTCCTATCCTACCTGACTTTCGTCCCAAGCCTCAGTATCCTGTCCTACCTCCCTTTCTTCCTAAGCCTTTCTCTCCTGTCCTGCCTGACTCTCGTCCCAAGCCTCACTTTCCTGTCCTGTCTGATTTTCGTACCAAGCCTCTCTCTACTCTCCTGCCTGACTCTCGTCCCAAGCCGCCCTGTCATATCTTCCCTGAATCATGTCCCAAGCCTCTTTCTACTATGTTGCCTATCTCTCGTCCCAAGCCTCTCTCTCCTTCCCTCCTTGACTCTCTTCCAATGCCTCTCACTCCGGTCCTGCCTAACTCACTTCCCAAGCCTTTCTCTCCTATCCTGCCTGACTCTTGTCCCAAGCCTCTCTCTCCACTCCAGACTGACTCTCGTCCCAAGACTCTTTCTCACCTCCTTCCAGACGCTCGTCCTAAGCCTCTCTCTCATGTCCTGCCTGACTCTCGCACTAGACTTCACTTTTCTTTCAATCCTGATTCTCGTCCCAAGCCTCTCTCTCCTTTCCTGCCTGACTTTCGTCCCAAGCGTCTCTCTCCTGTCGTGCCTGAGACTTGTCCCATGCCTCTCTCTGCTGTCCAGCCTGACTCTTGGCCCATGCCTCTCTCTACTGTCTTCTACGACTCTCGTCCTAAGCCTCTCTCTCATGTCTTGCCTTACTCTCGTCCCAAGCCCCTCTCTCCTGTCCGGTCAAACTCTAGCCCCAAGTCTATCTCTCCTGTCCAACTTGACTCTCGTCCTAAGCGTCTATATCCTCTCCGGCATGACTCTCGTCCCTCGCCTCTCTCTAGTGCTATCCCTGACAATCGTCCCAAGCCTCTCTGTCCTGTCCTCTCTGACTCTCATCCCAAGCCTCTCTCTCCCTTCCTGCCTGGATCTCGACCTAGGCCCATCTCTCTTTTTCAGCCTGACTCTTAACCCATGTGTATCTCTCCTGTCCGACCTGACTCTAGTCCTAAGACTGTCTCTCCTCTCCGGAATGACTCTCGTCCTAAGCCTCCCTCTCACATCTTGCCTGACTCACGTCCCAACACTCTTTCTCGCGTATTGCAACAATCTCGTCCCAAGCATCTTTCGCCTGTCCTGTCTGACTCTAGTCAAAAACCTCTCTCTCCTATCCTGAATAACTTTCCTCCCAAGCCTCTCTCTCTTGAACAGCCTGACTCTCGTCCCAAGCCTCTCTCTCCTGTTCTGTCTGACTCTCGTCCCAAGCCTCTCTCTCCTGTTCTGTCTGACTCTCATCCCAAGCAACCATCTCCTGTCCTGCCTGACTTTCGTACTGAGTCTCTCTCTCCTGTCTAGCCTGACTCTAGTCCCAAGCCTCTCTCTCTCTCTCTCTCTCTCTCTCTCTCTCTCTCTCTCTCTCTCTCTCTCTCTCTCTCTCTCTCTCTCTCTCTCTCTCTCTCTCTCTCTCTCTCTCTCTCTCTCTCTCTCTCTCTCTCTCTCTCTCTCTCTCTCTCTCTCTCTCTCTCTCTCTCTCTCTCTCTCTCTCTCTCTCTCTCTCTCTCTCTCTCTCTCTCTCTCTCTCTCTCTCTCTCTCTCTCTCTCTCTCTCTTCTCTCTCTCTCTCTCTCTCTCTCTCTCTCTCTCTCTCTCTCTCTCTCTCTCTCTCTCTCTCTCTCTCTCTCTCTCTCTCTCTCTCTCTCTCTCTCTCTCTCTCTCTCTCTCTCTCTCTCTCTCTCTCTCTCTCTCTCTCTCTCTCTCTCTCTCTCTCTCTCTCTCTCTCTCTCTCTCTCTCTCTCTCTCTCTCTCTCTCTCTCTCTCTCTCTCTCTCTCTCTCTCTCTCTCTCTCTCTCTCTCTCTCTCTCTCTCTCTCTCTCTCTCTCTCTCTCTCTCTCTCTCTCTCTCTCTCTCTCTCTCTCTCTCTCTCTCTCTCTCTCTCTCTCTCTCTCTCTCTCTCTCTCTCTCTCTCTCTCTCTCTCTCTCTCTCTCTCTCTCTCTCTCTCTCTCTCTCTCTCTCCTGATTGACTCTCGTCCAAAGCCTCTCCCTTCTCTCCGATTAGATTCTTGTCCAAAGTCTATCCCTCCTGTCCGACCTGACTCTCGTCCTAAGCCTCTCAATCCTCTCCGGCATCACTCTCCTCGCAAGCCTCTCTATCCTCCCTTGTCTGACTCTCGTCCCAAGACTCTCTCCTAACTTATTCAACTCTCGTCCCAAGCATCCCTCTCCTGTCCAGCCTGACTCTCGTCCCAAGCCTCCCTCTCCTGTTTTGCCTGACTCTCGTCCTAAGCCTCTCTCTTTGGTCATGCCTGACTTTTGTCCCAGGCCTCTTTCTCCTCTACTACAGGACTCTCGTACCAAGACTCTCTCTCCTGTCACATCTAACTCTCGTCCCAAGCCTTTCTCTCCTCTCCGGCATGACTCTCGTCCCAAGCGTACCTCTAATGTCTTCCCTGATTTTCGTCCCAAGCCTCTCTCTCCTGTCCTGCCTGACTCGGGTGCCATGCCTCTCTCTCCTGTCCTGACTGAGTCTCGTCCAAATCATCTCTCTCCTGTCCAGCCTGACTCTCGTCCCATGTGTCTCTCTGCGGTCTTCTATGACTCTCATCCAATTTCTCCCTCTCCTGTTCGTGCATGACTCTCGTCCTAAGCCTCTATCTCCGGGCATGCCTGACTCTCGTCCTTAGCCTCTCTCTTTCCTGTCCTGACTGACTCTCGATCAAGCCTCTCTCTCCTGTCCGGTTAGATTCTTGCCCTAAGTCTATCTCTCCTCTCCGACGTAACTCTCGTTCTAATCCTATCTAACCTCTCAAGCATTACTCTCCTCGCAAGAATCTCTCTCCTGACCTGTCTGACTCTTCTCCCAAGCCTGTCTCTCCTGTCCTATCTAACTCTCGTCCCAAGCCTCTCTCTCCTGTCCTGCCTGACTTTCGTCCCAAGCTTCCCTTTCCTGTCCTGCTTGACTCTCTTCCCAAGCCTCTCTCTTCTGTCCTGCTGACTCTCATCCCAAGCTTCTCTCTCCTCTCCTACCAGACTCTCGATCCAAGTCCATTTGTCCTGTCCTGCCTGACTCTCGTCCCAAGCCTCTCTCTCCTGTCCTGCCTGACTCTCGTCCCAGGCCTCGGTCTCCTGTCCAGCCTGACTCCCGTCCCAATCATCTCTCCCCTTTTTTTGTCTGACTATCGTCCGAAACCTCTCTCTCCTCTCCTGCTGTTTGTCGTCCAAAGCCTCTCCCTTCTCTCCTACCAGACTCTCGTCCCAAGACTATTTGTCCTGTCCTGCCTGACTCTCGTCACAAAAATCTCTCCTGTACTCTTGACTGTTGTCCAAAGCCTCTCTCTCCTCTCCTACCAGACCTCTCCTGTCCTCCTTGACTCTCTTCCCAAGCCTCTCTCTTCTGTCCTGATGACTCTCATCCCAAGCTTCTCTCTCCTCTCCTACCAGACTCTCGATCCAAGTCCATTTGTCCTGTCCTGCCTGACTCTCGTCCCAAGCCTTTTTGTCCTGTCCTGCCCAACTCTCGTCCCAAGCCTCTCTCTTCTGTCCTGCCTGACTCTCGTCCCAGGCCTTGCTCTCCTGTCCATCCTGTCTCTCGTCCCAAGCTTGTATCTCCTGTCTGGTGAGACTCTTTCCCAAAGGCTGTCTATCCTGTCTGACTTGACTCTTGTCCTAAGCCTCTCTATTCTCTCCAGCTTGACTCTCGTCCCAAGCCTCCCTCTCCTGCCCTACCTGACTCTCGTCCCAATCCTCTCCCCTTGACCTGTCTGACTCTCGTCACAAACCTCTCTCATCTGTCCTGCTGACTCTCATCCCAAGCCTCTCTCTCCTCTCCTACCAGACTCTCGTCCCAAGCCTTATTGTCCTGTCCTGCCTGAATCTCCTCCCAAGCCTTTATCTCCTATCCTGCCTGAGTCTTGTTCCAAGCCTCTCTCTCCATTCCCGCCTGAATCTCGTCTCAAGACTCTTTCTCTCCTCCTGCCAGATTCTCGTCCTAAGCCTCTCTCTCCTGTCGGGCCTGACTCTCGCCATAGACTTCACTTTTCTTTCAAGCCTGACTCTCGTCCGAAGCCTCTCTCTCATTTCATGCCTGACTTTCGTCCCAAGCCTCTCTCCCTGTTGTGCCTGAGTCTCGTCCCATGCCTCTCTCTCCTGTCCAGCTTTACTCTTTTCCCACGCCTCTCTCTCTTGTCTTCTACGACTCTCGTCCTAAGCCTCTCTCTCATGTCCTGCCTCACTCTCGTCCCAAGCCCCTCTCTCCTGTCCGGTCAGACTCTAGCCCCAAGCCTATCTCTCCTGTCCAACCTGACTCTCGTCCTAAGCGTCTATATCCTCTCCGTCATGACTCTCGTCCCTCGCCTCTCTCTCCTGTTCTGCCTGACAATCGTCCCAAGCTTCTCTTTCCTTCTCCTCTCTAACTCTCGTTTCAAGCCTCTCTCTCACTTCCTGATTGAATCTCGTTCTAGGCCCATCTCTCTTTTCCAACCTGACTCTTAACCCAGTTGTACCTCTCCTGTCTGACCTAACTCTCATCCTAAGACTTTCTGGCCTCTCCGGCATGACTCTCGTCCAAAACCTCCCTCTCATGTCTTGCCTCATTCACGTCCCAAGCCTTTTTCTCCCGTATTGCAACAATCTCGTCCCAAGGATCTTTCCCCTGTCCTGTCTGACTCTAGTCCAAAGCCTCTCTCTCCTATCCTGCCTGACTTTCTTCCCAAGCCTCTCTCTCCTGTACTGCCTGACTCTAGTCCCAAGACTCTCTCTCCTGTCATGCCTGACTCTCGTCCCAAGCCACTCTCTCCTCTCTCGCCTGACTCCAGTCCCAAGCCTCTCTCTCTCTCTCTCTCTCTCTCTCTCTCTCTCTCTCTCTCTCTCTCTCTCTCTCTCTCTCTCTCTCTCTCTCTCTCTCTCTCTCTCTCTCTCTCTCTCTCTCTCTCTCTCTCTCTCTCTCTCTCTCTCTCTCTCTCTCTCTCTCTCTCTCTCTCTCTCTCTCTCTCCTGTCCTGATTGACTCTCGTCCTCTCCCTTCTGTCCGATTAGATTCTTGTCCAAAGTCTATCCCTCCTGTCCGACCTGACTCTCGTCCTAAGCCTCTCAATCCTCTCCGGCATGACTCTCCTCGCAAGCCTCTCTATCCTGCCTTGTCTGACACTCGTCCCAAGACTCTCTCCTAACTTATCCAACTCTCGTCCCAAGCCTCCCTCTCCTGTCCAGCCTGACTCTCGTCCCAAGCCTCCCTCTCCTGTTTTGCCTGACTCTCGTCCTAAGCCTCTCTCTTTGGTCATGCCTGACTTTTGTCCCAGGCCTCTTTCTCCTCTACTACAGGACTCTCGTGCCAAGACTCTCTCTCCTGTCCCATCTAACTCTCGTCCCAAGCCTTTCTCTCCTCTCCGGCATGACTCTCGTCCCAAGCGTCTATCTCATGTCTTCCCTGAGTTTCGTCCCAAGCCTCTCTCTCCTGTCCTGCCTGACTCGGGTGCCATGCCTCTCTCTCCTGTCCTGACTTAGTCTCGTCCAAATCCTCTCTCTCCTGTCCAGCCTGACTCTCGTCCAATGTGTCTCTCTGCGGTCTTCTATGACTCTCATCCAATTTCTCCCTCTCCTGTTCGTGCATGACTCTCGTCCTAAGCCTCTCTCTCCGGGCATGCCTGACTCTCGTCCTTAGCCTCTCTCTTTCCTGTCCTGACTGACTCTCGACCAAGCCTCTCTCTCCTGTCCGGTTAGATTCTTGCCCTAAGTCTATCTCTCCTCTCCGACGTAACTCTCGTTCTAATCCTATCTAACCTCTCAAGCATTGCTCTCCTCGCAAGAATCTCTCTCCAGACCTGTCTGACTCTTTTCCCAAGCCTGTCTCTCCTGTCCTATCTAACTCTCGTCCCAAGCCTCTCTCTCCTGTCCTGCCTGACTTTCGTTTCAAACTTCCCTTTCCTGTCCTGCTTGACTCTCTTCCCAAGCCTCTCTCTTCTGTCCTGCTGACTCTCATCCCAAGCTTCTCTCTCCTCTCCTACCAGACTCTCGATCCAAGTCCATTTGTCCTGTCCTGCCTGACTCTCGTCACAAGCCTCTCTCTCCTGTCCTGCCTAATTCTCGTCCCAGGCCTCGGTCTCCTGTCCAGCCTGACTCCCGTCCCAATCATCTCTCCCCTTTTTTTGTCTGACTATCGTCCGAAACCTCTCTCTCATCTCCTGCTGTTTGTCGTCCAAAGCCTCTCCCTTCTCTCCTACCAGACTCTCGTCCCAAGCCTATTTGTCCTGTCCTGCCTGACTCTCGTCCCAAACCTCTCTCCTGTACTCTTGACTGTTGTCCAAAGCCTCTCTCTCCTCTCCTACCAGACCTTTCCTGTCCTCCTTGACTCTCTTCCCAAGCCTCTCTCTTCTGTCCTGATGACTCTCATCCCAAGCTTCTCTCTCCTCTCCTACCAGACTCTCGATCCAAGTCCATTTGTCCTGTCCTGCCTGACTCTCGTCCCAAGCCTTTTTGTCCTGTCCTGCCTGACTCTCGTCACAAGCCTCTCTCTCCTGTCCTGCCTGACTCTCGTGCCAGGCCTCGGTCTCCTGTGCAGCCTGACTCTCGTCCCATGTGTCTCTCTTCGGTCTTCTATGACTCTCATCCAATTTCTCCCTCTCCTGTTCGTGCATGACTCTCGTCCTAAGCCTCTCTCTCCGGGCATGCCTGACTCTCGTCCTTAGCGTCTCTCTTTCCTGTCCTGACTGACTCTTGACCAAGCCTCTCTCTCCTGTCCGGTTAGATTCTTGCCCTAAGTCTATCTCTCCTCTCCGACGTAACTCTCGTTCTAATCCTATCTAACCTCTCAAGCATTGCTCTCCTCGCAAGAATCTCTCTCCTGACCTGTCTGACTCTTTTCCCAAGCCTGTCTCTCCTGTCCTATCTAACTCTCGTCCCAAGCCTCTCTCTCCTGTCCTGCATGACTTTCGTCTCAAACTTCCCTTTCCTGTCCTGCTTGACTCTCTTCCCAAGCCTCTCTCTTCTGTCCTGCTGACTCTCATCCCAAGCTTCTCTCTCCTCTCCTACCAGATTCTCGATCCAAGTCCATTTGTCCTGTCCTGCCTGACTCTCGTCACAAGCCTCTCTCTCCTGTCCTGCCTGACTCTCGTCCCAGGTCTCGGTCTCCTGTCCAGCCTGACTCCCGTCCCAATCATCTCTCCCCTTTTTTTGTCTGACTATCGTCCGAAACCTCTCTCTCCTCTCCTGCTGTTTGTCGTCCAAAGCCTCTCCCTTCTCTCCTACCAGACTCTCGTCCCAAGACTATTTGTCCTGTCCTGCCTGACTCTCGTCCCAAACCTCTCTCCTGTACTCTTGACTGTTGTCCAAAGCCTCTCTCTCCTCTCCTACCAGACCTTTCCTGTCCTCCTTGACTCTCTTCCCAAGCCTCTCTCTTCTGTCCTGATGACTCTCATCCCAAGCTTCTCTCTCCTCTCCTACCAGACTCTCGATCCAAGTCCATTTGTCCTGTCCTGCCTGACTCTCGTCCCAAGCCTTTTTGTCCTGTCCTGCCCAACTCTCGTTCCAAGCCTCTCTCTTCTGTCCTGCATGACTCTCGTCCCAGGCCTTGCTCTCTTGTCCATCCTGTCTCTCGTCCCAAGTTTTTATCTCCTGTCTGGTGAGACTCTTTCCCAAAGGCTGTCTATCCTGTCTGACTTGACTCTTGTCCTAAGCCTCTCTATTCTCTCCAGCATGACTCTCGTCCCAAGCCTCCCTCTCTTGCCCTACCTGACTCTCGTCCCAATCCTCTCCCCTTGTCCTGTCTGACTCTCGTCACAAACCTCTCTCTTCTGTCCTGCTGACTCTCATCCCAAGCCTCTCTCTCCTCTCCTACCAGACTCTCGTCCCAAGCCTTATTGTCCTGTCCTGCCTGAATCTCCTCCCAAGCCTTTATCTCCTATCCTGCCTGAGTCTTGACCTAAGCCTCTCTCTCCATTCCTGCCTGACTCTCGTCTCAAGACTCTTTCTCTCCTCCTGCCAGATTCTCGTCCTAAGCCTCTCTCTCCTGTCCTGCCTGACTCTCTCCATAGACTTCACTTTTCTTTCAAGCCTGACTCTCGTCCGAAGCCTCTCTCTCATTTCATGCCTGACTTTCGTCACAAGCCTCTCTCTCCTGTCGTGCCTGAGTCTCGTCCCATGTCTCTCTCTCCTGTCCAGCTTTACTCTTGTCCCATGCCTCTCTCTCTTGTCTTCTACGACTCTCGTCCTAAGCCTCTCTCTCATGTCCTGCCTCACTCTCGTCCCAAGCCCCTCTCTCCTGTCCGGTCAGACTCTAGCCCCAAGTCTATCTCTCCTGTCCAACCTGACTCTCGTCCTAAGCGTCTATATCCTCTCCGTCATGACTCTCGTCCCTCGCCTCTCTCTCCTGTTCTGCCTGACAATCGTCCCAAGCTTCTCTGTCCTTTTCCTCTCTAACTCTCGTTTCAAGCCTCTCTCTCACTTCCTGATTGAATCTCGTTCTAGGCCCTTCTCTCTTTTCCAACCTGACTCTTAACCCAGTTGTACCTCTCCTGTCTCACGTAACTCTCATCCTAAGACTCTCTGGCCTCTCCGGCATGACTCTCGTCCCAAGCCTCCATCTCAGGTCTTGCCTCATTCACGTCCAAATCCTTTTTCTCCCGTATTGCAACAATCTCGTCCCAAGGATCTTTCCCCTGTCCTGTCTGACTCTAGTCCAAAGCCTCTCTCTCCTATCCTGCCTGACTTTCGTCCCAAGCCTCTCTCTCTTGTACTGCCTGACTCTAATTCCCAGACTCTCTCTCCTGTCCTGCCTGACTCTCGTCACAAATCACTCTCTCCTGTCTCGCCTGACTCTGGTCCCAAGCCTCTCTCTCTCTCTCTCTCTCTCTCTCTCTCTCTCTCTCTCTCTCTCTCTCTCTCTCTCTCTCTCTCTCTCTCTCTCTCTCTCTCTCTCTCTCTCTCTCTCTCTCTCTCTCTCTCTCTCTCTCTCTCTCTCTCTCTCTCTCTCTCTCTCTCTCTCTCTCTCTCTCTCTCTCTCTCTCTCTCTCTCTCTCTCTCTCTCCTGTCCTGATTGACTCTCGTCCAAAGCCTCTCCCTTCTCTCCGATTAGATTCTTGTCCAAAGTCTATCCCTCCTGTCCGATCTGACTCTCGTCCTAAGCCTCTCAATCCTCTCCGGCATGACTCTCCTCGCAAGCCTCTCTATCCTCCCTTGTCTGACTCTCGTCCCAAGACTCTCTCCTAACTTATCCAACTCTCGTCCCAAGCCTCCCTCTCCTGTCCAGCCTGACTCTCGTCCCAAGCCTCCCTCTCCTGTTTTGCTTGACTTTCGTCCTAAGCCTCTCTCCGGTCATGCCTGACATTTGTCCCAGGCCTCTTTCTCCTCTACTACAGGACTCTCGTACCAAGACTCTCTCTCCTGTCCCATCTAACTCTCGTCCCAAGCCTTTCTCTCCTCTCCGGCATGACTCTCGTCCCAAGCGTCCCTCTCATGTCTTCCCTGATTTTCGTCCCAAGCCTCTCTCTCCTGTCCTGCCTGACTCGGGTGCCATGCCTCTCTCTCCTGTCCTGACTGAGTCTCGTCCAAATCCTCTCTCTCTTGTCCAGCCTGACTCTCGTCCCATGTGTCTCTCTGCGGTCTTCTATGACTCTCATCCAATTTCTCCCTCTCCTGTTCGTGCATGACTCTCGTCCTAAGCCTCTCTCTCCGAGCATGCCTGACTCTCGTCCTTAGCCTCTCTCTTTCCTGTCCTGACTGACTCTCGACCAAGCCTCTCTCTCCTGTACGGTTAGATTCTTGCCCTAAGTCTATCTCTCCTCTCCGACGTAACTCTCGTTCTAATCCTATCTAACCTCTCAAGCATTACTCTCCTCGCAAGAATCTCTCTCCTGACCTGTCTGACTCTTCTCCCAAGCCTGTCTCTCCTGTCCTATGTTAACTCTCGTCCCAAGCCTCTCTCTCCTGTCCTGCCTGACTTTCGTCCAAGCTTCCCTTTCCTGTCCTGCTTGACTCTCTTCCCAAGCCTCTCTCTTCTGTCCTGCTGACTCTCATCCCAAGCTTCTCTCTCCTCTCCTACCAGACTCTCGATCCAAGTCCATTTGTCCTGTCCTGCCTGACTCTCGTCCCAAGCCTCTCTCTCCTGTCCTGCCTGACTCTCGTCCCAGGCCTCGGTCTCCTGTCCAGCCTGACTCCCGTCCCAATCATCTCTCCCCTTTTTTTGTCTGACTATCGTCCGAAACCTCTCTCTCCTCTCCTGCTGTTTGTCGTTCAAAGCCTCTCCCTTTTCTCCTACCAGACTCTCGTCCCAAGACTATTTGTCCTGTCCTGCCTGACTCTCGTCCCAAACCTCTCTCCTGTACTCTTGACTGTTGTCCAAAGCCTCTCTCTCATCTCCTACCAGACCTTTCCTGTCCTCCTTGACTCTCTTCCCAAGCCTCTCTCTTCTGTCCTGATGGCTCTCATCCCAAGCTTCTCTCTCCTCTCCTACCAGACTCTCGATCCAAGTCCATTTGTCCTGTCCTGCCTGACTCTCGTCCCAAGCCTTTTTGTCCTGTCCTGCCCAACTCTCGTCCCAAGCCTCTCTCTTCTGTCCTGCCTGACTCTCGTCCCAGGCCTTGCTCTCCTGTCCATCCTGTCTCTCGTCCCAAGCTTGTATCTCCTGTCTGGTGAGACTCTTTCCCAAAGGCTGTCTATCCTGTCTGACTTGACTCTTGTCCTAAGCCTCTCTATTCTCTCCAGCATGACTCTCGTCCCAATCCTCTCCCCTTGTCCTGTCTGACTCTAGTCACAAACCTCTCTCATCTGTCCTGCTGACTCTCATCCCAAGCCTCTCTCTCCTCTCCTACCAGACTCTCGTCCCAAGCCTTATTGTCCTGTCCTGCCTGAATCTCCTCCCAAGCCTTTATCTCCTATCCTGCCTGAGTCTTGTTCCAAGCCTCTCTCTCCATTCCCGCCTGACCCTCGTCTCAAGACTCTTTCTCTCCTCCTGCCAGACTTTCGTCCTAAGCCTCTCTCTCCTGTCCTGCCTGACTCTCACCATAAACTTCACTTTTCTTTCAAGCCTGACTCTCGTCCGAAGCCTCTCTCTCATTTCATGCCTGACTTTCGTCCCAAGCCTCTCTCACTGTCGTGCCTGAATCTCGTCCCATGCCTCTCTCACCTGTCCAGCTTTACTCTTGTCCCATGCCTCTCTCTCTTGTCTTCTACGACTCTCGTCCTAAGCCTCTCTCTCATGTCCTGCCTCACTCTCGTCCCAAGCCCCTCTCTCCTGTCCGGTTAGACTCTAGCCCCAAGTCTATCTCTCCTGTCCAACCTGACTCTCGTCCTAAGCGTCTATATCCTCTCCGTCATGACTCTCGTCCCTCGCCTCTCTCTCCTGTTCTGCCTGACAATCGTCCCAAGCTTCTCTGTCCTTTTCCTCTCTAACTCTCGTCTCAAGCCTCTCTCTCACTTCCTGATTGAATCTCGTTCTAGGCCCTTCTCTCTTTTCCAACCTGACTCTTAACCCAGTTGTACCTCTCCTGTCTTGACCTAACTCTCATCCTAAGAGTCTCTGGCCTCTCCGGCATGACTCTCGTCCCAAGCCTCACTCTCATGTCTTGCCTCATTCACGTCCCAAGCCTTTTTCTCCCGTACTGCAACAATCTCGTCCCAAGGATCTTTCCCCTGTCCTGTCTGACTCTAGTCCAAAGCCTCTCTCTCCTATCCTGCCTGACTTTCGTCCCAAGCCTCTCTCTCCTGTACTGCCTGACTCTAGTCCCAAGACTGTCTCTCCTGTCCTGCCTGACTCTCGTCCCAAGCCACTCTCTCCTGTCTCGCCTGACTCCAGTCCCAAGCCTCTCTCTCTCTCTCTCTCTCTCTCTCTCTCTCTCTCTCTCTCTCTCTCTCTCTCTCTCTCTCTCTCTCTCTCTCTCTCTCTCTCTCTCTCTCTCTCTCTCTCTCTCTCTCTCTCTCTCTCTCTCTCTCTCTCTCTCTCTCTCTCTCTCCTGTCCTGATTGACTCTCGTCCAAAGCCTCTCCCTTCTGTCCGATTAGATATTTGTCCAAAGTCTATCCCTCCTGTCCGACCTGACTCTCGTCCTAAGCCTCTCAATCCTCTCCGGCATGACTCTCCTCGCAAGCCTCTCTATCCTGCCTTGTCTGACACTCGTCCCAAGACTCTCTCCTAACTTATCCAACTCTCGTCCCAAGCCTCCCTCTCCTGTCCAGCCTGACTCTCGTCCCAAGCCTCCCTCTCCTGTTTTGCCTGACTCTCGTCCTAAGCCTCTCTCTTCGGTCATGCCTGACTCTTGTCCCAGGCCTCTTTCTCCTCTACTACAGGACTCTCGTGCCAAGACTCTCTCTCCTGTCCCATCTAACTCTCGTCCCAAGCCTTTCTCTCCTCTCCGGCATGACTCTCGTCCCAAGCGTCTATCTCATGTCTTCCCTGATTTTCGTCCCAAGCCTCTCTCTCCTTTCCTGCCTGACTCGGGTGCCATGCCTCTCTCTCCTGTCTTGACTTAGTCTCGTCCAAATCCTCTCTCTCCTGTCCAGCCTGACTCTCGTCCCATGTGTCTCTCTGCGGTCTTCTATGACTCTCATCCAATTTCTCCCTCTCCTGTTCGTGCATGACTCTCGTCCTAAGCCTCTCTCTCCGGGCATGCCTGACTCTCGTCCTTAGCCTCTCTCTTTCCTGTCCTGACTGACTCTCGACCAAGCCTCTCTCTCCTGTCCGGTTAGATTCTTGCCCTAAGTCTATCTCTCCTCTCCGACGTAACTCTCGTTCTAATCCTATCTAACCTCTCAAGCATTACTCTCCTCGCAAGAATCTCTCTCCTGACCTGTCTGACTCTTCTCCCAAGCCTGTCTCTCCTGTCCTATCTAACTCTCGTCCCAAGCCTCTCTCTCCTGTCCTGCCTGACTTTCGTTTCAAACTTCCCTTTCCTGTCCTGCTTGACTCTCTTCCCAAGCCTCTCTCTTCTGTCCTGCTGACTCTCATCCCAAGCTTCTCTCTCCTCTCCTACCAGACTCTCGATCCAAGTCCATTTTTCCTGTCCTGCCTGACTCTCGTCACAAGCCTCTCTCTCCTGTCCTGCCTGACTCTCGTCCCAGGCCTCGGTCTCCTGTCCAGCCTGACTCCCGTCCCAATCATCTCTCCCCTTTTTTTGTCTGACTATCGTCCGAAACCTCTCTCTCCTCTCCTGCTGTTTGTCGTCCAAAGCCTCTCCCTTCTCTCCTACCAGATTCTCGTCCCAAGACTATTTGTCCTGTCCTGCCTGACTCTCGTCCCAAACCTCTCTCCTGTACTCTTGACTGTTGTCCAAAGCCTCTCTCTCCTCTCCTACCAGACCTTTCCTGTCCTCCTTGACTCTCTTCCCAAGCCTCTCTCTTCTGTCCTGATGACTCTCATCCCAAGCTTCTCTCTCCTCTCCTACCAGACTCTCGATCCAAGTCCATTTGTCCTGTCCTGCCTGACTCTCGTCCCAAGCCTTTTTGTCCTGTCCTGCCCAACTCTCGTCCCAAGCCTCTCTCTTCTGTCCTGCCTGACTCTCGTCCCAGGCCTTGCTCTCCTGTCCATCCTGTCTCTCGTCTCAAGCTTGTATCTCCTGTCTGGTGAGACTCTTTCTCAAAGGCTGTCTATCCTGTCTGACTTGACTCTTGTCCTAAGCCTCTCTATTCTCTCCAGCATGACTCTCGTCCCAAGCCTCCCTCTCCTGCCCTACCTGACTCTCGTCCCAATCCTCTCCCCTTGTCCTGTCTGACTCTCGTCACAAACCTCTCTCTTCTGTCCTGCTGACTCTCATCCCAAGCCTCTCTCTCCTCTCCTACCAGACTCTCGTCCCAAGCCTTATTGTCCTGTCCTGCCTGAATCTCCTCCCAAGCATTTATCTCCTATCCTGCCTGAGTCTTGTTCTAAGCCTCTCTCTCCATTCCTGCCTGACTCTCGTCTCAAGACTCTTTCTCTCCTCCTGCCAGATTCTCGTCCTAAGCCTCTCTCTCCTGTCGGGCCTGACTCTCGCCATAGACTTCACTTTCTTTCAAGCCTGACTCTCGTCCGAAGCCTCTCTCTCATTTCATGCCTGACTTTCGTCACATGCCTCTCTCCCTGTTGTGCCTGAGTCTTGTCCCATGTCTCTCTCTCCTGTCCAGCTTTACTCTTGTCCCATGCCTCTCTCTCTTGTCTTCTACGACTCTCGTCCTAAGCCTCTCTCTCATGTCCTGCCTCACTCTCGTCCCAAGCCCCTCTCTCCTGTCCGGTCAGACTCTAGCCCCAAGTCTATCTCTCCTGTCCAACCTGACCCTCGTCCTAAGCGTCTATATCCTCTCCGTCATGACTCTCGTTCCTCGCCTCTCTCTCCTGTTCTGCCTGACAATCGTCCCAAGCTTCTCTGTCCTTTTCCTCTCTAACTCTCGTTTCAAGCCTCTCTCTCACTTCCTGATTGAATCTCGTTCTAGGCCCATTTCTCTTTTCCAACCTGACTCTTAACCCAGTTGTACCTCTCCTGTCTGACCTAACTCTCATCCTAAGACTCTCTGGCCTCTCCGGCATGACTCTCGTCCCAAGCCTCCCTCTCAGGTCTTGCCTCATTCACGTCCCAAGCCTTTTTCTCCCGTATTGCAACAATCTCGTCCCAAGGATCTTTCCCCTGTCCTGTCTGACTCTAGTCCAAAGCCTCTCTCTCCTATCCTGCCTGACTTTCGTCCCAAGCCTCTCTCTCCTGTACTGCCTGACTCTAATCCCAAGACTCTCTCTCCTGTCCTGTCTGACTCTCGTCCCAAATCACTCTCTCCTGTCTCGCCTGACTCTAGTCCCAACCCTCTCTCTCTCTCTCTCTCTCTCTCTCTCTCTCTCTCTCTCTCTCTCTCTCTCTCTCTCTCTCTCTCTCTCTCTCTCTCTCTCTCTCTCTCTCTCTCTCTCTCTCTCTCTCTCTCTCTCTCTCTCTCTCTCTCTCTCTCTCTCTCTCTCTCTCTCTCTCTCTCTCTGTCTCTCTCTCTCTCCTGTCCTGATTAACTCTCGTCCAAAGCCTCTCCCTTCTCTCCGATTAGATTCTTGTCCAAAGTCTATCCCTCCTGTCCGACCTGACTCTCGTCCTAAGACTCTCAATCCTCTCCGGCATGACTCTCCTCGCAAGCCTCTCTATCCTCCCTTGTCTGACTCTCGTCCCAAGACTCTCTCCTAACTTATCCAACTCTCGTCCCAAGCCTCCCTCTCCTGTCCAGCCTGACTCTCGTCCCAAGCCTCCCTCTCCTGTTTTGCCTGACTCTCGTCCTAAGCCTCTCTCCGGTCATGCCTGACATTTGTCTCATGCCTCTTTCTCCTCTACTACAGGACTCTCGTGCCAAGACTCTCTCTCCTGTCCCATCTAACTCTCGTCCCAAGCCTTTCTCTCCTCTCCGGCATGACTCTCGTCCAAAGCGTCCCTCTCATGTCTTCCCTGATTTTCGTCCCAAGCCTCTCTCTCCTGTCCTGCCTGACTCGGGTGCCATGCCTCTCTCTCCTGTCCTGACTGAGTCTCGTCCAAATCCTCTCTCTCCTGTCCAGCCTGACTCTCGTCCCATGTGTCTCTCTGCGGTCTTCTATGACTCTCATCCAATTTCTCCCTCTCCTGTTCGTGCATGACTCTCGTCCTAAGCCTCTCTCTCTCCGGGCATGCCTGACTCTCGTCCTTAGCCTCTCTCTTTCCTGTCCTGACTGACTCTCGACCAAGCCTCTCTCTCCTGTCCGGTTAGATTCTTGCCCTAAGTCTATCTCTCCTCTCCGACGTAACTCTCGTTCTAATCTTATCTAACCTCTCAAGCATTACTCTCCTCGCAAGAATCTCTCTCCTGACCTGTCTGACTCTTCTCCCAAGCCTGTCTCTCCTGTCCTATCTAACTCTCGTCCCAAACCTCTCTCTCCTGTCCTGCCTGACTTTCGTCCCAAGCTTCCCTTTCCTGTCCTGCTTGACTCTCTTCCCAAGCCTCTCTCTTCTGTCCTTCTGACTCTCATCCCAAGCTTCTCTCTCCTCTCCTACCAGACTCTCGATCCAAGTCCATTTGTCCTGTCCTGCCTGACTCTCGTCCCAAGCCTCTCTCTCCTGTCCTGCCTGACTCTCGTCCCAAGCCTCGGTCTCCTGTCCAGCCTGACTCCCGTCCTAATCATCTCTCCCCTTTTTTTGTCTGACTATCGTTCGAAACCTCTCTCTCATCTCCTGCTGTTTGTCGTCCAAAGCCTCTCCCTTTTCTCCTACCAGACTCTCGTCCCAAGATTATTTGTCCTGTCCTGCCTGACTCTCGTCACAAAAATCTCTCCTGTACTCTTGACTGTTGTCCAAAGCCTCTCTCTCCTCTCCTACCAGACCTTTCATGTCCTCCTTGACTCTCTTCCCAAGCCTCTCTCTTCTGTCCTGATGACTCTCTCCTCTCCTACCAGACTCTCGATCCAAGTCCATTTGTCCTGTCCTGCCTGACTCTCGTCCCAAGCCTTTTTGTCCTGTCCTGCCCAACTCTCGTCCCAAGCCTCTCTCTTCTGTCCTGCCTGACTCTCGTCCCAGGCCTTGCTCTCCTGTCCATCCTGTCTCTCGTCTCAAGCTTGTATCTCCTGTCTGGTGAGACTCTTTCCCAAAGGCTGTCTATCCTGTCTGACTTGACTCTTGTCCTAAGCCTCTCTATTCTCTCCAGCATGACTCTCGTCCCAAGCCTCCCTCTCCTGCCCTACCTGACTCTCGTCCCAATCCTCTCCCCTTGTCCTGTCTGACTCTCGTCACAAACCTCTCTCTTCTGTCCTGCTGACTCTCATCCCAAGCCTCTCTCTCCTCTCCTACCAGAATCTCGTCCCAAGCCTTATTGTCCTGTCCTGCCTGAATCTCCTCCCAAGCCTTTATCTCCTATCCTGCCTGAGTCTTGTTCCAAGCCTCTCTCTCCATTCCTGCCTGACTCTCGTCTCAAGACTTTCTCTCCTCCTGAAAGATTCTCGTCCTAAGCCTCTCTCTCCTGTCGGGCCTGACTCTCGACATAGACTTCCCTTTCTTTCAAGCCTGACTCTCGTCCGAAGCCTCTCTCTCATTTCATGCCTGACTTTCGTCACAAGCCTCTCTCTCCTGTCGTGCCTGAGTCTCGTCCCATGCCTCTCTCTCTCCTGTCCAGCTTTACTGTTGACCCATGCCTCTCCTGTCTTCTACGACTCTCGTCCTAAGCCTCTCTCTCATGTCCTGCCTCACTCTCGTCCCATGCCCCTCTCTCCTGTCCGGTCAGACTCTAGCCCCAAGTCTATCTCTCCTGTCCAACCTGACTCTCGTCCTAAGCGTCTATATCCTCTCCGTCATGACTCTCGTCCCTCGCCTCTCTCTCCTGTTCTGCCTGACAATCGTCCGAAGCTTCTCTGTCCTTTTCCTCTCTAACTCTCGTTTCAATCCTCTCTCTCACTTCCTGATTGAATCTCGTTCTAGGCCCATCTCTCTTTTCCAACCTGACTCTTAACCCAGTTGTACCTCTCCTCTCTGACCTGACTCTCATCCTAATGCTCTCTGTCCTCTCCGGCATGACTCTCGTCCCAAGCCTCCCTCTCATGTCTTGCCTCATTCACGTCCCAAGCCTTTTTCTCCCGTAATGCAACAATCTCGTCCCAAGCATCTTTCCCCTGTCCTGTCTGACTCTAGTCCAAAGCCTCTCTCTCCTATCCTGCCTGACTTTCGTCCCAAGCCTCTCTCTCCTGTACTGCCTGACTCTAGTCCCAAGACTCTCTCTCGTGTCCTGCCTGACTCTCGTCCCAAGCCACTCTCTCCTGTCTCGCCTGACTCTAGTCCCAAGTCTCTCTCTCTCTCTCTCTCTCTCTCTCTCTCTCTCTCTCTCTCTCTCTCTCTCTCTCTCTCTCTCTCTCTCTCTCTCTCTCTCTCTCTCTCTCTCTCTCTCTCTCTCTCTCTCTCTCTCTCTCCTGTCCTGATTGACTCTTGTCCAAAGCCTCTCCCTTGTGTCCGGTTAGATTCTTGCCCCAAGTCTATCCCTCCTGTCCGACATGACTCTCGTCCTAAGCCTCTCTATCCTCTTCGGCATGGCTCTCCTCACAAGCCAATCTATCCTGCCTTGTCTGTGTCTCGTCCCAAGACCCTTTCTCCTGACTTATCTAACTTTCGTCACAAGCCTCTCTCTCTCCTGTCCAGCCTGACTCTCGTCCCAAGCCTCCCTCTCTTGTTTTGCCTGACTCTCGTCGTAAGCCCCTCTCTTCGGTCATGCCTGACTCTCGGCCGAAGCCTCTCTCTCCTCTACTGCATGACTCTCGTGCCAAGACTCTCTCTCCTGTCCCATTTAACTCTCGTCCCAAGCCTCTCTCTCCTCTCAGGCATGACTCTCCTCGCAAGCCTCTCGATCCTGCCTTGTCTGACTCTCGTGACAAGACTCTCTCTCCTGACTTATCTAACTCTCGTCCCAAGCCACTCTCTCCTGTCCAGCCTGAATCTCGTCTCAAGCCTCCCTCTCCTGTTTTGCCTGACTCTCGTCGTAAGCCTCTCTCATCAGTCATGGCTGACTCTCGTCCCAAGCCTCTCTCTCCTCTCCTACCAGACTCTCGTCCCAAGACTCTCGTCTCCTGCGTGACTCTCGTCCCAAGCCTCTCTCTTCTGTCCTGCCTGACTCTCGTCCTAGGCCTCCTTCTTCTGTCCAGCCTGACTCTCATCCCAAGGGTATCTCTCCTTTCCTTCCTAACTCTCCTCCCAATACTCCCTCTCCTCTCCTACCTGACTCTCTCCCCTGACTTAACTTTTCTTTCCCGCCTGAATCTCGTAACAAGTTTCTCTCTCCTGTCCTGCCTGACTCTCGTCCCAAGCCTCTCTCTCCTGCTCTGCCTGACTCTCCTCACAAGACTTTCTCTCCTGTCCTGCCTGACTCTCGCCCCAGACTTTACTTTTCTTTTAGGCCTGACTCTCGTCTCAAGCCTCTCTCTCCTCCCCTGCCTGGCTGTCGTCGCAAGCCTCTCTCTCTTGTCCAGCCTGACTCTCATCCCAAGACTCTCTCTCTTGTTTTGCCTGACTCTCGATCCAAGCTTCTCTCTCCTAACCTGCCTGATTCTCGTCACAAGCCTCTCTATCCAGTAGAGCTTAACGCTCGCCCCAAGCCTCTCTCTCCTGCTCTGCCTGACTCTCATCCCAAGCCTCTCTCTCCTGTCCTGCCTGACTCTCGGCTCAGACTTTACTTTTCTTTCCCGCCTAACTCTCGTCTTAAGCCTCTCTTTCCGTCCTGCCTGACTCTCGTCGTAAGCCTCTCTCTCTTGTCCAGCCTGCGTCTCGTCCTAAGCCTCTCTCTCTTGTCTTATCTGACTGTCGATCCAAGCCTCTCTCTCTCCTGTCCTGCCTGATTCTCGTCACAAGCCTCTGTCTCCTGTACAGCTTGACTCGCGTCCCAATCCTTTCTCTCCTGTCCTGCCTGACTCTCGTCCCAAGAATCTATCTCTCCTGTCCTGCGTGACTCTCGCTCGACTTCACTTGTCTTTCCCACCTGACTCTGATCCCAAGCCCCTCCCTCTAGTCCTTCCTGACATTCGTCCGAAGCCTCTCTCTCTTCTCCTGCCTGACTCTCGTTCCAAACCTCTCTCTCTTGTCATCCCTGTCTCTCGTCACAAGCCTCACTCTCCTGTCCTGCCTGACTTTCCTCCCAAGCTTTCTTCCCTGTACCCTCTGACTCTCGTCCCAAACCTCTCTTTCGTGTCCTGCTGACTCTCGCACAAAGCCTCTCTCTCCATTCCAGCCTGACTCTCGTCCAAGCCTCTTTCTCCTGTCTTGCTGGAATCTCGTCCCTAGCATCTCTCTCCTGTCCTATCTGACTCTCGCCCCAGATTTCAACTGTCTTTCCCACCTGACTCTCATCCCAAGCCTCTCTCTCCAGTCCAACCTGAACTTCGTCCCAAGCCTCTCTCTCCTGTCCTGCCTGACTCTCATCTCAAGGCTCTCTCTCTTGTCCAGCATGACTCTTGTCCTAAGCCTCTCTCTCTTTTCTTGCCTGACTCTCGATCCAAGCCTCTCTCTCTCCTGTCCTGCCTGATTCTCGTCCCTAGCCTCTCTCTCCTGTCTTGCCTGACTTTCATCCCAAGCCTCATTCTCCTGTCCTGCCTGACTTTCCTTCCAAGCTTTCTCCCCTGTCCGCTCTGACTCTCGTCCCAAACCTCTCTCTCTTGTCATTCTGACTCTCGCCCAAAGCCTCTCTTTCCATTCCAGCCATACTCTCGTCAAAGCCTCTTAATCCTGTCCTGCTAGACTCTCGTCCCAAGCCTCTCTCTCCTGTCCCGCCTGACTCTCGCCAAAGACTTCAACTGTCTTTCCCAGCTGACTATCATCATAAGCCTCTCTCTCCAGTCCTGCCTGAACTTCGTCCCAAGCCTCTCTCTCCTGTCCTGCCTGACACTCGTCCCAAACTTCTCTCTCTTGTCTTGCCTGACTCTCGTCCCAAGCCTCTCTCTCTCCTGTCTTCCCTGTCTCTCATCCCAAGCCTCCCTCTCCTGTCCTGCCTGACTCTCGTCGCGAGCTTTCTCCCCTGTCCCCTCTGACTCTGAAACCAAACCTCTCTCTCGTGTCCTGCTGACTCTCGCAACAAGCCTCTCTCTCCATTCCAGCCTGACTCTCATCCCAAGCCTCTCTCTCCTTTCTTCTATCACTCTCGTCCTAAGCCTCTCTCTCCTCTCCTGCCTGACTCTCGTCCCAAGCCTCTCTCTCCTGTCCTACCTGACTCTCGTCCCAAACCTCTCTCTCATGTTCAGCCTGACTCTCGTCCCAAGCCTCTCTCTCCTGTCCTGCCTGACTCTTGTCCCAAGTTTCTTTCTTCTGTCCTGCCTGATTCTCAAAAGAGGCTTCTCCCTCCTACCCAGCTTGACTCTCGTCCCAAAACTCTCCTGTCCTGCCTGACTCTCCTTCCAAAGCCTCTGTCTCCTGTCCTGCCTGATTCTTGTTCCAGGGTTATCTCTACTCTCCAGCCTGATTCTCATCCCAAGCCCCTCTCTCCTGTCTTGCCTGTCTCTCCTCCCAAGACTCTCTCTCCTCTTCTGCCTGACTCTCGCCCCGGACTTCACTTTTCTTTCCCGCCTGAATCTCTTACCAAGTTTCTCTCTCCTCTCCTGCTTAACTCTCGTCCCAAGCCTCTCTCTCCTGTCCTGTCTGACTCTCGCCCCGGACTTCATTTTTCTTTCCCGTCTGACTCTCGTCCCAAGCCTCTCTTTCCTGTCCTACCTAACTCTCGTCCCAAACCTCTCTCTCCTGTTCAGCCTGACTCTCGTCCCAAGCCTATCTCTTAAGTCCTGAATGGCTCTCGCCCCAGACTTCATTTGTCTTTCTCACCTGACTCTCATCTCAAGGGTCTCTCTCCAGTCCGGCCTGACCTTCGTCCCAAGCCTCTCTCTCCTGTCCTGCCTGACTCTCGTCCCAAACCTCTCTCTCTTGTATTCCTGACTATCGTTCCAAACCCCTCTCTCCTGTCTTACCTGACTCTCGTCCGAAGATTCCCTCTCCTGTCCTACCTGACTTTCGTCCCAAGCTTTCTCCCCTGTCCCGTCTGACTCTCGTCCCAAACCTCTTTCTCGTGTCCTGCTGACTCTTGTGTCAATCCTCTCGCTCCTCTCCTACTTGACTCTCGTGCCAAGGCTTTTTTTCCTGTAATGCCTGACTCTCGTCGCAAGCCTCTCTCTCCTGGCCAGCCTGATTCTCGTCCCAAGCCTCTCACTCCTGCCCTATCTGAATCTCGTCCCAAACATCTCTCTCCTGCCCTGCTGACTCTCGTCCTAAGGATGTCTCTCCTCTCATGCCTGACTCTCGTCCCGAGACTCGTTGTCCTGTCCTGCCTGACTCTCGTCCCAAGCCTCGCTCTTCTGACCTACCTGACTCTTGTCCTTAACCTCTCTCTCCTGTCTTGCTTGATTTCCGTCCCAATCCTCTCTCTCCTATCCTACCTGACTCTCGTCCCAAGCCTCAATCTCCTGCCCTGCCTGACTCTCGTCCCAAGCCTTACTCTCCTGTCGTGCCTGATTCTCGTCCCATGCCTCTCTCTTCTCTCCTGCCTGCCTCTCCTCCCAAGACGCCGTCTCATATCTTCCCTGACTCACGTCCCAAGCCTCCTTCTCCTGTGTTGCCTAGCTCTCGTCCCAAGGCTCTCTCACCTCCAATCCCTGACTTTATACAGAAGCCTCTCTCACTTGTCATGTCTAACTCTCTTCCCAAGCCTTTCTCTCCTATCCTGCATGACTCTTGTCCCAAGCCTCTCTCTCCTGCCCTACCTGACTCTCATCCCAAATTCTCTCTCTTGTCTTGCCTGACTCTCGACCCAAGCCTCTCTCTCATCTATTGCCTGACTCTCGTCCAAAGTCTCTTTGTCCTGTCCTGCCTGACTCTCGTCCCAGGACTCGCTCTTTTGACCTACCTGACTCTCGTCCTAAGCCTCTCTCTCCTCTCCTGCCTGGTTTTCGTCCCAATTCTCTCTTTCTTATTCTACCTGACTTTCGTCCCAAGCCTCAATATCTTGTCTAGCCTCACTTTATTCCCAAGCCTTTCTCTCCTGTCCTGCCTGACTCTCGTCCCAAGCCTCACTCTCCTATCCTGCCTGACTCTCATCCCAGGCCTCTCGCTCCTCTCCTGTCTGACTCTCGTCCCAAGCCGCCCTCTCATATCTTCCCTGACTCAAGTCCCAAGACTCTTTCTCCTGTGTTGCCTAGCTCCCGTCCCAAGCCTCTTTCTCCTTCAGTGCCTGACTCTATTCCAAAGCCTCTCACTCCGGTCCTGTCTAACTCTCTTCCCAAGCCTTTCTCTCCTATCCTGCCTGACTCTTGTCCCAAGCCTCTCTCTTCATCCCAGCCTGACTCTTGTCCCAACACTCTTTCTCCCCTCCTGCCAGACTCTCGTCCTAAGTCTCTCTCTCCTGTCCTGCCTGACTCTCGCCCTAGAATTTACTTTTCTTTCAAGCCTGACTCGTTCCAAGCCTCTCTCTCCTTTCCTGCCTGACTTTCGTCCCAAGCCTCTCTCTCCTGTCGTGCCTGAGTCTCGTCCCATGAAACCCTCTCCTGTCCAGCCTTACTCTTGTCCCATACCTCTCTCTCCTGTCTTCTACGACTCTTGTCCTAAGCCCCTCTCTCATGTCCTGCCTGACTCTCGTCCCAAGCACCTCTCTCCTGTCCGGTCAAACTCTAGCCCCAAGTCTATCTCTCCTGTCCAACTTGACTCTCGTCCAAAGCGTCTATATCCTCTCCGGCATGACTCTCATCCCGAGCCTCTCTCTCATGCTCTGCCTGACAATCGTCCCAAGCCTCTCTGTCCTGTCCTCTCTGACTCTCTTCCCAAGCCTCTCTCTCCCTTCCTGCCTGGATCTCGTCCTAGGCCCATCTCTCTTTTCCAGCCTGACTCTTAGCCCAGGTGTATCTCTCTTGTCCGACCTGAATCTCGTCCTAAGACTCTCTGTCCTCTCCGGGAGTGACTCTCGTCCCAAGCCTCCCTCTCATGTCTTTCCTGACTCACGTCCCAAGGCTCTCTCCCTTATTGCAACAATCTCGTCCCAAACATCTTTCCCCTGTCCTGTCTGACTCTAGTCCAAAGCCTGTCTCTCTTATCCTGCCTGACTCTCGTCTCAAGCCTCTCTCTCCTGTACAGCCTAACTCTAGTCCCAAGCTTCTCTCTCCTGTCCTGCCTGACTCTCGTCCCAAGCCAGTATCTCCTGTCCTGCCTGACTCTCGTCCCAAGCCTCTCTCTCCTGTCTACCCTGACTCTAGTCCCAAGCCTCTCTCTCTCTCTCTCTCTCTCTCTCTCTCTCTCTCTCTCTCTCTCTCTCTCTCTCTCTCTCTCTCTCTCTCTCTCTCTCTCTCTCTCTCTCTCTCTCTCTCTCCTGTCCTGATTGACTCTCTCTCTCTCTCTCTCTCTCTCTCTCTCTCTCTCTCTCTCTCTCTCTCTCTCTCTCTCTCTCTCTCTCTCTCTCTCTCTCCTGTCCTGATTGACTCTCGTCCAAAACCTCTCCCTTCTTTTCGGTTAGATTCTTGCCCCAAGTCTATCCCTCCTGTCCGACATGATTGGTCCTAAACCTCTCTATCCTCTCCGGCATGACTCTCCTAGCAAACCTCTCTCTCTCTCTCTCTCTCTCTCTCTCTCTCTCTCTCTCTCTCTCTCTCTCTCTCTCTCTCTCTCTCTCTCTCTCTCTCTCTCTCTCTCTCTCCTGTCCTGATTGACTCTCGTCCAAAACCTCTCCCTTATGTTCGTTTAGATTCTTGCCCCAAGTCTATCCCTCCTGTCCGACATGATTCATCCTAAACCTCTCTATCCTCTCCGGCATGACTCTCCTAGCAAACCTCTCTATCTTGCTTTGTCTGACTCTCGTCCCAAGACTCTCTCTCCTGACTTATCTAACTCTCGTCCCAAGACTTTCTCTCCTGTCCTGCCTGACTCTCGTCCCAAGCCTCCTTCTCCTGTTGTGCTTGACTCTCGTCTTGAGCCTCTCTCTTCGGTCATGCCTGACTCTCGTCTCAAGCCTCTCTCTCCTCTACTGCATGACTCTCGTGCCAAGACTCTCTATCCTGTCCTATCTAACTCTCGTCCCAAGACTCTCTGTCCTCTCCGGCATAACTGTCGTCCCAATCCTCTCTCTTCTCTACTGCATCACTCTCGTGCCAAGACTCTCTCTCCTGCCCTATCTAACTCTCGTCCCAAGCTTCTCTGTCCTCTCCGGCATGACTCTCGTCCCAAGCCTCCCTCTCATGTCTTCCCTGATTTTCGTCCCAATCCTCTCTCTCCTGTCCTGTCTGACTCACGTGTGAAGCCTCTCTCTCATGTCCTGCCTGAGTCTCGTCCCAAGCCTCTCTCTCCTGTCCAGCCTGACTCTCGTCCCATGTGTTTCTCTCCGGTCTTCTATGACTCTAGTCCCATTTCTCCCTCTCCTGTTACGCCTGACTCTCGTCCTAAGCCTCTCTCTCCGATCATGCCTGACTCTCGTCCCTAGCCTCTCTCTCTCCTGTCCTGACTGACTCTCCTCGCAAGCCTCTCTCTCCTGTCCTGTCTAACTCTCCTCCCAAGCCTGTGTCTCCTGTCCTATCTAACTCTCGTCCCAAGCCTCTATCTCCTGTCCTGCCTGACTCTCGTCCCAAGCCTCCATTTCCTGTCCTGCCTGACTCTCTTCCCAAGCCTCTCTCTCCTGCCCTGCCTGACTCTAGTCCCAAGCCTCTCTCTCCTGTAGAGCCTGACTCTAGTCCCAAGCCTCTCTCTCCTGTCCTGCCTGACTCTAGTCCCAAGCCTCTCTCTCCTGTAGAGCCTGACTCCAGTCCCAAGCCTCTCTCTCCTGTCCTGCCTGACTCTCTTCCCAAGCCACTCTCTCCTGTCCTGCCTGACTCTCGTCCCAAGCCTCTCTCTCCTGTCTAGCCTGACTCTAGTCCCAAGCCTCTCTCTCTCTCTCTCTCTCTCTCTCTCTCTCTCTCTCTCTCTCTCTCTCTCTCTCTCTCTCTCTCTCTCTCTCTCTCTCTCTCTCTCTCTCTCTCTCTCTCTCTCTCTCTCTCTCTCTCTCTCTCTCTCTCTCCTGATTGACTCTCGTCCAAAGCTTCTCCCATCTCTACGGTTTCATTCTTGCCCCAAGTCTATCCCTCCTGTCCGACATGACTCTCGTCCTAAGCCTCTATATCCCCTCTAGCATGACTCTCCTCGCAAGCCTCTCTATCCTGCCTTGTCTGACTCTCGTCCCAAGACTCTCTCCTGACATCTAAATCTCGTCCCAATCCTCTCTCTCCTCTCCTGCCTGACTCTCGTCCCAAGCCTCCCTCTCCTATTTTGCCTGACTCTCGTCCTAAGCCTCTCTCTTCGGTCATGTCTGACTCTCGTCCCAAGCCTCTCTCTCCTCTACTGCAAGAATCTCGTGCCAAGACTCTCTCTCCTGTCCCATCTAACTCTCGTCCCAAGCCTCTCTCTCCTCTTCGGCATGACTCTTGTTCCAAGCCTCCCTCTCATGTCTTCCCTGATTCTCGTCCCAAGCCTCTCTCTCCTCTCCTATCTGACACAAGTGCCATGCCTCTCTCTCCTGTCCTGCCTGAGTCTCGTCCCAATCCTCTCTCTCCTGTCCAGCCTGACTCTCGTCCCATATGTCTCTCTCCGGTCTTCTATGACTCTCGTCACATTTCTCCCTCTCCTGTTCTGCCTGATCCTCGTCCTAAGCCTCTAACCGGTCATGCCTGACTTTCGTCCCTAGCCTCTCTCTCTCCTGTCCTGACTGACTCTCGACCAAGCCTCTCTCTCCTGTCCGGTTAGATTCTTGCCAGAAGACTATCTCTCCTCTCCGACGTATATCTCGTTCTAATCCTCTCTAACCTCTCCAGCATTACTCTCCTCTCAAGTCTCTCTCTCCTGTCCTGTCTGACTCTCCTCCTAAGCATGTCTCTCCTGCCCTATCTAACTTTTGTCCCAAGCCTCTCTCTGCTGTCCTGCCTGACTCTCCTCCCAAGCCTCCCTCTCCTGTCCTGCCTAACTCTCTTCCCAAGCCACTCTCTCCTGTCCTGCTGACTCTCGTCCCAAGCTTCTCTCTCCTCTCCTACCAGACTCTCGTTCCAAGCCCATTTGTCCTGTCCTGCCTGACTCTCGTCCCAAGCCTCTCTCTCCTGTCCTGCCTGACTCTAATCCCAGGCCTCGTTCTCCTGTCCAGCCTGACTCTCGTCCCAATCCTCTCTCCCCTTGTCCTGTCTGACTCTCGTCCCAAACCTCTCTCTCCTGTCCTGCTGACTATCGTCCCAAGCCTCTCTCTCCTCTCCTACCATACTCTCGTCCCAACACTATTTTTCCAGTCCTGCCTGACTCTCGTCCCAAGCCCCTCTCTCCTCTCCTACCATACTCTCGTCCCAAGACTATTTGTCCAGCCCTGCCTGACTCTCGTCCCAAGCCTCTCTGTCCTGTCCTGCCTGACTCTCGTCACAGGCCTCCTCTCCTGTCTAGCCTGTCTCTCGTCCCAAACCTGTTTCTCCTGTCTGGTGAGACTCTTGCCCCAAGGCTGTCTATCCTGTCTGACTTGACTCTTCTCCTAAGTCTCTCTATTCTCTCCGGCATGACTCTCGTCCGAAGCCTCCCTCTCCTGCCATACCTGACTCTCGTCTCAATACTCTCCCCTTATCCTGTCTGACTCTCGTCCCAAACCTCTCTCTCCTGTGCTGCTGACTCTCGCCCAAGACTCTCCTCTCCTACCAGACTCTCGTCCCAAGCCAATTTGTCCTGTCCTGACTGACTCTCGTCCCAAGCCTCTCTCTCCTCTCCTACCTGACTCTCGCCCCAGACTTCACTTTTCTTTCCCGCATGGATCTCGCACCAAGTTTCTCTCTCCTGTCCTGCCTGACTCTCGTCTCAAGCCTCTCTCCTGCTCTGCTTGACTCTCATCTCAAGCATTTCTCGCCTGTCATGCCTGACTCTCGCCCCAGACTTCACTTTTCTTTCAGGCCTGACTCTGGTCTCAAGCTTCTCTCTCCTGTCCTGCCTTACTCTCGTCGCAAGCCTCTCTCACTTGTCCAGCCTAACTCTCGTCCGAAGCCTCTCTCTCTTATCTTGCCTGACTCTCGATCCAAGCTTCTCTCTATCCTGTCCTGCCTGATTCTCGTCACAAGCCTCTCTCTCCTGTACAGCTTGACTCCCGTCCCAAGCCTCTCTCTCTCTCCTGCCCTGCCTTACTCTCATCCCAAGACTATCTCTCCTGTCCTGCGTGACTCTCGCTCTAGACTTCACTTATCTTTCCCACCTGAATCTCGTACCAAGTTTCTCTCTCCTGTCCTGCCTGACTCTCGTCCTAAGCCTCTCTCTCCTGTCCTGCCGGACATTCGTCCCAAGCCTCTCTCTCTTGTCCAGCCTGACTCTCGTCCCAAGGGTCTCTCTCCTGTCCTTCCTGACTCTCCTCCCAAGACTCTCTCCTCTCCTGCCTGACTCTCGCCCCAAACTTCACTTTTCTTTCCCGCCTGAATCTCGTACCAAGTTTCTCTCTCCTGTCCTTCCTGACTCTCGTCCCCAGCCTCTCTCTCCTGCTATGCCTGACTCTCATCACAAGCCTCTTTCACCTGTCCTGCCTAACTCTCGCCCCAGACTTCACTTTTCTTTCCCGCCTGACTCTCGTCTCAAGCCTCTCTCTCCTGTCCTGTCTGACTCTCGTCGTAAGCCTCTCACTCTTGTTCAGCCTGACTCTCGTCCCAAGCCTCTCTCTCTTGTCTTACCTGACTGTCGATCCAAGCCTCTCTCTCTCCTGTCCTGCCTGATAATCGTCACAAGCCTCTCTCTCCTGTACAGCTTGACTCTCGTCCTAAGCCTCTCTCTCCTGTCCTGCCTGACTCTCGTTCCAAGACTCTAGCTCTCCTGTCCTACGTGACTCTGGCTCAAGACTTCACTTGTCTTTCCCACCTGACTCTCATCCTAAGCCCCTCTCTCCAGTCCTGCCTGACATTCGTCCTAAGCCTCTCTCTCCTGTCCTGCCTGACTCTCGTTCCAAACCTCTCTCTCTTGTCATGCCTGACTCTCGTCCCAAGCCTCTCTCTCCTGTCCTGCTAGACTCTCGTCCCAAGCCTCTCTCTCCTGTCCTGCCTGAGTCTCGCCCCACACTTCAACTGTCTTTCCCACCTGACTCTCCTCCCAAGCCTCTCTCTCCATTCCTGCCTGTATTTCGTCCCAAGACTCTCTCCTGTCCTGCCTGACTCTCTTCCCAAACTTCTCCCTCTTGTCTTGGCTGACTCTCGTCCTAAGCCTCTCCTGCCTTGCCTGACTCTCGTCCCAAGACACACAGTCCTGTCCTGCCTGACTCTCGTCCCAAGCTTTCTCCCCTGTCCCCTCTGACTCTCGTCCCAAACCTCTCTATCGTGTCCTGCTGACCCTCGCCTTAAGCCTCTCTCTCCATTCCAGCCTGACTCTCGTCGCAAGCCTCTTTCTCTTCTCCTGTCAGACTCTCGTCCAAAGCCTCTCTCTCCTGTCCTACCTGACTCTCGCCCCAGAATTCACTTTTCTTTCCCGGCTCACTCTCGTCCCAAGCCTCTCTCTCCTGTCCAGCCTGACTCTCGTCCCAAGCCTCTGTCTCCTCTCGTGCCTGAGTCTCGTCCCAAGCCTCTCTCTCCTGTCCAGCCTGACTCTCGTCCCAAGAGTCTCTCTCCTCTCTTTTATGACTCTCTTCCTAAGCCTCTCTCTAATGTCCTGCCTGACTCTCGTCCCATTCCTCTCCCTCCCGTCCGGTCAGACTCTTGCCCCAAGTGTATCTCTCCTATCCACCTTGACTTTCGTCCTAAACCTCTATATCCTCTCCGGCATGACTCGTCCCGAGCCTCTCTCTCCTGCCTTGCCTGACAATCATCCCAAGCCTCTCTGTCCTGTCCTGTCTGACTCTCGTCCCAAGCCTCTCTCTCTTTTCCTCCCTGGATCTCGTCCTAAGCCAATCTCTCTTTTCCAGCCTGACTCAACCCAGGTGTATCTCTCCTGTCCGACCTGACTCTCGTCCTAAGACTCCTGTCCTGCTTCACTTTCGTCCCAGGCGTCTCTCTCCTGTCCTGTCTGACTCTTGCCCCGGACTTCACTTTTCTTTCCCGCCTGACTGTCCTGTCTGACTCTCGTTCCAAGCCTCTCACTCTTTTCCTCCCTGGATCTCGTCCTAAGCCAATCTCTCTTTTCCAGCCTGACTCAACCAAGGTGTATCTCTCCTGTCCGACCTGACTCTCGTCCTAAGACTCTGTCCTGTTTGACTTTCGTCCCAAGCCTCTCTCTCCTGTCCTGTCTGACTCTTGCCCCGGACTTCACGTTTCATTCCCGTCTGACTCTCGTCCCAAGCCTCTCTCTCCTGTCCTACCTGACTCTCGTCCCAAACCTCTTTCTCCTGTCCTGCCTGACTCTCGTGCCTAGCCTCTCTCTCCTGTCCTGCCTGAATCTCGTCCATAGCCTCTCTGTCCTGTCGTCACTGAGTCTCGTCCCAAGCCTCTCTCTCCTGTCCAGCCTGACTCTAGTCTCATGTATCTCTCTCCTGCCTTCTATGACTCTCGCCTCAAGCCTCCCTCTCCTGTTCTGCCTGTCTCTCGTCCCTAGCCTCTCTCTCTCTCTCTCTCTCTCTCTCTCTCTCTCTCTCTCTCTCTCTCTCTCTCTCTCTCTCTCTCTCTCTCTCTCTCTCTCTCTCTCTCTCTCTCTCTCTCTCTCTCTCTCTCTCTCTCTCTCTCTCTCTCTCTCTCTCTCTCTCTCTCTCTCTCTCTCTCTCTCTCTCTCTCTCTCTCTCTCTCTCTCTCTCTCTCTCTCTCTCTCTCTCTCTCTCTCTCTCTCTCTCTCTCTCTCTCTCTCTCTCTCTCTCTCTCTCTCTCTCTCTCTCTCTCTCTCTCTCTCTCTCTCTCTCTCTCTCTCTCTCTCTCTCTCTCTCTCTCTCTCTCTCTCTCTCTCTCTCTCTCTCTCTCTCTCTCTCTCTCTCTCTCTCTCTCTCTCTCTCTCTCTCTCTCTCTCTCTCTCTCTCTCTCTCTCTCTCTCTCTCTCTCTCTCTCTCTCTCTCTCTCTCTCTCTCTCTCTCTCTCTCTCTCTCTCTCTCTCTCTCTCTCTCTCTCTCTCTCTCTCTCTCTCTCTCTCTCTCTCTCTCTCTCTCTCTCTCTCTCTCTCTCTCTCTCTCTCTCTCTCTCTCTCTCTCTCTCTCTCTCTCTCTCTCTCTCTCTCTCTCTCTCTCTCTCTCTCTCTCTCTCTCTCTCTCTCTCTCTCTCTCTCTCTCTCTCTCTCTCTCTCTCTCTCTCTCTCTCTCTCTCTCTCTCTCTCTCTCTCTCTCTCTCTCTCTCTCTCTCTCTCTCTCTCTCTCTCTCCTGTCCTGACCGACACTCGACTAAGCCTCTCTCTCCTGTCCGGTTAGATTCTTGCCCCAAGTCTATCTCTCCTCTCTGACGTAACTCTCGTCCTAAGCCTCTCTATTCTCTCCGGCATGACTCTCCTAAGCCTGTCTCTCCTATCCTATCTAACTCTCGTCCCAAGCCTCTCTCTCCTCTCCTGCCTGACTCTCGTCCCAAGCCTCCTCTCTTCCCAAGCCTAACTCTCCTGTCCTGCCTCTCTCTCGTCCAAAGCCTCTTTCTCCTGTCAGGTGAGACTCTTGCCCCAAGGCTGTCTCCCCTGTCCAACTTGACTCTTGTCCTAAGCCTCTCTATTCTCTCCGGCCCGACTCTCGCGCCAAGCGCCCCCTCTCCTGCCCTACCTGACTCTCGTCCCAAATCTGTCTCCTCTGTCCCGTCTGACTCTCGTTCCAAACCTTTCTCTCCTCTTCTGTCCCAAGCCTCTCTCTCCTGTCCTGCCTGACTCTCGTCCCAAGCCTCTATCTCCTGTCCAGCCTGACTCTCGTCCCATGCCTGTCTTTCATGTCATGCTTGACTCTCCTCACAAGACTCTGTCTCCTCTCCTGCTGACTCTCTCCCAAGACTTCAATTTTCTTTCCCGCCTGAATATCGTACCAAGTTTTTCTCCCCTGTGCTGCCTGACTCTCGTTCCAAGCCTCTCTCTCCTGATCTTCTTGACTCGTGTTCCAAGCCTCTCTCTCCTGTCCTGCCTGACTCTCGCCCCAGACCTCACTATTCTTTCCCACCTGGCTCTTCTCTCAAGCCTCTCTCTCCTGTCCTGCCTGACTCTCATTCCAAGCCTTTCTCTCTTGTCCAGCCTGACTCTCGTCCCAAGCATCTCTCTCTTGTCTAGCCTGACTCTCGTCCCAAGCATCTCTCTCTTGTCTAGCCTGACTCTCGATCCAAGCCTCTCTCTCCTCTCCTGCCTGAATCTTGTCCCAAACATCTCTCTCTTGTCTTGCCTGACTCTCGTCCTAAGCCTCTCCTGCCTTGCCTGACTCTCGTCCCAAGACCCACAGTCCTGTCCTGCCTGACTCTTGTCCCAAGCTTTCTCCTTTGTCCCCTCTGACTCTCGTCCCAAACCTCTCTATCGTGTCCTGCTGACTCTCGCCTCAAGCCTCTCTCTCCATTCCAGCCTGACTGTCGTCGCAAGCCTCTTTCTCTTCTCCTGCCAGACTCTCGTCCAAAGCCTCTCTCTCCTGTCCTACCTGACTCTCGCCCCAGAATTCACTTTTCTTTCCCGGCTCACTCTCGTCCCAAGCCTCTCTCTCCTGTCCAGTCTGACTCTCGTCCCAATCGTCTCTCTCATCTCTTCTATGACTCTCTTCCTAAGCCTCTCTCTAATGTCCTGCCTGACTCTCGTCCCATTCCTCTCCCTCCTGTCTGGTCAGACTCTTGCCCCAACTGTATCTCTCCAGTCCACCCTGACTCTCGTCCTAAACCTCTATATCCTCTCCGGCATGACTCGTCCCGAGCCTCTCTCTCCTGCTTTGCCTGACAATCATCCTAAGCCTCTCTGTCCTGTCCAGTCTGACTCTCGTCCCAAGCCTCTCTCCCTTTTCCTCCCTGGATCTCGTCCTAAGCCAATCTCTCTTTTCCACCCTGACTCAACCCAGGTGTATCTCTCCTGTCCGACCTGAATCTCGTCCTAAGACTCTTTGTCCTCTCCAGCATTACTCTCGTCCCAAGCCTCCCTCTCACGTCTTGCCTGACTCACGTCCCAAGACTCTTTCTCCCGTATTGCCAGAATCTCGTTCCAAGCATCTTTCCCCTGTCCTGTCTGACTCTAGTCCCAAGCCTCTCTCTCCTATCGTGCCTGACTTTCGTCCCACGCCTCTCTCTCCTGTCCTGCCTGACTCTCGTTCCAAACCTCTCTCTCCTGTCTAGCCTGATTCTCGTCGCAAGACTCTCTCTCTCTCTCCTGTCCGATTAGATTCTTGTCCCAAGTCTATCCCTTCTGTCCGACCTGATTCTCGTTCTAAGCCTCTTTATCCTGTCCGGCATGACTCTCCTCGCAAGCCTCTCTCTCCTGCCCTGTCTGAATCTCGTCACAAGAATCTCTCTTCTGTCCTGCCTGACTCTCGTCCCAAGCCTCTCTCTCTTTTCCTTCCTGACTATCGTCCCAAGCCTGTCTCTAATGTACAGCTTGACTCTCGTCCCAAGCCTCTCTCTTATGTCCTTCCTGACTCTTATCACAATCCTCTCTCTCCTGTACAGCTTGACTCTCGTGCCAAGCCTCTCTCTCCTGTGCAGCCTGACTCTCGTCTCAAGGCTCCCTCTCTCCTGTCCTCCCTGACTCTCGTCCCAGACTTCACTTGTGTTTCCCACCTGACTCTCATCCCAAGACTCTCTCTGATGTCCTGCCTGACCTTCGTCAAAAGCCTCTTTCTCATGTCCTGCTTGATTCTCGTCCTAAACCTCTCTCTCTTGTCTAGCCTGACTCTCGATCCAAGCCTCTCTCTCCTCTCCTGCCTGAATCTTGTCCCAAACATCTCTCTCTTGTCTTGCCTGACTCTCGTCCTAAGCCTCTCCTGCCTTGCCTGACTCTCGTCCCAAGACCCACAGTCCTGTCCTGCCTGACTCTTGTCCCAAGCTTTCTCCTTTGTCCCCTCTGACTCTCGTCCCAAACCTCTCTATCGTGTCCTGCTGACTCTCGCCTCAAGCCTCTCTCTCCATTCCAGCCTGACTGTCGTCGCAAGCCTCTTTCTCTTCTCCTGCCAGACTCTCGTCCAAAGCCTCTCTCTCCTGTCCTACCTGACTCTCGCCCCAGAATTCACTTTTCTTTCCCGGCTCACTCTCGTCCCAAGCCTCTCTCTCCTGTCCAGTCTGACTCTCGTCCCAATCGTCTCTCTCCTCTCTTCTATGACTCTCTTCCTAAGCCTCTCTCTAATGTCCTGCCTGACTCTCGTCCCATTCCTCTCCCTCCTGTCTGGTCAGACTCTTGCCCCAACTGTATCTCTCCAGTCCACCCTGACTCTCGTCCTAAACCTCTATATCCTCTCCGGCATGACTCGTCCCGAGCCTCTCTCTCCTGCTTTGCCTGACAATCATCCTAAGCCTCTCTGTCCTGTCCAGTCTGACTCTCGTCCCAAGCCTCTCTCCCTTTTCCTCCCTGGATCTCGTCCTAAGCCAATCTCTCTTTTCCACCCTGACTCAACCCAGGTGTATCTCTCCTGTCCGACCTGAATCTCGTCCTAAGACTCTTTGTCCTCTCCAGCATTACTCTCGTCCCAAGCCTCCCTCTCACGTCTTGCCTGACTCACGTCCCAAGACTCTTTCTCCCGTATTGCCAGAATCTCGTTCCAAGCATCTTTCCCCTGTCCTGTCTGACTCTAGTCCCAAGCCTCTCTCTCCTATCGTGCCTGACTTTCGTCCCACGCCTCTCTCTCCTGTCCTGCCTGACTCTCGTTCCAAACCTCTCTCTCCTGTCTAGCCTGATTCTCGTCGCAAGACTCTCTCTCTCTCTCCTGTCCGATTAGATTCTTGTCCCAAGTCTATCCCTTCTGTCCGACCTGATTCTCGTTCTAAGCCTCTTTATCCTGTCCGGCATGACTCTCCTCGCAAGCCTCTCTCTCCTGCCCTGTCTGAATCTCGTCACAAGAATCTCTCTTCTGTCCTGCCTGACTCTCGTCCCAAGCCTCTCTCTCTTTTCCTTCCTGACTATCGTCCCAAGCCTGTCTCTAATGTACAGCTTGACTCTCGTCCCAAGCCTCTCTCTTATGTCCTTCCTGACTCTTATCACAATCCTCTCTCTCCTGTACAGCTTGACTCTCGTGCCAAGCCTCTCTCTCCTGTGCAGCCTGACTCTCGTCTCAAGGCTCCCTCTCTCCTGTCCTCCCTGACTCTCGTCCCAGACTTCACTTGTGTTTCCCACCTGACTCTCATCCCAAGCCTCTCTCTGATGTCCTGCCTGACCTTCGTCAAAAGCCTCTTTCTCATGTCCTGCTTGACTCTCGTCCTAAACCTCTCTCTCTTGTCTAGCCTGACTCTCGATCCAAGCCTCTCTCTCCTCTCCTGCCTGAATCTTGTCCCAAACATCTCTCTCTTGTCTTGCCTGACTCTCGTCCTAAGCCTCTCCTGCCTTGCCTGACTCTCGTCCCAAGACCCACAGTCCTGTCCTGCCTGACTCTTGTCCCAAGCTTTCTCCTTTGTCCCCTCTGACTCTCGTCCCAAACCTCTCTATCGTGTCTGCTGACTCTCGCCTCAAGCCTCTCTCTCCATTCCAGCCTGACTGTCGTCGCAAGCCTCTTTCTCTTCTCCTGCCAGACTCTCGTCCAAAGCCTCTCTCTCCTGTCCTACCTGACTCTCGCCCCAGAATTCACTTTTCTTTCCCGGCTCACTCTCGTCCCAAGCCTCTCTCTCCTGTCCAGTCTGACTCTCGTCCCAATCGTCTCTCTCATCTCTTCTATGACTCTCTTCCTAAGCCTCTCTCTAATGTCCTGCCTGACTCTCGTCCCATTCCTCTCCCTCCTGTCTGGTCAGACTCTTGCCCCAACTGTATCTCTCCAGTCCACCCTGACTCTCGTCCTAAACCTCTATATCCTCTCCGGCATGACTCGTCCCGAGCCTCTCTCTCCTGCTTTGCCTGACAATCATCCTAAGCCTCTCTGTCCTGTCCAGTCTGACTCTCGTCCCAAGCCTCTCTCCCTTTTCCTTCCTGGATCTCGTCCTAAGCCAATCTCTCTTTTCCACCCTGACTCAACCCAGGTGTATCTCTCCTGTCCGACCTGAATCTCGTCCTAAGACTCTTTGTCCTCTCCAGCATTACTCTCGTCCCAAGCCTCCCTCTCACGTCTTGCCTGACTCACGTCCCAAGACTCTTTCTCCCGTATTGCCAGAATCTCGTTCCAAGCATCTTTCCCCTGTCCTGTCTGACTCTAGTCCCAAGCCTCTCTCTCCTATCGTGCCTGACTTTCGTCCCACGCCTCTCTCTCCTGTCCTGCCTGACTCTCGTTCCAAACCTCTCTCTCCTGTCTAGCCTGATTCTCGTCGCAAGACTCTCTCTCTCTCTCCTGTCCGATTAGATTCTTGTCCCAAGTCTATCCCTTCTGTTCGACCTGATTCTCGTTCTAAGCCTCTTTATCCTGTCCGGCATGACTCTCCTCGCAAGCCTCTCTCTCCTGCTCTGTCTGAATCTCGTCACAAGAATCTCTCTTCTGTCCTGCCTGACTCTCGTCCCAAGCCTCTCTCTCTTTTCCTTCCTGACTATCGTCCCAAGCCTGTCTCTAATGTACAGCTTGACTCTCGTCCCAAGCCTCTCTCTTATGTCCTTCCTGACTCTTATCACAATCCTCTCTCTCCTGTACAGCTTGACTCTCGTCCCAAGCCTCTCTCTCCTGTCCTGCCTGACTCTCATCCCAAGCCTTTCTCTCCTGTCCAGCCTGACCCTCGTCCCAAGTATCTCTCTCTCGTCTAGCCTGACTCTCGATCCAAGCCTCTCTCTCCTCTCCTGCCTGAATCTAGTCCCAAACATCTCTCTCTTGTCTTGCCTGACTCTCGTCCTAAGCCTCTCCTGCCTTGCCTGACTCTCGTCCCAAGACACACAGTCCTGTCCTGCCTGACTCTCGTCCCAAGCTTTCTCCCCTGTCCCCTCTGACTCTCGTCCCAAACCTCTCTATCGTGTCTGCTGACCCTCGCCTTAAGCCTCTCTCTCCTCTCCTGCCTGACTCTAGTCCCAAGTCTCTTTCTCCTGCCCTGCCTCACTCTCGTCCCAAGCCTCACTCTTCTGACCTACTTGCCTCTCGTCCTAACACTCTCTCTCCTCTCCTATCCTACCTGACTCTCGTCCCAAGCCTCGCTCTTCTGACCTACCTGACTCTCGTCCTAAGCCTCTCTCTCCTCTCCTATCCTACCTGACTCTCGTCCCAAGCCTCAATCTCCAGTGAAGCCTCACTTTCTTCCCAAGCCCGTCTCTCCTGCCCTTCCTGACTCTCGTCCCAAGCCTCACTCTCCTATCGTGCCTGATTCTCGTCCCAAGCCTCTCTCTTCTCTCCTGCCTGACTCTAGTCCCATGCCGCCGTCTCATATCTTCCCTGACTCACGTCCCAAGCCTCCTTCTCCTGTGTTGCCTAGCTCCCGTCCCAAGCCTCTTCCTCCTCCCCTGCCTGACTCTATTCCGAAGCCTCTCTCCCATGTCCTGCCTAACTCTCTTCACAAGACTCCCTCTCCAGTCCTGCCTGACTCTCGTCCCAATCTTTCTCCCCTGTCCTCTCTGATTCTCGTCCCAAACCTCTCTCTCGTGTAACGCTGACTCTCGTCCGAATCCTCTCGCTACTTTCCTACTTGACTCCCGTCCCAAGCCTTTTCGTACTGTAATGCCTGACCTTCGTCGCAAGCCTCTCTCTCCTGCCCTACCTGACTCTCGTCCCCAGCCGCCCTCTCATATCTTCCCTGACTCACGTCCCAAGCCACTTTCTCCTGACCTGACTGACTCTCGTTCCAAGCCTCTTTCTCCTGTTATGCCTGAGTCTTGTCCCAGACATCTCTCTCCTGTCCAGCTTGACTCTTGTCCCAAGCCTCTTTCTCCTGTCTTCTATGACTCTCGTCCTAAGCCTCTCTCACCTGTCCTGCATGACTCTTGTCCCAAGCCTCTCTCTCCTGTCCGGTCAGACTCTTACCTCAAGTCTACCTCCCTTGTCCAACATGACTCTCGTCCTAAGCCTCTATATCATCTCCGACATGACTCTCGTCCTGAGCCTCTTTCTCCCGCTCTGGCTGACAATCTTCCTAAGGGTCTCTGTCCTGTCCTCTCTGACTCTCGTACCAAGCCTCTCTCTCCTGTCCTGTCTGACTCTCGCCCCAGACTTCACTTTTCTTTCCCGCCCGACTCTTGTCCCATGCCTCTCTCTCCTGTTCTGCCTGACTCTCGTCCCAAGTTTCTCTCTCCTGTCCTGTCTGACTCTCGTCCCAAGCCTCTCTCTCTCTCCTGTCCTGCGTGACTCTCGCCCGAGACTTCTCTCTTCTTTCCCGCCTGACTCTCGTCTCAAGCCTCTCTATCTTGTCCTGCCTGACTCTCGTCGTAAGCCTCTCTCTCTTGTCCAGCCTGACTCTCCTCTTAAGCCTCTCTCTCTTGAATTGCATGACTCTCGATCCAAGACTCTCTCTCCTCTCCTGCCTGACATTTCTCACAAGCTTCTCTCTCCTGTGCAGCTTGACTCTCGTCTCAATCCTCTCTCTCCTGTCCTGCCTGAGTCTCGTCCCAAGCCTCTCTATTTCCTGTCCTCCCTGACTCTCGTCCTAGAATTCAATTTCGTTTCCCACCTGACTCTCATCCCAAGACTCTCTCTCCAGTCCTGCCTTACTCTCGTCCCAAGCCTCTCTCTCTTCTCCTTCCTGACTCTCGTCCTAAGCCTGTCTCTAATGAACACCTTGACTCTCGTCCCAAGCCTCTCTCCCAGCCGCCCTCTCATATCTTCCCTGACTCACGTCCCAAGCCACTTTCTCCTGACCTGACTGACTCTCGTTCCAAGCCTCTTTCTCCTGTTATGCCTGAGTCTTGTCCCAGACATCTCTCTCCTGTCCAGCTTGACTCTTGTCGCAAGCCTCTTTCTCCTGTCTTCTATGACTCTCGTCCTAAGCCTCTCTCACCTGTCCTGCATGACTCTTGTCCCAAGCCTCTCTCTCCTGTCCGGTCAGACTCTTACCTCAAGTCTACCTCCCTTGTCCAACATGACTCTCGTCCTAAGCCTCTATATCATCTCCGACATGACTCTCGTCCTGAGCCTCTTTCTCCCGCTCTGGCTGACAATCTTCCTAAGGGTCTCTGTCCTGTCCTCTCTGACTCTCGTACCAAGCCTCTCTCTCCTGTCCTGTCTGACTCTCGCCCCAGACTTCACTTTTCTTTCCCGCCCGACTCTTGTCCCATGCCTCTCTCTCCTGTTCTGCCTGACTCTCGTCCCAAGTTTCTCTCTCCTGTCCTGTCTGACTCTCGTCCCAAGCCTCTCTCTCTCCTGTCCTGCGTGACTCTCGCCCGAGACTTCTCTCTTCTTTCCCGCCTGACTCTCGTCTCAAGCCTCTCTATCTTGTCCTGCCTGACTCTCGTCGTAAGCCTCTCTCTCTTGTCCAGCCTGACTCTCCTCTTAAGCCTCTCTCTCTTGAATTGCATGACTCTCGATCCAAGACTCTCTCTCTTCTCCTGCCTGACATTTCTCACTTGACTCTCGTCTCAATCCTCTCTCTCCTGTCCTGCCTGAGTCTCGTCCCAAGCCTCTCTATTTCCTGTCCTCCCTGACTCTCGTCCTAGAATTCATTTTCGTTTCCCACCTGACTCTAATCCCAAGACTCTCTCTCCAGTCCTGCCTTACTCTCGTCCCAAGCCTCTCTCTCTTCTCCTTCCTGACTCTCGTCCTAAGCCTGTCTCTAATGAACACCTTGACTCTCGTCCCAAGCCTCTCTCTCCTTTCCTGCCTGACTCTCGTCACAATCCTCTCTCTCTTGTACAGCTTGACTCTCGTCCCAAGCTTCTCTCTCCTGTCCTGCCTGACTCTCGTCCCAAGCCTCTCTCTCTCCTGTCCTGCGTGACTCTCGCCCTAGACTTCTCTCTTCTTTCCCGCCTGACTCTCGTATCAAGCCTCTCTATCTTGTCCTGCCTGACTCTCGTCGTAAGCCTCTCTCTCTTGTCCAGCCTGACTCTCCTCTTAAGCCTCTCTCTCTTGAATTGCATGACTCTCGATCCAAGACTCTCCTCTCCTGCCTGACACTTCTCGCAAGCTTCTCTCTCCTGTGCAGCTTGACTTTCGTCTCAATCCTCTCTCTCCTGTCCTGCCTGAGTCTCGTCCCAAGCCTCTCTATTTCCTGTCCTCCCTGACTCTCGTCCTAGAATTCATTTTCGTTTCCCACCTGACTCTCATCCCAAGACTCTCTCTCCTGTCTTCTATGACTCTCGTCCTAAGCCTCTCTCACCTGTCCTGCATGACTCTTGTCCCAAGCCTCTCTCTCCTGTCCGGTCAGACTCTTACCTCAAGTCTACCTCCCTTGTCCAACATGACTCTCGTCCTAAGCCTCTATATCATCTCCGACATGACTCTCGTCCTGAGCCTCTTTCTCCCGATCTGGCTGACAATCTTCCTAAGGGTCTCTGTCCTGTCCTCTCTGACTCTCGTACCAAGCCTCTCTCTCCTGTCCTGTCTGACTCTCGCCCCAGACTTCACTTTTCTTTCCCGCCCGACTCTTGTCCCATGCCTCTCTCTCCTGTCCTGCCTGACTCTCATCCCAAGCCTTTCTCTCCTGTCCAGCCTGACCCTCGTCCCAAGTATCTCTCTCTCCTGTCCTGCGTGACTCTCGCCCGAGACTTCTCTCTTCTTTCCCGCCTTGACTCTCGTCTCAAGCCTCTCTATCTTGTCCTGCCTGACTCTCGTCGTAAGCCCTCTCTCTCCTCTCCTATCCTACCTGACTCTCGTCCCAAGCCTCGCTCTTCTGACCTACCTGACTCTCGTCCTAAGCCTCTCTCTCCTCTCCTATCCTACCTGACTCTCGTCCCAAGCCTCAATCTCCAGTGAAGCCTCCCTTTCTTCCCAAGCCCGTCTCTCCTGCCCTTCCTGACTCTCGTCCCAAGCCTCACTCTCCTATCGTGCCTGATTCTCGTCCCAAGCCTCTCTCTTCTCTCCTGCCTGACTCTAGTCCCATGCCGCCGTCTCATATCTTCCCTGACTCACGTCCCAAGCCTCCTTCTCCTGTGTTGCCTAGCTCCCGTCCCAAGCCTCTTCCTCCTCCCCTGCCTGACTCTATTCCGAAGCCTCTCTCCCATGTCCTGCCTAACTCTCTTCCCAAGACTCCCTCTCCTGTCCTGCCTGACTCTCGTCCCAATCTTTCTCCCCTGTCCTCTCTGATTCTCGTCCCAAACCTCTCTCTCGTGTAACGCAGACTCTCGTCCGAATCCTCTCGCTACTTTCCTACTTGACTCCCGTCCCAAGCCTTTTCGTACTGTAATGCCTGACCTTCGTCGCAAGCCTCTCTCTCCTGCCCTACCTGACTCTCGTCCCCAGCCGCCCTCTCATATCTTCCCTGACTCACGTCCCAAGCCACTTTCTCCTGACCTGACTGACTCTCGTTCCAAGCCTCTTTCTCCTGTTATGCCTGAGTCTTGTCCCAGACATCTCTCTCCTGTCCAGCTTGACTCTTGTCCCAAGCCTCTTTCTCCTGTCTTCTATGACTCTCGTCTTAAGCCTCTCTCACCTGTCCTGCATGACTCTTGTCCCAAGCCTCTCTCTCCTGTCCGGTCAGACTCTTACCTCAAGTCTACCTCCCTTGTCCAACATGACTCTCGTCCTAAGCCTCTATATCATCTCCGACATGACTCTCGTCCTGAGCCTCTTTCTCCCGCTCTGGCTGACAATCTTCCTAAGGGTCTCTGTCCTGTCCTCTCTGACTCTCGTACCAAGCCTCTCTCTCCTGTCCTGTCTGACTCTCGCCCCAGACTTCACTTTTCTTTCCCGCCCGACTCTTGTCCCATGCCTCTCTCTCCTGTTCTGCCTGACTCTCGTCCCAAGTTTCTCTCTCCTGTCCTGTCTGACTCTCGTCCCAAGCCTCTCTCTCTCCTGTCCTGCGTGACTCTCGCCCGAGACTTCTCTCTTCTTTCCCGCCTGACTCTCGTCTCAAGCCTCTCTATCTTGTCCTGCCTGACTCTCGTCGTAAGCCTCTCTCTCTTGTCCAGCCTGACTCTCCTCTTAAGCCTCTCTCTCTTGAATTGCATGACTCTCGATCCAAGACTCTCTCTCCTCTCCTGCCTGACATTTCTCACAAGCTTCTCTCTCCTGTGCAGCTTGACTCTCGTCTCAATCCTCTCTCTCCTGTCCTGCCTGAGTCTCGTCCCAAGCCTCTCTATTTCCTGTCCTCCCTGACTCTCGTCCTAGAATTCATTTTCGTTTCCCACCTGACTCTCATCCCAAGACTCTCTCTCCAGTCCTGCCTTACTCTCGTCCCAAGCCTCTCTCTCTTCTCCTTCCTGACTCTCGTCCTAAGCCTGTCTCTAATGAACACCTTGACTCTCGTCCCAAGCCTCTCTCTCCTTTCCTGCCTGACTCTCGTCACAATCCTCTCTCTCTTGTACAGCTTGACTCTCGTCCCAAGCTTCTCTCTCCTGTCCTGCCTGACTCTCGTCCTAAGCCTCTCTCTCTCCTGTCCTGCGTGACTCTCGCCCTAGACTTCTCTCTTCTTTCCCGCCTGACTCTCGTATCAAGCCTCTCTATCTTGTCCTGCCTGACTCTCGTCGTAAGCCTCTCTCTCTTGTCCAGCCTGACTCTCCTCTTAAGCCTCTCTCTCTTGAACTGCATGACTCTCGATCCAAGACTCTCCTCTCCTGCCTGACACTTCTCGCAAGCTTCTCTCTCCTGTGCAGCTTGACTTTCGTCTCAATCCTCTCTCTCCTGTCCTGCCTGAGTCTCGTCCCAAGCCTCTCTATTTCCTGTCCTCCCTGACTCTCGTCCTAGAATTCATTTTCGTTTCCCACCTGACTCTCATCCCAAGACTCTCTCTCCAGTCCTGCCTGACTCTCGTCCCAAGCCTCTCTCTCCTGTCCTGCCTGACTCTCGTCCCAAACCTCTGTCTCTTGTCTTGCCTGACTCTCGTTCCAAACCTCTCTCTCCTGTCTTGCCTGACTCTCGTCCCAAGCCTCCCTCTCCTGTCCTGCCTGACTCTCGTCCCAAGCTTTCTCCCCTGTCCTCTCTGATTCTCGTCCCAAACCTCTCTCTCGTGTAATGCTGACTCTCGTCCGAATCCTCTCCCTACTTTCCTACTTGACTCCCATCCCAAGCCTTTTTGTACTGTAATGCCTGACCTTCGTCGCAAGCCTCTCTCTCCTGGCCTGCCTGACTCTCGTCGCAAGCCGCTCTCTCCTGCCCTACCTGAATCTCTTCCCAAATATCTGTCTCCAGCCCTGCTGACTCTCGTTCCAATGAAATCTCTCCTCTCCTGCCTGACTCTAGTCCCAAGTCTCTTTCTCCTGCCCTGCCTCACTCTCGTCCCAAGCCTCACTCTTCTGACCTACCTGCCTCTCGTCCTAACCCTCTCTCTCCTCTCCTATCCTACCTGACTCTCGTCCCAAGCCTCGCTCTTCTGACCTACCTGACTCTCGTCCTAAGCCTCTCTCTCCTCTCCTATCCTACCTGACTCTCGTCCCAAGCCTCAATCTCCAGTGAAGCCTCACTTTCTTCCCAAGCCCGTCTCTCCTGCCCTTCCTGACTCTCGTCCCAAGCCTCACTCTCCTATCGTGCCTGATTCTCGTCCCAAGCCTCTCTCTTCTCTCCTGCCTGACTCTAGTCCCATGCCGCCGTCTCATATCTTCCCTGACTCACGTCCCAAGCCTCCTTCTCCTGTGTTGCCTAGCTCCCGTCCCAAGCCTCTTCCTCCTCCCCTGCCTGACTCTATTCCGAAGCCTCTCTCCCATGTCCTGCCTAACTCTCTTCCCAAGACTCCCTCTCCTGTCCTGCCTGACTCTCGTCCCAATCTTTCTCCCCTGTCCTCTCTGATTCTCGTCCCAAACCTCTCTCTCGTGTAACGCTGACTCTCGTCCGAATCCTCTCGCTACTTTCCTACTTGACTCCCGTCCCAAGCCTTTTCGTACTGTAATGCCTGACCTTCGTCGCAAGCCTCTCTCTCCTGCCCTACCTGACTCTCGTCCCAAACTTCTCTCTCTTGTCTTGCCTAACTTCGTCCCAGGCCTGTCTCTCCTCTCCTGCCTGACTTTCGTCCAAATTCTCTCATTCCTGTCCTGCCTAGATCTCTTCCCAAGCCTCGTTCTTATGACCTTCCTGACTCTCGTCCCAAGCCTCTCTCTCCGCTCATGCCTGACTTTCGTCCCAATCCTCTCTCTCCTATCCCACCTCACTTTCTTCCCAAGCCTCAAGATCCTGTCGCGCCTCACTTTCTTCCCAAGCCTTTCTCTCCTGCCCTGCCTGACTCTCGTCCCAAGCGTCACTCTCCTGTCCTGCCTCATTCTCGTCCCAAGCCTATCTCTCCTCTCATTCCTGACTCTCGCCCTAAGCCGCCCTCTCATATCTTCCCTGACTCACATCCCAAATCTCTTTCTCGTATGTTTCCTTGCTCTCGTCCCAAGCTTCTCTCTCTTTCCCTGCCTGATTCTATTCCGAAGCCTCTCTCCACTGTCCTGTCTAACTCTCTTCCCAAGCCTTTCTCTCCTATCCTGCCTGACTCTTGCCTCAAGCCTCTCTCTCCATTGCAGTCTGACTCTCTTCCCAAGCATCTTTCTCCTGTCCTGCCAGACTCTCGTCCCAAGCCCCTCTCCACTGTCCAGCCTGACTCTCGTGCCGAGCCTCTCTCTCCTGCTCTGCCTGAGAATTGTCCCAAGCCTCTCTGTCCTGTCCTCTCTGACTCTCGTCCCAAGCCTCTCTCTACTTTCCTGCCTGGATCTCGTCCAAGGCCCATCTCTCTTGCCTGATTTTCGTCATAAGCCTCTCTCTCTTGTCCTGCCTGACTCTCGTCCCATGCCTCTCTCTCCTGTCGTGCCTGAGTCTCGTCCCAAGGCTCTCTCTCCTATCCAACCTGACTCTCGTCCCATGTCTCTCTCTCCTGTCTTCTATGAATCTCGTTCCAAACCTCCCTCTCCTGTTCTGCAGGACTCTCGTACTAAGCCTCTCTCTCCGGTCATGCCTGACTCTTATCCCTAGCCTCTCTCTCTCTTGTCCTGACTCTCATCCCAAGCCTCTCTCTCCTGTTCGGTTAGATTCTTGCGCCAAGTCTATCTCTCCTCTTCGACGTAACTCGTTCTATGCCTCTCTAACCTCTCTGGCATGACTCTCCTCGCACATCTCTCTCCCCTGCCCTGTCTGACTCTCCTCCCAATCCTTTCTCTCCTGTCTTATCTAACTCTCGTCCCAAGACTCTCCCTCCTTTCCTGCCTGGATCTCGTCCTAGGCCCATCTCTCTTTTCCAGCCTGACTCTTAATCCAAGTGTATCTCTCCTCTCCGACCTCACTCTCGTGCTAAGACTCTCTGTCCTCTCTGGCATGACTCTCGTCCCAAGCCTCCCTCTCATGTCTTGCCTGACTCAAGTCCTAATCCTCTTTCTCCCGTATTGCAAGAATCACGTCCCAAGCATCTTTCCCCTGTCCTGTCTAACTCTAGTCCCTAGCCTCTATCGCTTACCCTACCTGACTCTCGTCCCAAGCTTCTCTCTCCTCTAGAGCATGACTTTAGTCACAAGCCTCTCTCTCCCGTCTAGCCTGAACGTCCCAAGCCTCTTTCTCTCTCTGTCATGTCCTGACTGACACTCGTCCTAAGCCTTTCTATCCTCTCCGGCATGACTCTCCTCGAAAGCCTTTCTCTCCTGCCCTGTATGACTCTCGTCCCAAGACTCTCTCTCCTGTCTTATCTAACTCTCGTCCCAAGCCTCTCTCTCCTGTCCTCCCTGACTCTCGTCCCAGGCTTCCCTCTTCTGTTCTGCCTGACTCTCGTCCTAAGCCTCTCTCTCCGGTCATGCCTGACTCTCGTCCCAAGCCTCTCTCTCCTCTGCTGCCTGATTCTAGTCTCAAGACTCTCTCCTGTCCTATCTAAGTCTCGTCCTAAGCCTCTCCGTCCTCTCCGGCATGACTCGCGTCCTAAGCCTTCTCATGTCTTGCCTGATTTTCATCCTGTCGTGCGTGACTCTCGTGCCAAGTTTCTCTCTCCAATCCTGCCTGACTCTTGTCCCACGCCTCTCTCTCCTGTCGCGCCTGAGTCTCGTCCCAAGGCTCTCTCTCCTATCCAGCCTGACTCTCGTCTCATGTCTCTCTCTCCTGTCTTCTATGACTCTCGTGCCAAGCCTCCCTCTCCTGTTCTGCCGGACTCTCGTCCTAAGCCTCTCTCTCCGCTCATGCCTGACTCTCATCCCTAGCCTCTCCCTCTCTTGTCCTGACTGACTCTCGCTCAAGCCTCTCTCTCCTGTCCGGTTAGATTATTGCCCAAGTCTATCTCTTATCTTCGACGTAACTCTTGTTGTAAGCCTCTCTAACCTTTCCGGCATGACTCTCCTCGCAAGCCTCTCTCTCCTGCCCTGTCTGACTCTCCTCCCAAGCCTGTCTCTCCTGTCCTATCTAACTCTCGTTCCAAGCCTCTCTCTCCTCTCCTGCCTAAATCTCGTCTCAAGCCTTCCTTTCCTGTCCTGCCTAACTCTCTTCCCAAGCCTCTCTCTCCTCTCCTGCCTGTCTCTCGTTCCAAGCCTCTTTCTCCTGTCAGGTGAGACTCTTGCCCCAAGGCTGTCTCAGCTGTCCGACTTGACTCTTGTCTAATCCTCTCTATCCTCTCCGGCGTGACACTCATCACAAGCCTCCATCTACTGCCCTACCTGAATCTCGTCTAAAAGCCTCTCTCCCCTGTCCTGTCTGACTCTCGTCCCAAACCTCTCTCTCCTGTCCTCCCTGACTCTCGTCCCAGGCCTCCCTCTTCTGTTCTGCCTGACTCTCGTCCTAAGCCTCTCTCTCCGGTCATGCCTGACTCTCGTCCCAAACCTCTCTCTCCTCTGCTGCCTGACTCTAGTCCCAAGACTCTCTCCTGTCCCATCTAAGTCTCGTCCTAAGCCTCTCCGTCCTCTCCGGTATGATTCTCGTCCTAAGCCTCACTCTCATGTCTTGCCTGATTTTCGACCTAAGGCTCTCTCTCCTGTCGTGCGTGACTCTCGTGCCAAGCCTCTCTCTCCTGTCCTGCCTGACTCTTGTCCCAAGGCTCTCTCTCCTGTCGTGCTTGAGTCTCGTCCCAAGGCTCTCTCTCCTATCCAGCCTGACTCTCGTCCCATGTCTCTCTCTCCTGTCTTCTATGACTCTCGTGACAAGCCTCCCTCTCCTGTTCTGCCGGACTCTCGTCCTAAGCCTCTCTCTCCGCTCATGCCTGACTCTCATCCCTAGCCTCTCTCTCTCCTGTCCTGACTGACTCTCGCTCAAGCCTCTCTCTCCTGTCCGGTTAGATTATTGCCCCAAGTCTATCTCTCCTCTTCGACGTAACTCTTGTTGTAAGCCTCTCTAACCTTTCCGGCATGACTCTCCTCGCAAGCCTCTCTCTCCTGCCCTGTCTGACTCTCCTCCCAAGCCTGTCTCTCCTGTCCTATCTAACTCTAGTCCCAAGCCTCTCTCTCCTCCCCTGCCTAAATATCGTCTCAATCTTTCCTTTCCTGTCCTGCCTGACTCTTTTCCCAAGCCTCTCTCTCCTCTCCTGCCTGTCTTTCGGCCCAAGCCTCTTTCTCCTGTCAGGTGAGACTCTTGCCCCAAGGCTGTCTCCCCTGTCCGACTTGACTCTTGTCTAATCCTCTCTATCCTCTCCGGTGTCACTCTCATCACAAGCCTCCATCTACTGCCCTACCTGAATCTCGTCTAAAAGCCTATCTCCCCTGTCCTGTCTGACTTTCGTCCTAAGCCTCTCTCTCCTGTCCTGCCTGACTCTCGTCCCAAACCTCTCTCTCCTGTCCAGCATGACTCGTTCCAAGCCTCTTTCTCCTGCCCTGGCTGACTCTCGTCCCAAGCTTCTCTCTTCTCTCCTACCTGACTCTCGTCCCAATCTTATTTCTCCTGTCCTGCCTCACTCTCGTCCCAAGCCTCTCTCTCCTGTCCTGCCTGACTCTCGTCCAAAGCGTCTCTCTCCTGTCCAGCCTGACCCTCGTCTGATGCCTCTATCTCCTGTCCTGCCTTATCCTCCTGCCAAGACTCTCTCTCCTCTCCTGCCTGACTCTCGCCCAAGACTTCACTTTTCATTCCCGCCTGAATCTCGTACCAAGTTTCTCTCTCCTGTCCTGCCTGACTCTCTTCCCAAGCCTGTCTCTCCTGCCCTGCCTGACTCTCATCCCAAGCCTTTCTCTCCCGTCCTGCCTGAGTCTCGTCCCAAGCCTCTCTCTTATGTCCTGCCTGACTCTCGCACCAGACTTCACTTTTCTTTCCCGCCTGACTCTCTTCTCAAGCCTCTCTCTCTTGTTCTGCCTGACTCTCGTCGCAAGCCTCTCTCTCCTGTCCATCCTGACTCTCATCCCAAGCCTCTCTCTCTTGTCTTTCCTTACTCTTGTTCTAAGCCTCTCTCTCCTGTCTTGCCTAACTCTCGTCCCAAGTCTCCCTCTCTTGTCCTGCTTCACTCTCGTCCCAAGCCTCTCTCTAATGTACAGCTTGACTCTCGTCCCAAGCCTCTCTCCCGTCCTGCCTGACTCTAGTCACAAGCCTCTCTCTCCTGTAGAGATTGACTCTCGTCCCAAGCCTCTCTCTCCTCTACTGCCTGACTCTCGTCTCAAGGTTCTCTCTCTCCTTTCCTACCTGACTCTCGCCCCAGACTACATTTGTGTTTCCCACCTGAATCTCATCCCAAGCCTCTATCTGCAGTCCTACCTGACCTTCGTCCTAAGCCTCTCTCTCATGTCCTGCTTGACCCTCATCCTAAACCTCTCTCTCTTGTCTTGTCTGAATCGCGTCCAAAGCCTCTCTCCTGTCTTGCCTGACTCTCGTTCCAAGCCTCCCTCTCCTGGCCTGCCTGACTCTCGTCCCAGGCTTTCTCCCTTGTCCCCTCTGACTCTCATCCCAAACCTCTCTCTCGTGTCCTGATGACCTTCGTCCCAATCCTCTCTCTTCTCTTCTACCTGACTCTCGTCACAATTCTCTTTGTTATGTAATGCCTGTCTCTCGTCGCAGGTCTCTCTCTCTTGGCCTGCCTGAGACTCGTCCTGAGCCTCTCTCTCCCGCCCTACCTGACTCTCTTCCCAATCCACACTCTCCTATCCTACCTGACTCTCGTCCGAAGCCTCAATTTCCTGTCCTGCCTCACTTTCTATCCAAGCCTTTCTCTCCTGCCCTGCCTGACTCTCATCTCAAGCTTCACTCTCCTTTCCTGCCTGATTCTCGTCGGAAGCCTCTCTCTCCACTCCTGCCTGACTCTTGTCCCAAGCCGCCCTCTCATATCTTCCCTGACTCACGTCTCAAGACTCTTTCTCCTGTATTGCCCTTCTCTCGTCCCAAGCCTCTTTCCCCTCCCCTGCGTGACTCTATTCCGAAGCCTCTCTGCCCTGTCCTCTCTAACTCTCTCCCCAAGGCTTTCCCTTCTATCCTACCTGACTCTCACCCTAAGCCTCTCTCTCCATTCCAGCCTGACTCTCGTCCCAAGCCTTTTTTTCCTGTCCTGTCTAACTCCCTTCCCAAGCCTCTCTCTCCTGCCCTGCCTGACTCTCGTCCCAAGCCTCTCTCTCCTTCCCAGCCTGACTCTCGTCACAAGCCTCTCTCTTATATCCTGCCTGACTCTCGCCCCAGACTTCACTTTTCTTTCCCGCCTGACTCTCATTCCAAACCTCTCTCTCCTGTCCTGACTGACTCTTGTTCCAAGCCTCTCTCTCCTGTCGTGCCTGAGTCTCTTTCCAGGCCTCTCTCTCCTGTCCAGCCTGACTCTCGTCCCAAGCCTCTCTCTCCTGTCTTCTATGACTCTCGTCCTCAGCCTATCTTACCCGTCCTGCCTGACTCTCTCCCCAAGCCTCTCTATCCTGTCCAGTCAGACTCTTGCCCCAAGGCTATCTCTCCTGTCCAACATGACTCTCGTCCTAAACCTCTATATAAAATCCGGCATGACTCTCGTCCCGAGCCTCTCTATCCTGCTCTGCTTGACAATCTTCGTAAGGGTGTCTCTCCTGTCTTGTCTGACTCTCGTACCAATCCTCTCTCTCCAGTAATGTTTGACTCTCGCCCCAGACTTCATTTTTCTTTCCCGATTGACTCTCGTCCCAAGCCTCTCTCTCCTGTTCTGCTTGACTCTCCTCCCAAAACTGTTTCTCCTCTCCTGCCTGACTCTCGCCCCAGACTTCACTTTTCTTTCCCACCTGAATCTCGTACCAAGCCTCTCTCTCCTGTCCTGCTTGACTCCCGTCCAAAGCCTCTCTGTCCTCTCCTGCCTGACTCTCGTCCCAAGGCTCTCTCTCCTCTCCAGCCTGACTATTTTCCAAAGCCTCTCTCCCTGTCCTGCCTGACTCTCTTCACAAGACTCTCCTCTCCTGCCTCACTCTCGCCCCAGACTTCACTCTTCTTTCCCGCCTGAATCTCGTAACAAGTTTCTCTCTCCTGTCCTGCCTGACTCTTTTCTCAAGCCTCTCTCTCCTGCCCTGCCTGACTCTCGTCCTAAGTCTCTCTCTCCTGTCCTCCCTGAATCTCGCCCAAGACTTCACTTTTCTTTCCTGCCTGACTCTCGTCTCAAGCCTCTCTCTCTTGTCCTCCCTGACTCTCGTAGCAAGCCTTTCTCTCCTGTCCAGCCTGACTCTCCTCGCAAGCCTCTCTCTCTTGTCCTGCCTGACTCTCGTCCCACGCCTCTCTCTCCTGTCCTGCCTGACTCTCGTCCCAAGCCTCTCTCTAATGTACAGCTTGACTCTCGTCCCAATCCTCTCTCTCCTGTCATCCCTGATTCTCGTCACAAGCCTCTCTCTCCTATACAGTTTGACTCTCGTACCAAGCCTCTCTCTCCTGTACAGCTTGACTCTCGTACCAAGCCTCTCTCTCCTGTCCTGCCTGACTCTCGTCTCAATGCTCTCTCTTTCCTGTCCTGCCTGACTCTCGCCCCAGACTTCACTTGTGTTTCCCACTTGACTCTCACCCCAAGCCTCTCTCTGCAGTCCTGCCTGACCTTCGTCCAAAGCCTCTCTCTCATGTTCTGCCTGACACTCGTCCTAAACATCTCTCTCTTGTCTTGCTTGACTCGCGTCCCAAGCCTCTCTCTCCTATCTTGCCTGACGCTCGTCCCAAGCCTTCCTCTCCTGTCCTGCCTGACTCTCGCCCAAGATTTCTCCCTTGTCCCCTCTGACTCTGGTCCCAAACCTCTCTCTCGTGTCCTGCTGAATCTCGTCCCAATGCTCTCTCTCCTCTCCTACCTGACTCTTGTCACAAGCCTCTTTGTCTTGTAATGCCTGACTCTCGTCACAGGCCCCTCTCTCCTGGCCTGCCTGACTCTCGTCCCAAGCCTCTCTCTCCTGCCCTACCTGACTCACGTCCCAATCCTCTCTCTCCTATCCCACCTGACTCTCGTCCCAAGCCTCAATCTCCTGTCCTGCCTCACTTTCTATCCAAGCCTTTTTCTAATGCCCTGCCTGACTCTCATCCCAAGCCTCACTCTCCTGTCCTGCCTGACTCTCGTCGCATGCCTCTCTCACCTGTCCTGCCTGACTGTCGTCCCAAGCCTTTCTCCTGTCCTGTCAGACTCTTGCCCCAAGTCTATCTCCACTGTCCAACAAAACTCTCGCCCTAAGCCTCGATATCCTCAACGGCATGACTCTCGTCCAGAGCCTCTCTTTCCTGCTCTGACTAACAATCTTCCTAAGGGTCTCTGTCCTGTCCTGTCTGACTCTCGTCCCAAGCCTCTCTCTCCTGTAATGTCTGATTCTCGCCCCAGACTTCACTTTTCCGTCCCGCCTGACTCTCGTCTCAAGCCTCTCTCTCCTGTTCTGCTTGACTCTCCTCCCAAATCTCTCTCTCCTCTCCTGGCTGACTATCGCGCCAGACCTCACTTTTATTTCAATCCTGAATCTCGTAAGAAGCCTCTCTCTCATGTCCTGCTTGACTCTCGTCCAAAGCCTCTCTCTCCTGTCCTGCCTGACTCTCGTCCCAAGCCTCTCTCTCTTCTCCAGCCTGACTCTTTTCCCAAGCCTCTCTCTCCTGTCATGCCTGACTCTCCTCACAAGACTCTCTCCTCTCCTGCCTGAACCTCGCCCCAGACTTAACTTTTCTTTTCCGCCTGACTCTCGTCTCAAGCCTCTCTCTCCTGCCCTGCCTGACTCTCGTCCCAAGCCTCTCTCTCCTGTCCTGCCTGACCCTCGCCCCAAACTTCACTTATCTTTCCCGCCTGACTCTCGTCTCAATCCTCTCTCTCCAGTCCAGCCTGACTCTCGTCCCGAGCCTCTCTTTCTTGTCTTGCCTGACTCTCGTCGCAAGCCTATATCTCCTGTCTTGCCTGACTTTCGTCCCAAGCCTCCCTCTCTTGTCCTGCATGACTCTCGTCCCAAGCCTCTCTCTAATGTACAGCTTGACTCTCGTCCCAAGCCTCTATCCCCTGTCCTCCCTGATTCTCGTCACAAGCCTCTCTCTCCTGTAGAGCTTGACTCTCGTCCCAAGCCTCTTTTCTATGTCCTGCTTGACTCTCGTCTCAAGGCTCTCTCTTTCCTGTCCTGCCTCACTCTCGTCTCAAGGCACTCTCTCTCCTGTCCTGACTGAATCTCGCCCCAGACTTAACTTGTGTTTCCCACCTGACTCTCATTCCAAGCCTCTCTCTGCAGTACTGCCTGACCTTCGTCCAAAGCCTCTCTCTCCTGTTCAGCCTGACTCTCGTCCCAAGCCTCTCTTTCTTGTCTTGCCTGACTCTCGTCCCAAGCCTCCCTCTCCTGTCTTGCCTGACTCTCGTCCCAAGCCTCCCTCTCTTGTCCTGCTTGACTCTCGTCACAAGCCTCTCTCTAATGTACAGCTTGACTCTCGTCCCAAGCCTCTCTCTCCTGTCCTCCCTGATTCTCGTCAAAAGCCTGTCTCTCCTGTACAGCTTGACTCTAGTCTCAAGCCTCTTTTCTCTGTCCTGCCTGACTCTCGTCTCAAGGCTCTCTCTCTCCTGAACTGCCTGACTCTCGTCTCAAGGCTCTCTCTCTACTGTCCTGCCTGACTCTCGTCTCAAGGCTCTCTCTCTCCTGTCCCTCCTGACTCTCGTCTAAAGGCTCTTTCTCTCCTGTCGTGCCTAACTCTCGCCCCAGACTTCACTTGTGTTTCCCACCTGACTCTCATCCCAAGCCTCTCTCTGCAGTACTGCCTGACCTTCGTCCAAAGCCTCTCTTTCATGTCCTGCCTGACTCTCGTCTTAAACCTCTCTCTCTTGTCTTGTCTGACTCGCTTCCCAAGCCTCTCTCTCTTGTCTTGCCTGACTCTCGTCCTATGCCTCCCTTTCCTGTCCCGCCTGACTCTCGTCCCAAGATTTCTGATTTGTCCCCTCTGATTTTCGTCCCAAACCTCTCTCTCGTGTACTGCAGAATCTCGTCCCAATCCTCTCTCTCCTCTCCTACCTGACTCTCGTCCCAAGATTCTTTGTCTTGTAATGCCTCACTCTCGCAGGAGGCCTCTCTCTCCTACCCTGCCTGAATCTCGTCCCAAGCCTCTCTCTCCTACCCTTCCTGACTCTCGTCCCAATCCTCTCCCTCCTATCCTACCTGAATCTCGTCCCAAGCCTCAATCTCCTGTCCTGCCTCACTTTCTTTTCGAGCCTTTTCCTCTTGCCCTGCCTGACTCTCGTCCCAAGCCTCTCTCTCCTGCCCTGCCTGACTCTCGTCGCAAGCCTCTCTCACCTGCCCTGCCTGACTGTCGTCCCAAGTCTCTCTCTCCTGCCCGGTCAGACTCTTGCCTCAAGTCTATCTCTCCTCTCCAGCAAAACTCTGGTACTAAGCCTCTATATCCTCTCCAGCATGACTCTCGTTTCGAGCCTCTCTCTCCTGCTCTGCCTGACAATCTCCCTAAGGGTCTCTGTCCTGTCCTGTTCGACTCTCGTCCCAAGCCTCTTTCTCCTGTAATGTCTGACTCTCGCCCCAGACTTCACTTTTCTTTCCATCCTGACTCTCATCCCAAGCCTCTCTCTCCTGTTCTGCTTGACTCTCCTCCTAAAACTGTCTCTCCTCTCCTGCTTGACTCTCGCCCCGGACATCACTTTTCTTTCCCCCCTGAATCTCGTCCAAAGCCTCTCTCTCCTGTCCTGCCTGACTCTCGTCCCTAGCCTCTCTCTCCTCTCTAGCCTGACTCTTTTCCCAAGCCTCTCTCTCCTGTCCTGCCTAACTCTCCTCACTAGACTCTTTCTCCTCTCCTGCCTGACTGTCGCCCCAGACTTCATTATTCTTTCCCGCCTGAATCTCGTACCAAGTTTCTCTCTCCTGTCCTGCCTGACTCTCGCCAGAGACTTCACTTTTCTTTCCCACCTGAATCTCGTCCAAAGAATCTCTCTCCTGTCATGCTTGACTCTCGTCCAAAGCCTCTCTCTCCTGTCCTTCCTAACTCTCGTCCCTAGCCTCTCTCTCTTCTCCAGCCTGACTCCCTCCCCAAACCTCTCTCTCCTGTCCTTCCTGACTCTCCTCACTAGACTCTCTGTCCTCTCCTGCCTGACTCTCGCCCCAGACTTCACTTTTATTTCCCATCTGAATCTCGTACCAAGTTTCTTTCTCCTGTCCTGCCTGACTTTCTTCCCAAGCCTCTCTCTCCTGCCCTGCCTGACTCTCGTCCCAAGCCTCTCGCTCCTGTCCAGCCTGACTCTCGCCCCAGAATTCACTTTTCTTTCCTGCCTGACTCTCGTCTGAAGCCTCTCTCTCTTGTCCTGCCTGACTCTCGTCGCAAGCCTCTCTCTGGTGTCCAGCCTGACTCTCGTCCCAAGCCTCTACCTCTCGTCTTGCCTGACTCTCGTCCCAAGCCTCTCTCTCCTGTCTTGTCTGACTCTCGTCCCAAGCCTTCCTCTCTTGTCCTGCCTGACTCTCGCCCCAAGCCTCTTTCTAATATACAGTTTGAATCTCGTCACAAGCCTCTCTCTCCTGTCTTGTCTGAATCTCGTTACAAGCCTCTCTCTCCTTTACAGCTTGACTCTCGTCCCAAGTCTCTCTCTCCTGTCCTGCTTGACTCTCTTCCCAAGCCTCTCCCTCCCGACCTGCCTGATTCTCGTCTCAAGGCTCTCTCTCTCCTGTCGTGCCTGACTCTCGCCCCAAACTTCACTTGTGTTTCCCACCTGACTCTCACCCCAAGCCTCTCTCTGCAGTCCTGCCTGACCCTCGTCCAAAGCCTCTCTCTCATATCCTGAATGACTCTCGTCACAAAACATCTCTCTCTTGTCTTGCCTGAATCGCGTCCCAAGATTTCTCCCTTGTCCCCTCTGACTCTGGTCCCAAACCTCTCTCTCGTGTCCTGCTGACTCTCGTCCCAAACCTTACTCTCCTCTCCTACCTGACTCTCGTCCCAAGCTTCTTTGTCTTGTAATGCCTGACTCTCGTCGCAAGCCTCTCTCTCCTTGCCTGCCTGACTTTCGTCCAAAGCCTCTCTCTCCTGCCCTACCTGACTCTCGTCACAATCCTCTCTCTCCTATCCTACCTGACTCTTGTCACAAGCCTCAATCTCCTGTTCTGGCTCACTTTCTTTCCAATCCTTTTTCTCCTTCCCTGCCTAACTCTCGTCCCAAGCCTCACTCTCCTGTCCTGCCTGAATCTCGTCACAAGCCTCTCTCACCTGTCCTGCCTAAATGTCGCCCTAAGCCTCTCTCTCCTGTCCGGTCAGACTCTTCCCCCAAGTGTATCTCCCCTCTCCAGCAAAACTCTCGTCCTAAGCCTCTATATCCTCTCCGGCATGACTCTCGTCCGGAGCCTCTCCTGCTCTGCCTAACAATCTTCGTAAAAGTTTCTGTCCTGTCCTGTCTGACTCTCGTCCCAAGCCTCTCTCTCCTGTAATGTCTGACTCTCGCTCCAAACTTCACTTTTTTTTCCCGCCTGACTCTCATCCTAAGCCTCTCTCTCCTGTTCTGCTTGACTCTCCTCCAAAAAATGTCTCTCCTTTCCTGCCTGACTCTCGCCACAGACTTCACTTTTCTTTCCCGCCTGAATCTCGTACTAAGCCTCTCTCTCCTGTCCTGCTTGACTCTCGTCCCAAGCCTCTCTTTCCTGTCCTGCCTGACTCTCGTCCTAAGCCTTCCTCTCTTGTCCTGCCTGACTCTCGCCCCAAGCCTCTTTCTAATGTACAGTTTGAATCTCGTCACAAGCCTCTCTCTCCTGTCTTGACTGACTCTCGTCACAAGCCTCTCTCTCCTTTACAGCTTGACTCTCGTCCCAAGCCTCTCTCTCCTGTCCTGCCTGACTCTCTTCCCAAGCCTCTCCCTCCTGACCTGCCTGACTCTCGTCTCAAGGCTCTCTCTCTCCTGTCGTGCCTGACTCTCGCCCCAAACTTCACTTGTGTTTCCCACCTGACTCTCATCCCAAGCCTCTCTCTGCAGTCCTGCCTGACCATCGTCCAAAGCCTCTCTCTCATATCCTGCATGACTCTCGTCACAAAACATCTCTCTCTTGTCTTGCCTGAATCGCGTCCCAAGATTTCTCCCTTGTCCCCTCTGACTCTGGTCCCAAACCTCTCTCTCGTGTCCTGCTGACTCTCGTCCCAAACCTTACTCTCCTCTCCTACCTGACTCTCGTCCCAAGCCTCTTTGTCTTGTAATGCCTGACTCTCGTCTCAAGCCTCTCTCTTCTTGCCTGCCTGACTTTCGTCCAAAGCCTCTCTCTCCTGCCCTACCTGACTCTCGTCACAATCCTCTCTCTCCTATCCTACCTGACTCTTGTCACAAGCTTCGATCTCCTGTCCTGGCTCACTTTCTTTCCAAGCCTTTTACTCCTTCCCTGCCTAACTCTCGTCCCAAGCCTCACTCTCCTGTCCTGCCTGAATCTCGTCACAAGCCTCTCTCACATGTCCTGCCTGAATGTCGCCCTAAGCCTCTCTCTCCTGTCCGGTCAGACTCTTCCCCCAAGTGTATCTCCCCTCTCCAGCAAAACTCTCGTCCTAAGCCTCTATATCCTCTCCGGCATGACTCTCGTCTCGAGCCTCTCCTGCTCTGCCTCACAATCTTCGTAAGGGTTTCTGTCCTGTCCTGTCTGACTCTCGTCCCAAGCCTCTCTCTCCTGTAATGTCTGACTCTCGCTCCAAACTTCACTTTTTTTTCCCGCCTGACTCTCATCCTAAGCCTCTCTCTCCTGTTCTGCTTGACTCTCCTCCCAAATCTGTCTCTCCTTTCCTGCCTGACTCTCGCCACAGACTTCACTTTTCTTTCCCGCCTGAATCTCGTACTAAGCCTCTCTCTCCTGTCCTGCTTGACTCTCGTCCTAAGCCTCTCTTTCCTGTCCTGCCTGACTCTCGTCCTAAGCCTCTCTCTTCTCTCCAGCCTGACTCTTTTCCCAAGACTCTCTCTCCTGTCCTGCCTGACTTTCCTCACAAGACTCTCTCTCCTCTCCTGCCTGACTGTCGCACCAGACTTCACTTTTCTTTCCCGCCTGAATCTCGTACCAAGTTTCTCTCTCCTGTCCTGCCTGACTCTCTTCCCAAGACTCTCTCTCCTGCCCTGCCTGCCTCACGTCCTAAGCCTCTCTCTCCTGTCCTGCCTGATATTCGCCCCAAACCTCACTTTTCTTTCCCGTCTGACTCTCTTTTCAAGCGTCTCTCTCTTGTCCTGTCTGACTCTGGTCGCAAGCATCTCTCTCCTGTCCAGCCTGACTCTCGTCATGAGCCTCTCTCTCTTGTCTTGATTAACTCTCGTCACAAGCCTTTCTCTTCTGTCTTGCCTGACTCTCGTCCCAAGCCTCCCTCTCTTGTCCTGCCTGACTCTCGTCCCAAGCCTCTATCTAATGTAGAGCTTGACTCTCGTCCCAAGCCTCTCTCTCCTGTCCTCCCTGATTCTCGTCACAAGCCTCACTTTCCTGTACAGCTTGCCTCTTGTACCAAGCCTCTCTTCTCTATCCTGCCTGACTCTCGTCTCAATGCTCTCTCTCCTGCCCTGCCTGACTCTCGCCCCAGAATTTACTTGTGTTTCCCACCTGACTCATCCCTAGCCTTTCTCTGCAGTCCTGCCTGACCTTCGTCCAAAGCCTCTCTCTCATATCCTGCGTGACTCTTGTCCTAAACCTCTCTCCCTAGTCTTGCCTGACTTGCGTCCCAAGCCTCTTTCTCTTGTATTGCCTGACTCTCGTCCCAAGCCTCCCTCTCCTGTCCTGCTTGACTCTCGTCCCAAGATTTCTCCCTTGTCCCCTCTGACTCTCGTCCCAAACCTCTTTCGTGTCCTGCTGTCTTTCGTCTTAATCCTTTCTCTCCTCTCCTACCTGACTCTCGTCCCAAGCCTCTTTGTCTTGTAATGCCTGACTCTCGTCGCACGCCTGTCTCTCCTGGCATGCCTGACTCTCGTCCCAAGCTTCTCTTTCCTGCCCTACCTGACTCTCCTCCCAATACTCTCTCTCCTATCCTACCTGACTCACGTCCCAAGTCTCAATCTCCTGTCATGCTTCACTTTCTTTCAAAGCCTTTTTCTTTTGTCCTGTCTGACTCTGGTCTCAAGACTCACTCTCCTGTCCTGCCTGACTCTCGTCGTAAGCCTCTCTCACCTGTCCTGCCTGACTGTCGTCCCAAGCCTCTCTCTCCTGTCCTGTCAGACTCTTGCAACAAGTCTATCTCCCCTGTCCAACAAAACTCTCGTCCTAAGCCTCTATATCCTCTCCGCCATGACTCTCGTCTCGAGCCTCTATATCCTCTCCGCCATGACTCTCGTCTCGAGCCTCTCTCTCCTGCTCTGCCTGACAATCTTCCTAAGGGTCTCTGTCCCGTCCTGTCTGACTCTCGTCCCAAGGTTCTATCTCCTGTAATGTCTGACTCTCGCCCCAGACTTCACTTTTGTTTGCCGCCTGACTCTCGACCCAAGCCTCTCTCTCCTGTTCTGCTTGACTCTCCTCCTAAAACTGTCTCTCCTCTCCTGCCTGACTCTCGCCACAGACTTCACTTTTCTTTCCCGCCTGAATCTCGTCGCAAGCCTCTCTCTTCTGTCTTTCCTGACTCTCGTCCCAAGCCGCCCTCTCTTGTCCTGCCTGACTCTCGTCCCAAGCCTCTCTCTAAGGTACAGCTTGACTCTCGTCCCAAGCCTCTCTCTCCTGTCCTCCCTGATTCTCGTCACAAGCCTCACTCTCCTGTACAGCTTGACTCTCGTATCAAGCCTCTCTTCTCTGTCCTGCCTGACTCTCGTCTTAAGGATCTCTCTCCTGTCCTGCCTGACTCTCGCCCCAGAATTCACTTGCGTTTCCCACCTGACTCTCATCCCAAGCCTCTCTCTGCAGTCCTGGCTGACCTTCGTCCAAAGCCTCTCTCTCATGTCCTGCCTGACTCTCGTCCTAAACCTCTCTCTCTTGTCTTGCTTGACTCGCGTCCCAAGCCTCTCTCTCTTGTCTTGCCTGACTCTCGTCCCAAGCCTCCCTCTCTTGTCCTGCCTGAATCTCGTCCCAAGATTTCTTCCTTGTCCCCTCTGACTCTCGTCCCAAACCTCTCTCTCGTGTCCTGCTGACTCTCGTCTAAATCCTCTCCCGCCTCTCATACCTGACTCTCGTCCCAAGCCTCTTTGTCTTGTAATGCCTGACTCTCGTCGCACGCCTCTCTCTCCTGGCCTGCCTGACTCTCGTCCTAAGCTTCTCTCTCCTGCCCTACCTGATTCTAGTCCCAATACTCTCTCTCCTATCATACCTGACTCACGTCCCAAGTCTCAATCTCCTGTCATGCTTCACTTTCTTTCAAAGCCTTTTTCTTTTGTCCTGTGTGACTCTCGTCTCAAGACCCACTTTCCTGTCCTGCCTGACTCTCGTCGCAAGCCTCTCTCACCTGTCCTGCCTGACTGTCGTCCCAAGCCTGTTTCTCCTGTCCTGTCAGACTCTTGCAACAAGTCTATCTCCCCTGTCCAACAAAACTCTCGTCCTAAGCCTCTATATCCTCTCCGGTATGACTCTCGTCTCGAGTCTCTCTCTCCTGATCTGCCTGACAATCTTCCGAGGGGTCTCTGTCCTGTCCTGTCTGACTCTCGTCCCAAGGTTCTATCCCCTGTAATGTCTGACTCTCGCCCCAGACTTCACTTTTGTTTGCCGCCTGACTCTCGACCCAAGCCTCTCTCTCCTATTCTGCTTGACTCTCCTCCCAAAACTGTCTCTCCTCTCCTGCCTGACTCTCGCCCCAGACTTCACTTTTCTTTCCCGCCTGAATCTCGTCCCAAGCCTCTCTCTTCTGTCTTTCCTGACTCTCGTCATAAGCCTCTCTCTCTTGTCCTGCCTGACTCTCGTCCCAAACCTCTCTCTAATGTACAGCTTGACTCTCGTCCCAAGCCTCTCTCTCTTGTCCTCCCTGATTCTCGTCACAAGCCTCACTCTCCTGTACAGCTTGACTCTCGTAACAAGCCTTTGTTCTCTGTCCTGCCTGACTCTCGTCTCAAGGCTCTCTCTCCTGTCCTGCCTGACTCTCGTCCCAGACTTCACTTGTGTTTCCCACCTCACTCTGATCCCAAGACTCTCTCTGCAGTCCTGCCTGACCTTCGTCCAAAGACTCTCTCTCTTGTCCTGCCTGACTCTCGTCCTAAACCTCTCTCTCTTGTCTTGCCTGACTCGCATCCCAAGCCTCTCTCTCTTGTCTTGCCTGAATCTCGTCCCAAGCCTCCCTCTCCTGTCTTGCCTGACTCTCGTCCCAAGATTTCTCCCTTGTTCCCTCTGAATCTCGTCCCAAATCACTCTCTCGTGTCCTGCTGACTCTCGTCCCAATCCTCTCTCGCCTCTCCCACCTGACTCGTCCAAAGCCTCTTTCTCTTGTAATGCCTGACTCTCGTCCAAAGCCTCTTTCTCTTGTAATGCCTGACTCTCGTCGCACGCCTCTCTCTCCTGGCCTGCCTGACTCTCGTCCCAAGCCTCTTTCCTACCCTACCTGACTCTCGTCCCAATCCTCTCTCTCCTGTCCTACCTGACTCTCGTCCCAAATCTCAATCTTCTGTCCTGCCTCACTTTCTTTCTAAGCCTTTTTCTTCTGTCCTGCCTGACTCTCGTCCCAAGCCTCACTCTTCTGTCCTACCTGACTCTCGTCGCAAGCCTCTCACCTGTCCTGCCTGACTGTCGTCCCAAGCCTCTCTCTCCTGTCCTGTCAGACTCTTGCAACAAGTCTATCTCCCCTGTCCAACAAAACTCTCGTCCTAAGCCTCTATATCCTCTCCGGTATGACTCTCGTCCCGAGCCTCTCTCTCCTGCTGTGCCTGACAATCTTCCTAAGGGTCTCTGTCCTGTCCTGTCTGACCCTCGTCCCAAGCCTCTCTCTCCTGTAATGTCTGACTCTCGCCCCAGACTTCACTTTTCTTTCCCGCTTGACTTTCGTCACAAGCCTCTTTCTCCTGTTCTGCTTGACTCTCCTCCCAAAACTGTCTCTCCTCTCCTGCATGACTCTCCCCCCAGACTTCACTTTTCTTTTCCGCCTGAATATCGTCCCAAGCCTCTCTCTTCTGTCCTGTCTGACTCTCGTCCCAAGCTTTTCTCTAATGTACAGCTTGACTCTCGTCCCAAGCCTCTCTCTCCTGTCCTCCCTGATTCTCGTCACAAGCCTCACTCTCCTGTACAGCTTGACTCTCATATCATATTCCGCCTTGAATCTCGTCCCAAGCCTCTCTTCTCTGTCCTGCCTTACTCTCGTCTTAAGGATCTCTCTCCTGTCCTGCCTGACTCTCGCCCCAGAATTCACTTGCGTTTCCCACCTGACTTTCATCCCAAGCCTCTCTCTGCAGTCCTGGCTGACCTTAGTCCAAAGCCTCTCTCTCATGTCCTGCCTGACTCTCGTCCTAAACCTCTCTCTCTTGTCTTGCCTGACTCGCGTCCGAAGCCTCTCTCTCTTCTCTTGCCTGACTCTCGTCCCAAGCCTCCCTCTCCTGTCCTGCCTGACTCTCGTCATAAGATTTCTTCCTTGTCCCCTCTGACACTCGTGCCAAACCTCTCTCACTCGTGTCCTGCTGAATCTCGTCTCAATCCTCTCTCTCCTCTCCTACCTGACTCTCGTCCCAAGCCTCTTTGTCTTGTAATGCCTGACTCTCGTCGCACGCCTCTCTCTCCTGGCCTGCCTGACTCTCGTCCCAAGCCTCTCTCTCCTGCCCTACCTGACTCTCGTCCCAATACTCTCTCTCCTATCCTACCTGACTCTCGTCCTAAGTCTCAATCTCCTGTCCTGTCTCACTTTCTTTCCAAGCCTTTTTCTTCTGTCCTGCCTGACTCTCGTCCCAAGCCTCACTTTCCTGACCTGCCTGACTCTCGTCGCAAGCCTCTCACCTGCCCTACCTGACTGTCGTCCCAAGCCTCTCTCTCCTGTCCTGTCAGACTCTTGGCACAAATGTATCTCCTCTGTCCAACAAAACTCTCGTCCTAATCCTCTATATCCTCTCCGGTATGACTCTCGTCCCGAGCCTCTCTATTCTTCTTTGCCTGACAATCTTCCTAAGGGTCTCTGTCCTGTCCTGTCTGATTCTCGTCCCAAGGCTTTCTCTCCTGTAATGTCTGACTCTCGCCCCAGACTTCACTTTTGTTTGCCGCCTGACTCTCGACCCGAGCCTCTCTCTCTTGTTCTGCTTGACCCACCTCCCCAAACTGTCTCTCCTCTCCTGACTGCCAGACTTCACTTTTCTTTCCCGCCTGAATCTCGTCCCAAGCCTCTCTCTCCTCTCCTGCTTGACTCTCGTCCAAAGCCTTTCTCTCCTGTCCTGCCTGACTCTCGTCCCAGTCCTCTCTCTCCTCTCCAGCCTGACTCTTTTCCCAAGCCTCTCTCTCCTGTCCTGCCTGACTCTCCTCACCTGACTCTCTCTCCTCTCCTGCGCGACTCTCGACCCAGACTTCATTTTGCTTTCCTGCCTTAATCTCGTATCAAGTGTCTCTCTCATGTCCTGCCTTACTCTCTTCCCAAACCTTTCTCTCCTGCCCTGCCTAACTCTCGTCCCAAGCCTCTCTCTCCTGTCCTGCCTGACTCTCGCTCGAGACTTCACTTTTCTTTCACGCCTGACTCTAGTCTCAAGCCTCTCTCTCCTGTCCAGCCTGACTCTCGTCCCAAGCCTCTCTCTCTTGTCTTGCCTGACTCTCGTCCTAAGCCTCTCTCTCCTATCCTGCCTGACTCTCTTCCCAAGCCTGTCTCTCCTACCCTGCCTGACTCTCGTCTCAAGTCTCTCTCTACTGTCCTGCCTGACTCTCGTCTCAAGGCTCTCTCTCTCCAGTCATGCCTGACTCTCGCCCCAGACTTCACTTGTGTTTCCCACCTGACTCTCATCCCAAGCCTCTCTCTGCAGTCCTGCATGACCTTCGTCCAAAGCCTCTCTCTCCTGTCTGGTCTGACTCTCGACCCAAGCCTTCCTCTCCCGTCCTGCCTGACCATCATCCCAAGATTTCTCCCTTGTCCCCTTTGACTCTCGTCCCAAACCTTTCTCTCGTGTCCTCCTGACTCTCGTCCCAATCCTCTCTCTCCTCTCCTACCTGACTTTTGTCCCAAGCCTCTTTGTCATGTAATGCCTGACTCTCGTCGCAAGCCTCTCTCTCCTGGCCTGCCAGACTCTCGTCCCAAGCCTCTATCTCCTCCTCTACCTGACTCTCGTCCCAATCCTTTCTCTCCTATCCTGCCTCACTCCCATCACAAGCCTCAATCCCCTGTCCTGCCTCACTTTCTTTCCAAGCCTTTTTCTCCTGTCCTGCCTGACTCTCGTCCCAAGCCTCACTCTCTTGTCCTGCCTGACTCTCGTGGCAAGCCTCTCTCACCTCTCCTGCCTGACCGTCGTCAGAAGCATCTCTCTCCTGTCCGTTCAGACTCTTGCCTCAAGTCTATCTCCCCTGTCCGAAAAAACTCTCGTCCTAAGCCTCTATATCCTCTCCGGCATGACTCTCGTCCCGAGCCTCTCTCTCCTGCTCTGCCTGACAATCTTCCTAAGGGTTTCTGTCCTGTCCTGTCCGACTCTCGTCCCAAGCCTATCTCTCCTGAAATGTCTGACTCTCGTCCCAAGCCTATCTCTCCTGAAATGTCTGACTCTCGCCCCAAACTTCACTTTTCTTTCCCGCATGACTCTTGTCCTAAGCCTCTCTCTCCTATTCTGCTTGACTCTCCTCCCAAAACTGTCTCTCCTCTCCTGCCTTACTCTCGCCCCAGACTTCACTTTTCTTTCACGCCTGAATCTCGTCCCAAGCCTCTCTCTCCTCTCCTGCTTGACTCTCGTCCAAAGCCTATCTCTCCTATCCTGCCTGACTCTCGTCCTAAGCCTCTCTCTCCTCTCCAGCCTGACTCTTTTCCCAAGCCTCTCTCTCCTCTCCTGCCTGACTCTCCTCACAAGACTCTCTCTCCTCTCCTGCCAGACTCTCGCCCCAGACTTCACTTTTCTTTTCCACCTGAATCTCGTACCAAGATTCTTTCCTCTGTACTGCCTGCCTCTCGTCCCATACTTCACTTTTCTTTCCCGCCTGACTCTCGTCTCAAGCCTCCCTCTCTTGTCATGCCTGACTCTCTTTGCAAGACTCTCTCTCCTGTCCAGCCTGACTCTCGTCATAAACCTCTCTCTCTTGTCTTGCCTGACTCTCGTCCCAAGCCTCTCTCTCCTGTCTTGCCTGACTCTCATCCCAAGCCTCTCTCTCTTGTCCTGCCTGACTTTCCTCCCAAGCCTCTCTCTAATGTACAGCTTCACTCTCGTCCCATGCCTCTCTCTCCGGCCCTGCCTAACTCTCGTCACAAGCCTCTCTCTCCTGTAAAACTTGACTCTCGTCCCAATCTTCTCTCTTCTGTCCTGCCTGACTCTTTTCCCAATCCTCTCTCTCCTGCCCTGCCTGACTCTCGTCCCAAACCTCTCTCTCCTGTCCTGCCTGACTCTTGTCTCAAGGCTCTCTCTCCCTCCTGTCCTGCCTAACTCTCGCCCCAGACTTCACTTGTGTTTCCCACATGACTCTCATACCAAGCCTCTATCAGCAGTCCTGCCTGACCTTCGTCCAAAGACTCTCTCTCATGTCCTGCCTGACTCTCGTCCGAAACGTCTCTCTCTTGTCTTGCCTGACTCGCGTCCCAAGCCTCTCTCTCATGTCTTGCCTGACTCTCGTCCCAAGCCTCCCTCTCCTGTCCTGCCTGACTCTCCTCTGAATCTCGTCCCAAACCTCTCTCCCGTGTCTTCCTGACTCTCGTCCCAATCCTCTCTCTCCTCACTTACCTGACTCTCGTCCCAAGCTTGTTTGTCTTGTAATGCCTGAATCTCGTCGCAAGCCTCTCTCTCCTGGCCTGCCTGACTCTCGTCGCAAGCCTCTCTCTCCTGCCCTACCTGACTCTCGTCCCAATCTTCTCTCTCCTATCCTACCTGACCCTCCTCCCAAGCCTCAATCTCCTTTCCTGCCTCACTTTCTTTCCTAGCCTTTTTCTCCTGCCCTGCCTGACAATCGTCCCAAGCCTCTCTCACCTGTCCTGCCTGACTGTCGTCCCAAGCTTCTCCCTCCAGTCTGGTAAGACTCTAACCCCAATTCTATCTCCCCTGTCCAACAAAACTCTCTTCTTAAGCCTATATATCCTCTCCGGCATGACTCTCGTCCCGTACCTCGCTCTCTCTTGCGCTGCCTGACAATCTTCCTAAGGGTCTTCGTCCTGTCCTGTCTGATTCTCGTCCCAAGCCTCGCTCTCCTGTTCTGATGACTCTCCTCCCAAATCTGTCTCGCCTCTCCTGGCCAACTCTCGCTCAAACTTCACTTTTCTTTCCCCGCCTGATCTCGTACCAAGCCTCTCTCTCCTGTCCTGCTTGACACTCATCACAAGCATCTCTCTCCTGTCCTGCCTGACTCTCGTCTCAAGCCTCTCTCTCATGTACAGCCTGACTCTTTTCCCTAGCCTCTCTCTCCTGTCCTGCCTGACTCTACTCACAAGACTTTATCTCCTCTCCCGCCTGACTCTCGCCCAAGAGTTCACTTTTCTTTCCCGCCTGAATCTCGTACCAAGTTTGTCTCTTCTGTCCTGACTGACTCCCGTCTCAAGCATCTCTCTCCTGTCCTGCCTGAGTCTCGTCCCAAGCCTCACTCTCCTGTCCTGCCTGACTATCGTCCAAAGCCTCTCTCTCCTGTCCTGTGTGATTCTCGCACCAGACTTCACTTTTCTTTCCCGCCTGACTGTCGTCTCAACCCTCTCTTTCCTGTCCTGCCTGACTCTCGTCGCAAGCCTTTCTCTCTTGTTTAGTTTGACTCTCGTCCCAAGCATCTCTCTCTTATCTTGCCTGACTCTCGATCCAAACCTCTCTCTTTCTGTCCTGCCTGACTCTTCTCACAAGCCTCTCTCTCCTGTACAGCTTGACTCTCGTCCCAAGACTCTCTCTCCTGTCCTGCCTGACTCTCGTCCCAAGCCTCTCTATCTCCTGCCCTGCCTGACTCCCGCCCCAGATATCATTTGTCTTTCCCACCTGACTCTCATCCCACGCCTCTCTCTCCATTCCTGCCTGACTTCATCCCAAGCCTCTCTCTGCTGTCTTGCCTGACTCTCGTGCCAAACCTCTCTCTCTTGTCTTGTCTGACTCTCGTTCCAAGCCTCTCTCTCGTGACTTGAGTAACTCTCGTCCCAATCCTCCCTCTCCTGTCCTGCCTGACTCTCGTCCCAAGGGTTCTTTCCTGTCCCCTCTGACTCTCGTCCCAAACCTCTCTCTCTTGTCCTGTTGACTCTCGTCCTAATTCTCTCGCTCCTTTCCTACCTGATTCTCGTCCCAAGCCTTTTTGTCCTGAAATGACTGACTCTCGTCGCAAGCCTCTCTCTCCTGGCCTGCCTCGATCTCGTCCCAAGCCTCTTTCTCCCGCCCTACCTGAATCTCGTCCCAAACCTCTCTCTCCTGCCCTGCTGACTCTCTCCCTAAGGATGTCTCTCCTCTCCTGCCTGATTCTCTTCCGAAGTCTCTCTGTCCTGTCCTGCCTGACTCTCGTCCCAAGCCTCTCTCTTCTGACCTACCTGACTCTCGTCCTAAGCCTCTCTCTCCTTACCTGCCTGATTTCCGTCCCAATCTTCTCTCCCCTATCCAACCTGACTCTCGTCCCAAACCTCACTCTCCTGTCCTGCCTGATTCTCGTCCTAAGCCTCTCTCTCCTGTCCTGCCTAACTCTCGTCCCAAGCCTCTCTCTCCTGTCCGGTCAGACTCTTGCCCAAGGATATCTTCTCTGTCCAACCTGACTCTCGTCCTAAGCCTCTATATACTCTCCGGCATGACTCTCTTCCCCAGCCTCTCCCTTCTGCTTTGCCTGACAATCGTCCCAAGCAACTCTGTCCTGTCCTCTCTGACTCTCTAACTACCAAGCCTCTCTCTCCTTTTCTGCCTGGATCTCGTCCTAGGCCCATCTCTCTTTTCAAGTCTGACTCTTAACGTAGGTGTATCTCTCCTGTCCGACCTGACTCTCGTCCCATGACTCTCTGTCCTCTCCGACATGAATCTTGTCCCAAGCCTCCCTCTCATGTCTTTCCTGACTCACGTCCGAAGCCTCTTTCTCCCGTATTGCAAGAATCTCGTCCCATACATCTATCCCCGTTCCTGTCTGACTCTAGTCCCAAGCCTCTCTCTCCTATCCTGCCTGACTCTCGTTCCAAGCCTCTCTCTCCCGTCCAGCCTGACTATAGTCCCAAGCCTCTCTCTCCTGTCTAGCCTGACTCACGTCAAAAGCCTCTCTCTCCTGTCGAGCCTGACTCTCGTCCCAAGCCTCTCTCTCTAGTCCGGGTAGATCCTTGCCCCAAGTATATCCCTCCTGTCCGACCTGACTCTCGTCCTAATCCTCTCTATCCTCTAATGCATGACTCTCCTCGCAAGCCTCTCTCTCCTGCCCTGTCTGACTCTCGTCCCAAGACTCTCTCTCCTGTCCTATCTAACTCTCGTCCCAAGCCCGTATCTCCGGTACTGCGTGACTCTGGTCCCAGGCCTCCCTCTCCTGTTCTATCTTACTCGCGTCCTAAGCCTATGTCTCCGTTCATGCCTGACTCTCGTCCCAAGCCTCTCTGTCTTCTGCTCCCTGACTCTCGTCCCAAAACTCTCTCTCCTATCCTTTCTAACTCTCGTCCCAAGCCTCTCTGTCCTCTTTGGCATGACTCTCGTCCCAAGCCTCCCTCTCATGTCTTCCCTGACTTCCGTCCCAAGCCTCTCTCTCCTCTCCTGCCTGACTATCTTCCCAAAACCCTCTCTCCTGTCCTGCCTGTCTCTCGTCCCAAGCCTCTTTCTCCTGTCAGGTTACACTCTTGGACCAAGGTGTTTCTCCTGTCTGACCTGACTTCTCCTAAGCCTCTCTATCCTCTCGGGCCTGACTCTCGTCCCAAGCCTCCCTCTCCTGCCCTACCTGACTCTCGTCCCAAGCCTGTCTCCCCTGTCCTGTCTGACTCTCGTCCCAAACATCTCTCTCCTGTCCTGCTGACTCTAGTCACAAGCCTCTCTCCCCTCTCCTACCTGACTCTCTTTCCAAGCCTATTTGTCCTGTCCTGCATGACTCTCGTTCCAAGCCTCTCTCTCGTGTCCTGACTGACTCTCGTCCCAAGCCTCTCTCCTGTCCAGCCTGACCCTCGTCCCAAGGTTCTCTCTCCTGTTATGCCTAACTCTCCTCAAAAGACTCTCTCTCGTCTGTTGCGTGACTCTCGCCGCAGACTTCATTTTTCTCTCATGTCCTGGCTGACTCTCGTCCCAAGCCTCTCTCTCCTGCACAGCCTGACTCTCGAACCAAGCCTCTTCCTCCTGTCCTGCGTAACTGTCGCACCAGACTTCACTTTTCTTTCCCGGCTGACTCTCGTGTCAAGCCTCTCTCTCATGTCCTACCGAACTGTCGTCGCAAGCCTCTCCCTCCTGCCCTGCCTGAATCTCGTCACAACCCTCTCTCTCCTCTACCACTTGACTGTCGTCCCAAGCCTCTCTCTCCTGTCCTCCCTGTCTCTCCTCCTAAGCCTCTCTCTCTCCTCTACTGCCTGACTCTCGCCCCAAACTTCACTTTTCTTTCCCACCTGACTCTCTTCCCAAGCCTCTCCCTACAGTCCTGCCAGACCTTCGTCCCAAGCCTTTCTCTTCTGTCCTGCCTGACTCTTGTCCCAAACCTCTCTCTCTCTTGTCTTGCCTGATTTTCATCTCAAGCGTCTCTCTCCTGCCTTGCCTGACTCTCGTCAAAAGCCTCCCTCTCCTATCCTGCCTGACTCTCGTCCCAAGCTTTCTCCCCTGTCCCCTCTGACTCTCGTACCAATCCTCTCTCTCATGTCCTGATGACTCTCGCCCCAAGCCTCTCTCTCCATTCCAGCCTGATTCTCGTCACCAGCCTCTTTCTCCTGTCCTGCCAGACTCTCATCCAAAGCCTCTTTCTCCTGTACTGCTTGACTCTCGCCCCAGACTTCACTTTTCTTTCCCGCCTACCTCTCGTCCCAAGCCTCTCCCTCCTGTCTTGCCTGACTCTCGTCCCAAGCCTCTCTCTCCTGTCGTGCCTGAGTCTCGTCCAAAGCCTCTCTCTCCTGTCCAGCCTGACTCTCGTCCCAAGCCTCTCTCTCTTGTCTTCTATGACTCTCGACCTAAGCCTCTCTATCCTTTCTGGCATGAATCTCTTCGCCAGCCTTTCTCTCCTGCCCTTTCTGACTCTCCTCCCAAGCCTGTCCCTCCTGTCCTATCTAACTCTCGTCCCAAGCCTCTGTCTCCTGTCCTGCCTGACTCTCGTCCCAAGACTCCCTTTCCTGTCCTACCTGACTCTCTTCCAAGCGTCTCTCACCTCTCCTGCGTGTCTCTAGTCCGAAGCCTCTTTCTCCTGTCAGGTAAGACTCTTGCCCCAAGGCTGTCTCTCCTTTCCGACTTGACTCTTGTCCTAAGCCTCTCTATCTTCTGCGGCCTGACCCTCGCCCCAAGCCTCACTCTCCTGCCGTACCTGACTCTCGTCCCAAGCCTCTCTCCCCTGTCCTGTCTGACTCTCGTCCTAAACCTCTCTCTTCTGCCCTGCTGACTCTCGTCCCAAGCCTCTCTCTCCTCTCCTACCTGACTCACGTCTCAACCTTTTTTCTCCTGTCCTGCCTCACTCTCGACCCAAGCCTCTCTCTCCTGTCCTGCCTGACTCTCGTTCCAAGCCTCTCTCTCCTGTCCTGCTTGACTCTCGTTCCAAACCTCTCTCTCCTGTCCTTTTTCACCCTCCCCCCAACACTCTCTTTCCTCTTCTGTCTGACTCTCGACCCAGACTTCACTTTTCTTTCCCGCCTGAATCTCGTACCAAGTTTCTCTCTCCTGTCCTGCCTGATTCCCTTTCCAAGTCACTCTCTCCTGCCATGCCTGACTCTCGTCCCAAGCCTCTCTCTCCTGTCCTGCATGACTCTCGCCCCAGACTTGAATTTTCTTTCCCGCCTGACTCTCGTCTTAAGCCTCTCTCTCTTGTCCTGCCTGACTCTCGTCACAAGCCTCTTTTTCCTGTCCAGCCTGACTCTCCTCCCAAGGCTCTCTCTCTTGTCTGCTGACTCTCGTCCAAGCTCTCTCTCTGTCTTGCTACTTTCGTCCCAAGCCTCCCTCTCCTGTCCTGCCTGACTCTCGTCCCAAGCTTCTCTCCTGTCCTTGACTCTCGTCCCAATCCTCTCTCTCCTGTCCTGCCTTGCTCTCGCACAAGCCTCTCTCACCTGTACAGATTGATTCTCGTCCCAAACTTCTCTCTCCTCTCCTGCCTGACTCACGTCTCAAGCCTCTCTCTCTCCTCTCCTGCCTGACTCTCGTCCCAGACTTCACTTATGTTTCCCACCTGAGTCTCATCCAAAGCCTCCTTCTCCAGTCCTGTCGGACCTCCGTCCAAAGCCTCTCTCTCCTGTCCTGCCTGACTCTCGTCCTAAACCTCTCTCTCTTGTCTTGCCTGACTCTGGTCCTGACTCTCGTCCCAAGACTCTCTCTCCTGTCTTGCTGACTCTCGTCCCTAGCCTCTCTCTCCTGTCCTGACCTGAACTCTCGTACCAAGCCTCTCTCTCCTGTCGCGCTTTGCCAAATTCTATCTCTCCTGCCACCTGACTCTCGTCCTAGCCTCTCTATCCTCTCCGGCATGACTCTCGTCCAAGCCTCTCTCTCCTGCCTGTCTGACTCTCGTCCCAAGCCTCTCTCCTCCTGCCTACCTGTCTGCTCGTTCCTAAGCCTCCTCTCCTCTGCCTGACTCTCGTCCGAGCCTCTCTCTCCTTGTCCATTGACTCAGTTCCAAGCTTTCTCTCCTGTCCGAGCTGACTTCTCGTCCGAAGCTCTCTGCTCTCCGATGACTCCTCGTCCAAAGCCCTCTCTCACTGTCCTGCTGACTCTTGTCCAAGCCTCTTCTCCTGTCCTGCCCTGACTCTCGTTCCCTAACCTCTCTGCTCTCGTCCCATGGACTCTCTCCAAGCTCCCTCTCCTGCCCTGCCTATTCTACCAAGCCTCTCTCTCCTGTCCGCCTGACTTCTTCCCAAGCTCTCTCTCCTTTTTTTTTTTTTTTTTTTTTTTTTTTTTTTTTTTTTTTTTTCTGCCTGAATCTCGTCCCAAGCCTCTCTTCCTTCGTTTAGATTCTTGCCCCAAGTCTATCTCTCCTGTAACCCGACTCTTCGTCCTAAGCCTCTCTATCCCCTCCGGCATGACTTGATCGCAAGCCTCTCTCTCCTGCCCTGTCTGACTCTCGTCAAGTTCTCTTCCTGTCCGCTGATCTCTCCAACCTTCTCTCCTCCTCCTGACTCTCGTCCAATCTCTCTCCTGTCTTGCTGACTCTTCGAACCAAGCTTTTCTCTCCTATCCAGCCTGAGTCTCGTCCCAAGCTTCTCATCTCCTGTCCTGCTCACTCTCGTCCCAACCTCTCTCTCCTTTTCCTGCCTGACTCTTTGACCAAGCCTTCTTTTCCTCTCATACGTGAGTCTCGTCCAAACTCTCTCTCCTGTCTTGCCTGACTCTCGTCCCTAGCCTCTCTCTCTGTCCTGATGACTTCGTCCCAAGCCTCTCTCTCTGTCGGTTAGATTCCCGTCCCGAAGTCTTCTCTCGTCTCCGACCTGACTCCCTCTAAGCTCTCTACCTTCCGGCATGACTCTCCTCGAGCTCTTCTTCTGACCTGTCTACTCTCGTCCAAGCCTCTCTCCTTCCTATCCAATTCGTTCCAGGGTCTCTTCTCCTCTCCTGCCTGACTCTCGTCCAAGCCTACCTCTCCGTCTGCCTGACTCTCTCCCAAGCCTCTCTCCCCCTCGAGTGCTCTCGTCCAAGACTCTTCTCCCTGTCCTGCCTGACTCTTTGTCCTAGCCTCTCTCTCCGGTCCTGCCTGACTCTCGTCCAAGCCTTCTCTTTCGCTTATCCCTGACTCTCGTCCTAAGCTTTTATCTCCTGTCCAGCTTTACTCTCGAACGAAGCCTCTGTCTCCTGTCCTGCCTGATTCTCAGCATAAGCCCCTCTCTCCTGTCCTACCTGATTCTCGTCCCAATCCTCTCTCCCTGTCCTTTCCTGATTCTGTCCAAGCCTCTCTTCCTCTCCGGCATGACTCTCTCGCAAGCCTCCCTTCCTGCCTGCCTAATTCTCGTCCCAAGCCTCTCTCTCCTGTCCTGCCTGACTTTCTTCCCAAGTCTCTCTCTCCTGTCCTACCTGACTTTCGTCCCAAGCCTCTCTCTCCTGTCCTGCATGACTCTTGTCCTAAGCCTCGCTCTCCTTTCCTGCCTGACTCTCGTATAAAAGTCTCCTCTCCTCTCTGCTGACTGTCGTCCCCAAGCCCCTCTCTCTTGTCCTGCCTGATCTCGTCCCAAGAATCCCCTCTCCTGTCTCTCGTCCAAGCTCACTTTCCTTCCTGCTGACTCTCTCCTAAGCCTCTCTCTCCTGTCCTGTCTGACTATCGTCCCAAGCCTCTCTTCTGCCTGCTTGACTCTCGCCCAAGCCTGTCTCTCCTGTCCGCCTGACTCTCGTCTCAAGCCTCTCTTCCTGTCCTGTCTGACTCTCGTCCCAAATCTTTCTCTGCTGTCCTGCTGACTCTCGCCCCAACTCTCTCTCTCTCCTCTCCTCTCCCAAGCCTCTTTGTCCTGTAACACCTGACTCTCGTCGCAAGCCTAGCTCTCCTGGCCTGCCTGACTGTCATCCCAAGCCTTTCTCTCCTGCCCTACCTGACTCTCGTCCCAAATCTCTCTCTCATGCCCTGCTGACTCCCGTCCCAAGCCTCTCTCTCCTCTCCTGCCTGACGCTGGTCCCAAGTCTCTTTATCCTGTCCTGCCTGACTCTCGCCCCAAGCCTGGCTCTTCTGACCTACCTGACTCTTGTCCAAAGCCTCTCTCTCCTGTCCTGCTTGATTCTCGTCCCGATCCTCTCTCTCCTATCCTGCCTGACTCTCGTCCCAAGCCTCAATCTTCTGTCCTGCCTCACTTTCCTCCAAAGACTTTCTCTCCTACCCTGCCTGACTCTCGTCCCAAGCCTCACTCTCCTGTCCTGCCTGATTCTCGCCCCAACCCTCTTTCTCCTCTCTTGCCTGACTCTCATCCTAAGCCACTCTCTTATGTCTCCCCTGACACACGCCGCAAGCCTCTTTTTTCCTGTTTTGCCTGGCTCTCGTCCAAAGCCTTTTTCCCCTGCCCTGCCTGACTCTATTCTGAAACCTCTCTCCCCTGTCCTGTCTGACCCTCTTTCCAAGCCATTCTCTCCTCTCCTTCCTGACTCTTGTCCCAAGCCTCTCTCTCCTGTCCTGCCTGACTCTCGCCGAAGATCTCACATTTCTTTCCCGCCTCACTCTCGTCAAAAGCCTCTCTCTCCTGTCCTGCCTGACTCTCGTCCCAAGCCTCTCTCTCCTGTCTTGCCTGACTCTCGTCCCAAGCCTCTCTCTCCGGTCCTGCATGACTCTTGTCCTAAGCCTCAATATCCTGTCCTGCATGACTCTCGTATAAAAGTCTCCCTCTCCTCTTCTGCCTGACTGTCGTCCTAAGCCCCTCCCTCTTGTCCTGCCTGACTCTCGTCCCAAGCCTCTCTCTCCTGTCCTGCATGACTCGTCCCAAGCCTCACTCTCCTTTCCTGCCTGACTCTCCTCCCAAGCCTCTCTCTCCTGTCCTGTCTGACTATCGCCCCAAGCCTCTCGCTCCTGTCCTGCTTGACTCTCGCCACAAGCCTGTCTCTCCTGTCCTGCCTGACTCTCATCACAAGCCTCACTCTCCTGTCCTGAGTGACTCTCACCCTATGCCTCTCTCTCCTGTCCGGTTAGATTCTTGCCCGAAGTCTATCTGTCCTCTCCGACCTGACTCTCGTCCTAAGCCTCTCTATTCTCTCCGGCATGACTCTCCTCGCAAGCCTCTCTCTCTTGGCCTGTCAAGATTCTCGTCCCAAGCCTCTCTCTCCTATCCTATCCAACTCTCGTTCCCAAGGGTCTCTCTCCTCTCCTTCCTGACTCTAGTCCCAAGCCTACCTCTCCTGTCCTGCCTGACTCTCTTCCCAAACCTCTCTCTCCTGTCGAGCCTAGCTCTCGTCGCAAGCATCTCTCTCTTGTCCTGCCTGACTCTCGTCCTCAGCCTCTCTCTCCGGTACTGCCTGACTCTCGTCCCAAGCCTCTCTCTTCGCTTATCCCTGACTCTCGTCCTAAGCATTTATCTACTATCCAGCTTGACTCTCGAAAAAACCTCTTTCTCCTGTCCCGCCTGATTCTCGTCCTAAGCCCCTCTCTCCTGTCCTACCTGATTCTCGTTTCAATCCTCTCTCCCTGTACTCCCTGATTCTCGTCTTAAGCCTCTCTATCCTCTCCGGCATGACTCTCCTCGCAAGCTTCCTTCTCCTGTCCTGCCTAATTCTCGTCCCAAGCCTCTCTCTCCTGTCCTGCCTGACTTTCGTCCCAAGTCTTTCTCTCCTGTCCTACCTGAATTTCGTCCTAAGCCTCTCTCTCCTATCCTACATGACACTTGTCCTAAGCCCCTCTCTCTTGTCCTGCCTGACTCTCGCCCAAAGCCTTTCTCTCCTATCCTGCATGAGTTTCGTACCAAGCCTCCCTCTCCTTTCCTGCCTGACTCTCCTCCTAAGCCTCTCTCTCCTGTCCTGTCTGACTATCGTCTCAAGCCTCTCTCTCATGTCCTGCCTGATTCTCGTCCCAAGCCTCTCTCTCCTGTCCTGCCTGACTCTCGTCTCTAGCCTCTCGCTCCTGTCCTGCTTGACTCTCGCCACAAGCCTGTCTCTCCTGTCCTGCCTGACTCTCATCCCAAGCCTCACTCTCCTGTCCTGAGTGACTCTCACCCTAAGCCTCTCTCGCCTGTACAGTCAAATTCTTGCCCCAAGTCTATCTCTTCAATCAGACCTAACTCTCGTACTAAGCTTCTCTATCCTCTCCGGCTTGACTCTCGACCTAAGCCTCTCTCTCATGCCGTGTCTGACTCTCGTCACAAGACTTTTCTCCTGTCCTGTATGACTCTCGTCCCAAGCATCTTTCTCCTGTCCTGTCTGACTTTCGTGCCAAGCCTCTCTCTCCTGTCCTGCCTGGCTCACGTTCCAAGCCTTCCTATCCTCTCCTGCCTGACTCTCTTCACAAACCTCCCTCTCCTGTCCAGCCTGACTCTCGTCCCAAACCTCTCTCTTCTGCCCTGCCTGACTCTCGTCCCAAGACTCCCTTTCCTGTCCTGCCTGCCTCTCGTCCAAAGCTTCTCTCTCCTGTCCTGCCTGTCCCTCGTCCCAAGCCTCTTTCTCCTGTCAGGTGACTCTCTTGCCTCAAGGGTGTCTCTACTGTCCGACTTGACTCATGTCCTAAGCCTCTCTATCCCCTCTGGCCTTACTCTCGTCCCAAGCCTCCCTCTCCTCCCCTACCTGACTCTCGTCCCAAGGTCTCTCCCCTTTCCTGTCTGACTCTCGTCCCAAGCCTCTGTCCTGGTGACTCTCGTCTCAAGCCTCTCTCTCCTCTCCTACCAGACTCTCGTCCCAAGCCTATTTGTCCAGTCCTGCCTGAATGTCGTCCCAAGCCTCTCTCTCCTGTCATGCCTGACTCTCCTAAGACTCCTTCTACTCTTCTGCCTGAATCTCGCCCAAGACTTCACTTTTCTTTCCCGCCTGAATATCGTAACAAGTTTCTCTCTCCTGTCCTGCCTGAATTTCGTCACAAGCCTTTCTCTCCTGCCCAGCCTGACTATCGTCCGAAACCTTTCTCTCCTGTCCTGCCTGATTCTCGATCAAGACTTCACTTTTCTTTCCCACCCGACTCTTGTCTCAAGCCTCCTGTCCTGCCTGACTCTCGTCGTAAACCTCTCTCTCCTGTCCAGCTTGTCTCTCGTCCCAAGCCTCTCTCTCTTGTCTTCCCTGACTTCCAATCCAAGGGTCTCTGTCCTGTCCAGCCTGATTCTCGTCACAAGACTCTCTCTCCTCTACAGCTTGACTCTCGTCCCAAGCCTCTTTCTCCTGTCCTGCCTGACTCTCGTCCTAAGCCTCTCTCTCTCCTGTCCAGCCTGACTCTCGCCCCAGACTTCACTTCTCTTTCCCACGTGACTCTAATCCTAAGCCTCTCTCTCTCTCCAGTCCTGCCTGACCTTTGTCGCAAGCCTCTCTCTCTTGTCCTGCCTGAGTCTCGTCCCAAACCTCTCTCTCTTGTCTTGCCTGATTCTCGTCCCGAGAAGCTCTCTCCTGTCTTGCCTGGCTCTCGTCCCAAGACTCCCTCTCCAGTCCTGCCTGACTCTCCTCCAAAGCTTTTTCCCTTTTCCCTTCTGACTCTCGTCCAAGACCTCTCTCACGTGTCCTGCTGACTCTCGCCCCAAGCCTTTCTCTCCATTCCAGCCTGACTCTCGTCCCAAGCCTCTCTCTCCTGTCGTGCCTGAGTCTTCTTCCAATCATCTCTCTCTTGTCCAGCCTGACTCTCGTCCCAAGCCTCTCTCCCCTGTCTTCTATGACTCTACTCCTAAAACTTTCTCTGCTATCCTGCCTGACTCTCGTCCCAAGACTCTCTCTCTTGTCCGGTCAGACTCTTGCTCCAAGTCTATCTCTCCCATCCAACCTGACTCTCGTCCCAAGCCTCTCTCTCCTATTCTGCCTGACTCTCGAACCAGATTTCACTTTATTTCCTGCTTGACTCTCGTCTCACGCCTCTGTCTCCTGTCCTGCCTGACTCTCGTTACAAGCCTTTCTCTCCTTTCCAGTCTGATTCTCGTCCCAAGCCCCTCTCTCTTGTCTTGCCTGACTCTCGATCCAAGTCTCTCTCTCCTGTCCTGCCTGATTCTCGTCACAAGCTTCTCTCTCATGTAACGCTTGACTCTCATCCCAAGACTCTCTTTCCTGTCTTGCTTGACTCTCCTTCCAAGACTCTCTCTCTCCTTCCCTGCCTGACTCTCACCCCAGAATTCACTTTTCTTTCCCGGCTGACTCTCGTCCCAAGCCGCTTTCTCCAGTCCTGTCTGACTCTTGTCCCAAGCCTCTCTCTCCTGTCCTGTCTGACTCTCGTCCCAAACATCTCTTGTCTTGCCTGACTCTCGTCCCTAGCCCCTTTCTCTCATGTCTTGTTTGACTCTCGTCCTAAGCCTCTCTCTCCTGTCTTGCCTGACTCTCGTTCCAAGCTTTCTCCACTGTCCTGTCTAACTGTAGTCCCAAGCCTCTGTCTGCTGTCCTTCTGACTCTCGTCCCAATCCTCTCTCTCCTCTCCTATCTGACTGTCGTCCCAAGCATCTTTGTCCTGTAATACCTGACTCTAGTCGCAAGCCTCTCTCTCCTGGCTGGCCTGACTGTCCTCCCAAGCCTTTCTCTCCTACCCTACCTGACTCTCGTCCCAAACCTCTCTCTCCTGCCCTGCTGACTCTCGTCCGTAGCCTCTCTCTCCTCTCCTGCCTGACTGTCGCCCCAAGTCTCTTTATCCTGTCCAGCTTGACTCTCGCCTTAAGCGTCGCTCTTCTGACCTACTTGACTCTCGTCCTAAGACTCTCTCTCCTGTCCTGCTTGATTCTCGTCCCGATCTTCTCCCTCCTATCCTGCCTGACTCTCGTCCCAAGCCTCAGTCTCCTGTCTTGCCTCACTTTCTTCGAAAGCCTTTCTCTCCTGCCCTCCCTGACTTTCGTCCCAAGCCTCACTCTCCTGTCCTGCCTGCTTCTCGCCCCAAGCCTCTCTCTCCTCTCCTGCCTGACTCTCATCCCAAGTCGCTCTCTCATGTCGTCCCTGACACACCTCCTAAGCCTCTTTCTCCTGTGTTGCCTGTCTCTCGTCCCAAGCTTCTTTCTTCTACCCTGCCTGACTCTATTCCGAAACCTCTCACCTCTGTCCTCTCTGACTCTCTTCCCAAGCCTTTCTCTCCCATCCTGCCTGACTCTCGTCCCAAGCCTCTCTCTCCTGTCCTTCCTGACCTTCGCCGAAGACTTCATTTTTCTTTCCCGCCTCACTCTCATCACAGTTCTCTCTCTCCTGTCCTGCCTGACTCTCGTCCCAAGCCTCTTTCTCCTGTCCGTTTAGATTCTTGCCCCAAGTCTATCTCTCCTGTCCAACCTGACTCTCGTCCTAAGCCTCTATATCCTCTCCGGCATGACTCTCATCGGAAGACTCTCTCTCCTGCCCTGTCTGAATCTCGTCCCAAGATTCTCTCCCCTGTCCTGTCTAGTTCTCCTCCCAATCCTCTCTCTCCTGTCCAGCCTGACTCTCGTCCCAAGCGTTTCTCTCCTATCCAGCCTGACTCTCTTCCCAAGCCTCTCTCTCCTGTGCTGCCTGACTCTCGTCCCAAACCTCTCTCTGCTGTCTTGCCTGACTCTTGAACCAAGGTTCTCTCACCTACCCAGCGTGAGTCTCGTCCCAAGCTTCTCTCTCCTGTCCTGCCTCACTGTCGTCGCAAGCCTCTCTCTCCTGTCCTGTCTGACCCTCGTCCTAAGCCTCTCTCTCTTCTCATACCTGCGTGTCCTCCCAAAACTCTCTCTCCTGTCTTGCCTGACTCTCATCCCTAGCCTCTCTCTCTCCTGTCCTGACTGACTCTCGTCCCAAGCCTCTCTCTCCTGTCCGGTTAGGTTCTTGGCCGAAGTCTATCTCTCCTCTACGACTTGACTCTCGTTCTAAGCCTCTCTATCCTCTCTGGCATGACTCTCCTTGCAAGCCTCTCTCTACTGACCTGTCTAACTCTCGCTCCAAGCCTCTCTCTCCTGTCCTATCCAACTCTCGTCCCAAGCCTCTCTCTCCTCTCCTGCCTAACTCTCGTCCCAAGCCTACCTCTCCTGTCCTGCTTGACTTTCGTCCCAAGCCTCACTCTCATGTCATACCTGACGCTACTCCTAAGACTCTCTCTCCTCTCCAGCCTGACTCTTGCCCCAGACTTCACTTTTCTTTCCCGCCTGAATATCGTACCAAGTTTCTCTCTCCTGTCCTGCCTGACTCTCGTCCCAAGCCTCTCTCTCCTGCCCAGACTGACTTTCGTCCGAAGCCTCTCTCTTCTGTCCTGCCTGACTCTCGACCCAGACTTAACTTTTCTTTTCCGCCTGACTCTCGTCTCAAGCCTGTCTCTCCTGCCCTGCATGAATCTGCTCGTGAGCCTCTCTCTCCTATCCAGCCTGTCTGTCGTCCCAAGTCTCTCTCCCTTGTCTTGCCTGACTCTCCATCCAAGGCTTTCTCTCCGGTCTTGACTGACTCACGTCTCAAGACTCTCTCTCCTGTACAGATTGACTCTCGTCCCAAGCCTCTCTCTGCTGTCCTGCCCGACTCTCGTCCTAAGCCTCTCTCTCTCCTGTCCTGCCTGACTCTCGAACCAGACTTCACTTCTCTTTCCCACCTGACTCTCATCCGAAGCCTCTGTCTCCAGTCCTGCCTGACCTTCGTCCCAAGCCTCTCTCTCCTGTCCTGCCTGACTCTCGACCCAAACCTCTCTCTCTTGTCCTGCCTGATTCTTGTCCCAAGCCTCTCTCTCCTGTCTTGCCCGATTCTCGTCCTAAGCCTCCCTCTCCTGACCTGCCTGACTCTCGTCCCAGGCTTTCTATCTTTTCCCTTCTGACTCTCGTCCCAAACCTCTCTCTCGTGTCCTGCTGACTCTCGCCCCAATCCTCTCTCTCTATTCCAGCCTGACTCTCTTCCTAAGCCTCTTTCACCTGTCCTGCCAGTCTCTCGTCCCGAACCTCTCTCTCTTGTCTTGTCTGACTCTCGTCCCTAGCCCCTCTCTCTCATGTTTTCCCTGACTCTCTTCCCAAGCCTCTCTCTCCTGTCCTCCCTGACTCTAGTTCCAAGCTTTCTCCCCTCTCCTGTCTGACTCTCGTCCCAAACCTCTCTCTGATATCCTGCTGACTCTCGTCCCAATCCTATTTCTCTTCTCCTACCTGACTGTCGTCCTAAGCCTCTTTGTCCTGTAATTCCTGACTCTCGTCGCGAGCTTCTCTCTCCTGTCCTGCCTGACTGTCGTCCCAAACCTTTCTCTCCTGCTCTACCTGACTCTTGTCCCAAACATCTCTCTCCTGCCCTGCTGACGCTCGTTCGAAGCCTCTCTCTCCTATCCTGCTTGACTCTCGTCCCAAGTCTCTTTATCCTGTCCTGCCTGACTCTCGCCCCAAGCCTCGCTCTTCTGACCTACCCGACACTCGTCCTAAGCCTCTCTCTCCTGTCCTGCTTGGTTCTCGTCCCAATCCTCTCTCTCCTATCTTGCCTGACTCTCGTCCAAAGCCTCAATCTCCTGCCCTTCCTCACTTTCTTCCAAAGCCTTTCTCTACTGCCCTGCCTGACTCTCGTCCGAAGTATCACTCTCCTGTCCTGCCTGATTCTCGCCCCAAGCCTCTCTCTCCTCTCCTGCCTGACTCTCATCCCAAGCCGCTCTCTCGTGTCTTCCCTGACACACGTCCTAAGCCTCTTTCTCCTGTGTTGCCTTCCTCTCGTCCCAAGCCTCTTTCTCTTGCACTTCCTGACTCTATTCCGAGACCTCTCTCCCCTGTCCTGCCCGACTTTCGTCCTAAGCCTCTCTCTCTCCTTTCCTGCCTGACTCTCGAACCAGACTTCACTTCTCTTTCCCACCTGACTCTCATCCGAAGCCTCTGTCTCCAGTCCTGCCTGACCTTCGTCCCAAGCCTCTCTCTCCTGTCCTGCCTGACTCTTGACCCAAAACTCTCTCTCTTGTCCTGCCTGATTCTCGTCCCAAGCCTCTCTCTCCTGTCTTGCCCGATTCTTGTCCTAAGCCTCCCTCTCCTGTCCTGCCTGACTCTCGTCCCAGGCTTTCTCCCTTTTCCCTTCTGACTCTCGTCCCAAACCTCTCTCTCGTGTCCTGCTGACTCTCGCCCCAAGCCTCTCTCTCCATTCCAGCCTGACTCTCGTCCTAAGCCTCTTTCTCCTGTACTGCCAGACTCTCGTTCCAAGCCTCTCTCTCCTGTCTCGCCTGACTCCCGTCCCAAGCCTCTCTCTCCTGTCCTGCCAGACTCTCGTCCCAAGCCTCTTTCTCCTGTCGCGCCTTAGTCTTGTTTCAATCCTCTCTCTCCTGTCCAGCCTGACTCTCGTCCCAAGCCTCTCTCTCCTGTCCTCTAGAACTCTCGTCCGAAGTCTCTCTCTGCTATCCTGCCTGACTCTCGTCCCAAGCCTCCCTGTCTTGTACGGTCACACTCTTGCCCCAAGTCTACCTCTCCCGTCCAACCTGACTCTCTTCCCAAGCCTCTCCCTCCTATCCTGCCTGACTCTCACCCCAGATTTCACTTTATTTCCCGCTTGACTGTCGTCTCAAGCCTCTGTCTCCTGTCCTGCTTGACTCTCGTCACAATACTCTCTCTCCTTTCCAGCCTGATACTCGTCCCAAGCCTCTCTCTCTTATTTGTCTGACTCTCGAGTCAAGACTCTCTCTCCTGTCCTGCCTGATTCTCGTCACACGCCTCTCTCTCATGTAACGCCTGACTCTCGTCTGAAGCCTCTCTCTCCTGTCCTGCCTGATTCTCCTAGTAAGCCTCTCTCTCCTGTCCAGCCTGTCTCGTCCCAAGCCTCTCTCTCTTGTCTTGCCTGACTCTCGATCCAAGGCTCTCTCTCTTGTCCTGACTGACTCTCGTCAAAAGACTCTCTCTCCTGTACAGCTTGACTCTCGTCCCAAGCCTCTCTCTCCTGTCCTTTCTGTCTCTCGTCCTAAGCCTTTCTCTCTCCTGTACTGCCTGACTCTCGAACCAGACTTCACTTCTCTTTCCCACTTGACTCTCATCCAAAGCCTCTCTCTCTCCAGTCCTGCCTGACCTTTGTCCCAAGCCTCTCCTGTCCTGCCTGACTCTCGTCCCAAACCTCTCTCTCTTGTCTTGCCTGATTCTCGTCCCAAGCCTCTCTCTCCTGTCTCGCCCGACTCTCTTTCTAAGCCTCCCTCTCCTATCCTGCCTGACTCTCGTCCCAAGCTTTCTCCGTTTTCTCTTCTGACTCTCGTCCCAAACCTCTCTCTCGTGTCCTGCTGACTCTCGCCCCAATCCTCTCTCTCCATTCCAGCCTGACTCTCGTCCTAAGCCTCTTTCACCTGTCCTGCCAGACTCTCGTCCCAAACCTCTCTCTCTTGTCTTGTCTGACTCTCGTCCCTAGCCCCTCTCTCTCATGTTTTCCCTGACTCTCGTCCCAAGCCTCTCTCTCCTGTCCTCCTGACTCTAGTTCCAAGCTTTCTCCCCTCTCCTGTCTGACTCTCGTCCCAAACCTCTCTCTGATATCCTGCTGACTCTCGTCCCAATCCTATTTCTCCTCTCCTACCTGACTGTCGTCCTAAGCCTCTTTGTCCTGTAATTCCTGACTCTCGTCGCGAGCTTCTCTCTCCTGTCCTGCCTGACTGTCGTCCCAAACCTTTCTCTCCTTCCCTACCTGACTCTTGTCCCAAACCTCTCTCTCCTGCCCTGCTGACTCTCGTTCGAAGCCTCTCTCTCCTATCCTGCTTGACTCTCGTCCCAAGACTCTTTATCCTGTCCTGCCTGACTCTCGCCCTAAGCCTCGCTCTTCTGACCTACCCGACACTCGTCCTAAGCCTCTCTCTCCTGTCCTGCTTGATTCTCGTCCCAATCCTCTCTCACCTATCCTGCCTGACTCTCGGCCCAAGCCTCAATCTCCTGCCCTTCCTCACTTTCTTCCAAAGCCTTTCTCTACTACCCTGCCTGACTCTCGTCCGAAGCATCACTCTCCTGCCCTGCCTGATTCTCGCCCCAAGCCTCTCTCTCCTCTCCTGCCTGACTCTCATCCCAAGACCCTCTCTCGTGTCTTCCCTGACACACGTCCTAAGCCTCTTTCTCCTGTGTTGCCTTCCTCTCGTCTCAAGCCTCTTTCTCCTGCACTTCCTGACTCTATTCCGAAACCTCTCTCCCTTGTCCTGTCTGACTCTCTTCCCAAGCCTTTCTCTCCTATCCTGCCTGACTCTCGTCCCGAGCCTCTCTCTCCTGTCCTGCCTGACTCTCGCCGAAGACTTCACTTTTCTTTCCCGCCTCACTCTCGTCCCAAGACTCTCTCTTCTGTCCTGCCTGACTCTCGTCCCAAGCCTCTCTCTCATGTCGTTTTTGACTCTCGCCGAAGAGTTCACTTTTCTTTCCCGCCTCAATCTCGTCCCAAGCCTCTCTCTCCTGTCCAGCCTGACTTTAGTCCCAAGCCTCTATCTCTCCCGTCTTCTATGACTCCCGTCCTAAGCCTCTCTCTCCTGTCCTACCTGAATCTCGTCCCAAGCCTCTCTCTCCCGTTCGGTCAAACTCTTGCCCAAAGTCTATCTCTCCTATCCAACCTGAGTCTCGTCCTAGCGTCTGTATCCTATCGGTCATGACTCTCGTGCGAAACCTCTCTGTCCTGCTATATCTGACAATCCTCCCAAGCCTCCCTGTCTTGTCCTGTCTGACTCTCTTCCCAAGCCTTTCTCTCCTATCCTGAATGACTCTCGTCCCAAGCCTCTCTCTCCTGTCCTGCCTGACTCTCGCCGAAGACTTCACTTTTCTTTCCCGCCTCACTCTCTTCCCAAGCCTCACTCTCCTTTCGTGCCTGAGTCTCGTCCCACGCCTCTCTCTCCTGTTCAGCCTGACTCTCGTCCCGAGCCTCTCTCTCTCCCGTCTTCTATGACTCCCTTCCAAAGCCTCTCTCTCCTGTCCTACCTGAATCTCGTCCCAATCCTCTCTCTCCCGTTCGTTCAGACTCTTGCCCAATGTCTATCTCTCCTATGCAACCTGACTCGTCCTAGCCTCTATATCCTCTCCGGCATGACTCTCGTCCTAAACCTCTCTCTCCTGCTATATCTGACAGTCGTCCCAAGCCTCTCTGTCATGTCCTGTCTGACTCTCGTCACAATACTCTCTCTCCTTTCCAGCCTGATTCTCGTCCCAAGCCTCTCTCTCTTATTTGCCTGACTCTCGAGTCAAGACTCTCTCTCCTGTCCTGCCTGATTCTCGTCACACGACTCTCTCTCTCATGTAACGATTGACTCTTTTCTCAAGCCTCTCTCACCTGTCCTCCCTGACTCTCCTCGTAAGTCTCTCTCTCCCGTACAGCCTGTCTCTCGTCCCAACCCTCATTCTCTTTTCTTGTCTGACTCTCGATCCAAGGCTCTGTCTCCTCTCCTGACTGACTCTCGTCACAAGACTCTCTCTCCTGTACAGCTTGACTCTCGTCCTAAGCCTCAATCTCTCCTGTCCTGCCTGACTCTCGAACCAGACTTCACTTCTCTTTCCCACCTGACTCTCATCCGAAGCCTGTCTCCACTCCTGCCTGACCTTCGTCCCAAGCCTCTCTCTCCTGTCCTCCCTGACTCTCGTCACAAACCTCTCTCTCTTGTCTTGCCTGATTCTCGTCCCAAGCCTATTTCTCCTGTCTTGCCCGGCTCTCGTCCTAAGCCTCCCTCTCCTGTCCTGCCTGACTCTCGCCCCAAGCGTTCTCCCTTTTCCCTTCTGACTCTCGTCCCAAACCTCTCGTGTCCTGCTGATTCTCGCCCCAAGTGTTCTCCCTTTTCCCTTCTGACTCTCGTACGAAACCTCTCGTGTCCTGCTGATTCTCGCCCCAAGCCTCTCTCTCCATTCCAGCCTGACTCTCGTCCTAAGCCTCTTTCACTTGTCCTGCCAGATTCTCATCCCAAGCCTCTCTCTCCTGTCCTGCCTGACTGTCGCCCCGAATTCACTTTTCTTTCCCACCTGACCCTCGTCCCAAGACTCTCCTGTCCTGCCAGACTCTCCTCCCAAGCCTCTTTCTCCTGTCGTGCCTGAGTCTTGTTCCAATCCTCTCTCTCCTGTCCAGCCTGACTCTCTTCCCAAGCCTCTCTCTCCTGTCTTCTAGGACTCTCGTCCCAAGCCTCTCTCTGCTATCCTGCCTGACTCTCGCCCCAAGCCTCTCTCTCTTGTACGGTCACACTCTTGCCCCAAGTCTATCTCTCCTGTCCAACCTGACTCTCCTCCCAAGCCTCTCCCTAATATCCTGCCTGACTCTCACCCCAGATTTCACTTTATTTTCCGCTTGACCCTCGTCACAAACCTCTGTCTCCTGTCCTGCCTGACTCTCGTCACAAGCCTCTCTCTCCTTTCCAGCCTGATACTCGTCCCATGCCTCTCTCTCTTAATTGCCTGACTCTCAAGTCAAGACTCTCTCCTCTGCCCTGCCTGATTCTCGTCACACGCCTCTCTCTCATGCAACGCTTGACTCTTGTCCCAAGCCTCTTTCTCCTGTCCTGCTTGACTCTCTTCCCAAGACTCTCTCTCTCCTGCCCAGCCTGACTCTCGCCCTAGACTTCACTTTTCTTTCCCGCCTGACTCTCGTCCCAAGCCTCTTTCTCCAGTCCTGCCTGAATATCGTCCCAAACCTCTCTCTCTCTTGTCTTGCCTGTCTCTCGTCCCTAGCCCCTCTCTCTCATGCAACGCTTGACTCTCGTCCGAAGCTTCTCTCCCCTGTCCTGCCTGACTCTCGTTCCAAGCTTTCTCCCCTGTCCTGTCTGACTATCGTCCCAAACCTCTCTTTGATGTTCTGCTGACTCTCGTCCCAATCCTCTCTATCCTCTCCTACCTGACTGTTGTCCTAAGCCTCTTTGTCCTGTAATTCCCGACTCTCGTCGCAAGATTCTCTCACCTGGCCTGCCTGACTGTCGTCCCAAGCCTTTCTCTCCTGCCCTACCTGACTCTCGTCCCAAACCTCTCTCTCCTGTCCTGCTGACTCTCGTCTGAAGCCTCTCTCTCCTCTCCTGTCTGACTCTCGTCCCAAGTCTCTTTATCCTGTCCTGCCTGACTCTCGCCCCAAGCCTCGCTCTTCTGACCTACCCGACTCTCGTCCTAAGCCTCTCTCTCCTGTCCTGCATGATTCTCGTCCCAATCCTCTGTCTCCTGTCCAGCCTGACTCTCGTCCCAAGCCTCTCTCTTTCCCGTCTTCTATGACTCCCTTCCAAAGCTTCTCTCTCCTGTCCAGCCTGACTCTCGTCCCAAGCCTCTCTCTCTCCCGTCTTCTATGACTCCCTTCCAAAGCCTCTCTCTCCTGTCCTACCTGAATCTCGTCCCAATCCTCTCTCTCCCGTTCGTTCAGACTCTTGCCCAATGTCTATCTCTCCTATGCAACCTGACTCGTCCTAGCCTCTATATCCTCTCCGGCATGACTCTCGTCCTAAACCTCTCTCTCCTGCTATATCTGACAGTCGTCCCAAGCCTCTCTGTCATGTCCTGTCTGACTCTCGTCACAATACTCTCTCTCCTTTCCAGCCTGATTCTCGTCCCAAGCCTCTCTCTCTTATTTGCCTGACTCTCGAGTCAAGACTCTCTCTCCTGTCCTGCCTGATTCTCGTCACACGACTCTCTCTCTCATGTAACGATTGACTCTTTTCTCAAGCCTCTCTCACCTGTCCTCCCTGACTCTCCTCGTAAGTCTCTCTCTCCCGTACAGCCTGTCTCTCGTCCCAACCCTCATTCTCTTTTCTTGTCTGACTCTCGATCCAAGGCTCTGTCTCCTCTCCTGACTGACTCTCGTCACAAGACTCTCTCTCCTGTACAGCTTGACTCTCGTCCTAAGCCTCAATCTCTCCTGTCCTGCCTGACTCTCGAACCAGACTTCACTTCTCTTTCCCACCTGACTCTCATCCGAAGCCTGTCTCCACTCCTGCCTGACCTTCGTCCCAAGCCTCTCTCTCCTGTCCTCCCTTACTCTCGTCACAAACCTCTCTCTCTTGTCTTGCCTGATTCTCGTCCCAAGCCTATTTCTCCTGTCTTGCCCGGCTCTCGTCCTAAGCCTCCCTCTCCTGTCCTGCCTGACTCTCGCCCCAAGCGTTCTCCCTTTTCCCTTCTGACTCTCGTCCCAAACCTCTCGTGTCCTGCTGATTCTCGCCCCAAGTGTTCTCCCTTTTCCCTTCTGACTCTCGTACGAAACCTCTCGTGTCCTGCTGATTCTCGCCCCAAGCCTCTCTCTCCATTCCAGCCTGACTCTCGTCCTAAGCCTCTTTCACTTGTCCTGCCAGATTCTCATCCCAAGCCTCTCTCTCCTGTCCTGCCTGACTGTCGCCCCGAATTCACTTTTCTTTCCCACCTGACCCTCGTCCCAAGACTCTCCTGTCCTGCCAGACTCTCCTCCCAAGCCTCTTTCTCCTGTCGTGCCTGAGTCTTGTTCCAATCCTCTCTCTCCTGTCCAGCCTGACTCTCTTCCCAAGCCTCTCTCTCCTGTCTTCTAGGACTCTCGTCCCAAGCCTCTCTCTGCTATCCTGCCTGACTCTCGCCCCAAGCCTCTCTCTCTTGTACGGTCACACTCTTGCCCCAAGTCTATCTCTCCTGTCCAACCTGACTCTCCTCCCAAGCCTCTCCCTAATATCCTGCCTGACTCTCACCCCAGATTTCACTTTATTTTCCGCTTGACCCTCGTCACAAACCTCTGTCTCCTGTCCTGCCTGACTCTCGTCACAAGCCTCTCTCTCCTTTCCAGCCTGATACTCGTCCCATGCCTCTCTCTCTTAATTGCCTGACTCTCAAGTCAAGACTCTCTCCTCTGCCCTGCCTGATTCTCGTCACACGCCTCTCTCTCATGCAACGCTTGACTCTTGTCCCAAGCCTCTTTCTCCTGTCCTGCTTGACTCTCTTCCCAAGACTCTCTCTCTCCTGCCCAGCCTGACTCTCGCCCCAGACTTCACTTTTCTTTCCCGCCTGACTCTCGTCCCAAGCCTCTTTCTCCAGTCCTGCCTGAATATCGTCCCAAACCTCTCTCTCTCTTGTCTTGCCTGTCTCTCGTCCCTAGCCCCTCTCTCTCATGCAACGCTTGACTCTCGTCCGAAGCTTCTCTCCCCTGTCCTGCCTGACTCTCGTTCCAAGCTTTCTCCCCTGTCCTGTCTGACTATCGTCCCAAACCTCTCTTTGATGTTCTGCTGACTCTCGTCCCAATCCTCTCTATCCTCTCCTACCTGACTGTTGTCCTAAGCCTCTTTGTCCTGTAATTCCCGACTCTCGTCGCAAGATTCTCTCACCTGGCCTGCCTGACTGTCGTCCCAAGCCTTTCTCTCCTGCCCTACCTGACTCTCGTCCCAAACCTCTCTCTCCTGTCCTGCTGACTCTCGTCTGAAGCCTCTCTCTCCTCTCCTGTCTGACTCTCGTCCCAAGTCTCTTTATCCTGTCCTGCCTGACTCTCGCCCCAAGCCTCGCTCTTCTGACCTACCCGACTCTCGTCCTAAGCCTCTCTCTCCTGTCCTGCATGATTCTCGTCCCAATCCCAATCCTCTGTCTCCTGTCCAGCCTGACTCTCGTCCCAAGCCTCTCTCTTTCCCGTCTTCTATGACTCCCTTCCAAAGCTTCTCTCTCCTGTCCAGCCTGACTCTCGTCCCAAGCCTCTCTCTCTCCCTGACTCAAGTCCCAAGCCTCTTCTCTCCGTATTAGCCGAATCTCGTCCCAACATCCTATTCTCTTTTCTTGCCTTACTCTATCCAAGCTCTTCTCCTTTCCTGACTGACTCTCGTCACAAGACTCTCTCTCCTGTCAGCTGACTCTGTCCTAAGCCTCTCTCTCTCTGTCCTGACTGAAATCTCGAACCAGACCTCTCTCTCATTCCCACCTGACTCTCATCCGAAGCCTCTCTCCACTCCTGCCTGACCTTCTCCAGCCCTCTCTCGTCCCGCCTGACTCTCGTCCAAACCTCTCTCTCTTGTCTTCCTGATTCTCGTCCCAAGCCTCTTTCTCCTGTCCTTCCGGCTCTCGTCCAAGCCTCCCCCTCCCTTCCTGCTGACTCTCGCCCAAGCTTCTCCCTTTCCCTGTCTAACTCTCCTCCCAATCCTCTCTCTCGTGTCCTGCCTGATTCTCGCCCAAGCCTCTCTCTCTCCGTCTTCTATGACTCCCTCCAAAGCCTCTCTTCCTGTCCTACCTGAATCTCGTCCCAATCCTCTCTCTCCCGTTCGTCAGACTCTTGCCCAATGTCTATCTCTCCTATCCAACCTGACTCGTCCTTAGCCTCTGTATCCTCTCCGGTCATGACTCTCGTCCTAAACCTCTCTCTCCTGCTATATTGACAATCTCCTCAAGCTCTTTCATGTCCTGTCTGACTCTCGTCCCAAGCCTCTCTCTCCTTCCTGATGACTCTCGTCCCAAGCCTTCTCTTCCTTCCTGCCTGATCGCCGAAAGACTTTCTTTTCTTTCGCCCTACTCTCTTCCCCAAACTCCTTCTCTTTCTGCCCGTCCGTCCAAGGCCTCTCTCTCCTGTTTGCCTGACTCTCGTCCCAGCCTCTTCTCTCCCTCTTCCATGACTCCTTCAAATCCTCTCTCTCCTTCTACCCGAATCTGCCCAATCCTCTTTCTTTTCCCGGGACTTCTTCCCCGTCTTCTCTTCCTATGCCTGACTCTCGTCCAGCCTCTTATCCTTCCGCTGACTCTTTGTCCAACCTCTCTCTCCTGTATATCTGACTTTGTCCCGCCTTCTTCTTCCCGTTCTGATCTCGTCCAAACTCTCTCCTTGCCCCGATCTCGTCCAAGCCTCTCTCTCTTATTTCCCGTCTCGATCAAGCCCCTCTCTCCTGTCCTGCCTGATCTCGTCACACGCCCCTCTCTCTCATGTCGATTGACTCTTTCCAAGCTTCTCACCTGTCCCCTGACTCTCCTCGTCAAGTCTCTCTCTCGTACGCCTGCTCTCGTCCCAACCTCATTCTCTTTCCTGACTCTATCAAGCTTCTCTTCCTTTACTGATCTCGTCCCAAGCCTTCTCTCTCCTGTCGCCTGGGCTCTCGTCCCAAGCCTCTCTCTTCTGTCCTGCCTGACTCTCGAACCCCGCTTCCCTTTTCTTTCCACCTGTTCTCTCCATGCCTTCTCCCTCCCGCCTCACTTCGTTCCCCAAGCCTCTCTATCCTGTCCGCTCTCTCTCTCCCGTCTTCTATGACTCCCTTCCAAAGCCTCTCTCTCCTGTCCTACCTGAATCTCGTCCCAATCCTCTCTCTCCCGTTCGTTCAGACTCTTGCCCAATGTCTATCTCTCCTATGCAACCTGACTCGTCCTAGCCTCTATATCCTCTCCGGCATGACTCTCGTCCTAAACCTCTCTCTCCTGCTATATCTGACAGTCGTCCCAAGCCTCTCTGTCATGTCCTGTCTGACTCTCGTCACAATACTCTCTCTCCTTTCCAGCCTGATTCTCGTCCCAAGCCTCTCTCTCTTATTTGCCTGACTCTCGAGTCAAGACTCTCTCTCCTGTCCTGCCTGATTCTCGTCACACGACTCTCTCTCTCATGTAACGATTGACTCTTGTCTCAAGCCTCTCTCTCCTGTCCTCCCTGACTCTCCTAGTAAGCCTCTCTCTCCCGTACAGCCTGTCTCTCGTCCCAACCCTCATTCTCTTTTCTTGCCTTACTCTCGATCCAAGGCTCTGTCTCCTCTCCTGACTGACTCTCGTCACAAGACTCTCTCTCCTGTACAGCTTGACTCTCGTCCTAAGCCTCTCTCTCTTCTGTCCTGACTGACTCTCGAACCAGACTTCACTTCTCTTTCCCACCTGACTCTCATCCGAAGCCTCTGTCTCCACTCCTGCCTGACCTTCGTCCCAAGCCTCTCTCTCCTGTCCTCCCTGACTCTCGTCACAAACCTCTCTCTCTTGTCTTGCCTGATTCTCGTCCCAAGCCTCTTTCTCCTGTCTTGCCCGGCTCTCGTCCTAAGCCTCCCTCTCCTGTCCTGCCTGACTCTCGCCCCAAGCGTTCTCCCTTTTCCCTTCTGACTCTCGTCCCAAACCTCTCGTGTCCTGCTGATTCTCGCCCCAAGCGTTTTCCCTTTTCCCTTCTGACTCTCGTACGAAACCTCTCGTGTCCTGCTGATTCTCGCCCCAAGCCTCTCTCTCCATTCCAGCCTGACTCTCGTCCTAAGCCTCTTTCTCTTGTCCTGCCATATTCTCATCCCAAGCCTCTCTCTCCTGTCCTGCCTGACTGTCGCCCCGAATTCACTTTTCTTTCCCACCTGACCCTCGTCCCAAGACTCTCTCTCCTGTCCTGCCAGACTCTCCTCCCAAGCCTCTTTCTCCTGTCGTGCCTGAGTCTTGTTCCAATCCTCTCTCTCCTGTCCAGCCTGACTCTCTTCCCAAGCCTCTCTCTCCTGTCTTCTAGGACTCTCGTCCCAAGCCTCTCTCTGCTATCCTGCCTGACTCTCGCCCCAAGCCTCTCTCTCTTGTACGGTAACACTCTTGCCCCAAGTCTATCTCTCCCGTCCAACCTGACTCTCCTCCCAAGCCTCTCCCTAATATCCTGCCTGACTCTCACCCCAGATTTCATTTTATTTTCCGCTGGACTCTCGTCTCAAACCTCTGTCTCCTGTCCTGCCTGACACTCGCCACAAGCCTCTCTCTCCTTTCCAGCCTGATACTCGTCCCAAGCCTCTCTCTCTTAATTGCCTGACTCTCGAGTCAAGGCTCTTTCCTGTCCTGTCTGATTCTCGTCACACGCCTCTCTCTCATGCAACGCTTGACTCTTGTCCCAAGCCTCTTTCTCCTGTCCTGCTTGACTCTCTTCCCAAGACTCTCTCTCTCCTGCCCAGCCTGACTCTCGCCCCAGACTTCACTTTTCTTTCCCGCCTGACTCTCGTCCCAAGCCTCTTTCTCCAGTCCTGCCTGAATATCGTCCCAAACCTCTCTCTCTCTTGTCTTGCCTGTCTTTCGTCCCTAGCCCCTCTCTCTCGTGTTTTGCCTGACTCTCGTCCGAAGCTTCTCTCTTCTGTCCTGCCTGACTCTCGTTCCAAGCTTTCTCCCCTGTCCTGTCTGACTATCGTCCCAAAACTCTCTTTGATGTCCTGCTGACTCTCGTCCCAATCCTCTCTCTCCTCTCCTACCTGACTGTTGTCCTAAGCCTCTTTGTCCTGTAATTCCCGACTCTCGTCGCAAGATTCTCTCGCCTGGCCTGCCTGACTGTCGTCCCAAGCCTTTCTCTCCTGCCCTACCTGACTCTCGTCCCAAACCTCTCTCTCCTGTCCTGCTGACTCTCGTCTGAAGCCTCTCTCTCCTCTCCTGCCTGACTCTCCTCCCAAGTCTCTTTATCCTGTCCTGCCTGACTCTCGCCTCAAGCCTCGCTCTTCTGACCTACCCGACTCTCGTCCTAAGCCTCTCTCTCCTGTCCTGCATGATTCTCGTCCCAATCCTCTGTCTCCTGTCCAGCCTGACTCTCGTCCCAAGCCTCTCTCTTTCCCGTCTTCTATGACTCCCTTCCAAAGCTTCTCTCTCCTGTCCAGCCTGACTCTCGTCCCAAGCCTCTCTCTCTCCCGTCTTCTATGACTCCCTTCCAAAGCCTCTCTCTCCTGTCCTACCTGAATCTCGTCCCAATCCTCTCTCTCCCGTTCGTTCAGACTCTTGCCCAATGTCTATCTCTCCTATCCAACTTGACTCGTCCTAGCCTCTATATCCTCTCCGGCATGACTCTCGTCCTAAACCTCTCTCTTCTGCTATATTTGACAATCGTCCTAAGCGTCTCTCTCATGTCCTGTGTGACTCTCGTCCCAAGCCTCCCTCTCCTTTCCTGCTTGGCTCTCGTCCTGAGCCTATCTATCTTGTACAGTCTGACTCCTGAACTAGGTGTATCTCTCCTGTCCGATCTGACTCTCGTCCTAAGCTTCTCTGTCATCACTCGCGTCCCAAGAGTCTCTTCCATGTCTTGCCTGACTCAAGTCCCAAGCCTCTTTCTCCCGTATTGCCAGAATCTCGTCCCAAACATCTATTCCCTTTCTTGTCTGACTCTAGTCCCAAACCTCATTCTCCTTTCCTGCCTGACTCTCGTCCCAAGCCTCTCTCTCCTGTCCAGGCTGACTCTAGTCCAAAGCCTCTCTCTACTGTCCTGCTTGACACTTCTCCCAGCCTCTCTCTCCTGTCTAGCCTGACTCTCGTCCCAAGCCTCTCTCTCCTGTCCGTTTAGATTCTTGCCCCAAGTCTAACTCTCCTGTCTAACCTGACTGTAGTCCTAAGCCTCTCTATCCTCTCCGGCATGACTCTCATCACAAGCCTCTCTCTCATGCCCTGTCTGACTCTCGTCCCAAGCTTTTCTCTCCTGTCCTGTCTAACTCTCCTCCCAATCCTCTCTCTCCTGTCCTGCCTGACTCTCGTCCCAAGCCTCTCTCTCCTGTCCAGCCTGACTCTCTTCCCAAGCCTCTCTCTCCTGTCCTGCCTGACTCTCGTCCCAAGCCTCTCTCTTCTGTCTTGCCTGACTCTTGAACCAAGCTTCTCTCTCCTATCCAGCCTGATTCTCGTCCCAAGCTTCTCTCTCGTGTCCTGCCTCACTCTCCTCCCAAGCCTCTCTCTCCTGAACTGATTGACACTCGTCCTAAGCCTCTCTCTCTCCTCTCATACCTGATTTTCGTTCCCAAACTCTCTCTCCTGTCTTGCCTGCCTCTCGTCCGTAGCCTCTCTCTCTCCTGTCCTGACTGACTCTCGTCCCAAGCCTCTCTCTCCTGTCCAGTTACATTCTTGCCCGAAGTCTATCTCTCCTCTCCATCCTGACTCTCGTCCTAAGACTCTGTACCCTCTCCGGCATGACTCTCTCCGCAAGCCTCTCTCTCCTGACCTCTTTGAATCTCGTCCCAAACCTCTCTGTCCTGTTCTATCCAACTCTCGTCCCAAGCATCTCTCTCCTCTCCTGTCTGACTCTTGTCCCAAGCCTACCTCTCCTGTCCTGCCTGACTCTCTACCCAATCCTCTCTCTCCTGACGAGCCTGGCTCTTGTCCCAAGCCTCTCTCTCCTGTCCTGCCTGGCTCTCGTCCTAAGCCTCTCTCTCCGTTTCTGCCTGACTCTCGTCCCAAGCCTGTCTCTTCGCTTATCCCTCACTCTTGTCCGAAGCCTTTATCCCCTGTCCAGCTTGACTCTCGAACCAAGCCTCTTTCTACTGTCCTGCCTGAATTTCGTCCTAAGCCCCTCTCTCCTCTCCTACCTGATTCTCGTCCCAATCCTCTCTCTCGTGTCCTTCCTGACTCTTGTCCTAAGCCTCTCTATCCTCTCCGACATGACTCTCCTCGCAAGCATCCCTCTCCTGTCCTGCCTAATTCTCGTCCCAAGCCTCTGTCTCCTGTCCTGCCTGACTTTCCTCCCAAGTCTCTCTCTACTGTTCTACTTGACTTTCGTCCCAAGCCTCTCTCTCCTGTCCTGCATGACTCTTATCCTAAGCCTCCCTCTCCTGTCTTGCTTGACTCTCGTATAAAAGTCTCTCTCTCTCTTCTCCTGCCTGACTGTCGTCCTAAGCCCCTCTCTCTTGTCCTGCCTGACTCTCGTCACAAGCCTCTCTCTCCTCTCATGCATAACTTTCGTCCCAAGCCTCCCTCTCCTGTCCTGCTTGACTCTCGTCCCAAGCCTGTCTCTCCTGTCCTGCCTGACTCTCGTCCCAAGCCTCACTCTCCTGTCGTGAGTGACTCTCACCCTAAGCCTCTCTCGCCTGTCCGATCAAATTCTTCCCCCAAGTCTATCTCTCCTGTCCAACCTGACTCTCGTCCTAAGCCTCTCTCTCCCCTCCGGCATGACTCTCGTCCTAATCCTCTCTCTCATGCCGTGTCTGACTCTCGTCACAAGCCTCTTTTCCAGTCCTGTATGACTCTCGTCCAAAGCCTCTTTCTCCTGTCCTGTCTGAATCTCGTCTGAACCCTCTCTCTCCTGTCCTGCCTGACTCTCGTTCCAAGCCTTCCATTCCTGTCCTGCCTGACTCTCTTCCCAAGCTTCTCTCTCCTGTCATGCCTCTCTCTCGTCTCAGTCCTCTTTCTCCTGTCAGGTGAGACTCTTGCCCCAAGTCTGTCTCTCCTGTCCGACTTGCCTCTTGTCCTAAGCGTCTCTATCCCCTCTGTCCTGACTCTCGTCCTAAGCCTCCCTCTCCTGCCCTACCTGACTCTCGTCTAAAGCGTCTTTCCCCTGTCCTGTCTGACTCTCGTCCCAAACTTCTCTCGTGTCCTGCTGACTCTCGTCCCAAACCTCTCTTTCCTCTCCTCCTTGACTCTCGTCCCAAGACTATTTTTCCTGCCATGCCTGACTCTCGTCCCAAGCCTCTCTCTCCTCTCCTGCCTGACTGTCGTCCCAAGCCTTTCTCTCCTGTCCTGCCTGACTCTCGTCCCCAGCCTCTCTCTCCTGTCATGCCTGACTCTCCTCCTAAGACTCCCTCTCCTCTTCTGCCTGACTCTAGCCCCACACTTCACTTTTCTTTCCCGCCTGATTTTCGTACCAGTTTTCTCTCTCCTGTCCTGCCTGACTCTCGTCCAAAGCCCCTCACCCCTGCCCAGCCTGACTCTCGTCCGAAGCCTCTCTCTCCTGTCCTTCCTGACTCTCGACCCAGACTTCACTTTTCTTTCCCGCCTGAATCTCGTCCCAAGACTCTCTCTCCTGTCCTGACTGATCCTCGTCGTAAGCCCCACTCTCCTGTCCAGCCTGCCTCTCGTCACAAGCCTCTCTCTCCTGTCTTGCCTGACTCTCGATCCAAGGCTCTCTCTCCTGTCCTGACTGACTCTCGTCACAAGCCTCTCTGTCCTGTCCTGCCTGACTCTCGTCCTAAGCCTCTCTATCTCCTGTTCTGCCTGACTCTCACCCCAAACTTCACTTCTCTTTCCCACCTGACTCTCATCCCAAACTTCTCTCTCTTGTCTTGCCTGATTCTCGTCCCAAGCCTCTCTCTCCTGTCCTGCCTGACTCTCGTCCCAAACCTCTATCTCTTGCCTTGCCTGATTCTCGTCCCAAGCCTCTCTCTCCTGTCTCCTATGAATCTCGTCCTATTCCTCTCTCTGCTATCCTGTCTCACTCTCGTTCCAAGCCTCTCTCTCCTGTCCGGTCAGACTCTTGCCGCAAGTCTATCTCTCCTGTTCAACCTGATTCTCGTCCTAAGCCTCTATATCCTTTCCGGCATGACTCTCGTCCCGAGCCTCTCTCTCCTGCACTGCCTGACAATCGTCCCAAGCATCTCTGCCCAGTCCTGTCTAACTCCCGTCCCAAGCCTCTCTCTCCTACCTGCCTGGATCTCGTCCTAGGCAGGCCCATATCTCTTTTCCAGCCTGACTCTTAACCTAGGTGTATCTCTAATGTCCGACCTGACTCTCGTCCTAACACTCTCTGTCCACTCCGACCTGACTCTCGTCCCAAGCCTCCCCCCTCACGTCCTACCTGACTCATGTCCCAAGCCTCTATCTCCCGAACTGCCAGAATCCCCTCCCAAGCATCTTTCCCTAGTCGTGTCTGTCTCCCGTACCAAGCCTCTTTCTCCTATCGTGACTGACTCTCGTTCCAAGCCTCTCTCTCCTGTCCAGCCCATATCTAGTCCCAAGCCGCTCTCTCCTTTCCTGTCTGACTCTCGTCCCAAGCCACTCTCTCCTGTCCTACCTGACTTTCGCCCTAAGCCTCTCTCTCCTGTCCTGCATGACTCTTGTCCTAAGCCTCCCTCTCCTGTCCTGCCTGACTCTCGTATAAAAGTCTCTCTCTACTCTCCTGCCTGACTGTCGTCCTATGCCCCTCTCTTTTCTCCTTCCTGACTCTCGTCCCAAGCCTCTCTCTCCTGTCCTGATGACTTTCGTCCCAAGCCTCCCTCTCCTTTCCTGCCTGACTCTCGCCCCAAGCCTGTCTCTCTTGTCCTGCCTGACTCTCGTCCCAAGCCTCACTCTTCTCTCCTGAGTGACTCACCCTAGGCCTCTCTCGCCTGTCCGGTCAAATTCTTGCCACAAGTCTATCTCTTCAGTGAGACATGACTCTCGTCCTAAGCCTCTCTCTCATGCCGTGTCTGGCTCTCGTCACAAGCATCTTCTCCTCTCCTGTATGACTCTCGTTCCAAGCCTCTTTTTTCTGTCCTGCCTGACTCTCGTCCCAAACCTCTCTCTCCTGTCCTGCCTGACTCGTTCCAAGCCTTCCTCTCCTGTCATACCTGACTCTCATCCCAAACCTCCCTCTCCTGTCCAGCCTGACTCTCGTCCCCAGACTCTCTCTCCTCTCCTGCCTGAGATTCGTCGCCAGCCCCTCTCTCTTGTCCAGCCTGACTCTCGTCTCCAGTCCCTCTCTCCTGTCTAGCCTGACTCTCGTCCTAAGACTCTCTCTCCTTTCCTGCCTGAGTTTCCTCGCCAGCCCCTCTCTCTTGTCCAGCCTGACTCTCGTCTCCAGTCCCTCTCTCCTGTCCAGCCTGACTCTCGTCCCAAGCCTCTCCCTCCTCTCCTGCCTGACTCTCGCCCCAAGCCTCCCTCTTCTGTCCTACATGTATCTCGTCCCAAGCCTTTTTTTTCCTGTCCAGTGAGATTCTTGCCCCAAGAATGTCTCTCCTGTCCGACTTGACTCTTGTCCTAAGACTCTATCCTCTTCGGCCTGACTTTCGTCCCAAGCATCTCTCCCCTGTCCTGTCTGACTCTAGTCCAAGCTTCTCTCTCCTGTCCTGCCTGAATCTCGTCCCAAGCGTCTCTCTCCTATCCTGCCTGACTCTACTCCTAAGCCTCTCTCTCCTCTCCAGCCTGATTCTCGTGGCAAGCCTCTCTCTCTCATACCTGAGTCTCGTCCCAAACCTCTCTCTTCTGTCTTGCCTGACTCTCGTCTCAAGCATCTCTCAATCCTGTCCGACTGACTCTCGTCCCAAATCTCTGTCTCCTGTCCGATTAGATTATTGCCCCAAGTATATCTCTCCTCTCCGACCTGACTCTCATAATAAGCCTCTCTATCCTCTCCGGCATGATCCTCCTCGCAAGCTTCTCTTTCCTGCCCTGTCTTACTCTCGTTTCAAGCCTCTCTCTCTTGTCCTATCTAACTCTCGATCCAAGCCCCTCTCTCCTGTCCTGCCTGACTCTCGTTCCAAGCCTCCCTCTCATGTCCTGCCTGACTCTCCTCTCAAGCCTCCCACTCCTGTCCAGCCTGACTCTCGTCCTAAGACTCTTTCTCCTGTCCTGCCTGACTGTCGTCGCCAGCCCCTCTCTCTTGTCCATCCTGACTCTCCTCTCCAGTCCCTCTCTCCTGTCAAGCCTTACTCTCGTCCCAAGCCTCTCCCTCCTCTCCTGACTGACTCTCGTCCCAAGCCTCCCTCTCCTGTAATACCTGTATCTCGTCCCAACCCTCTTTTTCCTGTCAGGTGAGCTCTTACCACAAGGCTGTCTCTCCTGTAAGACTTGACTATTGTCCTTAGCCTCTCTATCCTCTCCGGCCTGACTTCCGTCCCATAAATCTCTCCTCTGTCCTCTCTCACTCTAGTCCTAAGCCTCTCTCTCCTGTCCAGCCTGACTCTTGTCCTAAGCGTCTCTCTCCTGTCCTGTCTGAATCTCGTCACAAGCCTCTCTCCTGCCCAGCTTGACTCTCCTCCCAAGCCTCTCTCTCCTGCCCTGCCTGACTCTTGTCCCAAGCCTCTCTGTCTTATCTAGCCTGACTCTCGTGCTAAGCCTCTCTCTCCTCTCATACCTGAGTCTCGTCCCAAACCTCTGTCTCCTGTTTCGCCTGACTGTCGTCTGAAGCCTCTCTCTCTCATGTCCCGACTGACTCTCATCCCCAGCCTCTCTATCCTGTTCGGTTAGATTCTTCCCACAACTCTATCTCTCCTCTCCTACCTGACTCTCGTCCTAAGCCTCTCTATCCTCTCCGGCATGACCCACCTCGCAAGCCTCTCTTTCCTGCCTTGTCTGACTCTCATTTCAAGCCTCTCTCTCCTGTTCTATCTGACTCTCGTCCCACGCCCCTCTCTCCTGTCCTGCCAGACTCTCGTCCCAAGAATCCCTTTCCTGTCCTGCCTGACTCTCGTCCCAATCTTCTCTCTCCTGTCCTGCCTGACTCTCGTTCCAAGCCTCCCTCTCCAGTCCTGCCTGACTCTTCTCCCAATCCACCCTCTCCTGATCAGCCTGACTCTTGTCCCAAGCCTCTCTCTCATGTCCAGCCTGACTCTCGTCTCCCGCCCCTCTCTCCTGTCTAAGCTGACTCTCGTCCCATGCCTCTCCCTCCTCTCCTGTCTGACTCTCGTCCCAAGCGTCCCACTCCTGTCCTACCTGTCTCTCGTCCGAAGCCTCTTTTTACTGTTCGGTGAGACTCTTACCCAAGGCTGTCTCTCCTGTCCGACTTGACTCTTGTCCTAAGCCTCTCTATCCTCTCCGGCCTGACTCTCGTCCCAAGCATATCTCCCCTCTCCTGTCTGCCTCTAGTCCCAGGCTTTTCTCTCCTGTCCTGCCTGAGTCTCGTCCCAAGCGTCTCTCTCCTGTCCTGCCTGACTCTAATCCCAAGAATCTCTCTCCTATCCAGCCTGACTCTCGTGCCAAGCCTCTCTTTCCTCTCATACCTGAGTCTCGTCCCAAACCTCTCTCTCCTCTCTTGCCTGACTGTCGCTTCAAGCCTCTCTCTCTCCTGTTCCGACTGACTTTCATCCCAAGCCTCTCTCTCCTGTCCGGTTAGATTCTTGCCCCAAGTCTATCTCTCCTATCCGACCAGACTCTCGTCCTAAGCCTCTGTATCCTCGCTGGCACGACTCTCCTCGCAAGCCTCTCTTTCCTGCCCTGTCTGACTCTCATTTCAAGCCTCTCTTTCCTGTCCTATCTCTCTCTCGTTCCAAGTCCCTCTCTCCTGTCTTGCCTGACTCTCGCTCTAGGCCTCCCTCTCCTATCCTGCCTGACTCTCGTCCTAAGCCTCTTTCTCCTGTCATTCCTGACTCTCGTCCCAAGCCTCTCTCTCCTCTCCTGCCTCACTCTCGTCCTAAGCCGATCTCTCCTGCCCTGCCTTATTCTCTTCCCAAGCCTCTCTTTCCTCTTATGCCTTACTTTCGTCCTAAGCCTTCATCCCCTGTCCAGCCTGACTCTCGAACCAAGCCTCCTTCTCCTGTCCTTCCTGACTCTCTTCCTAAGCCCCTCTCTCCTGTCCTGCCTGACTTTCGTCCCAATCCTTTCTCTCCTATACACCCTGACTCTCGTCCCAAGCCTCTCGTTCCTGTCCTGCCGACTCAGGTCCCAATCCTCTCTCTCCTCTCCTACCTGACTCTCGCCCCGAGCCTTTTCGTCCTGTCCTGCCTGACTCTCGTCCCAAGCCTCTCTCTCTCCGGTCTGGTTAGATTCTTACCCCAAATCTATCTCTCCTCTCCGAACTGACTCGTCCCAAGCCTCTCTATCCTCTCCGGCATGACTCTCCTCGCAAACCTCTCTGCACTCTCTGACTCTCGTTTCAAGCATCTCTCTCTCCTGTCCTATCTAACTCTCGTCCCAAGCCCCTCTCTTCTGTCCTGCCTGACTCTCGTCCCAAACCTCCCTCTCCTGTCCTGCCTGACTCTCTTCCCAAGCCTCTTTCCTCTCCAGCCTGACTCTCGTCCCAAGCCTCTCTCTCCTGTCCTGCCTGACACTCGTCCTAAGCCTCTCTCTCTTGTCCTACCTGATTCTCGTATCCAAGCGTCTCTTTCCTGTCCTTCCTAACCCTCGTCCCAAGCCACTCTCTACTCGCCTGCCTAACTCTCGTCCTAAGCCCCTCTCTCCTGCACTGCCTTACTCTCGTCCCAAGCCTCTCTCTCCTCTTATGCCTGGCTCTCGTCCTAAGCCTATATCCACTGTCCAGCCTGACTCTCGAGCCAAGCCTCTTTCTCCTGATCTGCCTGACTCTAGTCCTAAGTCCCTCTCTCCTGTCCTGCCTGACTCTCATCCCCAATCCTCTCTCTCCTGATCTCCCTGACTCTCGTCCCAAGCCTCTCTCTCCTGTCCTGCTGACTCATGTCCCAAGTCTCTCTCTCCTCCCCTCCCTGACTCTCGTCCCAAGCCTTTTTGTCCTGTCCTTCCTGACTCTCGTCCCAAGCCACTCTTTCCTCTCCTGCCTGATTCTCGTCCCAAGCCTTTCTCTCCTGCCCTACCTGACTCTCGTCCCAACTCTCTCTCTCTTGTCCTGTTGACTCTCGTCCTAAGCCCCCCCTCTCCTCTCCTGCCTGACTCAGGTCCCAAGCCTCTTCGTCCTAGCCTTCCTGACTCTCGTCCCAAGCCTCCCCCCTTCTGCCCTAGTGACCTTCGTCCTAAGCCTCTCTCTCCTCTCCTTCCTGACTCTCGTCCCAAGGCTCTGTCTCATGTCTCAAGGCTCTGTCTCATGTCTTCCCTGACTCACGTCCCAAGCCTCTTTCTCCTGTGTTGCCTTCGTGTCGTCCCAAGCCTCTTTCTCCTGCCCTGCCAGTCCCTATTCTGTACCCGCTCTCCACTTTCCTGTCTGACTCTCGCCCCATGCCTTTCCTGTCTGACTCTCGTCCCAAACCTTTTTCTCCTATCTCACCTGCCTCTCGTCCTAAGCCTCTCTCTCCTATCCAGTCTGACTCTCGTCACAAGCTTCTCTCTCCTGTCCTACCTGAGTCTACTCCTAAGCCTCTCTCTCCTCTCCTGCCTGACTCTCGCCCAAGACTTCACTTTTCTTTCCCACCTGACTCTCGTACCAATCCTATGTCACCAAGCCTTTCTCTCTGTCCTGCGTGACTCTTGTCCCAAACCTCTCTCTCTTGTCTTGCCTGACTCTCGTCCCAAGCATCTCTCTCCTGCCTTGCCTGACTCTCGTCCCAAGCCTCACTCTCCTGTTCTGCCTGACTCTCGTCCCAAGCTTTCTTCCCTGTCCCTTCTGACTCTCGTCCCAAACCTCTCTCTCGTGTCCTTCTGACTCTCGCCTTAAGCCTCTCTCCATTCCAGTCTGACTCTCGTCCCCAGGCTCTTTATCCTGTACTGCCAGACTCTCGTCCAAAGCCTCTCTCTCCTATCCTTCCTGACTCTCTCCTAAGAATTCACTTTTCTTTCCCGCCTGACTCCCGTCCAAAGCCTCTCCCTCCTGTCCTGCCTGACTCTCGTCCCAAGCCTCTCTCTCCTGTCGTGCCTGAGTCTCGTCCTAAGCCTCTCTCATCTGTTCAGCCTGACTCTCGTCCCAAACCTCTCTCTCCTGTCTTCTATGACTCTCGTCCTAGGCCTCTCTCTCCTGTCCTGCCTGACTCTCGTCCCAAGCCTTTCTCACCTGTCCGGTCAGACTATTGCCCCAAGACTATCTCTCCTGTACAACTTGACTCTCGTCCTAACCCTCTATATCCTCTCCGGCATGACTCTCGTCCCGAGCCTCTCTCTCTTCTGCTCTGCCTGACAATCGTCCAAAGCCTTTCTGTCATGTCCTTCCTGACTCTCGTCCCAAGCCTCTCTATTTTTCTGCCTGGATCTCGTCCTAAGCAAATCTCTCTTTTCCAGCCTGACTCATCCCAGGTTTATCTCTCCTATCCGACCTGAGTCTCGTCCTAAGACTCTCTGTCCTCTCCAGCATGACTCTCGTCTCAAGCCTCCTACTCAAATCTTGCCTGACTCACGTCCCGACACTCTTTTTCCCGTATTGCCAGAATCTCGCCCCAAGCTTCTTTCCCCTGTCCTATGTGACTATAGTCCCAAGCCTTTCTGTCCAATCGTGCCTGACTCTAGTCCCAAACCTCTCTCTCCTGTCCTGCCTGACTCTCGTCCCAAGCCACTCTGCCTGCCTGACTCTCGTCCCTAGCCTCTCTCTCCTGTTTAGCCTAACTCTCGTCCCAAGCATCTCTCTCTCTCTCTCTCTCTCTCTCTCTCTCTCTCTCTCTCTCTCTCTCTCTCTCTCTCTCTCTCTCTCTCTCTCTCTCTCTCTCCTGACTGATTCTCGTCCCAAACCTCTCTCTCCTGTCCGGTTAGATTCTTGCCCGAAGTCTAGCAGTCCTGTCCGACCTGACTCTCGTCCTAAGCCTCACTATCCTCTACGGCATGACTCTCCTCGCAAGCCTCTCTCTCCGGCCCTGTCTGACTCTCGTCACAAGACTCTCTCTCCTGTCCTATCTAACACTCGTCCCAAGCCTCTGTCTCCTGTCCTGCCTGACTCTGGTCCCAATCCTCCTTCTCCTGTTCTGCCTGACTCTCGTCCTAAGCCTCTCTCTTCGGTCATGCCTGACTCTCGTCCGAAGTCTCTCTCTCCTCTGCTGCCAGACTCTCGTCCCAAAACTCTCTCTCTTGTTCTATCTAACTCTCGTCCCAAGCCTCTCTGTCCTCTGCGGCATGACTCTCGTCCCAAGCCTCCCGCTCATGTCTTGCCTGATTCTCGTCCCAAGACTCTCTCTCCTGTCCTGCCTGACTCTCGCCTCAGACTTCACTTTTCTTCCCCGCCTGACACTCGTCACAAGCCTCTCCCTCCTGTCCTGCCTGACTCTAGTCCCAAGCCTCTCTCTCCTGTCCTGATTTACTATCGTCCAATGCCACTCTCTCCTGTCCTGCCTGACTCTCGTCTTAAGCCTCTCTCTCCTGTGTAGCCTGATTCTCGTCCCAAGCTTCTCTCTCTCTCTCTCTCTCTCTCTCTCTCTCTCTCTCTCTCTCTCTCTCTCTCTCTCTCTCCTGTCCAGACTGACTATCGTCCTAAGCCTCTCTCTCCTGTCCGGTTAGATTCTTGGCCCAAGTCTATCTCTCCTCCCCGACTTGACTTTCAACTTAAGCCTCTCTATCCTTTCCAGCATGACTCTCTTCGCAAGCCTTTCTCTCCTGCCCTGTCTGACTCTCCTCCAAAGCCTGTCTCTCCTGTCCTATCTAACTCTCGTCCCAAGCCTCTCTCTCCACTACTGTCTGACTCTCGTCCCAAGCCTCCCTTTCCTGTCCTACCTGGCTCTCTTCCGAACCCTCTCTCGCCTATCTTGCCTATCTCTCTTCCCAAGCCTCTCTCTCCTGTCAAGTGAGACTTGCTCCAAGGCTGTCTCTCCTTTCCGACTTGCCTCTTGTCCTAAGCCTCTTTATCCTCTGCGGCCTGACTCTCGTCACCAGCCTCCCTCTCCTGCCCCACCTGACTCTCGTCCCAAGCCTCTCTCCCCTGTCCTGTCTGACTTTCGTTCCAAACCTCTCTCTCTTCTCCTGCTGACTCTCGTCCCAAGCCTCTCTCTCCTCTCCTACCTGACTCACGTCCCAAAGTTATTTCTCCTGTCCTGCCTCACTCTCGTCCCAAGCCTGTCTCTCCTGTCCTGCCTGACTCTCGTCCTAAGCCTCTCTCTCCTGTCCAGCTTGAATCTCCTTCCCAAGCTTCTCTCTCCTGTCCTGCCTGACCCTCCTCCCAAGAATCTCCTCTCCTGCCTGACTCTCTCCTCAGACTTCACTTTTCTTTCCCGCCTGATTCTCGCACCAAGTTTCTCTCTCCTTTCCTGCTTGAATCTCTTCCCAAGCCTCTCCCTCCTGCCCTGCCTGACTCTCGTCACAAGCCTCTCTCTCATGACCTGCCTGACTCTCATCCCAGATTTCAATTTTCTTTCCCGCCTGACTCTCGTCTCAAGCCTCTCTCCTGTCCTGCGTGGCTCTCGTCGCAAGCTTCTCTCTCCTGTCCAGCCTGACTCTCGTCCCAAGCCTCTCTCTTTTTCTTGCCTGACTCTCGTCCCAAGTGTCTCTCTCCTTTCTTGCCTGACTCTCGTCCCAAGCCTCCCTCTCCTGTCCTGCCTGACTCTCGTCCCAAGCTTCTTTCTAATGTAGAGCTTGACTCTCGTCACAAGCTTCTCTTTCCCGTCCTGCCTGACTCTCGTCACAAGCCTCTCCCTCTTGTAGAGCTTGACTCTCGTCCCAAGCCTCTCTCTCCTGTACTGCCTGACTCTCGTCTCAAGCCTCTCTCTCTCTCTCTCTCTCTCTCTCTCTCTCCTGTCCTGCCTGACTCTTGCTCCAGACTTCACTTATGTTTCCCACCTGACTCTCATCCCAAGCCTCCCTCTCCTGTCCTGCCTGACTCTCGTCCCAAGCTTCTTTCTAATGTAGAGCTTGACTCTCGTCACAAGCTTCTCTTTCCTGTCCTGCCTGACTCTCGTCACAAGCCTCTCCCTCTTGTAGAGCTTGACTCTCGTCCCAAGCCTCTCTTTCCTGTACTGCCTGACTCTCGTCTCAAGCCTCTCTCTCTCTCTCTCTCTCTCTCTCTCCTGTCCTGCCTGACTCTTGCTCCAGACTTCACTTATGTTTCCCACCTGACTCTCATCCCAAGCCTCCCTTTCCTGTCCTCCCTGACTCTCCTCCCAAGCGTCTCTCTCCTGCCCTGCCTGTCTATCGTCCTAAGCCTCTTTCTCCTGTCAGGTGAGACTCTTGCCCCAAGGCTGTCTCTCCTGTCCGATTTGACTCTTGTCCTAAGCCTCTCTATCCTCTCCGGCCTGACTCTCGTCCCAAGCCTCTCTCTCCTTCTCTACCTGACTCTCGCCCGAAGCCTCTCTCCGCTATCCTGTCTGACTCTCGTCCCAAACCTCTCTCTTCTGTCCTTCTGAATCTCGTCCCAAGCCTCTCTCTCCTCTCCTTCCTGACTCTCGTCCTGAGCCTATTTGTCCTGTCCAGCCTGGCTCTCGTTTCCAGCCCCTCTCTCCTGCCCTTCCTGACTCTCGTCCTAAGCCTCTCTCTCCTATCCTGTCTGACTCTCGTACGAAGCCTCTCTCTCCTCTCCTACCTGACTCTTGTACAAAGCCTCTCTCTCTTGTCCTCCCTGACTCTCGCACCAGACTGCACTTTTCTTTCCCGCCTGACTCTCGTCCTAAGCCGCTTTCTCCTGTCCTGTCTGACTCGTCTCAAGCCCCTCTCTCCTGACGTGCATGACTCTCGTCCAAAGACTCTCTCGCCTGTCCTGCCTGACTCTCATCCATAGCCTCTCTCTCCTGTCCTCCTCGATTCTCGTCCCAAGCCCCTCTCTCCTGTCGTGCCTGATTCTCGCCCAATACCCATCTCTCCTGTCCTGCCTGACTTTCCTGCCAAGCATCTCTCCTCTGTCCTGCCCGTTTCATGTCAAAAGCCTCTCTCTCCTGCCCAGATTGACTCTCGTCCAAAGCCTCTCTCTCCTGTCCTGCCTGGCTCTCGTTCCAGGACTCTCTCTCCTGTCCCGCTTGACTCTCGTCCCAAACCTCTCTCTCCTGTCCAACCAGACTCTCCTCCCAATACTCTCTCTCATCTCCTGCCTGACTCTCGCACCAGACTTCAGTTTTCTTTCCCGCCTGAATCTTGTACCAAGTTTCTCTTTCCTGTCCTGCCTGACTCTCGTACCAAGCCTCTCTCTCCTGTCCTGCCTGGCTCTCGTCCCAAGCCTCTCTCTCCTATCCTGCCTGACTCTCGCCCCAGATTTCAGTTTATTTCCCGCTTGACTTTCGTCTCAAGCCTCTGTCTCCTGTCCTGCCTGACTCTCGTCACAAGCCTCTCTCTCCTTTCCAGCCTGATTCTCGTCCCAAGCCTCTCTCTCTTGTTTTGCCTGACTCTCGATCCACGACTCTCTCTCTTGTCCTGCCTGATTCTCGTCACAAGCCTCTCTCTCATGTAACGCTTGACTCTCGTCCCAAGTCTCTATCTACTGTACTGCCTGACTCTACTCCCTGGACTCTCTCTCTCCTGCCCTGCCTGACTCTCGCCCCAGAATTCACTTTTCTTTCACGCCTGACTCTCGTCACAAGCCTCTTTCTCCAGTTCTGCCTGACGCTCATCCCAAGACTCTCTCTCCTCTCCTGTCTGACTCTAGACCCCAACCTCTCTCTCTTGTTTTGTCTGAATCTCGTCCTAAGACCCTCTCTCTCATGTCTTGCCTGACCATCGTTCCAAGGCTCCCTCTCCTATCCTGCCTGACTCTCGTTCCAAGCTTTCTCCCCTTTCTGATTCTCGTCACACACCTCTCTCTGCTGTCCTGCTGACTCTCGTCTCAATCCTCTCTCTCCTCTCCTACCTGACCGACGTCCCATTCTCTTTGTCCTGTAATACCTGACTCTCGTCGCAAGCCTCTCTCTCCTGGCCTGCCTGAGTCTCGTCCCAAGACTTTCTCTCCTACCCTACCTGACTCTCGTCCCAAACACCTCTGTCCCGCCCTGCTGAGTCTCGTCCCAAGCCTCTGTCTTTTCTCCCGCATGACTCTCGTCCCAAACCTCTTTATCCTGTCCTGCCTGACTCTCGCCCAAAGCCTCGCTCTTCTGACCCACCTGACTCTCATCCTAACCCTCTCTCTCCTGTCCTACTTTATTCTCGTCCAAATCCTCTCTCTCCTATCCTGCCTGACTCTCGTAACAGGCCTCTCTCTCCTATCCTGCCTGACTCTCGTCCCAAGCCTCTCTCTCCTATCCTCCCTGACTCTCGCCCCAGATTTCAGCTTATTTCCCGCTTGACTCTCGTCCCAAGCCTCAGTCTCCTGACTTGCCTCACTTTCTTCGAAAGCCTTTCTCTCCTGCCCTGCCTGACTCTCTTCGCAAGCCTCACTCTCCTGTCCTACCTCATTCTCGCCCCAAGCCTCTTTCTCCTGCCCTGCCTAACTCTATTCCGAAACATCTCTCTCCTGTCCTGTTTGACTCTCTTCCCAAGCCTTTCTCTCCTATCCTACCTGACTCTCGTCCCAAGCCTCTCTCTCCTGTCCTGCCTGACTCTCGCCGAAGACTTCACTTTTCTTTCCCGCCTCAATCACGTCTGAAGCCTCTCTCTCTCCTTTCCTGCCTGACTCTCGTAACAGGCCTCTCTCTCCTGTCCTGCCTCATTCTCGCCCCAAGCCTCTCTCTCCCCTCCTGCCTGACTCTCATCCCAAGCCGCTCTCTCATGTCTTCCGTGACACACGTCTCAAGCCTCTTTCTCCTGTGTTTCCTAGCTCTAGTCCCAAGCCTCTTTCTCCTGCCCTGCCTAATTCTATTCCGAAACATCTCTCCCTTGTCCTGTTTGACTCTCTTCCCAAGCCTTTCTCTCCTATCCTACCTGACTCTCGTCCCACGCCTCTCTCTCCTGTCCTGCCTGACTCTCGCCGAAGACTTCACTTTTCTTTCCCGCCTCAATCACGTCTGAAGCCGCTCTCTCCTGTCCTGCCTGGCTCTCGTCCCAAGCCTCTCTCTCCTGTCGTGGCTGAATCTCGTCCCAAGCGTCTCTCTCCTGTCTTGCCTGACTCTCGTCCCAAGCCTCCCCCTCCTGTCCTGCCTGACTCTCGTTCCAAGCTTCTCTCTAATGTAGAGCTTGACTCTCGTCCCAAGCTTCTCTCTCCTGTCCTGCCTGACTCTCGTTATAAGCCTCTCTTTCCTGTACAGCTTGACTCTCGTCCCAAGCCTCTCTCTCCTGTCCTGCCTGACTCTCGCCCAAGACTTCACTTCTCTTTCCCACCTGACTCTCGTCCCAAGCCTCCCCCTCCTGTCCTGCCTGACTCTCGTTCCAAGCTTCTCTCTAATGTAGAGCTTCACTCTCGTCCCAAGCCTCTCTCTCCAGTCCTGCCTGACCTTCGTCCCAAGCCTCTCTCTTGTCCTGTATGACTCTCGTCCCAAACCTCTCTCTCCTGTCTTGCCTGACTCTCGTCTCAAGCTTTGTACCTTGTCCCCTCTGACTCTCGTCCCAAACCTCTCTCTCGTGTCCTGCTGACTGTCTTCCCTGATTTTCGTCCCAAGCCTCTCTCTCCTGTCTTGCCTGACTCTCGACCCAAGCCTCCTTCTCCTGTCCTGCCTGACTCTCGTCTCAAGCTTTCTGCCTTGTCCCCTCTGACTCTCGTCCCAAACCTCTCTCTCGTGTCCTGCTGACTCTCGTCCCAAACCTCTCTCTCCATTCCAGCCTAATCTTTATCCCAAGCCTCTTTCTTCTGTCCTACCAGACTATCGTCCCAAGCCCCTCTCTCCTGTCGTGCCTGACTCTCGTCACACGCCTCTCTCTCCTGTACAGCTTGACTCTCGTCCCAAGCCTCTCTCTCTTGTCCTGCCTGACTCTCGTCTCAAGCCTCTCTCTCCTGTCCTGCCTGACTCTTGCTCCAGACTTCACTTACGTTTTCTACCTGACTCTCATCCCAAGCATCTGTCTCCAGTCCTGCCGGACCTTCGTCCAAAGCCTCTCTCTCCTGTCCTGCCTAACTCTCGTGATAAACCTCTCTCACTTGTCTTGCCTGACTCTACTCCCAAGCCTCTCTCTCCTGTCTTGCCTAACTCTCGTCCCAAGCCTCTCTCTCCTGCCCTAACTGACTCTCGTCCCAATCCTCTCTCTCCTATCCTACCTGACTCTCGTCCCAAACCTCAATCTCCTGTCCTGCCTCAATTTCTTTCCAATCCTTTCTCTTCTGACCTGCCTAACTCTCGTCCCAATCCCCACTCTCCTGTCCTGCCTGATTCTCGTCGTAAGCCTCTCTCTCCTCTCCTGCCTGACTCTCGTCCCAAACCGCCCTCTCATATCTTCCCTGACTCACATCCCAAGGCTCTTTCTCCTGTGTTGCCTGGCTCTCGTCAGAAGCCTCTTTCTCCTCCCCTGCATGACTCTATTCCGAAGCCTCTCTTCCCTGTCCTGTCCAACTCTCTTCCCTAGCCTTTCTCTCCTATCCTGCCTGACTCTCGCCCCAAGCCTCTCTCTCCATTCCAGCCTGACTCTCGTCACAAGCCTGTTTCTCCTGTCCTGCCAGACTCTCATCCTAAGCCTCTCTCTCCTCTCCTGCCTGGCTGCCGGCCCAGACTTCATTTTCTTTCCCGCCTGACTCTCGTCCCAAGCCTCTCTCTCCTGTCCTGACTGACTCTCGTTCCAAGCCTCTCTCTCCTGTCTTCTATGACTCTCATCCTAAGACTCTCTCACCTGTCCTGCCTGACTCTCGTCCCAAGCCACTTTCTCCTGTCCGGTCAGACTCTTGCCCCAAGTCTATCTCTCCTGTCCTCTCCTGTCCTATCTCTCCTGACTCTCGTCCTAAGCCTTTATATCCTCTTCGGCATGACTCTCGTCCCGAGCCTCTCTCTCCTGCTCTGCCTGACAATCGTCCCAAGGGTGTCTGTCCTGTCCTGTCTGACTCTCGTCCCGAGCCTCTCTCTCCTTTCCTGCCTGGATCTCGTCCGAAGCCCATCTCTCTTTTCCAACCTGACTCTTAACCCAGTTGTATCTCTCCTGTCCGACCTGACTCTCGTCCTAAGCCTCTCTGTCCTCTCCGGCATGACTCTTGTCCCAGGCCTCCCTCTCATGTCTTGCTTTACTCTCGTCCCAAGCCTCTTTTTCCCGTATTGACATAATCTCGTCCCAAGCATCTTTCCCCTGTCCTGTCTGACTCTACTCCCAAGCCTCTCTCTCCCCATCCTGCCTGACTCTCGTCCCAAGCCTCTCTCTCCTATCCAGCCTGACTCTAGTCCCAAGCCTCTCTCTCTCCAGTCCTGCCTGACTCTTGTCCTGAGCGTCTCTCTCCTGTCCTGCCTGACTCTCGTCCTAAGCCGCTCTCTCGTGACAAGCCTGACTCTCGTCCCAAGCCCCCCTCTCTCTCTCTCTCCTGTTCTGATTGACTCTCTTTATCTCTTTGTCCTGTCCTGCCTGACTCTCACATCAAGCCTCACTCTTCTGACCTACCTGACTCTCGTCCTAACCCTCTCTCTTCTGTCCTGCTTGATTCTCGTCCCAATCCTCTCTCCCCTATCCTGTCTGACTCTTGTCCCAACCCCAATCTTCTGTCTTTCCTCACTTTCTTCGAGAGCCTTTCTCTCTTGACCTGCCTGACTCTCTTCCCAAGCCTCACTCTCCAGTCCTGCCTGACTCTCGCCCCAAGCCCCTCTCTCCTCTCCTGTCTGACTCTCATCCAAAGCCGCTCTCTCATGTCTTCCCTGACAAACGTCCCAAGCCTCTTTCTCCTGTGTTGCCTGGCTCTCGTCCCAAGACTCTTTCTCCTACCCTGCCTAGCTCTATTCCGAGACCTCTCTCCCCTGTCCTGTTTGACTCTCTTCCCAAGCCTTTCTCTCCTATCCTGCCTGACTCTCGTCCCAAGCCTCTCTGTCCTGTCCTGCCTTACTCTCGCCGAAGACTTCACTTTTCTTTCCCGCCTCACTCTCGTTCCAAGCCTCTCTCTCCTGTCCTGCCTGGCTCTCGTCCCAAGCCTCTCTCTCCTGTCGTGGCTGAATCTAGTCCCAAGCCTCTCTCTCCTGTCCAGCCTGACCCTTGTCCCAAGCATCTGTCTCTCCCACCTTCTATGACTCCCGTCCTAAGCCTCTTTCCCCTGTCCTGCCTGAATCTAGACCTAAGGCTCTCTCTCCCATTCGGTCAGACTCTTGCTCAAAGTCTATCTCTCCTATCCAATCTGATTCTCGTCCTAGCCTCAATATCCTTTCCGGCATGACTCTCGTCCTAAACCTCTCTATCCTGCTATGTCTGAAAATCGTGCCAAGCCTCTCTGTCATGTCTTGTCTGACTCTCTTCCCAAGCCTCCATTTCCTTACCTGCCTGGCTCTCGTCCTAAGCCTATCTCTCTTGTCCAGGCTGATTCTTGACCCAGGCGTATCTCTCCTGTCCGACCTGACTCTCGTCCTAAGCCTCTCTATCCTCTCCGGTATGACTCTCGTCCCAAGATCCTCTTTCATGTCTTGCCTGACTCAAGTCCCAAGCCTCTTTCTACCGTATTGCCAGAATCTAGTCCAAAACATCTTTTCCTTTTCCTGTCTGACTCTAGCCCCAAGCCTCATTCTCCTTTCCTGCCTGAATCTCGTACCAAGTCTCTCTCTCCTGTCCAGCCTCACTCTAGTTCAAAGGCTCTCTCTCCTGTCCAGCCTGACTCTCGTTCTAAGCCACTCTCTCCTGTCCTGCTTGGATCTCGTCGCAAGCCACTCTCTCCTGTCTAGTCTGACTCTCGTCCCAAGCCCCTCTCTCCCTCTCTGTCTCCTCTCCTGAATGACGCTCGTCCCAAGCCTCTCTCTCCTGTCCGGTTAGATTCTTGCCCCAAGTCCTTCTCTCCTCTCCAACCTGACTCTCCTCCTAAGTCTCTCTATCCTCTCCGGCATGACTCTCATCGCAAGTCTCTCTCTCCTGCCCTGTCTGACTCTCGCCGCAAACTTCTCTCTCCTATCCCGTCTAACTCTCCTCCCAATCCTCTCTCTCCTGTCCTGCCTGACTCTCGTCCCAAGCCTCTCTCTCTTGTCCAGCCTAACTCTCTTCCAAAGCCTCTCTCTCCTGTCCTGCATGACTCTCGTCCCAAGCCTCTCTCTCCTGTCTTGCCTGACTCTTGAACCAATCTTCTCTCTCCTATCCAGCCTGAGACTCGTCCCAAGCTTCTCTCACCTGTCCTGCCTCACTCTGGTCGCAAGCCTCTCTCTCCTGTCATGCCTGACTCTCGTCCCAAGCCTCTCTCTCCTCTCATACGTGAGTCTCGTCCCAAAACTCTCTCTTCTGACTTGCCTAACTCTCGTCCTTATCCTCTCTCTCTCTCCTGTCGTGACTGACTTTCGTTCCAAACCTCTCTCTCCTGTCCGGTTAGACTCTTTCCCGAAGTCTATCTCTCCTCTCCAGCCTGACTCTCGTACTAAGCCTCTCTATCCTCTCCGGCATGACTCTCGTCGCAAGTCTCTCTCTCCTGATCCGTCTGACTCTCGTCCCAAGACTATCCTGTCGTATCCAACTCTCGTCCCAAGCCTCTCTCTCCTCTCCTGCCTGACTCTCGTCACAAGCCTCCCTCTCCTGTACAGATTGAATCTCGTCCCAAGCCTCTTTCTCTTGTCCTGCCCGAATCTTGTCCCAAGACTCTCTCTCCTGTCCTGCCTGACTCTCGTCCCCGACTTCACTTTTTCCCGCCTGACCCTCGTCCCAAGCCTCTCTCTCCTGTCCTGCCTCACTCTCGTCCCAAGCCTCTCTCTCCTGTCCTGCCTGACTCTCGTCCCAATCCTCTCTCTCCTCTTATACATGAGTCTCGTCCTAAGACTCTCTCTCCTAACTTGCCTGATTCTCGTCCCTAGCTTCTCTCTCTTCTGTCCCGCCTGACTCTCGTCCTAAGCCTCTTTCTCCTCTCATACGTGAGTCTCGTCCCAAAACTCTCTCTTCTGACTTGCCTAACTCTCGTCCCTAGCCTCTCTCTCTCTCCTCTCTTGACTGACTTTCGTTCCAAACCTCTCTCTCCTGTCCGGTTAGACTCTTTCCCGAAGTCTATCTCTCCTCTCCAGCCTGACTCTCGTACTAAGCCTCTCTATCCTCTTCGACATGACTCTCGTCGCAAGTCTCTCTCTCCTTATCCGTCTGACTCTCGTCCCAAGACTGTCCTGTCGCATCCAACTCTCGTCCCAAGCCTCTCTCTCCTCTCCTGCCTGACTCTCGTCACAAGCCTCTCTCTCCTGTACAGCTTGACTCTCGTCCCAAGCCTGTCTCTCCTGTCCTGCCCGACTCTCGTCCTAAGCCTCTCTCTCTCCTGTCCTGCCTGACTCTCGCCCCAGAAATCACTTCCTTTTCCCACCTGACCCTCATCCCAAGCCTCTCTCTCCAGTCCTGCCTGACCTTCGTCCCAAGCCTCTCTCCTGTCCTGCCTGACTCTAGTCCCAGACCTCTCTCTCTTCTCTTGCCTGATTCTCGTCCCAAGTTTCTCTCTCCTGTCCTGCCTGACTCTCGTCCCAAGCCTCCCCCTCCTGTCCTGCCTGACTCTCGTCTCAAGCTTTCTCCCTTGTCCCCTCTGACTCTCGTCCCAAACCTCTCCCTCGTGTCCTGCTGACTCTCGCCAAAAGCCTCTCTCTCCATTACAGCCTAAATCTCGTCCCAAGCCTCTTTCTCCTGTCCTGCCCGAATCTTGTCCCAAGACTCTCTCTCCTGTCCTGCCTGACTCTCGTCCACGACTTCACTTTTTCCCGCCTGACCCTCGTCCCAAGCCTCTCTCTCCTGTCCTGCCTCACTCTCGTCCCAAGCCTCTCTCTCCTGTCCTGCCTGACTCTCGTCCCAATCCTCTCTCTCCTCTTATACATGAGTCTCGTCCTAAAACTCTCTCTCCTAACTTGCCTGATTCTCGTCCCTAGCTTCTCTCGTCGCAAGCCTCTCTCTCCTGTCCTGCCTGACTCTCGTCCCAAGCTTCTCTCTCCTCTCATACGTGAGTCTCGTCCCAAAACTCTCTCTTCTGACTTGCCTAACTCTCGTCCCTAGCCTCTCTCTCTCTCCCTCCTCTCTTGACTGACTTTCGTTCCAAACCTCTCTCTCCTGTCCGGTTAGACTCTTTCCCGAAGTCTATCTCTCCTCTCCAGCCTGACTCTCGTACTAAGCCTCTCTATCCTCTCCGGCATGACTCTCGTCGCAAGTCTCTCTCTCCTGATCCGTCTGACTCTCGTCCCAAGACTATCCTGTCGTATCCAACTCTCGTCCCAAGCCTCTCTCTCCTCTCCTGCCTGACTCTCGTCACAAGCCTCTCTCTACTGTAAAGCTTAACTCTCGTCCCAAGCCTATCTCTCCTGTCCTGCCCGACTCTCGTCCTAAGCCTCTCTCTCTCCTGTCCTGCCTGACTCTCGTCCCAAGCCTCCCCCTCCTGTCCTGCCTGACTCTCGTCTCAAGCTTTCTCCCTTGTCCCCTCTGACTCTTGTCCCAAACATCTCCCTCGTGTCCTGCTGACTCTCGCCAAAAGCCTCTCTCTCCATTACAGCCTAAATCTCGTCCCAAGCCTCTTTCTCCTGTCCTGCCCGAATCTTTTCCCAAGACTCTCTCTCCTGTCCTGCCTGACTCTCGTCCCCGACTTCACTTTTTCCCGCCTGACCCTCGTCCCAAGCCTCTCACTCCTGTCCTGCCTCACTCTCGTCGCAAGCCTCTCTCTCCTGTCCTGCCTGACTCTCGTCCCAATCCTCTCTCTCCTCTTATACTTGAGTCTCGTCCTAAAACTCTCTCTCCTAACTTGCCTGATTCTCGTCCCTAGCTTCTCTCTCTTCTGTCCCGCCTGACTCTCGTCCTAAGCCTCTCTCTCCTCTCATACGTGAGTCTCGTCCCAAAAATCTCTCTTCTGACTTGCCTAACTCTCGTCCCTAGCCTCTCTCTCTCTCCTCTCTTGACTGACTTTCGTTCCAAACCTCTCTCTCCTGTCCGGTTAGACTCTTTCCCGAAGTCTATCTCTCCTCTCCAGCCTGACTCTCGTACTAAGCCTCTCTATCCTCTCCGACATGACTCTCGTAGCAAGTCTCTCTCTCCTGATCCGTCTGACTCTCGTCCCAAGACTATCCTGTCGTATCCAACTCTCGTCCCAAGCCTGTCTCTCCTGTCCTGCCCGACTCTCGTCCTAAGCCTCTCTCTCTCCTGTCCTGCCTGACTCTCGCCCCAGAAATCACTTCCTTTTCCCACCTGACCCTCATCCCAAGCCTCTCTCTCCAGTCCTGCCTGACCTTCGTCCCAAGCCTCTCTCCTGTCCTGCCTGACTCTAGTCCCAGACCTCTCTCTCTTCTATTGCCTGATTCTCGTCCCAAGTTTCTCTCTCCTGTCCTGCCTGACTCTCGTCCCAAGCCTCCCCCTCCTGTCCTGCCTGACTCTCGTCTCAAGCTTTCTCCCTTGTCCCCTCTGACTCTCGTCCCAAACCTCTCCCTCGTGTCCTGCTGACTCTCGCCAAAAGCCTCTCTCTCCATTATAGCCTAAATCTCGTCCCAAGCCTCTTTCTCATGTCCTGCCCGAATCTTGTCCCAAGACTCTCTCTCCTGTCCTGCCTGACTCTCGTCCACGACTTCACTTTTTCCCGCCTGACCCTCGTCCCAAGCCTGTCTCTCCTGTCCTGCCCGACTCTCGTCCTAAGCCTCTCTCTCTCCTGTCCTGCCTGACTCTCGCCCCAGAAATCACTTCCTTTTCCCACCTGACCCTCATCCCAAGCCTCTCTCTCCAGTCCTGCCTGACCTTCGTCCCAAGCCTCTCTCCTGTCCTGCCTGACTCTAGTCCCAGACCTCTCTCTCTTCTCTTGCCTGATTCTCGTCCCAAGTTTCTCTCTCCTGTCCTGCCTGACTCTCGTCCCAAGCCTCCCCCTCCTGTCCTGCCTGACTCTCGTCTCAAGCTTTCTCCCTTGTCCCCTCTGACTCTCGTCCCAAACCTCTCCCTCGTGTCCTGCTGACTCTCGCCAAAAGCCTCTCTCTCCATTATAGCCTAAATCTCGTCCCAAGCCTCTTTCTCATGTCCTGCCCGAATCTTGTCTCAAGACTCTCTCTCCTGTCCTGCCTGACTCTCGTCCACGACTTCACTTTTTCCCGCCTGACCCTCGTCCCAAGCCTCTCTCTCCTGTCCGTCCTCACTCTCGTCCCAAGCCTCTCTCTCCTGTCCTGCCTGACTCTCGCCCCAATCCTCTCTCTCCTCTTATACATGAGTCTCGTCCTAAAACTCTCTCTCCTAACTTGCCTGATTCTCGTCCCTAGCTTCTCTCTCTTCTGTCCTGCCTGACTCTCGTCCCAAGCCTCTCTCTCCTCTCATACGTGAGTCTCGTCCCAAAACTCTCTCTTCTGACTTGCCTAACTCTCGTCCCTAGCCTCTCTCTCTCTCCCTCCTCTCTTGACTGACTTTCGTTCCAAACCTCTCTCTCCTGTCCGGTTAGACTCTTTCCCGAAGTCTATCTCTCCTCTCCAGCCTGACTCTCGTACTAAGCCTCTCTATCCTCTCCGGCATGACTCTCGTCGCAAGTCTCTCTCTCCTGATCCGTCTGACTCTCGTCCCAAGACTATCCTGTCGTATCCAACTCTCGTCCCAAGCCTCTCTCTCCTCTCCTGCCTGACTCTCGTCACAAGCCTCTCTCTCCTGTACAGCTTGACTCTCGTCCCAAGCCTGTCTCTCCTGTCCTGCCCGACTCTCGTCCTAAGCCTCTCTCTCTCCTGTCCTGCCTGACTCTCGCCCCAGAAATCACTTCCTTTTCCCACCTGACCCTCATCCCAAGCCTCTCTCTCCAGTCCTGCCTGACCTTCGTCCCAAGCCTCTCTCCTGTCCTGCCTGACTCTAGTCCCAGACCTCTCTCTCTTCTCTTGCCTGATTCTCGTCCCAAGTTTCTCTCTCCTGTCCTGCCTGACTCTCGTCCCAAGCCTCCCCCTCCTGTCCTGCCTGACTCTCGTCTCAAGCTTTCTCCCTTGTCCCCTCTGACTCTCGTCCCAAACCTCTCCCTCGTGTCCTGCTGACTCTCGCCAAAAGCCTCTATCTCCATTACAGCCTAAATCTCGTCCCAAGCCTCTTTCTCCTGTCCTGCTCGAATCTTGTCCCAAGACTCTCTCTCCTGTCCTGCCTGACTCTCGTCCCCGACTTCACTTTTTCCCGCCTGACCCTCGTCCCAAGCCTCTCTCCTGTCCTGCCTCACTCTCGACCCAAGCCTCTCTCTCCTGTCCTGCCTGACTCTCGTCCCAATCCTCTCTCTCCTCTTATACATGAGTCTCGTCCTAGAACTCTCTCTCCTAACTTGCCTGATTCTCGTCCCTAGCTTCTCTCTCTTCTCTCCTGCCTGACTCTCGTCCCTAAGCCTCTCTCTCCTCTCATACGCGAGTCTCGTCCCAAAACTCTCTCTTCTGACTTGCCTAACTCTCGTCCCTAGCCTCTCTCTCTCTCCCTCCTCTCTTGACTGACTTTCGTTCCAAACCTCTCTCTCCTGTCCGGTTAGACTCTTTCCCGAAGTCTATCTTTCCTCTCCAGCCTGACTCTCGTACTAAGCCTCTCTATCCTCTCCGGCATGACTCTCGTCGCAAGTCTCTCTCTCCTTATCCGTCTGACTCTCGTCCCAAGACTGTCCTGTCGCATCCAACTCTCGTCCCAAGCCTCTCTCTCCTCTCCTGCCTGACTCTCGTCACAAGCCTCTCTCTCCTGTACAGCTTGACTCTCGTCCCAAGCCTGTCTCTCCTGTCCTGCCCGACTCTCGTCCTAAGCCTCTCTCTCTCCTGTCCTGCCTGACTCTCGCCCCAGAAATCACTTCCTTTTCCCACCTGACCCTCATCCCAAGCCTCTCTCTCCAGTCCTGCCTGACCTTCGTCCCAAGCCTCTCTCCTGTCCTGCCTGACTCTAGTCCCAGACCTCTCTCTCTTCTCTTGCCTGATTCTCGTCCCAAGTTTCTCTCTCCTGTCCTGCCTGACTCTCGTCCCAAGCCTCCCCCTCCTGTCCTGCCTGACTCTCGTCTCAAGCTTTCTCCCTTGTCCCCTCTGACTCTCGTCCCAAACCTCTCCCTCGTGTCCTGCTGACTCTCGCCAAAAGCCTCTCTCTCCATTACAGCCTAAATCTCGTCCCAAGCCTCTTTCTCCTGTCCTGCTCGAATCTTGTCCCAAGACTCTCTCTCCTGTCCTGCCTGACTCTCGTCCCCGACTTCACTTTTTCCCGCCTGACCCTCGTCCCAAGCCTCTCTCCTGTCCTGCCTCACTCTCGACCCAAGCCTCTCTCTCCTGTCCTGCCTGACTCTCGTCCCAATCCTCTCTCTCCTCTTATACATGAGTCTCGTCCTAGAACTCTCTCTCCTAACTTGCCTGATTCTCGTCCCAAGCTTCTCTCTCTTCTCTCCTGCCTGACTCTCGTCCTAAGCCTCTCTCTCCTCTCATACGCGAGTCTCGTCCCAAAACTCTCTCTTCTGACTTGCCTAACTCTCGTCCCTAGCCTCTCTCTCTCTCCCTCCTCTCTTGACTGACTTTCGTTCCAAACCTCTCTCTCCTGTCCGGTTAGACTCTTTCCCGAAGTCTATCTTTCCTCTCCAGCCTGACTCTCGTACTAAGCCTCTCTATCCTCTCCGGCATGACTCTCGTCGCAAGTCTCTCTCTCCTTATCCGTCTGACTCTCGTCCCAAGACTGTCCTGTCGTATCCAACTCTCGTCCCAAGCCTCTCTCTCCTCTCCTGCCTGACTCTCGTCACAAGCCTCTCTCTCCTGTACAGCTTGACTCTCGTCCCAAGCCTGTCTCTCCTGTCCTGCCCGACTCTCGTCCTAAGCCTCTCTCTCTCCTGTCCTGCCTGACTCTCGCCCCAGAAATCACTTCCTTTTCCCACCTGACCCTCATCCCAAGCCTCTCTCTCCAGTCCTGCCTGACCTTCGTCCCAAGCCTCTCTCCTGTCCTGCCTGACTCTAGTCCCAGACCTCTCTCTCTTCTCTTGCCTGATTCTCGTCCCAAGTTTCTCTCTCCTGTCCTGCCTGACTCTCGTCCCAAGCCTCCCCCTCCTGTCCTGCCTGACTCTCGTCTCAAGCTTTCTCCCTTGTCCCCTCTGACTCTCGTCCCAAACCTCTCCCTCGTGTCCTGCTGACTCTCGCCAAAAGCCTCTATCTCCATTACAGCCTAAATCTCGTCCCAAGCCTCTTTCTCATGTCCTGCCCGAATCTTGTCCCAAGACTCTCTCTCCTGTCCTGCCTGACTCTCGTCCCCGACTTCACTTTTTCCCGCCTGACCCTCGTCCCAAGCCTCTCTCTCCTGTCCTGCCTCACTCTCGTCCCAAGCCTCTCTCTCCTGTCCTGCCTGACTCTCGTCCCAATCCTCTCTCTCCTCTTATACATGAGTCTCGTCCTAAAACTCTCTCTCCTAACTTGCCTGATTCTCGTCCCTAGCTTCTCTCTCTTCTGTCCTGCCTGACTCTCGTCCCAAGCCTCTCTCTCCTCTCATACGTGAGTCTCGTCCCAAAACTCTCTCTTCTGACTTGCCTAACTCTCGTCCCTAGCCTCTCTCTCTCTCCTGTCCTGACTGACTTTCGTTCCAAACCTCTCTCTCCTGTCCGGTTAGACTCTTTCCCGAAGTCTATCTCTCCTCTCCAGCCTGACTCTCGTACTAAGCCTCTCTATCCTCTCCGGCATGACTCTCGTCGCAAGTCTCTCTCTCCTGATCCGTCTGACTCTCGTCCCAAGACTATCCTGTCGTATCCAACTCTCGTCCCAAGCCTCTCTCTCCTCTCCTGCCTGACTCTCGTCACAAGCCTCTCTCTCCTGTACAGCTTGACTCTCGTCCCAAGCCTGTCTCTCCTGTCCTGCCCGACTCTCGTCCTAAGCCTCTCTCTCTCCTGTCCTGCCTGACTCTCGCCCCAGAAATCACTTCCTTTTCCCACCTGACCCTCATCCCAAGCCTCTCTCTCCAGTCCTGCCTGACCTTCGTCCCAAGCCTCTCTCCTGTCCTGCCTGACTCTAGTCCCAGACCTCTCTCTCTTCTCTTGCCTGATTCTCGTCCCAAGTTTCTCTCTCCTGTCCTGCCTGACTCTCGTCCCAAGCCTCCCCCTCCTGTCCTGCCTGACTCTCGTCTCAAGCTTTCTCCCTTGTCCCCTCTGACTCTCGTCCCAAACCTCTCCCTCGTGTCCTGCTGACTCTCGCCAAAAGCCTCTCTCTCCATTACAGCCTAAATCTCGTCCCAAGCCTCTTTCTCCTGTCCTGCCCGAATCTTGTCCCAAGACTCTCTCTCCTGTCCTGCCTGACTCTCGTCCCCGACTTCACTTTTTCCCGCCTGACCCTCGTCCCAAGCCTCTCTCTCCTGTCCTGCCTCACTCTCGACCCAAGCCTCTCTCTCCTGTCCTGCCTGACTCTCGTCCCAATCCTCTCTCTCCTCTTATACATGAGTCTCGTCCTAAAACTCTCTCTCCTAACTTGCCTGATTCTCGTCCCTAGCTTCTCTCTCTTCTGTCCTGCCTGACTCTCGTCCCAAGCCTCTCTCTCCTCTCATACGTGAGTCTCGTCCCAAAACTCTCTCTTCTGACTTGCCTAACTCTCGTCCCTAGCCTCTCTCTCTCTCCCTCCTCTCTTGACTGACTTTCGTTCCAAACCTCTCTCTCCTGTCCGGTTAGACTCTTTCCCGAAGTCTATCTCTCCTCTCCAGCCTGACTCTCGTACTAAGCCTCTCTATCCTCTCCGGCATGACTCTCGTCGCAAGTCTCTCTCTCCTGATCCGTCTGACTCTCGTCCCAAGACTATCCTGTCGTATCCAACTCTCGTCCCAAGCCTCTCTCTCCTCTCCTGCCTGACTCTCGTCACAAGCCTCTCTCTCCTGTACAGCTTGACTCTCGTCCCAAGCCTGTCTCTCCTGTCCTGCCCGACTCTTGTCCTAAGCCTCTCTCTCTCCTGTCCTGCCTGACTCTCGCCCCAGAAATCACTTTCTTTTCCCACCTGACCCTCATTCCAAGCCTCTCTCTCCAGTCCTGCCTGACCTTCGTCCCAAGCCTCTCTCCTGTCCTGCCTGACTCTAGTCCCAGACCTCTCTCTCTTCTCTTGCCTGATTCTCGTCCCAAGTTTCTCTCTCCTGTCCTGCCTGACTCTCGTCCCAAGCCTCCCCCTCCTGTCCTGCCTGACTCTCGTCTCAAGCTTTCTCCCTTGTCCCCTCTGACTCTCGTCCCAAACCTCTCCCTCGTGTCCTGCTGACTCTCGCCAAAAGCCTCTATCTCCATTACAGCCTAAATCTCGTCCCAAGCCTCTTTCTCATGTCCTGCCCGAATCTTGTCCCAAGACTCTCTCTCCTGTCCTGCCTGACTCTCGTCCCCGACTTCACTTTTTCCCGCCTGACCCTCGTCCCAAGCCTCTCTCTCCTGTCCTGCCTCACTCTCGTCCCAAGCCTCTCTCTCCTGTCCTGCCTGACTCTCGTCCCAATCCTCTCTCTCCTCTTATACATGAGTCTCGTCCTAAAACTCTCTCTCCTAACTTGCCTGATTCTCGTCCCTAGCTTCTCTCTCTTCTGTCCTGCCTGACTCTCGTCCCAAGCCTCTCTCTCCTCTCATACGTGAGTCTCGTCCCAAAACTCTCTCTTCTGACTTGCCTAACTCTCGTCCCTAGCCTCTCTCTCTCTCCCTCCTTTTCTTGACTGACTTTCGTTCCAAACCTCTCTCTCCTGTCCGGTTAGACTCTTTCCCGAAGTCTATCTCTCCTCTCCAGCCTGACTCTCGTACTAAGCCTCTCTATCCTCTCCGGCATGACTCTCGTCGCAAGTCTCTCTCTCCTGATCCGTCTGACTCTCGTCCCAAGACTATCCTGTCGTATCCAACTCTCTTCCCAAGCCTCTCTCTCCTCTCCTGCCTGACTCTCGTCACAAGCCTCTCTCTCCTGTACAGCTTGACTCTCGTCCCAAGCCTGTCTCTCCTGTCCTGCCCGACTCTCGTCCTAAGCCTCTCTCTCTCCTGTCCTTCCTGACTCTCGCCCCAGAAATCACTTCCTTTTCCCACCTGACCCTCATCCCAAGCCTCTCTCTCCAGTCCTGCCTGACCTTCGTCCCAAGCCTCTCTCCTGTCCTGCCTGACTCTAGTCCCAGACCTCTCTCTCTTCTCTTGCCTGATTCTCGTCCCAAGTTTCTCTCTCCTGTCCTGCCTGACTCTCGTCCCAAGCCTCCCCCTCCTGTCCTGCCTGACTCTCGTCTCAAGCTTTCTCCCTTGTCCCCTCTGACTCTCATCCCAAACCTCTCCCTCGTGTCCTGCTGACTCTCGCCAAAAGCCTCTCTCTCCATTACAGCCTAAATCTCGTCCCAAGCCTCTTTCTCATGTCCTGCCCGAATCTTGTCCCAAGACTCTCTCTCCTGTCCTGCCTGACTCTCGTCCCCGACTTCACTTTTTCCCGCCTGACCCTCGTCCCAAGCCTCTCTCCTGTCCTGCCTCACTCTCGTCCCAAGCCTCTCTCTCCTGTCCTGCCTGACTCTCGTCCCAATCCTCTCTCTCCTCTTATACATGAGTCTCGTCCTAGAACTCTCTCTCCTAACTTGCCTGATTCTCGTCCCTAGCTTCTCTCTCTTCTCTCCTGCCTGACTCTCGTCCCAAGCCTCTCTCTCCTCTCATACGTGAGTCTCGTCCCAAAACTCTCTCTTCTGACTTGCCTAACTCTCGTCCCTAGCCTCTCTCTCTCCTCCTGTCTTGACTGACTTTCGTTCCAAACCTCTCTCTCCTGTCCGGTTAGACTCTTTCCCGAAGTCTATCTCTCCTCTCCAGCCTGACTCTCGTACTAAGCCTCTCTATCCTCTCCGGCATGACTCTCGTCGCAAGTCTCTCTCTCCTGATCCGTCTGACTCTCGTCCCAAGACTATCCTGTCGTATCCAACTCTCGTCCCAAGCCTCTCTCTCCTCTCCTGCCTGACTCTCGTCACAAGCCTCTCTCTCCTGTACAGCTTGACTCTCGTCCCAAGCCTGTCTCTCCTGTCCTGCCCGACTCTCGTCCTAAGCCTCTCTCTCTCCTGTCCTGCCTGACTCTCGCCCCAGAAATCACTTCCTTTTCCCACCTGACCCTCATCCCAAGCCTCTCTCTCCAGTCCTGCCTGACCTTCGTCCCAAGCCTCTCTCCTGTCCTGCCTGACTCTAGTCCCAGACCTCTCTCTCTTCTCTTGCCTGATTCTCGTCCCAAGTTTCTCTCTCCTGTCCTGCCTGACTCTCGTCCCAAGCCTCCCCCTCCTGTCCTGCCTGACTCTCGTCTCAAGCTTTCTCCCTTGTCCCCTCTGACTCTCGTCCCAAACCTCTCCCTCGTGTCCTGCTGACTCTCGCCAAAAGCCTCTCTCTCCATTACAGCCTAAATCTCGTCCCAAGCCTCTTTCTCTTGTCCTGCCCGAATCTTGTCCCAAGACTCTCTCTCCTGTCCTGCCTGACTCTCGTCCCCGACTTCACTTTTTCCCGCCTGACCCTCGTCCCAAGCCTCTCCTGTCCTGCCTCACTCTCGACCCAAGCCTCTCTCTCCTGTCCTGCCTGACTCTCGTCCCAATCCTCTCTCTCCTCTTATACATGAGTCTCGTCCTAGAACTCTCTCTCCTAACTTGCCTGATTCTCGTCCCAAGCTTCTCTCTCTTCTCTCCTGCCTGACTCTCGTCCTAAGCCTCTCTCTCCTCTCATACGTGAGTCTCGTCCCAAAACTCTCTCTTCTGACTTGCCTAACTCTCGTCCCTAGCCTCTCTCTCTCTCCTGTCGTGACTGACTTTCGTTCCAAACCTCTCTCTCCTGTCCGGTTAGACTCTTTCCCGAAGTCTATCTTTTCTCTCCAGCCTGACTCTCGTACTAAGCCTCTCTATCCTCTCCGGCATGACTCTCGTCGCAAGTCTCTCTCTCCTTATCCGTCTGACTCTCGTCCCAAGAATGTCCTGTCGCATCCAACTCTCGTCCCAAGCCTCTCTCTCCTCTCCTGCCTGACTCTCGTCACAAGCCTCTCTCTCCTGTACAGCTTGACTCTCGTCCCAAGCCTGTCTCTCCTGTCCTGCCCGACTCTCGTCCTAAGCCTCTCTCTCTCCTGTCCTGCCTGACTTTCGCCCCAGAAATCACTTCCTTTTCCCACCTGACCCTCATCCCAAGCCTCTCTCTCCAGTCCTGCCTGACCTTCGTCCCAAGCCTCTCTCCTGTCCTGCCTGACTCTAGTCCCAGACCTCTCTCTCTTCTCTTGCCTGATTCTCGTCCCAAGTTTCTCTCTCCTGTCCTGCCTGACTCTCGTCCCAAGCCTCCCCCTCCTGTCCTGCCTGACTCTCGTCTCAAGCTTTCTCCCTTGTCCCCTCTGACTCTCGTCCCAAACCTCTCCCTCGTGTCCTGCTGACTCTCGCCAAAAGCCTCTCTCTCCATTACAGCCTAAATCTCGTCCCAAGCCTCTTTCTCTTGTCCTGCCCGAATCTTGTCCCAAGACTCTCTCTCCTGTCCTGCCTGACTCTCGTCCCCGACTTCACTTTTTCCCGCCTGACCCTCGTCCCAAGCCTCTCTCTCCTGTCCTGCCTCACTCTCGTCCCAAGCCTCTCTCTCCTGTCCTGCCTGACTCTCGTCCCAATCCTCTCTCTCCTCTTATACATGAGTCTCGTCCTAAAACTCTCTCTCCTAACTTGCCTGATTCTCGTCCCTAGCTTCTCTCTCTTCTGTCCTGCCTGACTCTCGTCCCAAGCCTCTCTCTCCTCTCATACGTGAGTCTCGTCCCAAAACTCTCTCTTCTGACTTGCCTAACTCTCGTCCCTAGCCTCTCTCTCTCTCCTGTCGTGACTGACTTTCGTTCCAAACCTCTCTCTCCTGTCCGGTTAGACTCTTTCCCGAAGTCTATCTCTCCTCTCCAGCCTGACTCTCGTACTAAGCCTCTCTATCCTCTCCGGCATGACTCTCGTCGCAAGTCTCTCTCTCCTGATCCGTCTGACTCTCGTCCCAAGACCATCCTGTCGTATCCAACTCTCGTCCCAAGCCTCTCTCTCCTCTCCTGCCTGACTCTCGTCACAAGCCTCTCTCTCCTGTGCAGTTTGACTCTCGTCCCAAGCCTGTCTCTCCTGTCCTGCCCGACTCTCGTCCTAAGCCTCTCTCTCTCCTGTCCTGCCTGACTCTCGCCCCAGAAATCACTTTCTTTTCCCACCTGACCCTCATCCCAAGCCTCTCTCTCCAGTCCTGCCTGACCTTCGTCCCAAGCCTCTCTCCTGTCCTGCCTGACTCTAGTCCCAGACCTCTCTCTCTTCTCTTGCCTGATTCTCGTCCCAAGTTTCTCTCTCCTGTCCTGCCTGACTCTCGTCCCAAGCCTCCCCCTCCTGTCCTGCCTGACTCTCGTCTCAAGCTTTCTCCCTTGTCCCCTCTGACTCTCGTCCCAAACCTCTCCCTCGTGTCCTGCTGACTCTCGCCAAAAGCCTCTCTCTCCATTACAGCCTAAATCTCGTCCCAAGCCTCTTTCTCATGTCCTGCCCGAATCTTGTCCCAAGACTCTCTCTCCTGTCCTGCCTGACTCTCGTCCCCGACTTCACTTTTTCCCGCCTGACCCTCGTCCCAAGCCTCTCTCTCCTGTCCTGCCTCACTCTCGTCCCAAGCCTCTCTCTCCTGTCCTGCCTGACTCTCGTCCCAATCCTCTCTCTCCTCTTATACATGAGTCTCGTCCTAAAACTCTCTCTCCTAACTTGCCTGATTCTCGTCCCTAGCTTCTCTCTCTTCTCTCCTGCCTGACTCTCGTCCTAAGCCTCTCTCTCCTCTCATTCGTGAGTCTCGTCCCAAAACTCTCTCTTCTGACTTGCCTAACTCTCGTCCCTAGCCTCTCTCTCTCTCCTGTCGTGACTGACTTTCGTTCCAAACCTCTCTCTCCTGTCCGGTTTGACTCTTTCCCGAAGTCTATCTCTCCTCTCCAGCCTGACTCTCGTACTAAGCCTCTCTATCCTCTCCGGCATGACTCTCGTCGCAAGTCTCTCTCTCCTGATCCGTCTGACTCTCGTCCCAAGACTATCCTGTCGTATCCAACTCTCGTCCCAAGCCTCTCTCTCCTCTCCTGCCTGACTCTCGTCAGAAGCCTCTCTCTCCTGTACAGCTTGACTCTCGTCCTAAGCCTGTCTCTCCTGTCCTGCCCGACTCTCGTCCTAAGCCTCTCTCTCTCCTGTCCTGCCTGACTCTCGCCCCAGAAATCACTTCCTTTTCACTCTGAAACTTTGTACTAGAGTCAGGCAGGACAGGAGAGGCAGCTTAGGACGAGAGTCAGGCAGGAGAAGAGTGAGAGGATTGGGACGAAAATCATGTAGGACAGGAGAGAGGGGCTTGGGACGAAAGTCAGGCAGGACAGGAGAGAGAGGCTTAGGAGGAGAATTAGACAGGAAAGGAGAAAGAGGCTTCGAACGAGAGTCAGGCAGGACATGAGACAGAGGCCTGGGACGAGAGTTAGGGAGGACATGAGAGAGAGGACTGGGACGAGAGTCAGGCAGGACAGGAGAGAGCGGCTTAGTACGAGAGTCAGGCAGGACAGGAGAAAGAGGCTTGGTTCGAGAGTCAGGCTGGATAGGATATAAAGGCTTAGGACGAGAGTCAGGCATAAGACGAGAGAGAGGCTTGGGAAGAGAGTAAGGCAGGGCAGGAGAGAGGGTCTTAGGACGAGAATCACGCAGGAGAGGAGAGAGGCTTGGGACGAGAGTCAGGAATGAGAGGAGAGAGAGGTTTGGGACGAGAGTCAGGCAGGACAGGAGAGAGAGAAAATTGGGACGAGAGTCAGGCTGGACATGAGAGAGGGTTCGGAAGAGAGTCAGGCAAGACTGGAGAGGGAGGCTTTGGACTAGAGTCAGGCAGGACAGGAGAGACGGGCTGGGGACGAGAATTAAATAGAACAGGAGAGAGAGGCTTGGAACGAGAGTCAGGATAGGCAGGAGAAAGGGGCTTGGGACGAGAGTCAGTTAGCACAGGAGAGGGAGGCTCGGAACGAGAGTCAGGCTCTACAGGAGAGAGGGGCTGGTGATGAGAGCCAGGCAGGACAGGAGGGAGAGGTTTGGGACGAGAGTCAGGCACGACAGGATAAAGAGGCATGGGACGAGAGTCAGGCAGGACAGGAGAGAATGGCTTGAGACGAGAGTCAGGCTGGACAGGAGAGAGGATTTGGAAGAGTCAGGCAGGACTGGAGAGGAAGGCTTGTGACGAGAGTCAGGGAGGACAGGAGAGAGGGGCTTGGGACGAGAGTTAGATAGAACAAGAGAGAGCGGCTTGGGACGAGAGTCAGACAGGGCATGAGAGAGAGGCTTGTAAGGAGAGTCATGTCGGAGAGGATAGAGAGGTTTAAGACAAGAGTCAAGTAGGAGTGGAGAGATAGACTTGGGGCAAGAATCTAACCGGGCAGGAGAGAGAGGCTTGGGACAAGAGTCAGTCAGGACAGGACAGAGAGAGGCTTAGGACGAGAGTCAGGCAAGACAGGAGAGAGGTGTTTGGGATGAGACTAAGGTATGAGATGAGAGAGAGGTTTGGCACGAGAGTCAGGCTGGATAGGAGAGAGAAACTTGGGACGAGAGTCAGGCACGACAGGAGAGAGAAGCTTGGGACGAGACTCAGGCAGTACAGGAGAGAGACGCTAGGGACGAGAGTCAGGCTGGATAGGAGAGAGAGGATTGGTTCGAGAGTTAGGCAAGACAGGAGAGAGAGGCTTAGGACAAGAGTCAGGCAGGACAGGAGAGAGATGTTTGGGACGAGAGTCAGGCAGGACAGGAGAGAGAAGCCTGGGACAAGAGTCACACTGGACAGGAAAAAGAGGCTTAGGACGAGAGTCAGGCAGGAAAGGAGAGAGAGGCTTGGGACGAGACTCAGACAGGACAGGAGAGAGAGAGGCTTGCGACGAGAGTTAGGGTGAACAGGAAAGAGGCTTGGTTCGAGAGTCAGGCAAGACAGGAGAGAGAGGCTTGGGACAAGAGTCAGGCAGGACAGGAGAGAGAGAGGCTTGGGAGGAGAGTCAGGCAGGACAGGAGATAGAGGCTTAGGACGAGAGTCAGGCAGGGCAGGAGAGAGGGGCTGGAAACGAGATCTAGGCTGGACAGGAAAGAGGGACTGGCGACGACAGTCAGGCAGGACAGGAGAGAGAGGCTTGGGAATAGAGTCAGGCAGGACAGGAGAAATATTTTTGGACGAGAGTCAGGTAGGAGAGGAGAGAGAGGCTTGGGACGAGAGTCAGCAGGAGAGGAGAGAATGGTTTGGGACGAGAGTCTGACAGGACACGGGAGAGATGCTTTGGACGAGACTCAGGTAGGGCAGGAGAGGGAGACTTGGGACGAGAGTCAGTCCGGAGAGGATAGGGAGGCTTAGGGCAAGAGTCAAGTCAGACAGAGGAGACAGCCTTGGGGCAAGAGTCTCACCTAACAGGAGAAAGAGATTGGGACGAGAGACAGGGTGGACAGGAGACTGAGGCTTGGGACGAGAGACAGGGAGGACAGGAGACTGAGGCTTGGGACGAGAGTCAGGCAGGAGAGGAGAGAGAGGTCTGGGACGAGAGTCAGGCAGGATAGAAGAGAGATGCTTGGGAAGAGAGTCAGGCAGGACAGGATTAAGGGGCTTGGGATGACAGCCAGGCAGTACAGAGGAGAGAGGATAGGGACGAGAGTCAGGCAGGAGAAGAGAGAAGGGCTTAGGACGAGACTCAGGGTATGAGAGGAGAGAGAGGCTTGAGAAGAGAGTCAGGCAGGATAGGAGAGAGAAGCTTGGGACGATATTCAGGCAGGACAGGAGAGAGAGGCCTGTGACGAAAGTCAGGCAGGAAAGGAGAGGGAGTCTTATGACGAGAATTAGGCAGGACAGGAGAGAGAGGCCTGGGACGTGAGTAAGGCAATGCAGGAGAAAGGGGCTTAGGACGAGAGTCAGGCAGGAGAGGAGGAAGAGTTTTGGGACGAGAGTTAGGAAGGACTGGAGAGAGAGGCTTAGAAGAAGAGTAAGGCAGGACAGTAGAGAGAGGCTTGGGACGAGAGTCAGGCAGGGTAGGAGAGAGAGGAATGGCACGAGATTCAGGCTGGACAGGTGAGAGGCTTGGGAAGAGAGTCAGGCAGGACTGGAGAGGGAGGCTTGGGACGAGAGTCAGGAAGGACAGGAGAGTGGGGCTTGGGAAGAGAGTTAGATAGGACAGGAGAGAGAGACTTGGGACGAGAGTCAGAGAGGGCAGGAGAGAGAAGCTTGAGAGAAGAGTCATGCCAGAGAGGATAGAGAGGCTTAAAACGAGAGTCAGGTCGTAGAGGACAGATACACTTAAGGCTAGAATCTAACCGGACAGGAGAAAGAGGCTTGCGACGAGAGTGAGTCAGGACAGGAGAGAGAGAGAGAGGCTTGGGACGAGAGTCAGGCAAGACAGGAGAGAGAGGCTTGGGACGAGAGTCAGGCTAGGCAGGAGAGAAGGGCTGGAAACGAGAGCTAGGCTGGACAGGAAAGAGGGGCTGGCGACGACAGTCAGGCAGGGCAGGAGAGAGAGGCTTGGGAATAGAGTCAGACAGGACAGGAGAAATAGGTTTGGGACGAGAGTCAGGTAGGAGAGGAGAGAGAGGCTTGGGACGAGAGTCAACAAGAGAGGAGAGAGAGGCTTGGGACGAGAGTCAGACAGGACACGGGAGATATGCTTTGGACGAGACTCAGGGAGGATAGGAGAGGGAGACTTGGGACGAGAGTCAGGCCGGAGAGGGAAGAGAGGTCTGGGACGAGAGTCAGGCAGGATAGATGAGAGAGGCTTGGAAAGAGAGTCAGGCAGGGCAGGATTAAGAGGCTTTGGACGACAGTCAGGCAGGACAGAGGAGAGAGGATAGGGACGAGAGTCAGGCAGGAGAGGATAGAAGGGCTTAGGACGAGACACAGGATATGAGAGGAGAGAGAGGCTTGAGAAGAGAGTCAGGCAGGAAAGGAGAGAGAGGCTTTGGACGAGAGTCTGACAGGACACGGAAGAGATGCTTTGGACGAGACTCAGTTAGGAAAGGAAGAGACATGGGACGAGAGTCAGGCCGGAGAGGATAGGGAGACTTAGGACAAGGGTCAAGTCGGACAGAAGAGACAACCTTGGGGCAAGAGTCTCACCTGACAGGAGAAAGCGCTTGGGACGAGATACAGGGAGGACAGGAGAGGGAGGCTTGGGAAGAGAGTCAGGCAGGGCAGGATTAAGAGGCTTGGGACGACAGTCAGGTAGGACAGAGGAGAGAGGATAGGGACGAGAGTCAGGCAGGAGAGGAGAGAAGGGCTTATGACGAGACTCAGGATATGAGAAGAGAGAGAGGCTTGAGAAGAGAGTCAGGCAGGACAGGAGAGAGAGGCTTGGGACGAGAGTCAGGCAGGATAGGAGAGAGAGGCTTCGGACGAGAGTCAGACAGGACAGGAGAGAAAGGCTTGGGACGAAAGTCAGGCAGGAAAGGAGACAGACGCTTGGGACGAGAGACAGAGAGGGCAGGAGAGTGAAGCTTGCGAAAAGAGTCATGCCGGAGAGGATAGAGAGGCAAGACAGGAGAGAAAGGCTTGGGACGAGAGTCAGGCAAGACTGGAGAGAGAGGATTGGCACGAGAGTCAGGCTGGACAGGTGAGAGGCTTGGGAAGAGAGTCAGGCAGGACTGGAGAGGGAGGCTTGGGACGAGAATCAGGCAGGACAGAAGAGTGGGGCTTGGGACGAGAGTTAGATAGGACAGGAGAGAGAGGCTTCGGACGAGAGTCAGAGAGGGCATGAGAGAGAAGCTTGGGACGAGAGTAAGGCATGACACGAGAGAGAAGCTTGGGACGAGACTCAGGCAGGACGTGAGAGAGAGGCTAGGGACGAGAGTCAGGCTGGATTGGATGAGAGAGGATTGGTTCGAGAGTCAGGCAAGACAGGAGAGAGGCTTAGGACAAAAGTCAAGCAGGACAGGAGAGAGTGGTTTGGGACGAGAGTCAGGCAGGACAGGAGAGATAGGCTTGGTGCGAGAGTTAGACAGGACAGTAGAGAAAGGCTTGGGACGAGAGTCAGGCAGGATAGGAGAGAGAGCCTTGGGACGAGAGTTAGACAGAACAGGGGAGGGATGCTTGGAACGAGAGTCAGTCAGGACAGGAGAGAGAGGCTTTCAACGAGAGTCATGCCGGAGAGGATAGAGAGGCTTAGGACGATAGTCAGATCGGACGGGAGACATAGATTTGGGGCAAGAATCTAACAGGAGAGAGAAGCTGGGGAGGAGAGTCAGTTAGGACAGGAGAGAGAGAAAGGCTTGGGACGAGAGTCAGGCAAGACAGGAGAGAGTGGCTTCGGATGAGAGTCAGGCACGACAGGACAGAGTGGCTTAGGACGAGAGTCAGGCAGGACAGGAGAGGCTTGCGACGAGAGTGAGGCAGGACAGGAGAGAGAGGCTTGGGACGAGAGTCAGGCAGGACAGGAGAGAGAAGCTTGGGACGAGAGTCAGGCTGGACAGGAGAGAGAGGCTTGGGACGAGAGTCAGGCTTGACAGGAGAGAGAGGCTTTGGACGAGAGTCAGGCAGGATAGGAGAGAGAGCCTTGGGACGAGAGTTAGACAGAACAGGGGAGAGATGCTTGGAACGAGAGTCAGTCAGGACAGGAGAGAGAGGCTTGGGACGAGAGTCAGACAAGACAGGAGAGAGAGGCTTGGGACGAGAGCCAGGCAGGACAGGAGAGAGTGTCTTAGAACGAGGGTCATTCAGGACAGGAGAGACAGGCTTGCGACGAGTGTGAGGCAGGACAGGAGAGAGAGTCTTGGGACGACAGTCAGGCAGAGCAGGAGAGAGAGGCTTGGGGCGAGAATCAGGCTGGACAGGAGAGAGAGGCTTGGGACGAGAGTCAGGCTTGACACGAGAGACAGGCTTTGGACGAGATTCAGGCAGGGTAGGAGAGAGAGGCTTGGGACTAGAGTCAGACAGGACAGGGCAGAGATGTTTGGGACAAGAGTCATTCAGGAGAGGAGAGAGAGGCTTGGAACGAGAGTCAGGAAAGACAGGAGAGAGAGGCTTGGGACGAGAGTCAGGCAAGACAGGAGAGAGTGGCTTAGGAAGAGAAACAGGCAGGACAGGAGAGAGAGGCTTGCAACGAGAGTGAGGCAGGACAGGAGAGAGAGGCTTGGGGCGAGAGTCAGGCAGGATAGGAGAGAGAAGCTTGGGACGAGAGTCAGACAGGGTATGAGAGAGAGGCTTGCGAAGAGAGTCATGCCGGAGAGGAGAGATAGACTTGGTGCAAGAATCTAACCGGACAGGACAGAGAGGCTTGGGACGAGAGTCAGTCAGGACAGGACAGAGAGAGGCTTAGGACGAGAGTCAGGCAAGACAGGAGAGAGAAGCCTGGGACGAGACTCAGGTATGGGAGGAGAGAGAGGCTTAGCACGAGAGTCAGGTTGGATAAGAGAGACAAGAGTATGACGAGAGTCAGGCTGGACAGGAGAGAGGCTTGTTCGAGAGTCATGCAAGACAGGAGAGAGAGGCTTGGGACAAGAGTCAGGCAGGACAGGAGAGAGAGGCTTGTGACCAGAGTCAGGCAGTACAGGAGAGAGAAGCTTGGGACGAGAGTCAGGCAGGGCAGGAGAGAGGGCCTGGAGACGACAGTCAGGCAGGACAGGAGAGAGACGCTTGGGAATAGAGTCAGACAGGACAGGAGAAATAGGTTTGGGACGAGAGTCAGGTAGGAGAGGAGAGAGAGGCTTGGGACGAGAGTCAGCAGGAGAGGAGGGAGAGGCTTAGGACGAGAGTCAGACAGGACACGGGAGAGATTCTTGGGACAAGACTCAGATAGGGCAGGAGAGGGAGGCTTGAGACGAGAGTCAGGCCGGAGAGGATAGGGAGGCTTAGGACAAGAATCAAGACGGACAGAAGAGACAGCCTTGGGGCAAGAGTCTCACCTGACAGGAGAAAGGGCTTAGGACGAGAGACTGGGAGGACAGGGGAGTGAGGCTTGGACGAGAGTCAGGCAGGAATGGAAAGAGAGGCTTGGAATGAGAGACAGGCAAGATAGAAGAGAGAGGCTTGGGAAGAAAGTCAGGCAGGGTAGGATTAAGAGGCTTGGGACGATATTCAAGCAACACAGGAAAGTGATGCTTGGGACGAGAGTCAGGCAGGATAGAGGAGAGAGGATAAGGACGAGAGTCAGGCAGGAGAGGAGAGAGGGGCTTAGGACAAGAGTCAGGCAGGACAGGAGAGAGAGGCTTGGGACGAGAGTCAGGCAGGACAGGAGAGGGAAGCCTGGGACGAGAGTCAGGCAGGACAGGAGAAAGAGGCTTAGGACGAGTCTCAGGCAAGACAGGAGATAGAGGCTTGCGACAAGAGTCAGCCTGGACAGGAGAGAGGCTTTGTTCGAGAGTCAGGCAAGACAGGAGAGAGAGGCTTGGGACAAGAGTCAGGCAGGACAGGAGAGAGAGGCTTGGGACGAGAGTCAGGCAGGACAGGAGAGAGAGGCTTGGGACGAGAGTCGGGCAGGACAGGAGAGGGAGGCTTGTGACGAGCGTCAGGCACGGCAGGAGAGAGGGACTGGAGACGACAGTCAGGCAGGACAGAAGAGAGAGGCTTGGTAATAGAGTCAGGCAGGACAAGAGAAATATTTTTGGGACGAAAATCAGGTATGAGAGGAGAGAGAGGCTTGGGACGAGAGTCATCAGGAGAGGAGAGAGAGGCTTGGGACGAGAGTCATTAGGAGAGGAGAGAGGCTTGGGACGAGAGTCAGATAGGACACGGATGAGATGCTTGGGACGAGACTCAGGTATTGGAGGAGAGGGAGGCTTGTGACGAGAGTCAGGCTGGAGATGATAGGGAGGCTTAGGACAAGAGTCAAGTCGGACAGAAGAGACAGCCTTGGGGCAAGAGTCTCACCTGACAAGAGAAAGGGCTTGGGACGAGAGAGAGGGAGGACAGGAGAGTGAGGCTTGGGACGAAAGTCAGGCAGGAGAGGAGAGAGAGGCTTGGGACGAGAGTCAGGCAGGATAGAAGAGAGAGGCTGGGGAAGAGAGTCAGGCAGGGCAGGATTAAGAGGCTTGGGACGATAGTCAGCCAACACAGGAAAGTTATTATTGGGACGACAGTCAGGCAGGACAGAGGAGAGAGGATAGGGACGAGAGTCAGGCAGGAGAGGAGAGAGGGGCTTAGGACGAGACTCAGGATATGATAGGAGAGAGAGGCTTGAGAAGAGAGTGAAGCAGGACAGGAGAGAGAGGCTTGGGACGGGACAAGAGTCAGGGAGGACAGGAGAGGGAGTCTTGGAACGAAAGTCAGACAGGAGAGGAGAGAGACGCTTGAGACGAAAGTCAGGCAGGAAAGAAGAGGGAGGCTTATAATGAGAATTAAGCAGGACAGGAGAGAGAGGCTTGGGACGTGAGTAAAGCAGGGCAGGAAAGAGGGGCTTAGGACGACAGTCATGCAGGAAAGGAGGAAGAGCCTTGGGACGACAGTTAGGAAGGACAGGAGAGTGAGGCTTGGAAGAAGAGTCAGGCAGTACAGTAGATAGAGGCTTGGGACGAGAGTCAGGCAGGACTGGAGAAAGACGATTGCGACGAGAGTCAGGCTGGACAGGAGAGAGGCTTCGGAAGAGAACCAGTCAGGACTGGAGAGGGAGGCTTGGGACGAGAGTCAGGCAGGACAGGAGAGTGGGGCTTGGGACGAGAGTTAGATAGGACAGGAGAGAGAGGCTTGGGACGAGAGTCAGAGACGGAAGGAGAGAGAGGCTTGCGAGAAGAGTCATGCCGGAGAGGATAGAGAGCCTTTGACGAGAGTCAGGCCGGAGAGGACATATAGACTTGGGCAAGAATCTAACCGGACGGGAGAGAGACGCTTGCGACGAGAGTGAGTCAGGACACGAGAGAGAGAGGCCTGTAACGAGTCAGGCAAGACAGGAGAGAGATGTTAGGCAGGACAGGAGAGAGAGGCTTAGGACGAGAGTTAGGAAGGACAGGAAATTAAGGCTTAGGACGAGTCAAGCTGGACAAGAGAGAGACTTGGGAAGAGAGTCAGGCAGGACTGGAGAGAGAGGCCTGATACAAGAGTCAGGGAGTACAGAAAAGAGGGGCATGAGACGACAGTCAGGCAGAAGAGGAGACAGACTTTGTACGAGAGTAGTGCAGGAGAGGAGAGGGAGGCTTAGGACGAGAGTCAGGCAGAACAGGAGTGAGAGGCTTGGGACGAAAGTCATGTAGGACAGGAGAAAGAGGCTTAGGACGAGAGTCAGGCAGGACAGGAGAGAGAGGCTTAGGACGAGAATTAGATAGTACAGGAGAGAGAGGCTTGGGACGAGAGTCAGGTAGGACAGGAGAGAGAGGCCTGGGAAGAGAGTCAGGAAGGACAGGAGAGAGAGGATTGGGACGAGAATCAGGGAGGACAGCAGAGAGGGGCTTAGGACGAGAGTCAGGCAGGACAGGAGAAAGAGGCTTGGTTCGAGAGTCAGGCTGGACAGGAGATTAAGGCTTAGGAAGAGATTCAGGCATAAGAGGAGAGAGAGGCTTGGGACGAGAGTAATGTAGGACAGGAGAGAGGGGTTTAGGAAGAGAGTCAAGCGGGAGAGGAGAGAGAGGATTGGGACGAGAGTCAGGAAGGATAGGAGAGAGGGGCTTGGGACGAGAGTTGAATAGGACAGGAGAGAGCGGCTTGGGACAAGAGTCAGACAGGGCTGCAGAGAGAGCCCTGCAAAGAGAGTCATGCCGGAGAGGGTAGAGAGGCTTAGAACGAGAGTCAGGTCGCATGAGAGAGATAGACTTTGGGCACGAATCTAGCCGGACAGGAGAAAGATGTTTGGGACAAGAGTCAGGCAAGACAGGAGAGAGATGTTTGGGAGGAGAGTCAGGCACGACAGGATAGAGAGGCTTAGTATGAGAGTCAGGAAGCACAGGAGAGGGAGGTTCGGGACGAAAATCATGTTCTACAGGAGAAAGGGCCTGGGGACGAGAACCAGTTAGGACAGGAGAGAGAGACTCTTGGGACGAGAGTCAGGCAGGACAGGATAGAGAGGCTTGGGATGAGATTCAGGCAGGACAGGATATAGAGGCTTGGGACGAAGGTCAAGCTGGATAGGAGAGAGGCTTGGGAAGAGAGTCAGGCAGGGCTGGAAAGGGAAGCTTGTGGCGAGAGTCAGGCAGGACAGGAGAGAGGGGCTTGGAACGATAGTTAGATAGGACAGGAGAGAGAGGCTTGGAATGAGAGTCAGAAAGGGCAGGGGAGAGAGGCTTGCGAGGAAATTCATGCCGGAGAGGATAGAGAGGCTTAGGACGAGAGACAGGTCGTAGAGGAGAGATATACTTAGGGCAACAATCTAACCGGATGGGAGAGAGAGGCTTGGGACGAGAGTCAGTCAGGAGAGGCGAGAGAGGGCTTGAGACGAGAGTCAGACAAGACAGGAGAGAGAGGTTTGGGACGAGTCCGGCAGGACAGGAGAGAGAGAGGCTTGGGACGAGAGTCAGGCTGGACAGGAGAGAGACGTTTGGGACGAGAGTCAGGCAGGACAGGAGAGAGAGGCTTGGGGCGAGAATTAGACAGGACAGGAGAGAGAGGCTTGGGACGAGGGTCAGAAAGGGCAAGAGAGAGAGAGACTTGCAACGAGAGTCATGCCGGAGAGGATAGAGAGGCTTAGGACGATAGTCAGATCGGACGGGAAAGAGAGAATTGGGGCAAGAATCTAACCAGACAGGAGAGAGAGGCTGGGGAGGAGAGTTAGTCAGGACAGGAGAGAGAGAGAAAGGCTTATGGCGACAGTCAGGCAAGACAGGAGAGAGAGGTTTGGGATGAGAGTCAGGCAGGACAGGAGAGAGTGGCTTAGGACGAGAGTCAGGCAGGACAGGAGAGAGAGGCTTGCGACGAGAGTGATGCAGGACAGGAGGGAGACGCTTGGGACGAGAGTCAGTCAGAGCAGGAGAGAGAGGCTTGGGACGAGGGTCAGGCTGGACAGGAGAGAGAGTCTTGGGACGAGAGTCAGGCTTGAGAGGAGAGAGAGGCTTGGGAGGAGAGTCAGGCAGGATAGGAGAGAGAGGCTTGGGACTAGAGTCACAAAACACAGGAGAGAAATGCTTGGGACGAGAGTCAGGCAGGACAGGAGAGAGTGGCTTAGGACGAGAGTCAGGCAGGACAGGAGAGAGAGGCTTGCGACGAGTGATGCAGGACAGGAGGGAGACGCTTGGGACGAGAGTCAGTCAGAGCAGGAGAGAGAGGCTTGCGACGAGAGTGAGGTAGGACAGGAGAGAGAGGCTTGAGACGAGAGTCAGGCAGGACAGGAGAGAGAGGCTTGGGACGAGAGTAAGGCTGGACAGGAGAGAAAGGCCTGGGACGAGAGTCAGGCAGGATAGGAGACACAAGCTTGGGACTAGAGTCAGACAGGACAAGGGAGAGAGGGTTCGGAATAGAGTCATGCAGGGCAGGAGAAAGAGGTTTGGGACGAGAGTCAGGAAGAAGAGGAGATAGAGGCTTAGGACGAGAATCACTGGGGCAGAAGGGGGAGGCTTGGGACGAGAGTCAGGCAGGGAAGGACAAAGAGGCTTGTGACCTGAGTCAGGCAGGAGAGGAGAGAGAGAGAGAGGATTGTGACGAGAGTCAGCAGGACAGGAGAGAGAGGTTTGAGACGAGAGTCAGGTAGGGCAGGAGAGAAAGATTTGGGTCGAGAGTCAGGCAGGAGAGGAAAGAGAGGCTTCGGACGAGAGTCAGGCAGGACAGGATAAAGAGCCTTGGAAAGAGAGTCACGTAGGAGAGGAGATAGAGGCGTGGGACGTGAGTCAGCAGAACAGGAGAGAGAGGTTTGGAACGAAAGTCAGACAGGACATGTGAGAGGGGCTTGGGAGGAGAATCAGGTAGGGCAGTAGAGGGAGGCTTGGGTCGAGAGTCAAGAAGGACAGGAGAGAGAGGCTTGGGATGAACGTCAGGAAGCACAGGAGAGGGAGGCTCAGGGGGAAAGTCATGCTCTACAGGAGAAAGGGCTTGGGGACGAGAGACAGGCAGGACAGGACAGAGAGGCTTGGGACAAGAATCAGGCAGGACAGGATAGAGAGGATTGGGATGATAGTCAGGCACGACAGGAGAGAGAGACTTGGGACGAGGGTCAAGTTGGACAGGAGAGAGGCTTGGGAAGAGAGTCAGGCAGGACTGGAGAGGGAGGCTTGTGACGAGAGTCAGCCAGGACAGGAGAGCTGGGCTTGGAACGAGAGTTAGATAGGACAGGAGAGAGAGGCTTGGAACGAGAGTCAGAAAGGGCAGGAGAGAGAGGCTTGCGAGGAAAGTCATGCCGGAGAGGATAGAGAGGCTTAGGACGAGAGAAATGTCGTAGTGGAGAAATAGACTTAGGGCAAGAATCTAACCGGATGGGAGAGAGAGGCTTGCGACGAGAGTCAGTCAGGAGAGGAGAGAGAGAGAGGCTTGGGACGAGAGTTAGGCAAGACGGGAGAGAGAGGTTTGGGACGAGAGTCAGGTATGAAAGGAGAGAGAGGCTTGGCTCGAGAGTCAGGCTGGATATGAGAGAGAAGCTTGGGACGAGAGTCAGGCAGGAGAGGAGAGGGAGGCTTTGGACGAGAGTCAGGCAGGACAGGAGTGACAGACTTGGGACGAAAGTCATGTGGGAAAGGAGAGAGAGGCTTAGGACGAGAGTCAGGCAGGACAGGAGAGAGAGGACTGGGAAGAGAGTCAGGGAGGACAGGAGAGAGAGGATTGGGACGAGAATCAGGGAGGACAGGAGAGAGGGGCTTAGGACGAGAGTCAGGCAGGACAGGAGAAAGAGGCTTGGTACGAGAGTCAGGCTGGACAGGAGATAAAGGCTTAGGAAGAGATTCAGGCATAAGAGGAGAGAGAGGCTTGGGACGAGAGTAATGTAGGGCAGGAGAGAGGGGCTTAGGACGAGAGTCAAGCGGAGGAGGAGAGAGAGGATTGGGAAGAGAGTCAGGAAGAATAGGAGAGAGAGGCTTGGGACGAGATCAGACAAGACAGGAGAGAAATGCTTGGGACGAGATTCAGGCAGGACAGGAGAGTGGCTTAGGACGAGAGACAGGAAGGACTGAGGAGAGAGTCTTGCGACGAAAGTGAGATAGGACAGGAGAGAGAGCTTGAGACGAGAGTCAGGCAGGACAGGAGAGAGAGGCTTGGACGAGAGTCAGGTGGACAGGAGAGAAAGGCTTGGGGCGAGAGTCAGGCAGGATAGAGGACAAGCTTGGGACTAGAGTCAGACAGGTCAATGGAGAGATGCTTGGGACGAGAGTCAGCAAGACAGGAGAGAGAGGCTTAGGAGGGAGTAAGGCACGACATGAGAGGGAGGCTTGGGACGAGAGTCATGACGGAAGGATAGAGAGGCTTAGGACGAAAGTCAGGTCGGACAGGAGAGAGTGGCTTAGTACGAGAGTCAGGCGGGAAAGAAAAGTGAAGGCCGGGGTTTCTGACGAGAGTCAGGTACGACACGAGAGAGAGGCTTGGTACAAGAGTCAGGCGGGAAAGAAATATGAAATCTGGGGAGAGAGTCAGGCAGAAGAGGAGAGAGAGGCTTGGGACGAGAGAAAGAAGTGACAATAGAGAGAGGCTTTGGACGAGAGTCAAGCTGGACAGAAGAGAGAGGCTTGGGACGAGAGTCAGGTAGGAGAGGAGAGAAAGACTTGGGACGAGAGTCAGACAGGACAGGGGAGAGAGGGTTCGGGATAGAGTCAGGCAGGGCAGGAGAAAGAGGTTTGGGACGAGAGTCAGGAAGGAGAGGAGAGAGAGGCTTTGGACGAAAGTCAGGCTGGATATGAGAGAGGCTTGGGAAGAGAGTCAGGCAGGACTGGAGAGAGAGGCTTGGGACGAGAGTAAGTTAGGACAGGAGAGAGGGGCTTGGGACGAGAGTTATATAGGACAGGATAGAGAAGCTTGGGACGAGAGTCAGACAGGGCTGCAGAGAAAGCCCTGCAAAGAGGGTCATGCCGGAGAGGGTAGAGAGGCTTAGAAAGAAAGTCAGGTCGCAGAAGAGAGATAGACTTTGGGCACGAATCTAGCCGGACAGGAGAAAGAGGTTTGGGACAAGAGTCAGGTAAGACAGAAGAGAGATATTTGGGAGGAGAATCAGGCACGACAGGATAGAGAGGCTTAGTATGACAGTCAGGAAGCACAGGAGAGGGAGGCTCGGGACGAAAGTCATGCTCTACAGGAGAAAGGGCCTGGGGACGAGAGCCAGGCAGGACAGGAGAGAGTGGCTTAGGACGAGAGTCAGGCAGGGCAGGAGAGAGAGGCTTGCGACGAGAGTGAGGCAGGACAGGAGGGAGACGCTTGGGACGAGAGTCAGGCAGACCAGGAGAGAGAGGCTTGGGACGAGAGTCAGGCTAGACAAGAGGGAGTCTTAGGACGGGAGTCAGGCTTGAGAGGAGAGTGAGGCTTGGGAGGAGAGTCAGGCAGGATAGGAGAGAGAGGCTTGGGACTAGAGTCAGACAAGACAGGAGAGAAATGCTTGGGACGAGATTCAGGCAGGACAGGAGAGTGGCTTAGGACGAGAGACAGGAAGGACTGAGGAGAGAGTCTTGCGACGAAAGTGAGATAGGACAGGAGAGAGAGGCTTGAGACGAGAGTCAGGCAGGACAGGAGAGAGAGGCTTGGGACGAGAGTCAGGGTGGACAGGAGAGAAAGGCTTGGGGCGAGAGTCAGGCAGGATAGGAGGGACAAGCTTGGGACTAGAGTCAGACAGGTCAATGGAGAGATGCTTGGGACGAGAGTCAGGCAAGACAGGAGAGAGAGGCTTAGGAGGTGAGTAAGGCACGACATGAGAGGGAGGCTTGGGACGAGAGTCATGACGGAGAGGATAGAGAGGCTTAGGACGAAAGTCAGGTCGGACAGGAGAGAGTGGCTTAGTACGAGAGTCAGGCGGGAAAAAAAAGTGAAGGCCGGGGCTTCTGACGAGAGTCAGGTAGGTCACGAGAGAGAGGCTTGGTACAAGAGTCAGGCGGGGAAGAAATGTGAAATCTGGGGAGAGAGTCAGGCAGGAGAGGAGAGAGAGGCTTGGGACGAGAGAAAGTAGGGACAGGAGAGAGAGGCTTGGGATGAGAGTCAAGTTGGACAGAAGAGAGAGGCTTGGGACGAGAGTCAGGTAGGAGAGGAGAGAAAGACTTGGGACGAGAGTCAGACAGGACAGGGGAGAGAGGTTCGGAATAGAGTCAGGCAGGGCAGGAGAAAGAGGTTTGGGACGAGAGTCAGGAAGGAGAGGAGAAAGAGGCTTAGGACGAGAATCACTAGGGCAGAAGGGGGAGGCTTGGGAAGAGAGTCAGGCAGGGAAGGACAAAGAGGCTTGTGACCTGAGTCAGGCAGGAGAGGAGAGAGAGAGGATTGTGACGAGAGTCAGCAGGACAGGAGAGAGGTTTGAGACGAGAGTCAGGTAGGGCAGGAGAGAAAGATTTGGGTCGAGAGTCAGGCAGGAGAGGAAAGAGTGGCTTGGGACGAGAGTCAGGCAGGACAGGATAAAGAGGCTTGGGAAGACAGTCACGTAGGAGAGGAGATAGAGGCGTGGGACGTAAGTCAGCATGACAAGAGAGAGAGGTTTGGAACGAAAGTCAGACAGGACAGGTGAGAGGGGCTTGGGAGGAGAATCGGGTAGGGCAGGAGAGGGAGGCTTGGGTCGAGAGTCAAGAAGGACAGGAGAGAGAGGCTTGGGAGAAGAGTCAGGCAGGACAGGATAAAGAGGCTTTGGATAATAGTCAGGAAGCACAGGGAGGAAAATCATGCTCTGCAGGAGAAAGGGCCTGGGGACGAGAGCCAGGCAGGACAGGAGAGAGAGGATTGGGAAGGGATCAGGCAGGACAGGATAGAGAGGCTTGGGATGAGAGTCAGGCAGGACAGAAGAGAGAGAGGCTTGTGACGAGGGTCAAGTTGGACAGGAGAGAGAGGCTTGGGGCGAGAATTAGACAGGACAGGAGAGAGAGGCTTGGGACGAGGGTCAAAAAGGGCAGGAGAGGGAGACTTGCAACGAGAGTCATGCCGGAGAGTATAGAGAGGCTTAGGAAGAGAGAAAGGTCGTAGAGGAGAAATAGACTTAGGGCAAGAATCAAACCGGATAGAAGAGAGAGGCTTGGGACAAGAGTCAGTCAGGAGAGGAGAGAGAGAGGCTTGGGACGAGAGTCAGGCAAGACAGGAGATGGAGGTTTGTGACGAGAGTCTGGTATGAAAGGAGAGAGAGGCTTTTGACTAGTCTCAGGCACAACAGGAGAGAGAGGCTTGGTACAAGAATCATGCAGCACAGGAGAGACAGGCTTGGGACGAGAGTCAGGCTGGATAGGAGAGAGAGGCTTAGTTCGAGAGTCAGGGAAGACAGGAGATAAAGGATTGGGACGAGAGTCAAGAAGGACAGGAGAGGGAGAGGGACGAGAGTCAAGCTCTACAGGAGAGAGGGGCTGGGGAGAAGAGCCAGTAAGGACAGGAGAGAGAGGCTGGGAACGAGAGTCAGGAAGGACAGGATAGAGAGGCTTGGGACGAGAGTCAGGCAGGACAGGAGAGAGAGGAGTGGGACGATAGTCAGGCTGGACAGGAGAGAGGCTTGTGAAGAGAGTCAGGCAGGACTGGAGAGGCAGGCTTGGGACGAGAATCGGGCGGGACAGGAGGGGGGTTTGGGACGAGAGTTAGATAGGACGGGAGAGGCTTGGGACGAAAGTCAGATTGGGCAAGAGAGAAAGGCTTGCGAGGAGAGTCATGCCGGAGAGGATAGAGAGGCTTACGACGAGAGTCAGGTCGGAGAGGAGAGATAGACTTGGGGCAAGATTCTAACCGGACAGGAAAGAGAGGCCTCGGACGACAGTCAGTCAGGACAGGACAGAGAGAGAGTTGTTACCAGAGTCAGGCAAGACAGAAGAGAGAGGTTTTGGACGAGACTCAGGTATGAGAGGAGAGAGAGGCTTGGCACGAGAGTCAGGCTGGATAGGAGAGAGAAGCTTGGGACGAGAGTCAGGCAGGACAGGAGAGAGAGGTTTGGGACGAAAATCAGGCAGGACAGGAGAGAGGGGCTTGGGACGAGAGTCAGGCAGGACAGGAGAGAGAGTCTTGGAACCAGAGTGAGGCTCAACAGGAGAGAGATTTGGGAAGAGTGTATGACAGGACTGGAGAGGAAGGCTTGGGACGAGAGTCAGGCAGGACAGGAGAGAGGGGCTTGGGACGAAAGTTAGATAGGACAGGAGAGAGAAGCTTGGAACGGGAATCAGACAAAGCAGCAGAGAGCGCCTTGCGACGAGAGTCATGCCGGAGAAGATAGAGAGGCTTAGGACGAGAGTCAGGTCGAAGAGGAGAGATAGACTTGCGGCAAGAATCTAACCGGACGGGAGAGGGAAGCTTGGGACGAGACTCCGGCAGGACAAGAGAAAGAGAGGCTTAGGACTAGAGTCAGGCAAGACAGGACAGAGAAGTTTGGGACGAGAGTCAGGCAGGACAGGACAGAGAGGCTTGGGACGAGAGTCAGGATGGACAGGAGACAGTCTTGGGAAAAGAGTCAGGCAGGACAGGAGAGAGAGGCTTGGCAGGAGAGTCAGGTAGGGCAAGAGAAGGAGTCTTGGGACGAGAGTCATGCCGGAAGGTAGAGAGAGGCTTGGGACGAGAGTCGGGCTGGAGAGGAGAGAAAGGCTTGGGACGAGAGTACGTAAGCACAGTAGAGGGATTCTCGGGACGAGAGTCAGGCTCTAGAGGAGAGAGGGGCTGGGGAAGAGAGCCAGACAGGTCAGGAGAGAGAGATTTGGGATGAGAGTCAGGCAGGACAGGATAGAGAGGCTTGGGACGAGAGTCACGCAAAAAAGGAGAGAGAGGCTTGAGACGAGCGTCAGGCTGGACAGGAGAGAGGCTTGGGAAGAGAGTTAGGCAGGACTGTTGAGAGAGGCTTAGGACGAGAGTCAGGAAGGACAGGAGAGAGGGGCTTGGGACGAGAGATAGATAGCACAGGAGAGAGCGGCTTGGCACGACAGTCAGACAATGCAGGAGAGAGAGGCTTGCGAGGAGAGTCATGCCGGAGAGGATAGAGAGGTTTAGGACGAGAGTCAGGTCGGAGAGGAAGGATAGACTTGGGGCAAGAATCTAAACGGACAGGAGAGAGAGGCTTGGGACGAGAATCAGTCAGGACAGGAGAAAGAGTCTTGGTTCGAGAGTCAGGCAAGACAGGAGAGAGACGCTTGGCACAAGAGTCAAGCAGGACAGAAGAGAGAAGTTTGGGACGAGAGTCAGGCAGGGCAGGAGAAAGGGGCTGGATACGAGAGCCAGGCTGGACAGGAAAGAGGGGCTGGCGATGATAGTCAGGCAGGACTGGAGAGAGAGGCTTGGGAATAGAGTCAGGAAAGACAGGAGAAATAGGTTTGGGACGAGAGTCAGGTAGGAGAGGAAAGAGAGTTTTGGGACGAGATTCAGAAGGACAGGAGTGATAGGATTGGGACGACAGTCACACAGGACACGGGAGAGAGGCTTGGGAAGAGAGTCAGGTAGGGCAGGAGAGGTAGGCTTGGGACGAGAGTCAGGCCGGAGAGGATAGGGAGGCTTAGGACAACAGTCAAGTCGAACAGGAGAGACAGCCTTGGTGCAAGAGTCTCATCTGACAGGAGAAAGAGGCTGGGGACGAGTTACAGGGAGGACAGGAGAGAGAGGCTTGGGACGAGAGTCACGCAGGATAGAAGAGAGAGACTTGTGAAGAGAGTCAGGCAGGAAAGGATTAAGAGGCTTGGGACGATAATCAGGCAACACAGGAAAGTGATGCTTGGGACGACTGTCAGGCATGACATAGGAGAGAGGATAGGGACGACACTGAGGCAGAAGAGGAGAGAGGGGCTTAGAACGAGACTCAGGATATGAGAGGAGAGAGAGGCTTGAGAAGAGAGTCAGGCAGGACAGGAGAGAGGGGCTTGGGACGAGAGTCAGGCGGGACAGGAAAGAGAGGCTTCGGACGAGAGTCAGATAGGACAGGAGAGAGAGCCTCGGGACGAAAGGCAGGCAGGAAAGGAGATGGAGGCTTAGGACGAGAATTAGGCAGGACAAGAGAGAAAGGCTTGGGACGTGAGTATGGCAGGGCATGAGAGAGGGGTTAGGACGAGAGTCAGGCAGGAGAGAAGGGAGAGGCTTGCGACGAGAGTTAGGAAGGAAAGGAGAGAGAGGCTTGGAAGAAGAGTCAGGAATGACAGGAGAGAGAGGCTTGGGAGTATAGTCAGGCAGACCTGGAGAGAGAGGATTGCCACGAGAGTCAGGCTGGACAGGAGAGAGGCTTGGGACGAGAGTCAGGTAGGACTGGAGAGGGAGGCTTGGGACGAGAGTCAGGCTGGACAAGAGAGAGGGGCTTGGGTCGAGAGTTAGATAGGACAGGAGAGAGAGGCTTGGGACGAGAGTCAGACAGGGCAGGAAAGAGAGGCTTGCGAGGAGAGTCATGCCGTAGAGGGTAGAGAGTCTTAGGACGAAAATCAGGTCGGAGGGGACAGACACACTTGGGGCAAGAATCTAAACGGACAGGAGAGAGAGGCTTGCAACGAGAGTGAGTCAGGACAGGAGAGAGAGAGGTTTGGGACGAGAGTCAGGGAACACAGGAGAGAGAGGGTAGGGTCGACAGTCAACAGGACAGAGGAGAGAGGCTTGGAACGAGAGTCAGACAGGACAGGAGACAGAGGCCTGGGACGAGAGTCATGTAGGACAGGACAGAGAGGCTTGGCAAAAAAGTCAGGCAGGACAGAAGAGAGAGGCTTAGGACGAAAATTAGTCAAGACAGGAGAGAGAGGCTTGGGGCGAGAGTCAGGCAGGACAGGAGAGAGAGGCTTGGGACGAGAGTCAGGACGGCCAGGAGAGAGAGGATTGGGACGAGAATCAGGCAGGACAGGAGAGAGGGGCTTAGGACGAGAGTCAGCCAGGACAGGAGAATGAAGCTTGGTTCGAGAGTCAGGCTGGACAGGAGATAAAGGCTGAGGACGAGAGTCAGGCATAAGAGGAGAGAGACGCTTGGGAGGAAAGTAAGGTAGTGCAGGAGAGAGGGGCTTAAAACGAGAGTCAGGCAGGAGAGGAAAGAAAGTATTGGGACAAGAGTCAGGAAGGACAGGACAGAGAACCTTAGGACGAGAGTGAGGAAGGACGGGAGAGGGAAGCTTGGGACGAGAGTCAGGCAGTACAGGAGAGAGAGGCTTGGGACGACAGTCAGGCTGGACATCAGAGATGCTTGGGAAGAGAATCAGGCAGGACTGGAGAGGGAGGCTTGGGACGAGAGTCAGGCAGGACAAGAGAGAGGGGCTTGGGACGAGAGTTAGATAGGACAGGAGAGAGATGCTTGGGACTAGAGTCAGACAGGGCAGGAGAGAGAGCCCAGCGAGGAGAGTCATGCCGGAGAGGATAGAGAGGCTTAGAACGACAATGATGTCGGAGAAGAGAGATAAAGTTGGGGCAATAATCTAACCGGACAGGAGAAAGAGGCTTGGGACGAGAGTCAGTAAGAACAGGAGAGAGAGAGAGGCTTGCGACGAGAGTCAGGCAAGACATGAGGGAGATGTTTGGGACGAGAATCAGGTATGAGAGGAGAGAGACGATTCGCACGAGAGCCAGGCTGGATAGGAGAGAGAAGCTTGGGACGGGAGTCAGGCAGAAAAAGGAGAGAGAGGCTTGGAACGAAACTCAGGCAGGACAGGAGAGAGAGGCTTGGGACGAGAATCAGGCTGGATAGAAGAGTGAGGTTTGGTTCGATTGTCAGGCAAGACAGGTGAGAGAGGCTTGGGACGAGAATCAGGCAGGACAAGACAGAAAGGCCTTGGACGAGAGTCAGGCAGGACAGGAGAGAGAGGCTTGGGACGAGAGTCAGGCTCCTCCCCAGCCCCTCTCTCCTCTAGAGCCTGACTCTCATCCCGAGAATCTCTCTACTGTGCTTACGTACTCTCGTCCCAAGCCTCTCTCTACCTTCCGGCATGACTCTCGTCACAAGACTCCTTCTCCTGCCCTACCTGACTCTCCTGCCAAGCCTCTCTCTCCTGTCCTGCCTGACTCTCTTCACAAGCCTCTCTCCTGTCCATCCTGACTCTCGTCCCATGCCTCTCTCTCCTGTCCTGCCTGACTCTCGTCCTAACCCTCTATCTCCTGTCCTGCCTGACTCTCGTGCGAAGCCTCTCTCTCTTCTCATACCTGAGTCTCGTCCCAAACCTCTCTCTTCTGTCTTGCCTGACTCTCGTAACAACTCTCTCTCTGTCCTGTCCTGACTGACTGTCGTCCCAGGCCTCTCTCTCCTGTCCGGTTAGATTCTTGCCCTAAGTCTATCTTTCCTCTCCGACCTGACTCTCGTCCTAAGCCTCTCTATCCTCACCGCCATGACTCTACTCGCAAGCCTCTCTCTCCTTCCCTGTCTGACTTTGGTCCCAAGCCTCTCTCTCCCGTCCTATCTAACTCGTTCCAAGCCCCCCTCTCCTGTCCTGCCCGATTCTCGTCCCAAGCCTGCCTCTCCAGTCCTGCCTGACTCTCTTCACAAGCCTCTCTCCTGTCCAGCCTGACTATCGCCCCAATCCTCTCTCTCCTGTCCTGCCTGACTCTCGTCCCAAGCCTCTCTATCCTGTCCTTCCTGACTCTCGTCTCCAGCCTCTCTCTCCTGTGATTCCTGGCTCTTGTCCCCAGCCCCTCTCTCCTCTAGAGCCTGACACTCGTCCCTCTCCTTCCTCTCCTGTGCTTCCTGACTCTCGTCCCAAGCCTTCATCTCCTGTCTTGCCTGACTCTCGAACCAAGCCTCTCTCTCCTATCCAGCCTGACTCTCGTCCCAAGCCTGTCTCTCTTGTGCTGCATGAGTCTTGTACCAAGCCTCTCTCTCCTGTTGTGCCTGAGACTAGTCAAAAGCCTCTCTCTCCTCCCCTTCCTGACTCTCGTCCCAAGCTTCTCTCTCCTCTCCAGCCTGACTCTCGTGCCAAGCCTCTCTCTCTTCTCATACCTGGCGCTCATCCCAAACCTCTCTCTCCTGTCTTGCCTGACTCTCGTCCCAAGCCTCTCTCTCTCCTCTCCTGACTGACTCTCGTCGCAAGCCTCTCTCTCCTATCCGATTTGATTCTTGCCCTAAGTCTATTTCTCCTCTACGACCTTTCTCTCGTCCTAAGCCTCTCTATCCTCTCCGGCATGACTTTCCTCGTAAGCCTCTCTCTCCTGCCCTTTCTGACTCTCGTTCCAAGCCTCTCTCTCCTGTCCTGCCTGACTCTCGTTACAAGCCTCCCTCTCCAGTCCTGCCTGACTCTCTTCCCAAGCCTCTCTCCTGTCCTGCCTGGCTCTCGTCCTCAGGCCCTTTCTCCTGTAGAGCACGACTTTCTTCCCGAGCCTCCCTCTCCTGTCCTCCCTGACTCTCGTCCCAAGACTCTCTTGTTCTGCCTGACTCTCGTCCCAATCCTCTCTCTCCTGTCCTGACTAATTCTCGTCCTAAGCCTCTCTCTTCTGTCCTGCCTGACCTTCTAGCCAAGCCTCTCTGTCCTGTCCTACATGACTTTCGTCCCAAGCGTCTCACTTCTGTGATGCCTGACTCTCGTCCTAAGCCTCCCTCTCCTGTCCTTCTTGATACTCGCACAAAGTCTCTTTGTCCTTTCCTGCTTGACTGTCATCTCAGGTCTTCTCACCTGTCCTGCCTGACACTCGTCCCATGCCTCCCTCTCCAGTCCTGCCTGACTGTTTTCCCAAGCCTCTCTCTTGTCCAGCCTGACTCTCGTCCTAAGCCTCCCTCTCCTGTCCTTCTTGATAGGACAGACACACTTGGGGCAAGAATCTAACCGGAAAGGAGAGAGAGGCTTGCAACGAGAGTGAGTCAGGACAGGAGAGAGAGAAGCTTGGGACGAGAGTCAGACAACACAGGAGAGAGAGGTTAGGGACGACAGTCAGCAGGACAGAGGAGAGAGGCTTGGAACAAAAGTCAGACAAGACAGGAGACAGAGGCTTGGGACGAGAGTCAGGCTGGACAAGAGAGAGGCTTGGGAAAACAGTCAGGCAGGACTGGAGAGGGAGGCATGGGACGAGTGTCAGGCAGGACAGGTGAGAAGACCTGAGATGACAGTCAAGCAGGAAAGGACAGAGAGACTTTGTGCGAGTATCAAGAAGGACAGGAGAGGCAGGCTTAGGACGAGAGTCAGGCTGGACAAGAGAGAGGCTTGGGAAAACAGTCAGGCAGGACTGGAGAGGGAGGCATGGGACGAGTGTCAGGCAGGACAGGTGAGAAGACCTGAGATGACAGTCAAGCAGGAAAGGACAGAGAGACTTTGTGCGAGTATCAAGAAGGACAGGAGAGGCAGGCTTAGGATGAGAGTCAGGCTGGACAAGAGAGAGGCTTGGGAAAACAGTCAGGCAGGACTGGAGAGGGAGGCATGGGACGAGTGTCAGGCAGGACAGGTGAGAAGACCTGAGATGACAGTCAAGCAGGAAAGGACAAAGAGACTTTGTGCGAGTATCAAGAAGGACAGGAGAGGGAGGCTTAGGAAGAGAGTCAGGCATCACAGAAGTGAGACGCTTGGGACGAAAGTCATGTAGGACAGGACAGAGAGGCTTGGCTAGAAAGTCAGGCAGGACAGAAGAGAGAGGCATAGGACGAGAATTAGTCAGGACAGGAGAGAGAGGATTGGGACGAGAGTCAGGCAGAACAAGAGAGTCTTTGGACGAGAGTCAGGGAGGACAGGAGAGGGAGGCTCGGGAAGAAAGTCATGCTCTACAGGAGAAAGGGCCTGGGGACGAGAGCCAGGCAGGACAGGAGAGAGGCTTGGGAAGAGAGTCAGGCAGGACTGGAGAGGGAGGCTTGTAACGAGAGTCAGGCAGGACAGGAGAGAGAGGCTTGGAACGAGAGTCAGAAAGGGCAGGAGAGAGAGGCTTGCGAGGAAAGTCATGCCGGAGAGGATAGAGAGGCTTAGGACGAGAGAAAGGTCGTAGAGGAGAAATAGACTTAGGGCAAGAATCAAATCGGATAGGAGAGAGAGGCTTGCGACGAGAGTCAGGAAGGGGAGGAGAGAGAGGCTTTTGACTAGTCTCAGGCACAACAGGAGAGAGAGGCTTGGCACAAGACTCATGCAGCACAGGAGAGACAGGCTTGGGACGAGAGTCAGGCTGGATAGGAGAGAGAGGCTTGGTTCGAGAGTCAGGCAAGACAGGAGATTAAAGGCTTGGGACGAGAGTCAGGAAGCACAGGAGAGGAAGGAGAGGGACGAGTGTCAGGCTCTAGAGGAGAGAGGGGCTGGGGACGAGAGCCAGGCAGGACAGGGGAGAGAGGTTTGGGATGAGAGTCAGGCAGAACAGGATAGAGAGGCTTGGGACGAGAGTCAGGCAAAAAAGGAGAGAGAGGCTTAAACCGAACGTCAGGCTGGACAGGAGAGAGGCTTGGGAGGAGAGTCAGACAGACTGGAGAGATAGGCTTGGGACGAGAGTCAGGCAGGACAGGAGAGAGAAGCTTGGAACGAGAGTTAGATAGGACAGGAGAGAGAGGATTGGGACGAGAGTCAGACAGGGCAGGAGAGAGAGGCTTGGGAGGAGAGTCTTGCCGGAGAGGATAGAGAGGCTTAGGACTAGAGTCAGGTCGGAGAGAAGAGATAGACTTCCGGCAAGAATCTAACCGGACAGGAGAGGGAAGCTTGGGACGAGACTCAGGCAGGGCAAGAGTGAGAGAGGCTTGAGACTAGAGTCAGGCAAGACAGGAGAGAGACGTTTGGGACGAGACTCGAGTATGAGAGGAGAGAGAGGCTTCGCACGAGAGTCAGGCAGGAGAGGATAGAGAGGCTTAGGACAAGAGCCAGGCAGGACAAGAGAGGCTTGGGACGAGAGTCAGGCTGGAGTGGAGAGAGGTTGGGAAGAGAGTCAGGCAGTACAGGAGAAAGTGTCTTGGCAGGAGAGTCAGGTAGGGCAGGAGAAGGAGTCTTGGGACGAGAGTCAGGCCGGAAGGTAGAGAGAGGCTTGGGACGAGAGCCAGGCTGGACAGAAGAGAGACGATTGGGACGAGAGTACGTAAGCACAGGAGAGGGAGGCTCGGGACGAGAGTCAGGCTCTAGAGGAGAGTGGGGCTGGGGACGAGAGCCAGGCAGGACAGGGGAGAGAGGTTTGGGATGAGAGTCAGGCAGAACAGGATAGAGAGGCTTGGGACGAGAGTCAGGCAAAAAGGAGAGAGAGGCTTAAACCGAACGTCAGGCTGGACAGGAGAGAGGCTTGGGAGAAGAGTCAGACAGGACTGGAGAGATAGGCTTGAGACGAGAGTCAGGCAGGACAGGAGAGAGAAGCTTGGGACGAGAGTTAGATAGGACAGGAGAGAGAGGATTGGGACGAGAGTCAGACAGGGCAGGAGAGAGAGGCTTGGGAGGAGAGTCATGCCGGAGAGGATAGAGAGGCTTAGGACGAGAGTCAGGTCGGAGAGGAAGGATAGACTTGGGGCAAGAATCTAACCGGACAGGAGAGAGAGGCTTGGGACGAGAATCAGTCAGCACAGGAGAGAGAGAGAGGTTTGGGACGAGATGCAGGTATGAGATGAGAGGTAGGCTTGGCACGGGAGATAGGCTGAATAGGAGAGAGAAGCTTAGGACGAGAGTCAGGCAGAATAGGAAAGAGAGGCTTGGAACGGTACTCAGGCAGGACAGGAGAGAGAGGCTTGGGACGAGAGTGAAGCTGGATAGGAGAGAGAGGCTTGGTTCGAGAGTCAGGCAAGACAGGAGAGATAGGCTTGGGACAAGAATCAGGCAGGACAGGAGAGAGAGTCTTCGGACGAGAGTCAGGCATTACAGGAGAGAGAAGCTTGGGACGAGAGTCAGGCATGACACGAGAGAGAGGCTTGGGACGATATTCTGGCAGGACAGAAGAAAGAGGCTTGGGACGAGAGTCAGGCAGGACAGGAGAGAGAGGCTTGGGACAAGAATGAGGCAGGACAGTAGAGAGAGGCTTGTTACGAGAGTCAGGCAGGACAGGAGAGAGAGCCTTGGGACGTGAGTCAGGCTGGATAGGAGAGAGAGGCTTGGTTCGAGAGTTAGGCGAGACAGGCGAGAGACGCTTGGCGCAAGAGTCAGGAAGGACAGAAGAGAGAAGCTTAGGACGAGAGTCAGGCAGGGCAAGAGAGAGGGCTGGATACGAAAGCCAGGTTGGACAACAAAGAGGGGCTGGCGATGATAGTCAAGCAGGACAGGAGAGAGAGGCTTGGGAATTGAGTCAGGCAGTACAGGAGAAATAGGTTTGGGACGAGAATCAGATAGGAGAGGAGAGAGAGGCTTTGGACGACAGTCAGACAGGACACGGGAGAGAGGCTTGGGACGAGAGTCAGATAGGGCAGGAGAGAGGGGCTTAAGACGAGAGACAGGAGAGACAGCCTTGGTGCAAGTGTCTGGACAACAGTCGAGTCGAACAGGAGAGACAGCCTTGGTGCAAGAGTCTCATCTGACAGGAGAAAGAGGCTCGGAACGAATGACAGGGAGGACAGGAGAGGGAGACTTCCGACGAGAGTCAGGCAGGAGAGGAAAGAGAGGCTTGTGATGAGAGTCAGACTGGATAGAAGAGAGAGACTTGGGAAGAGAGTCAGGCAGTGTAGGATTAAGAGTCTTGGGACGATAGTCAGGCCACACAGGAAAGTTATGCTTGGGACGACAGTCAGGCAGGACAGACGAGAGAGGATAGGGATGGGAGTCAGTCAGGAGAGGGGAGAGGGGCTTAGAACGAGACTCAGGATATGAGAGGAGAGAGAGGCTTGAGAATAGAGTCAGGCAGGACAGGAGAGAGAGGCTTGGGAAAAGAGTCAGGCAGGACAGGAAAGAGAGGCTTCGGACGAGAGTCAGACAGGACAGGAGAGAGAAGCTTAGGACGAAAGGCATGCAGGAAACGAGAGAGATACTTAGGAAAAGAATTAGGCAGGACAGGAGAGAGAGGCTTGGACGTGAGTAAGGCAGGACATGAGAGAGGGGTTAGGACGAGAGTCAGGCAGGAGAGAAAGGAGAGGCTTGGGACGAGAGTTACGAAGGACAGGGGAGAGAGGCTTGGAAGAAGACTCAGGAAGGACAGGAGAGAGAGGCTTGGGACGAGGGTAAGGCAGGACAGGAGAGAGAGGCTTGGGACGAGAGTCAGGCTGGACAGGAGAGAGGGGCTTGGGTCGAGAGTTAGATAGGACAGGAGAGAGAGGCTTGGGACGAGAGTCAGACAGGGCAGGAAAGAGAGGCTTGCGAGGAGAGTCATGCCGGAGAGGATAGAGAGGCTTAGGACGAGAATCAGGTCGGAGAGGACAGACACACTTGGGGCAAGAATCTAACCGGACAGGAGAGAGAGGCTTGCAACAAGAGTGAGTCAGGACAGGAGAGAGAGAGGCTTGGGACGAGAGTCAGGCAACACAGGAGAGAGAGGTTAGGGACGAGAGTCAGACAAGACAGGAGAGAGAGGCTTTGAACGAGAGTCAGGCAAGACAGGAGACAGAGGCTTGGGAGGAGAATCAGGATGGACAGGAGAGAGGCTTGGGAAGAGAGTCAGGCATGACTCAAGAGGGAGACTTGGGACGAGAGTCAGGTAGGACAGGAGAGAAGGCCTGAGACGACAGTCAGGCAGGTAAGGACAGAGACTTTGTACGAGTATCAGGCAGGACAGGAGAAGGAAGATTAGGACGAGAGTCAGGCATCAAAAGAGTGAGAGGCTTGGGATGATAGTCATGTAGGACAGGACAGAGAGGCTTGGGACGAAAGTCAGGCAGGATAGGAGAGAGAGGCTTAGGACGAGAATTAGTCAGGACAGGAGAGAGAGGCATTGGACCAGAGTCAGGCAGGACGGGAGAGAGAGGCTTGGGACGAGAGTCAGGCAGGACAGGAGAGAAAGGATTGGGACGAGAATCAGGCAGGACAGGAGAGAAGGGCTTAGGACGAGAGTCAGGCAGGGCAGAAGAAAGAGGCTTGGTTCGATAGTCAGGCTGGACAGGAGATAAAGGCTGAGGACGAGAGTCAGGAATAAGAGAAGAGAGACGCTTGGGAAGAGAGTAAGGTAGGGCAGGAGAGAGGGGCTTAAGACGAGAGTCAGGCAGGAGAGGAGAGAGAGGATTGGGACGAGAGTCAGGAAGGGCAGGAAATAGAACCTTTGGACGAGAGTCAGGAAGGACGGGAGAAAGAGGCTTGGGACAAGAGTCAGGCGGGACAGGAGAGAAAGGCTTGGCAGAAGAGTCAGGCTGGACATCAGAGAGGCTTGGGAAGAGAGTCAGGCAGGACTGGAGAGGGAGGCTTGGGACGAGAGTCAGACAGGACAGGAGAGAGGGGCTTTAAGACGAGAGTTAGATAGGGCAGGAGAGAAAGCCCTGCGAGTTGAGACATTCCGGAGAGGATAGAGAGTCTTAGAACGAGAGTGAGGTCGGAGAAGAGAGATAGACCTGGGGCAAGAATCTAACATGACAGGCGAGAGAGGCTTGGGACGAGAGTTAGTAAGAACAGGAGACAGAGAGGCTTGGGACGAGAGTCTGGCAAGATATGAGAGAGAGGTTTGGGACGAGAATCAGGTATGAGAGGAGAGAGAGGCTTGGCACGAGAGTCAGGCTGGATAGGAGACAGAAGATTAGGACGAGAATCAGGCAGGACAGGAGAGAGAGGCTTGGGACGAAACTAAGGCAGGACAGGAGAGAGAGGCTTGGGACGAGAATCAGGCTGGATAGAAGAGAGAGGCTTGGTTCGAGAGTCAGGCAAGACAGGAGAGAGAGGATTCGGACGAGAGTCAGGCAAGACAGGAGAGAGGCTTGGGAAGAGTATAAGGCAGGACTGGAGAGAAAGGCTTAGGACGAGAGTCAGGCAGGACATGAGAGAGGGGCTTGGGACGAGAGTTAGATAGGACAGGAGAGAGAGGCTTGGAACGAGAGTCAGACAGGGCAGCAGAGAGAGCCTTGCGAAGAGAGTTATACCGGAGAAGATAGAGAGACTTAGGACGAGAATCAGGTCGGAGCGGAGACGTATACTTGCGGCAAGAATCAAACCGGACAGGAGAGGGAAGCTTTGGACGAGACTCAGACAGGACAAGAGAGAAAGAGGCTTGGGACTAGAGTCAGGCAAGACAGGAGAGAGAATTTTGGGACGAAACTTAGGTATGAGAGGAGAGAGAGGCTTAGCACGAGAGTCAGGCAGGACTGGAGAGAAAGGTTTATGACGGGTGTCAAGAAGGACAGGAGAGAGCGGCTTGGGACGAGAGTCAGGCTGGACAGGAGACAAGCTTGATAAGAGAGTCAGGCAGGACAGGAGAGAGAGGCTTGGCAGGAGAGCCAGGTAGGGCAGGAGAAGGAGTCTTGGGATGACAGTCAGGCCGGTAGGTAGAGAGAGGCTTAGGAAGAGAGTCAGGCTGGAGAGGAGAGAGAGGCTTCGGACGAGAGTACTCAAGCACAGGAGAGGGACGCTTGGGACAAGAGTCAGGCTGTGGAGGAGAGTGGGGCTGGGGACGATAGCCAGGCAGGACAGGGGACAGAGTTTTGGGGTAAGAGTCAGGCAGGACAGGATAGAGAGGCTGGGGACGAGAGTCAAGAAAAAAGGAGTGAGAGGCCTGAGACGAGCGTCAGGCTGAACAGGAGAGAGACTTGGGAAGAGAGTCAGGCAGGACTGGAGAGAGAGGCTTGGGACGAGAGTCAGGCAGGATAGGAGAGAGGGGCTTGTGGCGAGAGTTAGATAGGACAGGAGAGAGGCTTGGGACGGGAGTCACACAGTGCAGGAGAGAGAGGCTTGCGAGGAGAGTGATGCCGGAGAGTCAGGTGGGAGAGGAAAGATAGATTTGGGGCGAGAATCTAATCGGACAGGAGAGAGAGGCTTGGGACGAGAATCAGTCAGGATAGGAGAGAGAAAGGCTTTGGACGAGAGTCAGGGAAGACAGGAGAGAGAGGTTTGTTACGAGGCTCAGGTATGATATGAGAGGTAGGCTTCGCACGAGAGTTAGGATGGGTAGGAGAGAGAAGCTTGGGACGAGAGTAAGGTAGGACAGGAGAGAGAGGCTTGGGACGATACTCAGGCAGGACAGGAGAGAGAGGCTTGGGACGAGAGTCAGGCAGGATAGGAGAGAGGGGCTTGTGGCGAGAGTTAGATAGGACAGGAGAGAGGCTTGGGACGGGAGTCAGACAGTGCAGGAGAGAGAGGCTTGCGAGGAGAGTGATGCCGGAGAGTCAGGTGGGAGAGGAAAGATAGACTTGGGGCGAGAATATAATCGGACAGGAGAGAGAGGCTTGGGACGAGAATCAATCAGGATAGGAGAGAGAAAGGCTTTGGACGAGAGTCAGGGAAGACAGGAGAGAGAGGTTTGTTACGAGGCTCAGGTATGATATGAGAGGTAGGCTTCGCACGAGAGTTAGGATGGGTAGGAGAGAGAAGCTTGGGACGAGAGTAAGGTAGGACAGGAGAGAGAGGCTTGGGACGATACTCAGGCAGGACAGGAGAGAGAGGCTTGGGACGAGAGTCAGGCTGGATAGGAGAGAGAGGCTTGGTTCGAGAGTAAGGCAATACAGGAGAGAGAGGCTTGGGACAAGACACAGGCAGGACAGGAGAGAGAGGCTTGGGACAAGATTCAGGCAGGACAGGAGAAAGAAGCTTGGGACGAGAGTCAGGCACCACAGGAGAGAGAGGCTTTGGACGAGACTCAGGCAGGACAGGAGAGAGAGGCTTGGGACGAAAGTCATGTAGGACAGGACAGAGAGGCTTGGGACGAAAGTCAGGCAGGACAGGAGAGAGAGGCTTAGGACAAGAATTAGTCCGGACAGGAGAGAGAGGCTTTGAACCAAAGTCAGGCAGGACAGGAGAGAGAGGCTTGGGACGAGAGTCAGCTAGGACAGGAGAGAGAGGACTGGGAGGAGAATCAGGCAGGACAGAAGAGAAGGGCTTAGGCCGAGAATCAGGCAGAACAGGAGAAAGAGGCTTGGTTCGAGAGTCAGGCTGAACAGGAGAAAAAGGCTGAAGACGAGAGTCAGGCATAAGAGGAGAGAGACGCTTGGGAAGAGAGTAAGGTAGGGCAGGGGACAGGGGCTTAAGAAGAGAGTCAGGCAGGGGAGGAGAGAGAGGATTTGGACGAGAGTCAGGAAGGATAGGAGAGAGAACCTAAGTACGAGAGTCAGGCAGGACGGGAGAGAGAGGCTTGGGAAGAAAGTCAGGCAGGACAGGAGAGTGAGGCTTGTGACAAGAGTCAGGCTGGACATCAGAGAGGCTTGGGAAGAGAGTCAGGCAGGACTGGAGAGGGAGGCTTGGGACGAGAATCAGGCAGGACAGGAGAGAGTGGCTTGGGACGAGAGTTAGATAGGGCAGGAGAGAAATCCCTGCGAGGAGAGTCATGCCGGAGAGGATAGAGAGGCTTAAACCGAGAGTGAGGTCGAAGAAGAGAGATAGACCTGGGGCAAGAATCTAACCTGACAGGAGAGAGAGGCTTGGGACGACAGTCTGGCAAGACACGAGAGAGAGGTTTGGGACGAAAATCAAGTATGAGAGGAGAGAGAGGCTTGGCACGAGAGTCAGGCAGGATAGGAGAGAGAAGATTAGGACGAGAGTCATGCAGGACAGGAGAGAGAGGCTTGGGACGATATTCAGGAAGGACAGGAGAGAGAGACTTGGGACGAGAATCAGGCTGGATAGGAGAGAGAGGCTTTGGTTCGAGAGTCAGGCAAGACAGAAGAGAGAGTCTTCGGACGAGAGTCAGGCAAAACAGGATAGAGAGGCTTGGGACGAGAGTAAGGCGGGACAGGAAAGAGAGGCTTAGGACGAGAGTCAGGCTCAACAGGAGAGAGGTTTGGGAAGAGTGTAAGGCAGGACTGGAGAGAGAGGCTTGGGACGAGAGTCAGGCAGGATAGGAGAGAGGGGCTTGTGGCGAGAGTTAGATAGGACAGGAGAGAGGCTTGGGACGAGAGTCAGACAGTGCAGGAGAGAGAGGCTTGCGAGGAGAGTGATGCCGGAGAGTCAGGTGGGAGAGGAAAGAAAGACTTGGGGCGAGAATCTAATCGGACAGGAGAGAGAGGCTTGGGACGAGAATCAGTCAGGATAGGAGAGAGAGAGGCTTTGGACGAGAGTCAGGGAAGACAGGAGAGAGAGGTTTGTTACGAGACTCATGTATGATATGAGAGGTAGGCTTCGCACGAGAGTTAGGATGGGTAGGAGAGAGAAGCTTGGGACGAGAGTAAGGTAGGACAGGAGAGCGAGGCTTGGGACGATACTCAGGCAGGACAGGAGAGAGAGGCTTGGGACGAGAGTCAGGCTGGATAGGAGAGAGAGGCTTTGGTTCGAGAGTCAGGCAAGACAGAAGAGAGAGTCTTCGGACGAGAGTCAGGCAAAACAGGATAGAGAGGCTTGGGACGAGAGTAAGGCGGGACAGGAAAGAGAGGCTTAGGACGAGAGTCAGGCTCAACAGGAGAGAGGCTTGGGAAGAGTGTAAGGCAGGACTGGAGAGAGAGGCTTGGGACGAGAGTCAGGCAGGATAGGAGAGAGGGGCTTGCGGCGAGAGATACATAGGACAGGAGAGAGGCTTGGGACGAGAGTCAGACAGTGCAGGAGATAGAGGCTTGCGAGGGGAGTGATGCCGGAGAGTCAGGTGGGAGAGGAAAGAAAGACTTGGGGCGAGAATCTAATCGGACAGGAGAGAGAGGTTTGGGACGAGAATCAGTCAGGATAGGAGAGAGAGAGGCTTTGGACGAGAGTCAGGGAAGACAGGAGAGAGAGGTTTGTTACGAGACTCATGTATGATATGAGAGGTAGGCTTCGCACGAGAGTTAGGATGGGTAGGAGAGAGAAGCTTGGGACGAGAGTAAGGTAGGACAGGAGAGCGAGGCTTGGGACGATACTCAGGCAGGACAGGAGAGAGAGGCTTGGGACGAGAGTCAGGCTGGACAGGAGAGAGAGACTTGGGACAAGATTCAGGCAGGACAGGAGAGAGAGGCTTAGGACAAGAATTACTCAGGATAGGAGAGAGAGGCTTTGGACCAGAGTCAGGCAGGACAGGAGAGAGAGGCTTGGGACAAAAGTCAGGCAGGACAGGAGAGAGAGGATTGGGACGAGAATCAGGCAGGACAGAAGAGAAGGGCTTAGGCAGAGCATCAGGCAGAACAGGAGAAAGAGGCTTAGTTCGAGAGTCAGGCTGGACAGGAGATAACGGCTGAAGACAAGAATCAGGCATAAGAGGAGAGAGACGCTTGGGAAGAGAGTAAGGTAGGACAGGGGAGAGGGGCTTAAGACGAGAGTCAGGCAGGAGAGGAGAGAGAGTATTGGGACGAGAGTCAGAAAGGATAGGAGAGAGAACCTTAGTACGAGAGTCAGGCAGTACGAGAGAGAGAGGCTTGGGAAGAGAGTCAGGCAGGAAAGGAGAGTGAGACTTGTGACGAGAGTCAGGCTGGAAATCAGAGAGGCTTGGGAAGAGAGTCAGGCAGGACTGGAGAGGGAGGCTTGGGACGAGAATCAGGCAGGACAAGAGAGAGGGTCATCGGAGGAGAGTTAGATAGGGCAGGAGAGAAAGCCCTGCGAGGAGAGTCATGCCTGAGAGGACAGAGAGGCTTAGAACGAGAGTGAGGTCCGAGAAGAGAGATAGACCTGGGGCAAGAATCTAACCTGCCAGGAGAGGAAGGCTTGGGACGAGAGTCAGTAAGAACAGGAGAGAGAGAGGCTTGGGACGAGAGTCTGGCAAGACATGAGAGAGAGGTTTGGGACGATAATCAGGTATGAGAGGAGAGAGAGGCTTGGCACGAGAGTTGGGCTGGATAGGAGAGAGAAGATTAGGACGAGAGTCATGCAGGACAGGAGAGAGAGGCTTGGGATGATACTCAGGAAGGACAGGAGAGAGAGACTTGGGACGAGAATCAGGCTGGATAGGAGAGAAAGGCTTGGTTCGAGAGTCAGGCAAGACAGGAGAGAGAGGCTTCAGACGAGAGTCAGGCAAGACAGGATAGAGAGGCTTGGGACGAGAGTCAGGCGGGACAGGAAAGAGAGGCTTAGGACGAGATTCAGGCTCAACAGGAGAGAGTCTTGGGAAAAGTGTAAGGCAGGACTGGAGAGAGAGGCTTGGGACGAGAGTCAGGCAGGACAGGAGAGAGGGGCTTGGTACGAAAGTTAGATAGGACAGGAGAGAGAGACTTGGAACGAGAGTCAGACAGTGCAGCAGAGAGAGCTTTGCGACGAGAGTCATCCCGGAAAAGATAGAGAGGCTTAGGACGAGAGTCAGGTCGGAGAGGAGAGATAGACTTGCGACAAGAATCTAACCGAACAGGAGACGGAAGATTAGGACGAAACTCAGGCAGGACAAGAGAGAGAGAGAGGCTTGGGACTAGAGTCATGCAGGACAGGAGAGAGAAGTTTTGGACGAGACTCAGGTATGAGAGGAGAGAGAGGCTTGGCACGAGAGTCACGCAGGACAGGAGTGAGACGCTTAGGACGAGGATCAGCAAGGACAGGAGAGAGAGGCTTGAGACGAGCGTCAGGCTCGACAGAAGAGACGCTTGGGAAAAAAGTCAGGCAGGCCTAGAGAGAGAGGCTTGGGACGAGAGTCAGGCAGGATAGGAGAGAGGGGTTTGGTGCGAGAGTTAGATAGGACAGGAGAGAGAGGCTTGGGACGAGAGTCAGACAGTGCAGTAGAGAGAGGCTTGCGAGGAGAATCATGCCGGAGAGGATAGAGAGGCTTAGGACGAGAGTCAGGTGGGAGAGTAAGGATAGACATGGGGCAAGAATCTAACCGGACAGGAGAGTGAGGCTTGGGACGAGAATCAGTCAGGATAGGAGAGAGAGAGGCTTTGGACGAGAGTCAGGTAAGACAGGAGAGAGAGGTTTGCTACGAGACTCAGGTATGAGATGAGAGGTAGGCTTGGCACGAGAGTTAGGATGGATTGGAGAGAGAAGCTTGGGACGAGAGTAAGGTAGGACAGGAGAGAGAGGCTTGGGACGATACTCAGGCAGGACAGGAGAGAGAGGCTTGGGACGAGAATCAGGCTGGATGGGAGAGAGAGGCTTGGGACAAGAATCAGGCAGGACAGGAGAGAGAGGCTTGGGACAAGATTCAGGCAGGACAGGAGAAAGGAGCTTAGGACGAGAGTCAGGCACCACAGGAGAGAGAGGCTTTGGACAAGACTCAGGCAGGACAGGAGAGAGAGGCTTGGGACGAAAGTCATGTAGGACAGGACAGAGAGGCTTGGGACGAAAGTCAGGCAGGATAGGAGGGAGAGGCTTAGGACGAGAATTAGTCAGGACAGGAGAAAGAGGCTTTGGCCCAGAGTCAGGCAGGACAGGAGAGAGAGGCTTGGGACGAGAGTCTGGCAGGACAGGAGAGACAGGATTAGGACGAGAATCAGGCAGGACAGGAGAGAAGGGCTTAGGATGAGAGTCAGGAAGGACAGGAGAAAGAGGCTTGGTTCGAGAGTCAGGCTGGACAGGAGATAAAGGTTGAAGACGAGAGGTAGGCTTAAGAGGAGAGAGACGCTTGGGAAGAGAGTAAGGTAGGGCAGGAGAGAGGGGCTTAAGACGAGAGTCAGGCAGGGGAGGAGAGAGAGGATTGGGACGAGAGTCAGGAAGGATAGGAGAGAGAACATTAGTACGAGAGTCAGGCAGGACGGGAGAGAGAGGCTTGGGACACGACTCAGGCTGGACATCAGAGACTATTGGGAAGAGATTCAGGCAGGACTGGAGAGGGAGGCTTGGGACGAGAATCAGGCAGGACAGGAGAGTGGCTTGGGACGAGAGTTAGATAGAGCAGGAGAGAAAGCCCTGCGAGGAGAGTCATGCCGGAGAGGATAGAGAGGCTTAAACCGAGAGTGAGGTTGAAGAAGAGAGATAGACCTGGGGCAAGAATCTAACCTGACAGGAGAGAGAGGCTTGGGACGAGAGTCTGACAAGACACGAGAGAGAGGTTTGGGACGATAATCAAGTATGAGAGGAGAGAGAGGCTTGGCACGAGAGTCAGGCAGGATAGGAGAGAGAAGATTAGGACGAGAGTCATGCAGGACAGGAGAGAGAGGCTTGGGACGATATTCAGGAAGGACAGGAGAGAGAGACTTGGGACGAGAATCAGGCTGGATAGGAGAGAGAGGCTTTGGTTCGAGAGTCAGGAAAGACAGGAGAGAGAGTCTTCGGACGAGAGTCAGGCAAAACAGGATAGAGAGGCTTGGGACGAGAGTAAGGCGGGACAGGAAAGAGAGGCTTAGGACGAGAGTCAGGCTCAACAGGAGAGAGGCTTGGGAAGAGTGTAAGGCAGGACTGGAGAGAGAGGCTTGGGACGAGAGTCAGGCAGGACAGGAGAAATTGGCTTCGGACGAGAGTTAGATAGGACAGAAGAGAGAGGCTTGGGACGAGAGTCAGACAGGGCAGCAGAGACAGCCTTGCGACAAGATTCATGCCGGAGAAGATAGAGAGGCTTAGGAGGAGAGTTAGGTCGGAGAAAAGAGATCGACTTGCGGCAAGAATCTAACCGAACAGGAGAGGGAAGCTTGGAACGAGACTCAGTCAGGACAAGAGAGACGCTTCGGACTAGAGTCAGTCAAGACAGGAGAGAGAGGTTTGGGACGATACTCAGGTATGAGAGGAGAGAGAGGCTTGGCACAATAGTCAGGCAGGACATGAGTGAGAGGCTTAGGACGAGAATCAGGAAGGACAGGAGAGAGAGGCTTGAGACGAACGTCAGGCTGGACAGAGGGACGCTTGGGAAAAGAGTCAGGCAGGCCTGGAGAGAGAAGCTTGGGACGAGAGTCAGGCAGGATAGGAGAGAGGGGCTTGGAGCGAGAGTTAGATAGGACAGGAGAGAGAGCCTTGGGACGAACTTCAGACAGTGCAGGAGAGAGAGTCTTGCGAGGAGAATCATGCCGGAGAGGATAGAGAGGCTTAGGACGAGAGTCAGGTGAGAGAGGAAGGATAGACATGGGCAAGAATTTAACCGGACAGGAGAGTTAGGCTTGGGACGAGAATCAGTACGAACAGGAGAGAGAGAGGCTTTGGACGAGAGTCAGGTAAGACAGGAGAGAGAGGTTTGTTACGAGACTCAGGTATGAGATGAGATGTAGGCTTGGCACGAGAATTATGATGGATAGGAGAGAGAAGCTTGGGACGAGAGTAAGGTAGGACAGGAGAGAGAGTCTTGGGACGATACTCAGGCAGGACAGGAGAGAGAGGCTTGGGACGAGAGTCAGGCTGTATAAGAGAGAGAGGCTTGGTTCGAGAGTAAGGCAATACAGGAGAGAGAGGCTTGGGACAAGAACCAGGCAGGACAGGAGAGAGAGGCTTTGGACAAGATTCAGGCAGGACAGGAGAAAGAAGCTTTGGACGAGAATCAGGCAACACAGGAGAGGCTTGGGACGAGACTTAGGCCGGACTGGAGAGAGAGGCTTCGTACGAAAGTCATGTAGGACAGGTCAGAGTGGCTTGGGACGAAAGTCAGGCAGGACAGGAGAAAAGGGCTTAGGACAAAAATTAGTCAGGACAGGAGACAGAGTCTTTGCACCAGAGTCAGGCACGACAGGAGAAACAGGCTTGGGACGAGAGTCAGGCAGGAGAGGAGAGAGAGGATTAGGACGAGAATCAGGCACAACAGGAGAGAAGTGCTTAGGACGAGAGTCAGGCAGGACAGGAGAAAGAGGCTTCGTTCGAGAGTCAGGCTGGACAGGAGGTAAAGGCTGAAGACGAGAGTCAGGCATAAGAGGAGAGAGACGCTTGGGAAGAGAGTAAGGTAGGGCAGGAGACAGGGGCTTAAGACGAGAGTCAGGCAGGAGAGGAGAGACTGGATTGGGACGAGAGTCAGGAAGGATAGGAGAGAGAACCTTAGTACGAGAGTCAGGCAGGACGGGAGAGAGAGGCTTGGGACGAGAGTCTAGCAGGACAGGAGAGTAAGGCTTGGGACGAGAGTCAGGTTGGACATCAGAGAGGCTTGGGAAGAGAGTCAGGCAGGACTGGAGAGGGAGGCTTGGGACGAGAATAAGGCAGGACAGAAGAGAGGGGCTTGGGACGAGAGTTAGATAGGGCAGGAGAGAAAGCCCTGCGAGGACAATCATGCCTGAGAGGATAGAGAGGCTTAGAACGAGAGTGAGGTCGAAAAAGTGAGATTGACCTGGGGCAAGAATCTAACCTGACAGGAGAGAGAGGCTTGGGACGAGAATCAGTAAAAACAGGAGAGAGAGAGACGTGTGACGAGAGCCTGGCAAGACATGAGAGAGACGTTTGGGACGATAATCAGGTATGAGAGGAGAGAGAGGCTTGGCACGGTAGTCAGGCTGGATAAGGGAGAGAAGATTAGGACGAGAGTAAGGTAGGACAGGAGAGAGAGAGGCTTGGGACGATACTCAAGCAGGACAGGAGAGAGAGGCTTGGGACGAGAGTCAGGCTGGATAGGAAAGAGAGGCTTGGTTCGATGGTAAGGCAATACAGGAGAGAGAATCTTGGGACAAGAATCAGGCAGGACAGGAGAGAGAGGCTTGGGACAAGATTCAGTCAGGACAGGAGAAAGAAGCTTGGGACGAGAGTCAGGCACCACAGGAGGGAGAGGCTTGGGACGAGACTCGGGCACGACAGGAGAGAGAGGCTTGGGACGAAAGTCATGTAGGACAGGACAGAGAGGCTTGGGACGAAAGTCAGGTAGGACAGGAGAGAGAGGCTTAGGACGAGAGTTAGTCAGGACAGGAGAGAGAGGCTTTGGACCAGAGTCAGGCAGGACAGGAGAGAGAGGCTTGGGACGAGAGTCAGGCAGGACAGGAGAGATGATTGGGACGAGAATCAGGCAGGACAGGAGAGAAGGGCTTAGGAAAAGAGTCTGTCAGGACAGGAGAAAGAGGCTTGGTTCAAGAGTCAGGCTGGACAGGAGATAAAGGCTGAAGACGAGAGTCAGGCATAAGAGGAGAGAGACGCATGGGAAGAGAGTAAGGTAAGGCAGGAGAGAGTGGCTTAAGACGAGAGTCAGGCAGGAGAGGAGAGAGAGGATTGGGACGAGAGTCAGGAAGGATAGGAGAGAAAACCTTAGTACGAGAGTCAGGCAGGACGGGAGAGAGAGGCTTGGGACGAGAGTCAGGCGAGACAGGAAAGAGAGGCTTAGGACGAGAGTCAGGCTGGAAATCAGAGAGGCTTGGGAAGAGTGTAAGGTAGGACTGGAGAGAGAGGTTTGGGACGAGAGTCAGGCAGGACAGGAGAGTGGGGCTTGGGACGAGAGTTAGATAGGACAGGAGAGAGAGGCTTGGAACGAGAGTCAGACAGGGCAGCAGAGAGAGCCTTGCGACGAGAGTCATGCCGGAGAGGATGAAGAAGCTTAGGACGAGAATCAGGTCGGATAGGAGAGATAGACCTGCGTCAAGAATCTAACCGAACAGGAGACGGAAGCTTGGGACGAGACTCAGGCAGGACAAAAGGGAGAGAGAGGCTTAGGACTAGAGTCAGGCAAGACAGGAGAGAGAAGTTTGAGACGAGACTCAGGTATGAGAGGAGAGAGAGCCTTCGCACGAGAGGCAGGCAGGACAGGAGAGAGAGGCTTAGGACGAGAGTCGGGAATGACAGGAGAGAGAGGCTTGACACGAGCGTCACGCTGGACAGGAGAGACGCTTAGGAAGAGAGTCAGGCAGGACTGGAGAGAGAGGCTTGGGGCGAGACTCAGGCTGGACATCAGTGAGGCTTGGAAAGAGAGTCAGGCAGGACTGGAGAGGGAGGCTTGGGACGAGAATCAGGCAGGACAGGAGAGAGGGGCTTGGGACGAGAGTTAGACAGGGCAGGAGAGAAAGCCCTGCGAGGAGAGTCATGCCGGAGAGGATAGAGAGGCTTAGAACGAGAGTGAGGTCGGAGAAGAGAGATAGACCTGGAGCAAGAATCTAACCTGACAGGAGAGAGAGGCTTGGTACGAGAGTCAGTAAAAACAGGAGAGAGACAGGCCTGGGACGAGAGCCTGGCAAGACACGAGAGGTTTGGGACGATAATCAAGTATGAGAAGAGAGAGAGGCTTGGCACGAGAGTCAGGCTGGATAGGAGAGAGAAGATTAGGACGAGAGTCATTCAGGACAGGAGAGAGACAGGCTTGAGACGAAACTAAGGCAGGACAGGAGAGAGAGGCTTGGGACGAGAATCAGGCTGGACAGGAGAGAAAGTCTTGGTTCGAGAGTCAGGCAAGACAGGAGAGAGAGGCCTCGGACGAGAGTAAGGCAGTGCAGGAGAGAGAGGCTTGCGATGAGAGTCATACCCGAGAGGATAGAGAAGCTTAGGACGAGAGTCAGGTAGGAGAGGAAGGATAGCCTTGGGATAAGAATCAAACCGGACAGGAGAGAGAGGCTTGGGACGAAAATCAGTCAGGATAGGGGAGAGAGAGAAGCTTTGGACGAGAGTCAGGGAAAACAGGAGAGAGAGGTTTGTTACGAGACTCAGGCATGAGATGAGAGGTAAGCTTGGCACGAGAGTTAGGATGGATAGTATAGAGAAGCTTGGGACGAGAGTAAGGTAGGACAGGAGAGAGAGGCTTGGGACGATACTCAGGCAGGAAAGGAGAGAGAGGCTTGGGACGAGAGTTAGGATAGATAGGAAAGAGAGACTTGGTTCGATAGTAATGCAGTACAGGAGAAAGAATCTTGGCACAAGAATCAGGTAGGACAGGAGATAGAGGCTTGGGACAAGATTCAGGCAGGACAGGAGAAAGAAGCTTGCGACCAGAGTCAGGCACCACCAGAGTCAGTCTTGGGAAGAAAGTCAGGCAGGACAGGAGAGAGAGGCTTGGGACGAGAGTCAGGCTGGATAGGAAAGAGAGGCTTGGTTCGATGGTAAGGCAATACAGGAGAGAGAATCTTGGGACAAGAATCAGGCAGGACAGGAGAGAGAGGCTTCGGACAAGATTCAGTCAGGACAGGAGAAAGAAGCTTGGGACGAGAGTCAGGCACCACAGGAGGGAGAGGCTTGGGACGAGACTCGGGCACGACAGGAGAGAGAGGCTTGGGACGAAAGTCATGTAGGACAGGACAGAGAGGCTTGGGACGAAAGTCAGGCAGGACAGGAGAGAGAGGCTTAGGACGAGAGTTAGTCAGGACAGGAGAGAGAGGCTTTGGACCAGAGTCAGGCAGGACAGGAGAGAGAGGCTTGGGACGAGAGTCAGGCAGGACAGGAGAGATGATTGGGACGAGAATCAGGCAGGACAGGAGAGAAGGGCTTAGGAAAAGAGTCTGTCAGGACAGGAGAAAGAGGCTTGGTTCAAGAGTCAGGCTGGACTGGAGATAAAGGCTGAAGACGAGAGTCAGGCATAAGAGGAGAGAGACGCATGGGAAGAGAGTACGGTAAGGCAGGAGAGAGTGGCTTAAGACGAGAGTCAGGCAGGAGAGGAGAGAGAGGATTGGGACGAGAGTCAGGAAGGATAGGAGAGAGAACCTTAGTACGAGAGTCAGGCAGGACGGGAGAGAGAGGCTTGGGACGAGAGTCAGGCGGGACAGGAAAGAGAGGCTTAGGACGAGAGTCAGGCTGGAAATCAGAGAGGCTTGGGAAGAGTGTAAGGTAGGACTGGAGAGAGAGGTTTGGGACGAGAGTCAGGCAGGACAGGAGAGTGGGGCTTGGGACGAGAGTTAGATAGGACAGGAGAGAGAGGCTTGGAACGAGAGTCAGACAGGGCAGCAGAGAGAGCCTTGCGACGAGAGTCATGCCGGAGAGGATGAAGAAGCTTAGGACGAGAATCAGGTCGGATAGGAGAGATAGACTTGCGTCAAGAATCTTACCGAACAGGAGACGGAATCTTGGGACGAGACTCAGGCAGGACAAAAGGGAGAGAGAGGCTTAGGACGAGAGTCAGGCAAGACAGGAGAGAGAAGTTTGAGACGAGACTCAGGTATGAGAGGAGAGAGAGCCTTCGCACGAGAGGCAGGCAGGACAGGAGAGAGAGGCTTAGGACGAGAGTCGGGAAGGACAGGAGAGAAAGGCTTGAGACGAGCGTCAGGCTGGACAGGAGAGACGCTTGGGAAGAGAGTCAGCAGGACTGGAGAGGCAGGCTTGGGACGAGACTCAGGCTGGACATCAGAGAGGCTTGGGAAGAGAGTCAGGCAGGACTGGAGAGGGAGGCTTGGGACGAGAATCAGGCAGGACAGGAGAGAGGGGCTTGGTACAAGAGTTAGATAGGGAAGGAGAGAAAGCCCTGCGAGGAAAGTCATGCCGGAGAGGATAGAGAGGCTTAGAACGAGAGTGAGGTCGGAGAAGAGAGATAGACCTGGAGCAAAAATCTAACCTGACAGGAGAGAGAGGCTTGGGAGGAGAGTCATACCCGAGAGGATAGAGACACTTAGGACGAGAGTCAGGTAGGAGAGGAAGGATAGACTTTGGGCAAGAATCTAACCGGAGAGGAGAGAGAGGCTTGGGACGAGAATCAGTCAGGAGACGAGAGAGAGAGGCTTTGGAGGAGAGTCAGGGAAAACAGGAGACAGAGGTTTGTTACGAGACTCAGGAATGATATGAGAGGTAGGCTTACCACGAGAGTTAGGATGGATAGTAGAGAGAAGCTTGGAACGAGAGTAAGGTAGGACAGGAGAGAGAGGCTTGGGTCGATACTCAGGCAGGACAGGAGAGAGAGGCTTGGGACGAGAGTCAGGCTGGATAAGAAAGAGAGGTTTGGGACTAGAGTCAGGCAAGACAGGAGTGAGAATCTTGTGACAAGAATCAGGCAGGACAGGAGAGAGAGGTTTGGGACAAGATTCAGGCAGGACAGGAGAAAGAATCTTGGGACGAGAGTCAGGCACCACAGGAGAGAGAGGCTTAGGACGAGACTCAGGAAGGACAGGAGAGAGAGGCTTCGGACGAAATTCATGTAGGACAGGACATAGAGGCTTGTGACGAAAGTCAGGCAGGACAGGAGAGAGAGGCTTAGGACGAGAGTTAGTCAGGACAGGAGAGAGAGGCTTTGGACCAGAGTCAGAAAGGACAGGAGAGAGAGGCTTGGGACGAGAGTCAGGCAGACACGGAGAGAGAGGATTAGGACGAGAATCAGGCAGGATAGGAGGGAAGGGCTTAGGGCGAGAGTCAGGCACGACAGGAGAAAGAGGCTTCGTTCGAGAGTCAGGCTGGACAGGATATAAAGGCTGAAGACGAGAGTCAGGCTTAAGAGGAGAGAGACGCTTGGGAAGAGAGTAAGGTAGGGCAGGAGAGAGGGGCTTAAGACGAGAATCAGGCAGGAAAGGAGAGAGAGGATTGGGACGAGACCCAGGAAGGATAGGAGAGAGAACCTTAATACGAGAGTCAGGCAGGACGGGAGAGAGAGGCTTGGGACGAGAGTCAGGCTGGACATCAGAGAGGCTTGGGAAGAGAGTCAGGCAGGACTGGAGAGGGAGGCTTGGGACGAGAATTAGGCAGGACAGGAGAGAGGGTTTTGGGACGAGAGTTAGATAGAGCAGGAGAGAAAGACCTGCGAGGAGAGTCATTCCGGAGAAGATAGAGAGGCTTAGAACGAGAGTGAGGTCCGAGAAGAGAGATAGACCTGGGGCAAGAATCTAACCTGACAGGAGAGAGAGGCTTGGGACGAGAGTCAGTAGGAACGGGAGAGAGAGAGGCTTGGGACGAGAGTCTGGCAAGACATGAGAGAGAGGTTTTGGACGATAATCAGGTATAAGAGGAGAGAAAGGCTTGGCACGAGAGTCGGGCTGGATAGGAGAGAGAAGATTAGGAAGAGAGTCATGCAGGACAGGAGAGAGAGAGGCTTGGGACGAAACTAGGCAGTACAGGAGAGAGAGGCTTGGGACGAGAATCAGGCTGGATAGGAGAGAGGGGCTTGGTTCGAGAGTCAGGCAAGACAGGAGAGAGAGAGTCTTCGGACGAGAGTCAGGCAGTGCAGGAGAGAGAGGCTTGGGACGAGAATCAGGCTGGATAGGAGAGAGGGGCTTGGTTCGAGAGTCAGGCAAGACAGGAGAGAGAGAGTCTTCGGACGAGAGTCAGGCAGTGCAGGAGAGAGAGGCTTGCGAGGAGAGTCATACCCGAGAGGAGAGAGACACTTAGGACGAGAGTCAGGTAGGAGAGGAAGGATAGAATTTTGGGCAAGAATCTAACCCGACAGGAGAGAGAGGCTTGGGAAGAGAATCAGTCAGGAGACGTGAGAGAGAGGCTTTGGAGGAGAGTCAGGGAAAACAGGAGACAGAGGTTTGTTACGAGACTCAGGAATGATATGAGATGTAGGTTTGCTACGAGAGTTAGGATGGATAGTAGAGAGAAGCTTGGGACGAGAGTAAGGTAGGACAGGAGAGAGAGGCTTGGGACGATACTCAGGCAGGACAGGAGAGAGAGAGAGGCTTGGGACGAGAGTCAGGCTGGATAAGGAAGAGAGGTTTGGGACTAGAGTCAGGCAAGACAGGAGAGAGAATCTTGGGACAAGAATCAGTCAGGACAGGAGAGAGAGGCTTGGGACAAGATTGAGGCAGGACAGGAGAAAGAAGCTTGGGACGAAAGTCAGGCACCACAGGAGAGAGAGGATTAGGACGAGACTCAGGCAGGACAGGAGTGAGAGGCTTCGGACGAAAGTCATGTAGGACAGGACATAGAGGCTTGTGACGAAAGTCAGGCAGGACAGGAGAGAGAGGCTTAGGACGAGAGTTAGTCAGGACAGGGGAGAGAGGCTTTGGACCAGAGTCAGAAAGGACAGGAGAGAGAGGCTTTTGACGAGAGTCAGGCAGACACGGAGAGAGAGGATTGGGACGAGAATCAGGCAGGATAGGAGGGAAGGGCTTAGTGGGAGAGTCAGGCAGGACAGAAGAAAGAGGCTTCGTTCGAGAGTCAGGCTGGACAGGGTATAAAGGCTGAAGACGAGAGTCAAGCATAAGAGGAGAGAGACGCTTGGGAAGATAGTAAGGTAGGGCAGGAGAGAGGCGCCTAAGACGAGAATCAAGCAGGAAAGGAGAGAGAGGATTGGGACGAGACCCAGGAAGGATAGGAGAGAGAACCTTAGTACGAGAGTCAGGCAGGACGGGAGAGAGAGACTTGGGACGAGAGTCAGGCAGGATAGGTGAGTGAGGCTTGGGACGAGAGTCAGGCTGGACATCAGAGAGGCTTGGGAAGAGAGTCAGGCAGGACTGGAGAGGGAGGCTTGGGAGGAGAATTAGGCAGGACAGGAGAGAGGGTTTTGGGAGGAGAGTTAGATAGGGCAGGAGAGAATGCCCTGCGAGGAGAGTCATTCCAGTGAGGATAGAGAGGCTTAGAACGAGAGTGAGGTCGGAGAAGAGAGATAGACCTGGGGCAAGAATCTAACCTGACAGGAGAGAGAGGCTTGGGACGAGAGTCAGTAAGAACAGGAGGAAGAGAGGCTTGGGACGAGAGTCTGGCAAGACATGAGAGAGAGGTTTTGTACGATAATCAGGCATGGCAGGAGAGAGAGGCTTGGCACGAGAGTCAGGCTGGATAGGAGAGAGAATATTAGGACGAGAGTCATGCAGGACAGGAGAGAGAGGCTTGGGACGAAATTAAGGCAGGACAGGAGAGAGAGGCTTTGGAGGAGAATCGGGCTGGATAGGAGAGAAAGCCTTTGTTCGAGATTCAGGCAAGACAGGAGAGAGGGACTTTCGACGAGAGTCAGGCAAGACAGGAGAGAGAGGCTTGGGACGAGAGTCAGGCGGGTCAATAAAGAGAGGCTTAGGACGAGAGTCAGGCTCAACAGGAGAGAGGCTTAGGAAGAGTGTAAGGCAGGACTGGAGAGAGAGGCTTGGGACGAGAGTCAGGCTGGATAGAAAAGAGAGGCTTGGGAAGAGAGTCAGGCAGTACAGGAGAGAGATGCTTAGGACAAAAATCAGTCAGGACAGGAGAGAGAGGCTTGGGACAAGATTCAGGCAGGACAGGAGAAAGAAGCTTCTGACGAGAGTCAGGCACCACAGGAGAGAGAGAGGCTTGGGACGGGACTCAGGCAGGACAGGAGAGAGAGGCTTGGGACGAATGTCATGTAGGATAGGACAGAGAGGCTTAGGACGAAAATCAGGCAGGACAGGAGAGAGAGGCATAGGACGAGAATTAGTCAGGACAGGAGAGAGAGGCTTTGGACCAGAATCAGGCAGGACAGGAGAGAGAGGCTTGGGACGAGAGTCAGGCAGAAACGGAGAGAAAGGATTGGGACGAGAATCAGGCAGGATAGGAGAGAAGGGCTTAGGGCTAGAGTCAGGCAGGACAGGAGAAAGAGGCTTCGTTCGAGAGTCAGGCTGGACAGGATATAAAGGCTGAAGACGAGAGTCAAGCATAAGAGGAGAGAGACGCTTGGGAAGAGAATAAGGTAGGGCAGGAGAGAGGCGCCTAAGACGATAATCAAGCAGGAAAGGAGAGAGAGGATTGGGACGAGACCCAGGAAGGATAGGAGAGAGAACCTTAGTACGAGAGTCAGGCAGGACGGGAGAGAGAGGCTTGGGACGAGAGTCAGGCAGGACAGGAGAGTGAGGCTTGGGACGAGAGTCAGGCTGGACATCAGAGAGGCTTTGGAAGAGAGTCAGGCAGGACTGGAGAGGGAGGCTTGGGACGAGAATTAGGCAGGACAGGAGAGAGGGTTTTGGGACGAGAGTTAGATAGGGCAGGAGAGAATGCCCTGCGAGGAGAGTCATTCCGGAGAGGATAGAGAGGCTTAGAACGAGAGTGAGGTCGGAGAAGAGAGATAGACCTGGGGCAAGAATCTAACCTGACAGGAGAGAGAGGCTTGGGACGAGAGTCAGTAAGAACAGGAGAGAGAGAGGCTTGGGACGAGAGTCTGGCAAGACATGAGAGAGAGGTTTTGTACGATAATCAGGCATGACAGGAGAGAGAGGCTTGGCACGAGAGTCAGGCTGGATAGGAGAGAGAATATTAGGATGAGAGTCATGCAGGACAGGAGAGAGAGGCTTGGGACGAAATTATGGCAGGACAGGAGAGAGAGAGGCTTTGGACGAGAATCAGGCTGGATAAGAGAGAGAGACTTGGTTCGAGATTCAGGCAAGACAGGAGAGAGAGACTTCGGATGAGAGTCAGGCAAGACAGGAGAGAGAGGCTTGGGACGAGAGTCAGGCGGGACAAGAAAGAGAGGCTTAGGATGAGTCAGGCTCAACAGGAGAGAGGCTTAGGAAGAGTGTAAGGCAAGACTGGAGAGAAAGGCTTGGGACGAGAGTCAGGCTGGACATCATAGAGGCTTGGTAAGAGAGTCAGGCAGTACTGGAGAGGAAGGCTTGGAACGAAAGCAAGACAGGGCAGCAGAGAGAGCCTTGCGACGAGAGTCATACCGGAAAAGATAGAGAGGCTTAGGACGAGAGTCAGGTCGGAGAGGAGACGTAGACTTGCGGCAAGAATCTAACCGGAAAGGAGAGGGAAGCTTAGGACGAGACTCAGGCAGGACAAGAGAGAGAGAGGCTTCGGACTAGAGTCAGGCAAGACATGAGAGAGACGTTTGGGACGAGACTCAGGTATGAGAAGAGAGAGAGGATTGGCACGGGAGTCAGGCAGGGCAGGAGAGAGAGTCTTAGGACGAGAGTCACTAAGGACAGGAGAGAGAGGCTTGAGACGAGCATCAGGCTGGACAGGAGAGACGCTTGGGAAGAGAGTGGAAAGGACTTTAGAGAGAGGCTTGGGACGAGAGTCAGGCTGGATAGAAAAGAGAGGCTTGGTTCGAGAGTAAGGCAATACAAGAGAGAGATGCTTAGGACAAGAATCAGTCAGGACAGGAGAGAGAGGCTTGGGACAAGATTCAGGCAGGACAGGAGAGAGAGGCTTGGGACGAATGTCATGTAGGACAGGACAGAGAGGCTTAGGACGAAAGTCAGGCAGGACAGGAGAGAGAGGCTTAGGACAAGAATTAGTCAGGACAGGAGAGAGAGGCTTTGGACCAGAATCAGGCAGGACAGGAGAGAGAGGCTTGGGACGAGAGTCAGGCAGAAACGGAGAGAGAGGATTGGGACGAGACTCAGGTATGAGAGGAGACAGAGGCTTGGCACGGGAGTCAGGCAGGACATCAGAGAGAGTCTTAGGACGAGAGTCAGGAAGGACAGGAGAGAGACCCTTGAGACGAGCGTCAGGCTGGACAGGAGAGACGCTTGGGAAGAGAGTGGAAAGGACTGGAGAGAGAGGCCTGGGAGAAGAGTTAGGCAGGATCGGAGAGTGAGGCTTGGGACGAGAGTCAGGCTGGACATCATAGAGGCTTGGGAAGAGAGTCAGGTAGTACTGGAGAGGAAGGCTTGGAACGAGAGCAAGACAGGGCAGCAGAGAGAGCCTTGCGACGAGAGTCATACCGGAGAAGATAGAGAGGCTTAGGACGAGAGTCAGGTCGGAGAGGAGACGTAGACTTGCAGCAAGAATCTAACCGGAAAGGAGAGGGAAGCTTGGGACGAGACTCATGCAGGACAAGAGAGAGAGAGGCTTGGGACTAGAGTCAGGCAAGACATGAGAGAGACGTTTGGGACGAGACTCAGGTATGAGAAGAGAGAGAGGCTTGTCACGGGAGTCAGGCAGGGCAGGAGAGAGAGTCTTCGGACGAGAGTCAGGAAGGACAGGAGAGAGAGGCTTGATACGAGCGTCAGGCTGGACAGGAGAGACGCTTGGGAAGAGAGTGGAAAGTACTGGTGAGAGAGGCATGGGACGAGAGTCAGGCAGGATAGGAAAGAGGGGATTGGGGCGAGAGTTAGATAGGACAGGAGAGAGAGGCTTGGAATGAGAGTCAGACAGTGCAGGAGAGAGAGGCTTGCGAAGAAAGTCATGCTGGAGAGGATAGAAAGGCTTACGATGAGAGTCAGTTGGGGCAAGAATCTAACCGGACCGGAGAGAGAGGCTTGGGACAAGAATCAGTCAGGATAGGAAAGAGAAAGGCTTTGGACGAGAGTCAGTCAAGACAGGAGAGAGAGGTTTGGTACGACACTCAGGTATGAGATGAGAGGTAGGCTTGGCACGAGAGTTAGGATGGATAGGAGAGAGAGGCTTGGGACGATACTCAGGCAGGACAGGAGAGAGAGGCTTGGGACGAGAGTCAGGCTGGATAGAAAAGAGAGACTTGGTTCGAAAGTAAGGCAATACAGGAGAGAGATGCTTAGGACAAGAATCAGTCAGAACAGGAGAGAGAGGCTTGGGACAAGATTCAGGCAGGACAGGAGAAAGAAGCTTCTGACGAGAGTCAGGCACCACAGGAGAGAGAGAGGCTTGGGACGGGACTCAGGCAGGACAGGAGAGAGAGGCTTGGGACGAATGTCATGTAGGATAGGACAGAGAGGCTTAGGACGAAAATCAGGCAGGACAGGAGAGAGAGGCATAGGACGAAGATTAGTCAGGACAGGAGAGAGAGGCTTTGGACCAGAATCAAACAGGACAGGAGAGAGAGGCTTGGGACGAGAATCAGGCAGAAACGGAGAGAAAGGATTGGGACGAGAATCAGGCAGGATAGGAGAGAAGGGCTTAGGGCGAGAGTCAGGCAGGACAGGAGAAAGAGGCTTGGTTCGAGTCAGGTTGGACAGGATATAAAGGCTGAAGACGAGAGTCAGGCACAAGAGGAGAGAGACGCTTGGGAAGAGAGTAAGGTAGGGCAGGAGAGAGGGGCTTAAGACGAGAGTCAGGCAGGAATGGAGAGAGAGGATTGGGACGAAAGTCAGGAAGGATAGGAGAGAGAACCTTAGTACGAGAGTCAGGCAGGACGGGAGAGAGAGGCTTGGGGACGAGAGTCAGGTAGGACAGGAGAGTGAGGCTTGGGACGAGAGTCAGGCTGGGCATCAGAGAGGCTTGGGAAGAGAATCAGGCAGGACTGAAGAGGGAGACTTGGGACGAGAATTAGGCAGGACAAGAGAGAGGGGTTTGGGACGAGAGTTAGATAGGGCAGGAGAGAAAGCCTTGCGAGGAGAGTCATTTCGGAGAGGTTAGAGAGGCTTAGAACGAGAGTGAGATCGGAGAAGAGAGATAGACCTGGGGCAAGAATCTAACCTGACAGGAGAGAGAGGCTTGGGACGAGAGTCAGTAAGAACAGGAGAGAGAGAGGCTTGGGACGAGAGTCAGTAAGAACAGGAGAGAGAGTGAGGCTTGGGACGAGAGTCTGTCAAGACACGAGAGAGAGCTTTGGGACGATAATCAGGTATTAGAGGAGAGAGAGGCTTGGCACGAGAGTCAGGCTGGATAGGAGAGAGAAGATTAGGACGAGAGTCATGCAGGACAGGAGAGAGAGGCTTCGGACGAGAATCAGGCTGGATAGGAGAGGGAGGCTTGGTTCGACAGCCAGGCAAGACAGAGAGACGCTTCGGACGAGAGTAAGACAGTGCAGGAGAGAGAGGCTTGCGAGGAGAGTCATACCCTAGAGGATAGAGGTACTTAGGACGAGAGTCAGGTAGGAGAGGAAGGACAGACTTGGGGCAAGAATCTAACCGGGCAGGAGGGAGAGGCTTTGAAAGAGAATCAGTCAGGAGAGGAGAGAGAGAGGATCTGGAAGAGAGTCAGGGAAAACAGGAGAGACAAGTTTGTTACGAGACTCAGGTATGAGATGAGAGGTAGGCTTGGCACGAGAGTTAGGATGGATAGTAGAGAGAAGCTTGGGACGAGAGTAAGATAGGACAGGAGAGAGTGGCTTAGGACGATACCCAGGCAGGAGAGAAGAGAGAGGCTTGGGACGAGAGTCAGGCTGGATAGGAAAGAGATTCTTAGTTCGAGAGTAAGGCAATACAGGAGAGAGAATCAGGCAGGACAGGAGCGAGAGGCTTAGGACAAGATTCAGGCAAGACAGGAGAAAGAAGTTTGGGACGAGAGTCAGGCACCACAGGAGAGAGAGGCTTGGGACGAGACTCAGGCAGGACAATAGAGAGAGGCTTGGGACGAAAGTCATGTAGGACAGGACAGAGAGGCTTTGGACGAAAGTCAGGCAGGACAGGAGAGAGAGGCTTAGGACGAGAATTAGTCAGGACAGGAGAGAGAGGCTTTGGACCAGAGTCAGGCAGGACAGGAGAGAGAGGCTTGGGACGAGAGTCAGGCAAGACAGGAGAGAGAGGATTGGGGCGAGAATAAGGCTGGACAGGAGAGAAGGGCTTACGACGAGAGTCAGGCAGGACAAGAGAAAGAGGCTAGGTTCGAGAGTCAGGCTGGACAGAAGACAAAGGTTGAAGACGAGAGTCAGGCATAAGAGGAAGGAGATGCTTGGGAAGAGAGTAAGTTAGGGCAGGAGAGAGGGGCTTAAGACGAGATTCAGGCAGGAGAGGAGAGAGAGGATTGGGACGAGAGTCACGAAAGATAGGAAAGAGAACCTTAGTACGAGAGTCAGGCAGGAGGGGAGAGAGAGACTTGCGACGAGAGTCTGGCAAGACAGGAGAGTGAGGCTTGGGACGACAGTCAGGCTGGACATCAGAGAGGCTTCGGAAGAGAGTCAGGCAGGACTGGAGAGGGAGGCTTGGGTCAAGAATCAGGCAGGACAGGAGAGACGGGCTTGGGACGAGAATTGTATAGGGCAGGAGAGAAAGCCCTGCGAGGAGAGTCATGCTTGAGAGGATAGAGAGGCTTAAAACGAGAGTGAGGTCGGAGAAGAGAGATAGACCTGGGGCAAGAATCTAACCTGACAGGAGAGAGAGGCTCGGGACGAGAGTCAGTAAGAACAGGAGAGAGAGAGGCTTTGGACGAGAGCCTGGCAAGACACGAGAGAGAGCTTTGGGACGATAATCAGGTATGAGAGGAGAGAGAGGCTTGGCACGAGAGTCAGGCTGGATAGGAGAGAGAAGATTGGGACGAGAGTCATGCAGAACAGGAGAGAGAGGCTTGAGACGAAACTAAGGCAGGACAGGAGAGAGAGGCTTGGGACGAGAATCAGGCTGGATAGGAGAGAGAGGATTGGTTCGAGAGTCAGGCAAGACAGGAGAGAGAGGCTTCGGACGAGAGTTAGGCAAGACAGGATAGAGAGGCTTGGGACGAGAGTCAGGCGGGACAGGAAAGAGCAGCTTAGGACGAGAGTCAGGGTCAACAGGAGAGAGGCTTAGAAAAAGTGTAATGTAGGACTGGAGAGAGAGGCTTGGGACGAGAGTCAGGCAGGACAGGAGAGAGGGGCTTGGGGCGAGAGTTAGATTGGACGGGAGAGAGAGGCTTGGAATGAGAGTCAGACAGGCCAGCAGAGAGAGCCTTGCGACGAGAGTCATACCGGAGAGGATAGAGAGGCTTAGGACGAGAGTCAGGTGGGGCAAGAATCTAACCAGACAGGAGAGAGAGGCTTCGGACGAGAATCAGTCATGATAGGAGAGAGAGAGGCTTTGGACGAGAGTCAAGCAAGACAGGAGAGAGATGTTTCTTACGAGACTCAGGAATGATATGAGAGGTAGGCTTGGCACGAGAGATAGGATGGAGAGTAGAGAGAAGCTTGGGACGAGAGTAAGGTAGGACAGGAGAGAGAGGCTTGGGACGATACTCAGGCAGGATAGGAGGGAGAGGCTTTGGACGAGAGTCAGCTTAGATAGAAGAGAGAGGCTTGGTTCGAGAGTAGGGCAATACAGGAGAGAGAGGCTTAGGACAAGAATCAGGCAGGACAGGAGACAGAGGTTTGGGACAAGATTCAGGAAGGACAGGAGAAAGAAGCTTGGGACGAGAGTCAGGCACCACAGTAGAGAGAGGCTTTTGACGAGACTCGGGCACGACAGGAGAGAGAAGCTTGGGACGAAAGTCATGTAGGACAGGACAGAGAGGCTTGGGAAGAAAGTCAGGCAGGACAGGAGAGAGAGGCTTAGGACGAGAATTAATCAGGACAGGAGAGAGAGGCTTTGGACCAGAGTCAGGCAGGACAGGAGAGAGAGGCTTAGGACGAGAGTCAAGCAGGACAGGAGAGAGGGGATTGGGACGAGAATCAGGCAGGACAGGAGAGAAGGGCTTAGGACGAGAGTCAGGCAGGACAGGAGAAAGAGGTTTGGTTCGAGAGTCAGGTTGGACAGGAGATAAAGGCTGAAGACGAGAGTCAGGCATAAGAGGAGAGAGACGCTTGGGAAGAGAGTAAGGTAGGGCAGGAGAGAGGGGCTTAAGACGAGAGTCAGGCAGGAGACGAGAGAGAGGATTAGGACGAAAGTCAGGAAGGATAGGAGGGAGAACCTTAGTACGAGAGTCAGGCAGGACGGAAGAGAGAGTCTTAAGACGAGAGTCAGGCAGGACAGGAGAGTAAGGCTTGGGACGAGAGTCAGGCTGGACATCAGAGAGGGATGGGAAGTGAGTCAGGCAGGGCTGGAGAGGGAGGCTTGGGACGAGAATCAGGCAGTACAGGAGAGAGGGGTTTCGGACGAGAGTTAGATATTGCAGGAGAGAAAGCCTTGCGAGGAGAGTCATGCCGGAGAGGATAGAGAGGCTTAGAACAAGAGTGAGGTCGGACAAGAGAGATAGACCTTGGGCAAGAATCTAACCTGACAGGAGAGAGAGGCTTGGGACGAGAGTCAGTAAGAACAAGAGAGAGAGAGAGGCTTGGGACGAGAGTCTGGCAAGACACGAGAGAGAGCTTTGGGACGATAATCAGGTATGAGAGGAGAGAGAGGCTTGGCACGGGAGTCAAGCTGGATAGGAGAGAGAAGATTAGGACGAGAGTCATGCAGGACAGGAGAGAGAGGCTTGGGACGAGAATCAGGCTGGAAAGTAGAGAGAGGCTTGGTTCGAGAGTCAGGCAAGACAGGAGAGAGAGGCTTCGGACGAGAGTCAGGCAAGACAAGAGAGAGAGGCTTGGGACGAGAGTCAGGCGGGACAGGAAAGAGAGGCTTAGGACGAGAGTCAGGCTCAACAGGAGAGAGGCTTAGGAAGAGTGTAAGTTAGGACTGGAGAGAGAGGATTGGGACGAGAGTCAGGCAAGACAGGAGAGAGGGGCTTGGGACGAGAGTTAGATAGGACAGGAGAGAGAGGCTTGGAATGAGAGTCAGACAGGGCAGGAGAGAGAGCCTTACGACAAGAATCATGCCGCAGAAGATATAGAAGCATAGGACGAGAGTCAGGTCGGAGAGGAGAGATAGACTTGCGGCAAGAATATTTCCGAACAGGAGAAGGAAGCTTGGGACGAGACTCAGGCAGGACTAGACAGAGAGAGGCTTAGGACTAGAGTCAGGCAAGACAGGAGAGAGAAGTTTGGGACGAGACTCAGGTATGAGAAGAGAGAGAGGCTTGGCACGAGAGTCAGGCAGGACAGGAGAGAGAGGCTTAGGACGAGAGTCGGGAATGAGAGGAGAGAGAGGCTTGACACGAGCGTCAGCCTGGACAGGAGAGACGCCTGGGAAGAGAGTCAGGCATGACTGGAGAGAGAGGCTTGGGACGAGAATCGGGCTGGACATCAGTGAGGCTTGGGAAGAGAGTCAGGCAGGACTGGAGAGGGAGGCTTGGGACGAGAATCGGGCAGGACAGGAGAGAGGGGCTTGGGACAAGAGTTAGACAGGGCAGGAGAGAAAGCACTGCGAGGAGAGTCATGCCGGAGAGGATAGAGAGGCTTAGAACGAGTGAGGTCGGAGATGAGAGATAGACCTGGGGCAAGAATCTAACCTGACAGGAGAGAGAGGCTTGGGACGAGAGTCAGTAAGAACAGGAGAGAGAGAGGCTTTGGACGAGAGCCTGGCAAGACACGAGAGAGAGCTTTGGGACGATAATCAGGTATGAGAGGAGAGAGAGGCTTGGCACGAGAGTCAGGCTGGATAGGAGAGAGAAGATTGGGACGAGAGTCATGCAGAACAGGAGAGAGAGGCTTGAGACGAAACTAAGGCAGGACAGGAGAGAGAGGCTTGGGACGAGAATCAGGCTGGATAGGAGAGAGAGGATTGGTTCGAGAGTCAGGCAAGACAGGAGAGAGAGGCTTCGGACGAGAGTTAGGCAAGACAGGATAGAGAGGCTTGGGACGAGAGTCAGGCGGGACAGGAAAGAGCAGCTTAGGACGAGAGTCAGGGTCAACAGGAGAGAGGCTTAGAAAAAGTGTAATGTAGGACTGGAGAGAGAGGCTTGGGACGAGAGTCAGGCAGGACAGGAGAGAGGGGCTTGGGGCGAGAGTTAGATTGGACGGGAGAGAGAGGCTTGGAATGAGAGTCAGACAGGCCAGCAGAGAGAGCCTTGCGACGAGAGTCATACCGGAGAGGATAGAGAGGCTTAGGACGAGAGTCAGGTGGGGCAAGAATCTAACCAGACAGGAGAGAGAGGCTTCGGACGAGAATCAGTCATGATAGGAGAGAGAGAGGCTTTGGACGAGAGTCAAGCAAGACAGGAGAGAGATGTTTCTTACGAGACTCAGGAATGATATGAGAGGTAGGCTTGGCACGAGAGATAGGATGGAGAGTAGAGAGAAGCTTGGGACGAGAGTAAGGTAGGACAGGAGAGAGAGGCTTGGGACGATACTCAGGCAGGATAGGAGGGAGAGGCTTTGGACGAGAGTCAGCTTAGATAGAAGAGAGAGGCTTGGTTCGAGAGTAGGGCAATACAGGAGAGAGAGGCTTAGGACAAGAATCAGGCAGGACAGGAGACAGAGGTTTGGGACAAGATTCAGGAAGGACAGGAGAAAGAAGCTTGGGACGAGAGTCAGGCACCACAGTAGAGAGAGGCTTTTGACGAGACTCGGGCACGACAGGAGAGAGAAGCTTGGGACGAAAGTCATGTAGGACAGGACAGAGAGGCTTGGGAAGAAAGTCAGGCAGGACAGGAGAGAGAGGCTTAGGACGAGAATTAATCAGGACAGGAGAGAGAGGCTTTGGACCAGAGTCAGGCAGGACAGGAGAGAGAGGCTTAGGACGAGAGTCAAGCAGGACAGGAGAGAGGGGATTGGGACGAGAATCAGGCAGGACAGGAGAGAAGGGCTTAGGACGAGAGTCAGGCAGGACAGGAGAAAGAGGTTTGGTTCGAGAGTCAGGTTGGACAGGAGATAAAGGCTGAAGACGAGAGTCAGGCATAAGAGGAGAGAGACGCTTGGGAAGAGAGTAAGGTAGGGCAGGAGAGAGGGGCTTAAGACGAGAGTCAGGCAGGAGAGGAGAGAGAGGATTAGGACGAAAGTCAGGAAGGATAGGAGGGAGAACCTTAGTACGAGAGTCAGGCAGGACGGAAGAGAGAGTCTTAGGACGAGAGTCAGGCAGGACAGGAGAGTAAGGCTTGGGACGAGAGTCAGGCTGGACATCAGAGAGGGATGGGAAGAGAGTCAGGCAGGGCTGGAGAGGGAGGCTTGGGACGAGAATCAGGCAGTACAGGAGAGAGGGGTTTCGGACGAGAGTTAGATATTGCAGGAGAGAAAGCCTTGCGAGGAGAGTCATGCCGGAGAGGATAGAGAGGCTTAGAACAAGAGTGAGGTCGGACAAGAGAGATAGACCTTGGGCAAGAATCTAACCTGACAGGAGAGAGAGGCTTGGGACGAGAGTCAGTAAGAACAAGAGAGAGAGAGAGGCTTGGGACGAGAGTCTGTCAAGACACGAGAGAGAGCTTTGGGACGATAATCAGGTATGAGAGGAGAGAGAGGCTTGGCACGAGAGTCAAGGCTGGATAGGAGAGAGAAGATTAGGACGAGAGTCATGCAGGACAGGAGAGAGAGGCTTCGGACGAGAATCAGGCTGGATAGGAGAGGGAGGCTTGGTTCGACAGCCAGGCAAGACAGAGAGACGCTTCGGACGAGAGTAAGACAGTGCAGGAGAGAGAGGCTTGCGAGGAGAGTCATACCCTAGAGGATAGAGGTACTTAGGACGAGAGTCAGGTAGGAGAGGAAGGACAGACTTGGGGCAAGAATCTAACCGGGCAGGAGGGAGAGGCTTTGAAAGAGAATCAGTCAGGAGAGGAGAGAGAGAGGATCTGGAAGAGAGTCAGGGAAAACAGGAGAGACAAGTTTGTTACGAGACTCAGGTATGAGATGAGAGGTAGGCTTGGCACGAGAGTTAGGATGGATAGTAGAGAGAAGCTTGGGACGAGAGTAAGATAGGACAGGAGAGAGTGGCTTGGGACGATACTCAGGCAGGAGAGAAGAGAGAGGCTTGGGACGAGAGTCAGGCTGGATAGGAAAGAGATTCTTAGTTCGAGAGTAAGGCAATACAGGAGAGAGAATCAGGCAGGACAGGAGCGAGAGGCTTAGGACAAGATTCAGGCAAGACAGGAGAAAGAAGTTTGGGACGAGAGTCAGGCACCACAGGAGAGAGAGGCTTGGGACGAGACTCAGGCAGGACAATAGAGAGAGGCTTGGGACGAAAGTCATGTAGGACAGGACAGAGAGGCTTTGGACGAAAGTCAGGCAGGACAGGAGAGAGAGGCTTAGGACGAGAATTAGTCAGGACAGGAGAGAGAGGCTTTGGACCAGAGTCAGGCAGGACAGGAGAGAGAGGCTTGGGACGAGAGTCAGGCAAGACAGGAGAGAGAGGATTGGGGCGAGAATAAGGCTGGACAGGAGAGAAGGGCTTACGACGAGAGTCAGGCAGGACAAGAGAAAGAGGCTAGGTTCGAGAGTCAGGCTGGACAGAAGACAAAGGTTGAAGACGAGAGTCAGGCATAAGAGGAAAGAGAAGTTTGGGACGAGACTCAGGTATGAGAAGAGAGAGAGGCTTGGCACGAGAGTCAGGCAGGACAGGAGAGAGAGGCTTAGGACGAGAGTCGGGAATGAGAGGAGAGAGAGGCTTGACACGAGCGTCAGCCTGGACAGGAGAGACGCCTGGGAAGAGAGTCAGGCATGACTGGAGAGAGAGGCTTGGGACGAGAATCGGGCTGGACATCAGTGAGGCTTGGGAAGAGAGTCAGGCAGGACTGGAGAGGGAGGCTTGGGACGAGAATCGGCAGGACAGGAGAGAGGGGCTTGGGACAAGAGTTAGACAGGGCAGGAGAGAAAGCACTGCGAGGAGAGTCATGCCGGAGAGGATAGAGAGGCTTAGAACGAGTGAGGTCGGAGATGAGAGATAGACCTGGGGCAAGAATCTAACCTGACAGGAGAGAGAGGCTTGGGACGAGAGTCAGTAAGAACAGGAGAGAGAGAGGCTTTGGACGAGAGCCTGGCAAGACACGAGAGAGAGCTTTGGGACGATAATCAGGTATGAGAGGAGAGAGAGGCTTGGCACGAGAGTCAGGCTGGATAGGAGAGAGAAGATTGGGACGAGAGTCATGCAGAACAGGAGAGAGAGGCTTGAGACGAAACTAAGGCAGGACAGGAGAGAGAGGCTTGGGACGAGAATCAGGCTGGATAGGAGAGAGAGGATTGGTTCGAGAGTCAGGCAAGACAGGAGAGAGAGGCTTCGGACGAGAGTTAGGCAAGACAGGATAGAGAGGCTTGGGACGAGAGTCAGGCGGGACAGGAAAGAGCAGCTTAGGACGAGAGTCAGGGTCAACAGGAGAGAGGCTTAGAAAAAGTGTAATGTAGGACTGGAGAGAGAGGCTTGGGACGAGAGTCAGGCAGGACAGGAGAGAGGGGCTTGGGGCGAGAGTTAGATTGGACGGGAGAGAGAGGCTTGGAATGAGAGTCAGACAGGCCAGCAGAGAGAGCCTTGCGACGAGAGTCATACCGGAGAGGATAGAGAGGCTTAGGACGAGAGTCAGGTGGGGCAAGAATCTAACCAGACAGGAGAGAGAGGCTTCGGACGAGAATCAGTCATGATAGGAGAGAGAGAGGCTTTGGACGAGAGTCAAGCAAGACAGGAGAGAGATGTTTCTTACGAGACTCAGGAATGATATGAGATGTAGGCTTGGCACGAGAGATAGGATGGAGAGTAGAGAGAAGCTTGGGACGAGAGTAAGGTAGGACAGGAGAGAGAGGCTTGGGACGATACTCAGGCAGGATAGGAGGGAGAGGCTTTGGACGAGAGTCAGCTTAGATAGAAGAGAGAGGCTTGGTTCGAGAGTAGGGCAATACAGGAGAGAGAGGCCTAGGACAAGAATCAGGCAGGACAGGAGACAGAGGTTTGGGACAAGATTCAGGAAGGACAGGAGAAAGAAGCTTGGGACGAGAGTCAGGCACCACAGTAGAGAGAGGCTTTTGACGAGACTCGGGCACGACAGGAGAGAGAAGCTTGGGACGAAAGTCATGTAGGACAGGACAGAGAGGCTTGGGAAGAAAGTCAGGCAGGACAGGAGAGAGAGGCTTAGGACGAGAATTAATCAGGACAGGAGAGAGAGGCTTTGCACCAGAGTCAGGCAGGACAGGAGAGAGAGGCTTAGGACGAGAGTCAAGCAGGACAGGAGAGAGGGGATTGGGACGAGAATCAGGCAGGACAGGAGAGAAGGGCTTAGGACGAGAGTCAGGCAGGACAGGAGAAAGAGGTTTGGTTCGAGAGTCAGGTTGGACAGGAGATAAAGGCTGAAGACGAGAGTCAGGCATAAGAGGAGAGAGACGCTTGGGAAGAGAGTAAGGTAGGGCAGGAGAGAGGGGCTTAAGACGAGAGTCAGGCAGGAGAGGAGAGAGAGGATTAGGACGAAAGTCAGGAAGGATAGGAGGGAGAACCTTAGTACGAGAGTCAGGCAGGACGGAAGAGAGAGTCTTAGACGAGAGTCAGGCAGGACAGGAGAGTAAGGCTTGGGACGAGAGTCAGGCTGGACATCAGAGAGGGATGGGAAGAGAGTCAGGCAGGGCTGGAGAGGGAGGCTTGGGACGAGAATCAGGCAGTACAGGAGAGAGGGGTTTCGGACGAGAGTTAGATATTGCAGGAGAGAAAGCCTTGCGAGGAGAGTCATGCCGGAGAGGATAGAGAGGCTTAGAACAAGAGTGAGGTCGGACAAGAGAGATAGACCTTGGGCAAGAATCTAACCTGACAGGAGAGAGAGGCTTGGGACGAGAGTCAGTAAGAACAAGAGAGAGAGAGAGGCTTGGGACGAGAGTCTGGCAAGACACGAGAGAGAGCTTTGGGACGATAATCAGGTATGAGAGGAGAGAGAGGCTTGGCACGGGAGTCAAGCTGGATAGGAGAGAGAAGATTAGGACGAGAGTCATGCAGGACAGGAGAGAGAGGCTTGGGACGAGAATCAGGCTGGAAAGTAGAGAGAGGCTTGGTTCGAGAGTCAGGCAAGACAGGAGAGAGAGGCTTCGGACGAGAGTCAGGCAAGACAAGAGAGAGAGGCTTGGGACGAGAGTCAGGCGGGACAGGAAAGAGAGGCTTAGGACGAGAGTCAGGCTCAACAGGAGAGAGGCTTAGGAAGAGTGTAAGGTAGGACTGGAGAGAGAGGATTGGGACGAGAGTCAATCTGGAAAGGAGAGAGAGGCTTGGTTCGAGAGTCAGGCAAGACAGGAGAGAGAGGCTTCGGACGAGAGTCAGGCAAGACAAGAGAGAGAGGCTTGGGACGAGAGTCAGGCGGGACAGGAAAGAGAGGCTTAGGACGAGAGTCAGGCTCAACAGGAGAGAGGCTTAGGAAGAGTGTAAGGTAGGACTGGAGAGAGAGGATTGGGACGAGAGTCAGGCAAGACAGGAGAGAGGGGCTTGGGACGAGAGTTAGATAGGACAGGAGAGAGAGGCTTGGAACGAGAGTCAGACAGGGCAGGAGAGAGAGCCTTACGACGAGAATCATGCCGCAGAAGATATAGAAGCATAGGACGAGAGTCAGGTCGGAGAGGAGAGATAGACTTGCGGCAAGAATATAACCGAACAGGAGAAGGAAGCTTGGGACGAGACTCAGGCAGGACTAGACAGAGAGAGGCTTAGGACTAGAGTCAGGCAAGACAGGAGAGAGAAGTTTGGGACGAGACTCAGGTATGAGAAGAGAGAGAGGCTTGGCACGAGAGTCAGGCAGGACAGGAGAGAGAGGCTTAGGACGAGAGTCGGGAATGACAGGAGAGAGAGGCTTGACACGAGCGTCAGCCTGGACAGGAGAGACGCCTGGGAAGAGAGTCAGGCATGACTGGAGAGAGAGGCTTGGGACGAGAATCGGGCTGGACATCAGTGAGGCTTGGGAAGAGAGTCAGGCAGGACTGGAGAGGGAGGCTTGGGACGAGAATCGGGCAGGACAGGAGAGAGGGGCTTGGGACAAGAGTTAGACAGGGCAGGAGAGAAAGCACTGCGAGGAGAGTCATGCCGGAGAGGATAGAGAGGCTTAGAACGAGTGAGGTCGGAGATGAGAGATAGACCTGGGGCAAGAATCTAACCTGACAGGAGAGAGAGGCTTGGGACGAGAGTCAGTAAGAACAGGAGAGAGAGAGGCTTTGGACGAGAGCCTGGCAAGACACGAGAGAGAGCTTTGGGACGATAATCAGGTATGAGAGGAGAGAGAGGCTTGGCACGAGAGTCAGGCTGGATAGGAGAGAGAAGATTGGGACGAGAGTCATGCAGAACAGGAGAGAGAGGCTTGAGACGAAACTAAGGCAGGACAGGAGAGAGAGGCTTGGGACGAGAATCAGGCTGGATAGGAGAGAGAGGATTGGTTCGAGAGTCAGGCAAGACAGGAGAGAGAGGCTTCGGACGAGAGTTAGGCAAGACAGGATAGAGAGGCTTGGGACGAGAGTCAGGCGGGACAGGAAAGAGCAGCTTAGGACGAGAGTCAGGGTCAACAGGAGAGAGGCTTAGAAAAAGTGTAATGTAGGACTGGAGAGAGAGGCTTGGGACGAGAGTCAGGCAGGACAGGAGAGAGGGGCTTGGGGCGAGAGTTAGATTGGACGGGAGAGAGAGGCTTGGAATGAGAGTCAGACAGGCCAGCAGAGAGAGCCTTGCGACGAGAGTCATACCGGAGAGGATAGAGAGGCTTAGGACGAGAGTCAGGTGGGGCAAGAATCTAACCAGACAGGAGAGAGAGGCTTCGGACGAGAATCAGTCATGATAGGAGAGAGAGAGGCTTTGGACGAGAGTCAAGCAAGACAGGAGAGAGATGTTTCTTACGAGACTCAGGAATGATATGAGAGGTAGGCTTGGCACGAGAGATAGGATGGAGAGTAGAGAGAAGCTTGGGACGAGAGTAAGGTAGGACAGGAGAGAGAGGCTTGGGACGATACTCAGGCAGGATAGGAGGGAGAGGCTTTGGACGAGAGTCAGCTTAGATAGAAGAGAGAGGCTTGGTTCGAGAGTAGGGCAATACAGGAGAGAGAGGCTTAGGACAAGAATCAGGCAGGACAGGAGACAGAGGTTTGGGACAAGATTCAGGAAGGACAGGAGAAAGAAGCTTGGGACGAGAGTCAGGCACCACAGTAGAGAGAGGCTTTTGACGAGACTCGGGCACGACAGGAGAGAGAAGCTTGGGACGAAAGTCATGTAGGACAGGACAGAGAGGCTTGGGAAGAAAGTCAGGCAGGACAGGAGAGAGAGGCTTAGGACGAGAATTAATCAGGACAGGAGAGAGAGGCTTTGGACCAGAGTCAGGCAGGACAGGAGAGAGAGGCTTAGGACGAGAGTCAAGCAGGACAGGAGAGAGGGGATTGGGACGAGAATCAGGCAGGACAGGAGAGAAGGGCTTAGGACGAGAGTCAGGCAGGACAGGAGAAAGAGGTTTGGTTCGAGAGTCAGGTTGGACAGGAGATAAAGGCTGAAGACGAGAGTCAGGCATAAGAGGAGAGAGACGCTTGGGAAGAGAGTAAGGTAGGGCAGGAGAGAGGGGCTTAAGACGAAAGTCAGGCAGGAGAGGAGAGAGAGGATTAGGACGAAAGTCAGGAAGGATAGGAGGGAGAACCTTAGTACGAGAGTCAGGCAGGACGGAAGAGAGAGTCTTAGGACGAGAGTCAGGCAGGACAGGAGAGTAAGGCTTGGGACGAGAGTCAGGCTGGACATCAGAGAGGGATGGGAAGAGAGTCAGGCAGGGCTGGAGAGGGAGGCTTGGGACGAGAATCAGGCAGTACAGGAGAGAGGGGTTTCGGACGAGAGTTAGATATTGCAGGAGAGAAAGCCTTGCGAGGAGAGTCATGCCGGAGAGGATAGAGAGGCTTAGAACAAGAGTGAGGTCGGACAAGAGAGATAGACCTTGGGCAAGAATCTAACCTGACAGGAGAGAGAGGCTTGGGACGAGAGTCAGTAAGAACAAGAGAGAGAGAGGCTTGGGACGAGAGTCTGTCAAGACACGAGAGAGAGCTTTGGGACGATAATCAGGTATTAGAGGAGAGAGAGGCTTGTCACGAGAGTCAGGCTGGATAGGAGAGAGAAGATTAGGACGAGAGTCATGCAGGACAGGAGAGAGAGGCTTCGGACGAGAATCAGGCTGGATAGGAGAGGGAGGCTTGGTTCGACAGCCAGGCAAGACAGAGAGACGCTTCGGACGAGAGTAAGACAGTGCAGGAGAGAGAGGCTTGCGAGGAGAGTCATACCCTAGAGGATAGAGGTACTTAGGACGAGAGTCAGGTAGGAGAGGAAGGACAGACTTGGGGCAAGAATCTAACCGGGCAGGAGGGAGAGGCTTTGAAAGAGAATCAGTCAGGAGAGGAGAGAGAGAGGATCTGGAAGAGAGTCAGGGAAAACAGGAGAGACAAGTTTGTTACGAGACTCAGGTATGAGATGAGAGGTAGGCTTGGCACGAGAGTTAGGATGGATAGTAGAGAGAAGCTTGGGACGAGAGTAAGATAGGACAGGAGAGAGTGGCTTGGGACGATACTCAGGCAGGAGAGAAGAGAGAGGCTTGGGACGAGAGTCAGGCTGGATAGGAAAGAGATTCTTAGTTCGAGAGTAAGGCAATACAGGAGAGAGAATCAGGCAGGACAGGAGCGAGAGGCTTAGGACAAGATTCAGGCAAGACAGGAGAAAGAAGTTTGGGACGAGAGTCAGGCACCACAGGAGAGAGAGGCTTGGGACGAGACTCAGGCAGGACAATAGAGAGAGGCTTGGGACGAAAGTCATGTAGGACAGGACAGAGAGGCTTTGGACGAAAGTCAGGCAGGACAGGAGAGAGAGGCTTAGGACGAGAATTAGTCAGGACAGGAGAGAGAGGCTTTGGACCAGAGTCAGGCAGGACAGGAGAGAGAGGCTTGGGACGAGAGTCAGGCAAGACAGGAGAGAGAGGATTGGGGCGAGAATAAGGCTGGACAGGAGAGAAGGGCTTACGACGAGAGTCAGGCAGGACAAGAGAAAGAGGCTAGGTTCGAGAGTCAGGCTGGACAGAAGACAAAGGTTGAAGACGAGAGTCAGGCATAAGAGGAAGGAGATGCTTGGGAAGAGAGTAAGGTAGGGCAGGAGAGAGGGGCTTAAGACGAGATTCAGGCAGGAGAGGAGAGAGAGGATTGGGACGAGAGTCACGAAAGATAGGAAAGAGAACCTTAGTACGAGAGTCAGGCAGGAGGGGAGAGAGAGACTTGCGACGAGAGTCTGGCAAGACAGGAGAGTGAGGCTTGGGACGACAGTCAGGCTGGACATCAGAGAGGCTTCGGAAGAGAGTCAGGCAGGACTGGAGAGGGAGGCTTGGGTCAAGAATCAGGCAGGACAGGAGAGACGGGCTTGGGACGAGAATTGTATAGGGCAGGAGAGAAAGCCCTGCGAGGAGAGTCATGCTTGAGAGGATAGAGAGGCTTAAAACGAGAGTGAGGTCGGAGAAGAGAGATAGACCTGGGGCAAGAATCTAACCTGACAGGAGAGAGAGGCTCGGGACGAGAGTCAGTAAGAACAGGAGAGAGAGAGGCTTTGGACGAGAGCCTGGCAAGACACGAGAGAGAGCTTTGGGACGATAATCAGGTATGAGAGGAGAGAGAGGCTTGGCACGAGAGTCAGGCTGGATAGGAGAGAGAAGATTGGGACGAGAGTCATGCAGAACAGGAGAGAGAGGCTTGAGACGAAACTAAGGCAGGACAGGAGAGAGAGGCTTGGGACGAGAATCAGGCTGGATAGGAGAGAGAGGATTGGTTCGAGAGTCAGGCAAGACAGGAGAGAGAGGCTTCGGACGAGAGTTAGGCAAGACAGGATAGAGAGGCTTGGGACGAGAGTCAGGCGGGACAGGAAAGAGCAGCTTAGGACGAGAGTCAGGGTCAACAGGAGAGAGGCTTAGAAAAAGTGTAATGTAGGACTGGAGAGAGAGGCTTGGGACGAGAGTCAGGCAGGACAGGAGAGAGGGGCTTGGGGCGAGAGTTAGATTGGACGGGAGAGAGAGGCTTGGAATGAGAGTCAGACAGGCCAGCAGAGAGAGCCTTGCGACGAGAGTCATACCGGAGAGGATAGAGAGGCTTAGGACGAGAGTCAGGTGGGGCAAGAATCTAACCAGACAGGAGAGAGAGGCTTCGGACGAGAATCAGTCATGATAGGAGAGAGAGAGGCTTTGGACGAGAGTCAAGCAAGACAGGAGAGAGATGTTTCTTACGAGACTCAGGAATGATATGAGAGGTAGGCTTGGCACGAGAGATAGGATGGAGAGTAGAGAGAAGCTTGGGACGAGAGTAAGGTAGGACAGGAGAGAGAGGCTTGGGACGATACTCAGGCAGGATAGGAGGGAGAGGCTTTGGACGAGAGTCAGCTTAGATAGAAGAGAGAGGCTTGGTTCGAGAGTAGGGCAATACAGGAGAGAGAGGCTTAGGACAAGAATCAGGCAGGACAGGAGACAGAGGTTTGGGACAAGATTCAGGAAGGACAGGAGAAAGAAGCTTGGGACGAGAGTCAGGCACCACAGTAGAGAGAGGCTTTTGACGAGACTCGGGCACGACAGGAGAGAGAAGCTTGGGACGAAAGTCATGTAGGACAGGACAGAGAGGCTTGGGAAGAAAGTCAGGCAGGACAGGAGAGAGAGGCTTAGGACGAGAATTAATCAGGACAGGAGAGAGAGGCTTTGGACCAGAGTCAGGCAGGACAGGAGAGAGAGGCTTAGGACGAGAGTCAAGCAGGACAGGAGAGAGGGGATTGGGACGAGAATCAGGCAGGACAGGAGAGAAGGGCTTAGGACGAGAGTCAGGCAGGACAGGAGAAAGAGGTTTGGTTCGAGAGTCAGGTTGGACAGGAGATAAAGGCTGAAGACGAGAGTCAGGCATAAGAGGAGAGAGACGCTTGGGAAGAGAGTAAGGTAGGGCAGGAGAGAGGGGCTTAAGACGAGAGTCAGGCAGGAGAGGAGAGAGAGGATTAGGACGAAAGTCAGGAAGGATAGGAGGGAGAACCTTAGTACGAGAGTCAGGCAGGACGGAAGAGAGAGTCTTAGGACGAGAGTCAGGCAGGACAGGAGAGTAAGGCTTGGGACGAGAGTCAGGCTGGACATCAGAGAGGGATGGGAAGAGAGTCAGGCAGGGCTGGAGAGGGAGGCTTGGGACGAGAATCAGGCAGTACAGGAGAGAGGGGTTTCGGACGAGAGTTAGATATTGCAGGAGAGAAAGCCTTGCGAGGAGAGTCATGCCGGAGAGGATAGAGAGGCTTAGAACAAGAGTGAGGTCGGACAAGAGAGATAGACCTTGGGCAAGAATCTAACCTGACAGGAGAGAGAGGCTTGGGACGAGAGTCAGTAAGAACAAGAGAGAGAGAGAGGCTTGGGACGAGAGTCTGGCAAGACACGAGAGAGAGCTTTGGGACGATAATCAGGTATGAGAGGAGAGAGAGGCTTGGCACGGGAGTCAAGCTGGATAGGAGAGAGAAGATTAGGACGAGAGTCATGCAGGACAGGAGAGAGAGGCTTGGGACGAGAATCAGGCTGGAAAGGAGAGAGAGGCTTGGTTCGAGAGTCAGGCAAGACAGAGAGAGGCTTCGAACGAGAGTAAGGTAGTGCAGGAGAGAGAGGCTTGCGAGGAGAGTCATACCCTAGAGGATAGAGGTACTTAGGACGAGAGTCAGGTAGGAGAGGAAGGACAGACTTGGGGCAAGAATCTAACCGGGCAGGAGGGAGAGGCTTTGAAAGAGAATCAGTCAGGAGAGGAGAGAGAGAGGATCTGGAAGAGAGTCAGGGAAAACAGGAGAGACAAGTTTGTTACGAGACTCAGGTATGAGATGAGAGGTAGGCTTGGCACGAGAGTTAGGATGGATAGTAGAGAGAAGCTTGGGACGAGAGTAAGATAGGACAGGAGAGAGTGGCTTGGGACGATACTCAGGCAGGAGAGAAGAGAGAGGCTTGGGACGAGAGTCAGGCTGGATAGGAAAGAGATTCTTAGTTCGAGAGTAAGGCAATACAGGAGAGAGAATCAGGCAGGACAGGAGCGAGAGGCTTAGGACAAGATTCAGGCAAGACAGGAGAAAGAAGTTTGGGACGAGAGTCAGGCACCACAGGAGAGAGAGGCTTGGGACGAGACTCAGGCAGGACAATAGAGAGAGGCTTGGGACGAAAGTCATGTAGGACAGGACAGAGAGGCTTTGGACGAAAGTCAGGCAGGACAGGAGAGAGAGGCTTAGGACGAGAATTAGTCAGGACAGGAGAGAGAGGCTTTGGACCAGAGTCAGGCAGGACAGGAGAGAGAGGCTTGGGACGAGAGTCAGGCAAGACAGGAGAGAGAGGATTGGGGCGAGAATAAGGCTGGACAGGAGAGAAGGGCTTACGACGAGAGTCAGGCAGGACAAGAGAAAGAGGCTAGGTTCGAGAGTCAGGCTGGACAGAAGACAAAGGTTGAAGACGAGAGTCAGGCATAAGAGGAAGGAGATGCTTGGGAAGAGAGTAAGGTAGGGCAGGAGAGAGGGGCTTAAGACGAGATTCAGGCAGGAGAGGAGAGAGAGGATTGGGACGAGAGTCACGAAAGATAGGAAAGAGAACCTTAGTACGAGAGTCAGGCAGGAGGGGAGAGAGAGACTTGCGACGAGAGTCTGGCAAGACAGGAGAGTGAGGCTTGGGACGACAGTCAGGCTGGACATCAGAGAGGCTTCGGAAGAGAGTCAGGCAGGACTGGAGAGGGAGGCTTGGGTCAAGAATCAGGCAGGACAGGAGAGACGGGCTTGGGACGAGAATTGTATAGGGCAGGAGAGAAAGCCCTGCGAGGAGAGTCATGCCGGAGAGGATAGAGAGGCTTAGAACGAGAGTGACGTCGGAGAAGAGAGATAGACCTGGGGAAAGAATCTAACCTGACAGGAGAGAGAGGTTTGGGACGAGAGTCAGTAAGAACAGGAGAGAGAGAGGCTTTGGACGAGAGCCTGGCAAGACACGAGAGAGAGCTTTGGGACGCACGAGAGTCAGGCTGGATAGGAGAGAGAAGATTAGGACGAGAGTCATGCAGGACAGGAGTGAGAGGCTTGGGACGAAACTAAGGCAGGACAGGAGAGAGAGTCTTGGGACGAGAATCAGGCTGGATAGGAGAGAGAGGCTTGGTTCGAGAGTCAGGCAAGACAGGAGAGAGAGGCTTCTTACGAGAGTCAGGCAAGACAGGATAGAGAGGCTTGGGACGAGAGTCAGGCGGGACAGGAAATAGAGGCTTTGGACGAGAGTCAGGCTCAACAGGAGAGAGGCTTTGGAATAGTGTAAGGCAAGACTGGAGAGAAATGCTTCGGACGAGAGTCAGGCAGGACAGGAGAGAGGGGCTTGGGACGAAAGTTAGATAGGACAGGAGAGAAAGGCTTGAAACGAGAGTCAGACAGGGCAGCAGAGAGAGCCTTGCGACGAGAGTCATGCCGGAGAGGATAGAGAGGCTTAGGACGAGAATCAGTTGGGGAAGAATCTAACAGGACAGGAGAAAGAGGCTTGGGACGAGAATCAGTCAGATTAGGAGAGAGAGAGGCTTTGGACAAGAGTCAGGCAAGACAGGAGAGTGAGGTTTGTTACGAGACTCAGGTATGAGATGAGAGGTAGGCTTGGCACGAGAGTTAGGATGGATAGGAGAGAGAAACTTGGGACGAGAGTAAGGTAGGACAGGAGAGAGAGGCTTGGGACGATACTCAGGCAGGACAGGAGAGAGAGGCTTGGACGAGAGTCAGGCTGGATAGAAGAGAGAGGCTTGGTTCGAGAGTAAGGCAATACAGGAGAGAGAGGCTTAGGACAAGAATCAGGCAGGACAGGAGACAGAGGCTTGGGACAAGATTCAGGCAGGACAGGAGAAAGAAGCTTCGGACGAGAGTCAGGCACCACAGTAGAGAGAGGCTTTTGACGAGACTCGGGCACGACAGGAGAGAGAGCTTGGGACGAAAGTCATGTAGGACAGGACAGAGAGGCTTGGGACGAAAGTCAGGCAGGACAGGAGAAAGAGGCTTAGGACGAGAATTAGTCAGGACAGGAGAGAGAGTTTTTGGACCAGAGTCAGGCACGCCAGGAGAGAGAGACTTGGGACGAGAGTCAGGCAGGACAGGAGGGAGAGGATTGGGACGAGAATCAGGCAGGACAGGACAGAAGGGCTTAGGGCGAGAGTCAGGCAGGACAGGAGAAAGAGGCTTGGTTCGAGAGTCAGGCTGGACAGGAGATAAAGGGTAAAGACGAGAGTCAGGCATAAGAGGAGAGAGACGCTTGGGAAGAGAGTAAGGTAGGGCAGGAGAGAGGGGCTTAAGACGAGAGTCAGGCAGGAAAGGAGAGAGATGATTGGGACGAGAGTCAGGAGGGATAGGAGAGAGAACCTTAGTACGAGAGTCAGGCAGGACGGGAGAGAGAGGTTTGGGACGAGAGTCAGGCAGGACAGGAGAGTGAGGCTTAGGACGAGAGTCAGGCTGGACATCAGTGAGGCTTGGGAAGAGAGTCAGGCATTACTGGAGAGGGAGGCTTGGGACGAGAATCATGCAGGACAGGAGAGAGGGGCTTGGGACGAGAGTTAGATAGGGCAGGAGAGAAAGACCTGCGAGGAGAGTCATGCCGGAGAGCATAGAGAGGCTTAGAACGAGAGTGAGGTCGGAGAAGAGAGATAGACCTGGGGAAAGAATCTAACCTAACAGGAGAGAAAAGCTCGGGACGAGAGTCAGTAAGAACAGAGAGAGAGAGAGAGGCTTGGGACGAGAGTCTGGCAAAACACGAGAGAGAGGTTTGGGACGATAATCAGGTATGAGAAGAGAGAGAGGCTTGGCACGAGAGTCAGGCTGGATAGGAGAGAGAAGATTAGGACGAGAGTCATGCAGGACAGGAGCGAGAGGCTTGGGACTAAACTAAGGCAGGACAGGAGAGAGAGGCTTGGGATGAGGATCAGGCTGGATAGGAGAGAGAGGCTTGGTTCGAGAGTCAGGGAAGAGAGGAGAGAGAGGCTTCTTACGAGAGTCAGGCAAGACAGGATAGAGAGGTTTGGGAGGAGAGTCAGGCGGGACAGGAAAGAGAGGCTTAGGAGGAGAGTCAGGCTCAACAGGAGAGAGGCTTGGGAAGAGTGTAAGGCAAGACTGGAGAGAAAGGCTTCGGACGAGAGTCAGCCAGGAGAGGAGAGAGGGGCTTGAGACGAGAGTTAGATAGGACAGGAGAGAGAGGCTTGAAACGAGAGTCAGACAGGACAGCAGAGAGAGCCTTTCGACGAGAGTCATGCCGGAGAAGATAGAGAGGCTTAAGACGAGAGTCAGGTCGGAGCGAAGACATAGACTTGGGGCAAGAATTTAACCGAACAGCAGACGGAAGCTTGGGACGACACTCAGGCAGGACACGAGAGAGAGAGGCTTGGGACTAGAGTCAGGCAAGACAGAATAGAGAAGTTTCGGACGAGACTCAGGTATGAGAAGAGAGAGAGGCTTTGCACGAGAGTCAGGCAGAACATGAGAGAGAGGCTTAGGACGAGAGTCGGGAAGGACAGGAGAGAGAGGCTTGGGACGAGATTCAGGCTGGACAGGAGAGAGGCTTGGGATGAGAGTCAGGCAAGACAGGAGAGAGAGGCTTGGCAGGAGAGTCAGGTAGGGCAGGAGAAGTAGTCTTGTGACGAGAGTCAGGCCGGAAGGTAGAGAGAGGCTTGGGACGAGAGTACAAAAGCACAGGAAAGGGAGGCTTGGGACGAGAGTCAGGCTCTAGAGGAGATTGGGGCTGGGGACAAGAGCCAAGCAGGACAGGAGAGAAAGGTTTCAGATAAGAGTCAGGCAGGACAGGATAGAGAGGCTTGGGACGAGAGTCAGGCAAAAATGGAGAGAGTGGCTTGAGACGAGAGTCAGGCTGAAGAGGAGAGAGGCTTGGGAAGAGTCAGGTAAGAATGAAGAGATAGGCTTGGAACTAGAGTCAGGCAGGATAGGAGAGAGGGGCTTGGGGCGAGAGTTAGATAGGACAGGAAAGAGAGGCTTGGGACGAGAGTCAGACATTGCAGAAGAGATAGGCTTGCGAGTAGAGTCATGCCGGAGAGGATAAAGAGGCTTAGGACGAGACTCATTTCGGAGAAGAAAAATAGACTTGGGGCTAGAATCTAACCGGACAGGAGAGAGAGGCTTGGGACGAGAATCACTCAGGATAGGAGAGAGAGAAGCTTTGGACGAGAGTCAGACAAGACAGGAGAGAGAGGTTTGGGACGAGACTCAGGTATGAGATGAGAGGTACGCTTGGCACGAGAGTTAGACTGGATAGGAGAGACAACCTTGGGACGAGAGCAAGGGAGGAATGGAGAGAGAGGCTTGGGACGATACTCAGGCAGGAGAGGAGAGAGAGGCTTGGGACGAGAGTCAGGCTGGATAGGAGAGAGAGGCTTGGTTCGAGAGTAAGGCAAGACAGTAGGGAGAGGCCTGGGAAAAGAATCAGGCAGGGCAGGAGAGAGAGGCGTGGAACGAGAGTCAGGCAGGATAGGTGAGAGAGGCTTGTGACGAGAGTGAGGCAGGACAGGAGGGAGACGCTTGGGAAGAGAGTCAGGCAGTGCAGGAGAGAGAGGCTTGGGACGAGAGTCAGGCAGTGCAGGAGAGAGAGGCTTGGGACGAGAGTCAGGCAGGATAAGAGAGAGAGGCTTGGGACTAGAGTCAGACAGGACCGGAGAAAGATGCTTGGGACGAGAGTCAGTTAGGACAGGAGAGAGAGGATTGGCACGAGAGTCAGGCAAGACAGGAGAGAGAGGCTTGGGACGAGAGTCAGGCAGGATATGAGAGAGAGGCTTGGTTCGAGAGAAAGGCAAGACAGTAGGGAGAGGCTTGGGACAAGAATCAAGCAGGACAGGAGAGAGAGGCTTGAGACGAGAGTCAGGAAGGACAGGAGAAAGAAGATTAGGACGAGAGTCAGGCACCACAGGAGAGAGAGGCTTAGGACGAGAGTCACGCAAAACAGGAGAGAGAGGCTTTGTACGAGTGTGCCATGACAGGAGAGAGAGGCTTAGGACGCGAGTCAGGCAGGATAGGAGAGAGAGGCTTGGGGCGAGAGTTACACAGGACATGAGAGAGGGCTTGGGACGAGAGTCAGACAGGGCAGGAGAGAGAGGCTTGCAATGAGAGTCATGCCGGAGAGGATAGAGAGGCTTAGGACGATAGTCAGATCGACGGGAAAGATATATTTGGGGCAAGAATCTAACCAAACAGGAGAAAGAGGATGGGGAGGAGAGTCAGTCATGACACGAGAGAGAAAAAGGCTTGGGACGAGACAGAAGAGAGAGGTTTGGGATGAGAGTGAGGCAGGACAGCAGAGATTGGCTTAGGACGAGAGTGAGGAAGGATAGGAGAGAAAGGCTTGGGACTAGAGTCAGACAGAACACGAGAGAGATGACTGGGACGAGAGTCAGTCAGGACAGGAGAGAGAGGTATGCGACGAGAGTTAGGCAGGACAGGAGGGAGAGGCTTGGGACGATAGTCAGGCAGTGCAGGAGAGAGAGGCTTGGGACGAGAATGAGGCAGGACATTAGGGAGACGCTTGGGAAGAGAGTCAGGCAGTGCAGGAGAGAGAGGCTTGGGACGAGAGTCATGCTGGACAGGAGAGAGAAGCTTGGGACGAGAGTCAGGCTTGACCTGAGAGAAAAGCTTGGGACGAGAGTCAGGCAGGATAAGAGAGAGAGGCTTGGGACTAGAGTCATACAGGACAGGAGAGTGATGCTTGTGACGAGAGTCAGTCAGGACAGGAGAGAGAGGCTTTGGACGAGTCTGGCATGACAGGAGAGAGAGGCTTAGGACGAGAGTCAGGCTGGACAGGAGAGAGAGGCGTGGGACGAGAGTCAGGCAGGATAGGAGAGAGAGGCTTGGGCGAGAGTTACACAGGAAATGAGCGAGTGGCTTGGGACGAGAGTCAGACAGGGTAGGAGAGAGAGGCTTGCAACGAGAGTCATGCCGGAGAGGATAGAGAGGCTTAGGACGATAGTCAGATCGACGGGAAACATATATTTGGGGCAAGAATCTAACCAAACAGGAGAAAGAGGATGGGGAGGAGAGTCAGTCAGGACACGAGAGAGAGAATGGCTTGGGACGAGACAGGAGAGAGAGGTTTGGGATGAGAGTCAGGCAAGACAGGAGAGACTGGCTTAGGACGAGAGTCAGGCAGGATAGGAGAGAAAGGCTTGGGAATAGAGTCAGACAGGACAGGAGAGAGATGCTTGGGACGAGAGTCAATCAGAACAGGAGAGAGAGGCTTGGGACGAGATTCATGCTGGACAGGAGAGAAAGGCTTGGGACGAGAGTCACGCTTGAACGTAGAGAGAGGCTTGGGACGAGAGTCAGGCAGGATAAGAGAGAAAGGCTTGGGACTACAGTCAAACAGGACAGGAGAGAGATGCTTGGGACGAGAGTCAGTCAGGACAGGAGAGAGAGGCTTGGCACGAGAGTCAGGCAAGACAGGAGAGAGAGGCTTGGGACGAGAGTCAGGCAGGATATGAGAAAGAGGCTTGGTTCGAGAGAATGGCAAGACAGTACGGAGAGGCTTGGGACAAGAATCAGGCAGGAGAGGATTGAGAGGCTTGGGACGAGAGTCAGGCAGGACAGGAGAAAGAAGCTTGGGACAAGACTCAAGGACCACATGAGAGGCTTAGGACGAGACTCAGGCAAGTCAGGAGAGAGAGGCTTTGGACGAGTGTGGCATGACAGGAGAGAGAGGCTTCGGACGAGAGTCAGGCTGGACAGGACAGAGAGGCGTGGGACGAGAGTCAGGCAGGATAGGAGAGAGAGGCTTGGGGTGAGAGTTACACAGGACATGAGAGAAAGGCTTGGGACGAGAGTCAGACTGGGCAGGAGAGAGAGGCTTGCAACGAGAGTCATGCCGGAGAGGATAGAGAGGCTTAGGACGATAGTCAGATCGACGGGAAAAATAAATTTGGGGCAAGAATATAACCAAACTGGAGAAAGAGGATAGGGAGGAGAGTCAGTCAGGACACGAGAGAGAAAAAGGCTTGGGACGAGACAGAAGAGAGAGGTTTGGGATGAGAGTCAGGCAAGACAGGAGAGAGTGGCTGAGGACGAGAGTCAGGCAGGATAAGAGAGAAAGGCTTGGGACTAGAGTCAGACAGAACAGGAGAGAGATGCTTGGGAAGAGAGTCAGTCAGGACAGGAGAGAGAGGCTTGCGACCAGAGTGAGGCAGGAGACGAGGGAGACGCTTGGGACGAGAGTCAGGCAGTGCAGGAGAGAGGCTTGGGATGAGAGTGAGGCAGGACAGGAGAGAGACGCTTGGGACGAGAGTAGGCAGTGCAGGAGAGAGAGGCCGGGGACGAGAGTCAGGCTTGACCAAAGAGAAAAGCTTGGGACGAGAGTCAGGCAGGATAATAGAGAAAGGCTTGGGACTAGAGTCAGACAGAACAGGAGAGAGATGCTTGGGAAGAGAGTCAGTCAGGACAGGAGAGAGAGGCTTGCGACCAGAGTGAGGCAGGACACGAGGGAGACGCTTGGGACGAGAGTCAGGCAGTGCAGGAGAGAGAGGCTTGGGATGAGAGTGAGGCAGGACAGGAGAGAGACGCTTGGGACGAGAGTAGGCAGTGCAGGAGAGAGAGGCCGGGGACGAGAGTCAGGCTTGACCAAAGAGAAAAGCTTGGGACGAGAGTCAGGCAGGAGAGGAGAGAGAGGCTTGGGGTGAGAGTTACACAGGACATGAGAGAAAGGCTTGGGACGAGAGTCAGACTGGGCAGGAGAGAGAGGCTTACAACGAGAGTCATGCCGGAGAAGATAGAGAGGCTTAGGACGATAGTCAGATCGACGGGAAAGATATATTTGGGGCAAGAATCTAACCAAACAGGAGAAAGAGGATGGGGAGGAGAGTCAGTCAGGACACGAGAGAGAGAAAGGCTTGGGACGAGACAGGAGAGAGAGGTTTGGGATGAGAGTCTGGCAGGACAGGAGAGAGTGGCTTAGGACAAGAGTCAGGCATGATAGGAGAGAAAGGCTTGGGACTAGAGTCAGACCGGACAGGAGAGAGATGCTTGTGACGAGAGTCAGTCAGGACAGGAGAGAGAGGCCTGCGACGAGAGTGAGGCAGGACAGGAGGGAGACGCTTGTGACGAGAGTCAGGCAGTGCAGGAGAGAGAGGCTTGGGACGAGGGTGAGGCAGGAGAGGAGGGAGACGCTTGGGACGAGAGTCAGGCAGTGCAGGAGAGAGAGGCTTGGGACGAGAGTCATGCTGGACAGGAGAAAGAGGCTTGGGACGAGAGTCAGGCTTGAACGGAGAGAGAGGCTTAGGACGAGATTCAGGCAGGATAAGAGAGAGAGGCTTGGGACTAGAGTCAGACAGGACAGGAGAGAGATGCTTGGGACGAGAGTCAGTCAGGACAGGAGAGAGAGGCTTTGGACGAGTCTGGCATGACAGGAGATAGAGGCTTAAGACGAGAGTCAGGCGGGACCGGAGAGAGAGGCGTGGGACGAGAGTCAGGCAGGATAGGAGAGAGAGGCTTAGGACGAGAGTCATGCTGGACAAGAGAGAGAGGCTTGGGACGAGAGTCACGCTTGACCGCAGAGAGAGGCTTAGGACGAGAGTCAGGCAGGATAAGAGAGAGAGACTTGGGACTATAATCATATAGGACAGGAGAGAGATGCTTGGGACGAGAGTCAGTCAGGACAGGAGAGAGAGGCTTGGCACAAGAGTCAGGCAAGACAGGAGAGAGAGGCTTGGGACGAGAGTCAGGCAGGATATGAGAGAGAGGCTTGGTTCGAGAGAATGTCAAGCCAGTACGGAGATGCTTGGGACAAGAATCACGTAGGACAGGAGAGAGAGGCTTGGAACGAGAGTCAGGCAGGACAGGAGAAAGAAGCTTGGGACGAGAGTTAAGCACCACATGAGAGAGAGGCTTGGGACGAGAGTCAGGCAAGACAGGAGAGAAAGGCTTTGGACGAGTCTGGCATGACAGGAGAGAGAGGCTTAGGACGAGAGTCAGGCTGGACAGGAGACAGAGGCGTGGGACGAGAGTCAGGCAGGATAGGAGAGAGAGGCTTGGGGTGAGAGTTACACAGGACATGAGAGAAAGGCTTGGGACGAGAGTCAGACTGGGCAGGAGAGAGAGGCTTACAACGAGAGTCATGCCGGAGAGGATAGAGAGGCTTAGGACGATAGTCAGATCGACGGGAAAGATATATTTGTGGCAAGAATCTAACCAAACAGGAGAAAGAGGATGGGGAGGAGAGTCAGTCAGGACACGAGAGAGAGAAAGGCTTGGGACGAGACAGGAGAGAGAGGTTTGAGATGAGAGTCTGGCAGGACAGGAGAGAGTGGCTTAGGACAAGAGTCAGGCATGATAGGAGAGAAAGGCTTGGGACTAGAGTCAGACCGGACAGGAGAGAGATGCTTGTGACGAGAGTCAGTCAGGACAGGAGAGAGAGGCTTGCGACGAGAGTGAGGCAGGACAGAGAGGAGCGCTTGGACGAGAGTCAGGCAGGCAGGAGAGAGAGCTTGGGACGAGAGTGAGGCGGAGAGGAGGGAGACGCTTGGACGAGAGTCAGGCAGTGCAGGAGAGAGAGGCTTGGGACGAGAGTCATGCTGGACAGGAGAGAGGTTGGGACGAGAGAGGCTTGAGACGGAGAGAGAGCTTAGGACGAGATTCAGGCAGGATAGAGAGAGAGGCTTGGGACTAGATCAGACAGGACAGGAGAGAGATGCTTGGACGAGAGTCAGTCAGGACAGGAGAGAGAGGCTTGGACGAGTGCAGAAGAGATTGCAAGACGAGAGAGTCAGGCGGGACGGAGAGAGAGCTGGGACGAGAGTCAGTCAGGAAGGAGAGAGAGGCTTGGACAGAGTCATGCTGACAATGAGGAGAGGCTTGGGACAGTCAGCTTGACCGCAGAGAGAGGCTTCGGACGAGAGTCAGGCAGGATAAGAGAGAGAGGCTTGGGACTAGACTCAGACAGGACAGGAGAGAGATCCTAGGGACGAGAATCAGTCAGGACAGGGAGAGAGGGGCTTGGCACGAGAGTCAGGCAAGACATGAGAGAGAGGCTTGGGCCGAGAGTCAGGCAGGATATGAGAGAGAGAGTCTTGGTTCGAGAGAGAGAAAAGACAGTAGGGAGAGGCTTGGGACAAGAATCAGGCAGGACAGGAGAGAGAGGCTTGGGACGAGAGTCAGGCTTGACCGTAGAGAGAGCTTGGAGAGGTCAGGCAGGATAAGAGATAGAGGCTTGGGACGAGAGTCAGACAGGACAGGAGAGTGATGTTTGGGACGAGAGTCAGTCAGGATAGGAGAGAGAGGCTTTGGACGAGTCTGGCATGACACGAGAGAGAGGCTTAGGACGAGAGTCAGGCTGGACAGGAGACAGAGGCGTGCGACGAGAGTCAGGCAGGATAGGAGAGAGAGGCTTGGGGCGAGAGTTACACAGGACATGAGAGAGAGGCTTGGGACGAGAGTCACACAGGGCAGAAGAGAGAGGCTTGCAACGAGACTCATGCCGGAGAGGATAGAGAGGCTTAGGACGATAGTCAGATCGACTGGAAAGATATATATGGGGCAAGAATCTAAACAAACAGGAGAAAGAGGATGGGGAAGAGAGTCAGTCAGGACACGAGAGAGAGAAAGGCTTGGGACGTGACAGGAGAGAGAGGTTTGGGATTAGAGTCTGGAAGGACAGGAGAGAGTGGCTTATGGCGAGACTCAGGCAGCAAAGGAGGGAAAGGCTTGGGACTAGAGTCAGACAGGACAGGAGAGAGATGCTTTGGGACGAGAGTCAGTCAGGGTAGGAGAGAGAGGCTTTGGACGAGTCTGGCATGACAGGAGAGAGAGGCTTAGGACAAGAGTCAGGCTGGACAGGAGAGACAGGCTTGGGACGAGAGTCAGGCTTGACCGCAGAGAGAGGCTTCGGACGAGAGTCAGGCAGGATAAGAGAGAGAGGCTTGGGACTAGACTCAGACAGGACAGGAGAGAGATGCTAGGGACGAGAATCAGTCAGGACAGGAGAGAGGGGCTTGGCACGAGAGTCAGGCAAGACATGAGAGAGAGGCTTGGGCCGAGAGTCAGGCAGGATATGAGAGAGAGGCTTGGTTCGAGAGAGAGAAAAGACAGTAGGGAGAGGCTTGGGACAAGAATCAGGCAGGACAGGAGAGAGAGGCTTGGGACGAGAGTCAGGCTTGACCGTAGAGAGAGGCTTGGGACGAGAGTCAGGCAGGATAAGAGAGAGAGGCTTGGGACGAGAGTCAGACAGGACAGGAGAGTGATGTTTGGGACGAGAGTCAGTCAGGATAGGAGAGAGAGGCTTTGGACGAGTCTGGCATGCCACGAGAGAGAGGCTTAGGACGAGAGTCAGGCTGGACAGGAGACAGAGGCGTGGGACGAGAGTCAGGCAGGATAGGAGAGAGAGGCTTGGGGCGAGAGTTACACAGGACATGAGAGAGAGTCTTGGAACGAGATTCAGACAGGGCAGGAGAGAGAGGCTTGCAACGAGAGTCATGCCGGAGAGGATGGAGAGTCTTAGGACGATAGTCAGATCGACGGGAAAGATATAATTGGGGCAAGAATCTAACCAAACAGGAGAAACAGGATGGGGAGGAGAGTCAGTCAGGACACTAGAGAGAGAAAGGCTTGGGACGAGACAGGAGAGAGAGGTTTGAGATGAGAGTCAGGCAGGACAGGAGAGAGTGGCCTCGGACGAGAGTCAGTCAGGACAGGAGAGAGAGGCTTGCGACGAGAGTGAGGCAGGACGGGAGGGAGACGCTTGGGACGATAGTCAGGCAGTGCAGGAGAGAGATGCTTGGGACGAGAGTGAGGCAGGACAGGAGGGAGACGCTTGTGACGAGAGTCAGGCAGTGCAGGAGAGAGAGGCTTGGGACGAGAGTCATGCTGGACAGGAGAGAGAGGCTTGGGACGAGAGTCAGGCTTGACCGGCGAGAGAGGCTTCGGACTAGAGTCAGGCAGGATAAGAGAGAGAGGCTTGGGACTAGACTCAGACAGGACAGGAGAGAGATGCTAGGGACGAGAATCAGTCAGGACAGGAGAGAGGGGCTTGGCACGAGAGTCAGGCAAGACATGAGAGAGAGGCTTGGGCCGAGAGTCAGGCAGGATATGAGAGAGAGGCTTGGTTCGAGAGAAAGACAAGACAGTAGGGAGAGGCTTGGGACAAGAATCAGGCAGGACAGGAGAGAGAGGCTTGGGACGAGAGTCAGAGAGGACAGGAGAGTGATGTTTGGGACGAGAGTCAGTCAGGACACGAGAGAGAGGCTTTGGACGAGTCTGGCATGACAGGAGAGAGAGGCTTACGACGAGAGTCAGGCTGGACAGGAGAGAGAGGCGTGGGACGAGAGTCAGGCAGGATAGGAGAGAGAGGCTTGGGACTAGAGTCAGACAGGACAGGAGAGAGATGCTTGGGACGAGAGTCAGTCAGGACAAGGAGAGAGAGGCTTGTCACGAGAGTCAGGCAAGACAGAAGAGAGGGGCTTGGGACGAGAATCAGGCAGGATATGATAGAGACAGTAGGAAGAGGCTTGGTACAAGAATCAGGCACCACATGAGAGAGAGGCTTGGGACGACACTCTGGCAAGACAGAAGAGAGAGGCTTTGGACGAGTCTGGCATGACAGGAGAGATAGGCTTAGGACGAGAGTCGGGCTGGACAGGAGAGAGAGGCGTGGGACGAGAGTCAGGCAGGAGAGGAGAGATAATCTTGTGGCGAGAGTTACACAGGACATGAGAGAGAGGCTTGGGACGAGAGTCAGACAGGGCAGGAGAGAGAGGCTTGCAACGAGAGTCATGCCGGAGAGGATAGAGAGGCTTAGGCCGATAGTCAGATCGACGGGAAAGATATATTTGGGGCACGAATCTAACCAAACAGGAGAAAGAGGATGGGGAGGAGAGTCAGTCAGGACACGAGAAAGAGAAAGGCTTGGGACGAGACAGTAGAGAGAGGTTTGGGATGAGAGTCAGGCAGGACAGGCGAGAGTGGCTTAGGACGAGACTCAGGCAGGATAGGAGAGAAAGGCTTGGGACTAGAGTCAGACAGAACAGGAGAGAGATGCTTGAGACGAGAGTTAGTCAGGACAGGAGAGAGAGGCTTGCGACGAGAGTGAGGAAGGACAGGAGGGAGACGCTTGGGATAAGAGTCAGGCAGTGCAGGAGAGAGAGGCTTGGGACGAGAGTCATGCTGGAAAGGAGAGAGAGGCTTGGGACGAGAGTCAGGCTTGACCGGAGAGAGAGGCTTGGGACGAGAGTCAGGCAGGATAAGAGAGAGAGGCTTGGGACTAGAGTCAGACAGGACAGGAGAGAGATGCTTGGGACGAGAGTCAGTCAGGACAAGGAGAGAGAGGCTTGTCACGAGAGAGAGGCAAGACAGAAGAGAGGGGCTTGGGACGAGAATCAGGCAGGATATGATAGAGACAGTAGGAAGAGGCTTGGTACAAGAATCAGGCACCACATGAGAGAGAGGTTTGGGACGACACTCTGGCAAGATAGAAGAAAGAGGCTTTGGACGAGTCTGGCATGACAGGAGAGATAGGCTTAGGACGAGAGTCAGGCTGGACAGGAGAGAGAGGTGTGGGACGAGAGTCAGGCAGGAGAGGAGAGAGAATCTTTTGGCGAGGGTTACACAGGACATGAGAGAGAGGCTTGGGACGAGAGTCAGACAGGGCAAGAGAGAGAGGCTTGCAACGAGAGTCATGCCGGAGAGGATAGAGAGGCTTAGGACGATAGTCAGATCGACGGGAAAGATATATTTGGGGCAAGAATCTAACCAAACAGGAGAAAGAGGTTGGGGAGGAGAGTCATTCAGGACACGAGAGAGAGAAAGGCTTGGGACGAGACAGGAGGGAGAGGTTTCGGATGAGAGTCTGACAAGACAGGAGAGAGTGGCTTAGGACGAGAGTCACCCAGGATAGGAGAGAAAGGCTTGGGACTAGAGTCAGACAGGACGGGAGAGAGATGCTTGGGGCGAGAGTCAGTCAGGAGAGGAGAGAGAGGCTTGCGACGAGAATGAGGCAGGACTGGAGGGAGAAGCTTGGGACGAGAGTCAGGCAGTGCAGGATAGAGAGGCGTGGGACGAGAGTGAGGCAGGACAGGAGGGAGACGCTTGGGACGAGAGTCAGGAAGTGCAGGAGAGAGAGGCTTGTGAGGAGAGTCATGCTGGACAGGAGAGAGAGGCTTGGGACGAGAGTCACGCTTGACCGGAGAGAGAGGCTTGGGACGAGAGTCAGGCAGGATAAGAGAGAGAGGCTTGGGACTAGAGTCGGACACGACAGAAGAGACATGCTTGGGACGAGAGTCAGTCAGGACAGGAGAGAGAGGCTTGGGACGAGAGTCAGGCAAGACAGGAGAGAGAGGCTTGGGACGAGAGTAAGGCAGGATATGAGAGATAGAGGCTTGGTTCCAGAGAAAGGCAAGACAGTAGGGAGAGGCTTGGTACAAGAATTAGGCAGGACAGGAGATAGAGGCTTGGAACGAGAGACAGGCAGGACAGGAGAAAGAAGCTTGGGACGAGAGTCAGGCACCACATGAGAGAGAGGCTTGTGACGACACTCAGGCAAGACAGGAGAGAGAGGCTTTGGACGAGTCTGGCATGACAGGAGAGAGAGGCTTAGGACGAGAGTCAGGCTGGACAGGAGAGAGAGGCGTGGGACGAGAGTCAGACAGGATAGGAGAGAGAGTCTTGGGGCGAGACTTACACAGGACATGAGAGAGAGGCTTGGGACGAGAGTCAAACAGGGAAGGAGAGAGAGGCTTGCAACGAGAGTCATGCCGGAGAGGGTAGAGAGGCTTAGGACGATAGTCAGATCGACGGGAAAGATATATTTGGGGCAAGAATCTAACCAAAAAGGAGAAAGAGGATGGGGAGGAGAGTCAATCAGGACACGAGAGAGAGAAAGGCTTGGGACGAGACAGGAGAGAGAGGTTTGTGATGAGAGTCAGGCAGGACAGGAGAGAGTGGCTTAGGACGAGAGTCAGGCAGGATAGGAGAGAAAGGCTTGGGACTAGAGTCAGACAGAACAGAAGAGAGATGCTTGTGACGAGAGTCAGTCAGGACAGGAGAGAGAGGCTTGCGACGAGAGTGAGGCAGGACTGGAGGGAGACGCTTGGGACGAGAGTCAGGCAGTGCAGGAGAGAGAGGCTTGGGACGAGAGTGAGGCAGGACAGGAGGGAGACGCTTGGGATGAGAGTCAGGCAGAGCAGGAGAGAGAGGCTTGGGACGAGAGTCACGCTTGACCGGAGAGAGAGGCTTGGGACGAGAGTCAGGCAGGACAAGAGAGAGAGGCTTGGGACTAGAGTCAGACACGACAGGAGAGAGATGCTTGGGACGAGAGTCAGTCAGGACAGGAGAGAGAGGCTTGGGACGAGAGTCAGGCAAGACAGGAGAGAGAGGCTTGGGACGAGAGTCAGGCAGTATATGAGAGAGAGGCTTGGTTCGAGAGAAAGGCAAGACAGTAGCGAGATTCTTGGAACAAGAATTAGGCAGGACAGGAGAGAGAGGCTTGGGACGAGAGTCAGACAGAACAGGAGAGTGATGCTTGGGACGAGAGTCAATCAGGACATGTGATAGAGGCTTTGGACGAGTCTGCCATGACAGGAGAGAAAGGCTTAGGACTAGAGTCAGACAGGACAGGAGAGAGATGCTTGGGACGAGAGTCAGTCAGGACAAGAGAGAGAGGCTTGCGACGAGAGTGAGGCAGGACAGGAGGGAGACGCTTGGGACGAGAGTCAGGCAGTGCAGGAGAGAGAGGCTTGGGACGAGAGTGAGGCAGGACATAAGGGAGACGCTTGGTACGAGACACAGGCAGTGCAGGAGAGAGAGGCTTGGGACAAGAATCAGGCAAGACAAGAGAGATAGGTTTCGGACAAGAATCAGGCAGGACAGGAGAGAGAGGCTTGGGACGAGAGTCAGGCAGGATAGGAGAAAGAAGCTTGGGACGAGAGTCAGGCACCACAGGAGAGAGAGGCTTGGGACAAGAGTCATTCAAGACAGGAGAGAGAGGCTTTGGACGAGTCTGGCATGACAGGAGAAATAGGCTTATGACGAGAGTCAGGCTGGACAGGAGAGAGAGGCGTGGGACGAGAGTCAGGCAGGATAGGAGAGAGAGGCTTGGGGCGAGAGTTACAGAGGACATGAGAGAGAGGCTTGGGACGAGAGTCAGACAGGGCAGGAGAGAGAGGCTTGCAACGAGAGTCATGCCGGAGAGGATAGAGAGGCTTAGGACGATAGTCAGATCGACGGGAAAGATATATTTGGGGCAAGAATCTAACCAAACAGGAGAAAGAGGATGGGGAGGAGAGTCAGTCAGGACACGAGAGAGAGAAAGGCTTGGGACGAGACAGGAGAGAGAGGTTTGGGATGAGAGTCAGGCAGGACTGGCGAGAGTGGCTTAGGACGAGACTCAGGCAGGATAGGAGAGAAAGGCTTGGGACTAGAGTCAGACAGAACAGGAGAGAGATGCTTGGGACGAGAGTCAGTCAGGACAGGAGAAAGAGGCTTGCGACGAGAGTGAGGAAGGACAGGAGGGAGACGCTTGGGATAAGAGTCAGGTAGTGCAGGAGAGAGAGGCTTGGGACGAGAGTCATGCTGGAAAGGAGAGAGAGGCTTGGGACGAGAGTCAGTCAGGACAGGAGAGAGAGGCTTGGCACGAGAGTCAGGCAGGATAAGAGAGAGAGGTTTGGGACTAGAGTCAGACAGGACAGGAGAGAGATGCTTGGGACGAGAGTCAGTCAGGACAAGGAGAGAGAGGCTTGTCACGAGAGTCAGGCAAGACAGAAGAGAGGGGCTTGCGACGAGAATCAGGCAGGATATGATAGAGACAGTAGGAAGAGGCTTGGTACAAGAATCAGGCACCACATAAGAGAGAGGCTTGGGACGACACTCTGGCAAGACAGAAGAGAGAGGCTTTGGACGAGTCTGGCATGACAGGAGAGATAGGCTTAGGACGAGAGTCAGGCTGGACAGGAGAGAGAGGCGTGGGACGAGAGTCAGGCAGGAGAGGAGAGAGAAGCTAGGGGCGAGAGTTACACAGGACATGAGAGAGAGGCTTGGGACGAGAGTCAGGCAGTGCAGGAGAGAGAGGCTTGGGACGAGAGTGAGGCAGGACAGGAGGGAGACGCTTGGGACTAGAGTCAGGCAGTGAAGGAGAGAGAGGCTTGCGACGAGAGTGAGGCAGGACAGGAGGGATACGCTTAAGACGAGAGTCAGGCAGTGCAGGAGAGAGAGGCTTGGGACGAGAGTGAGGCAGGACAGGAGGGAGACGCTTGAGACAAGTGTCAGGAAGTGCAGGAGAGAGAGGCTTGGGAAGAGAGTCATGCTGGACAGGAGAGAGAGGCTTGGGACGAGAGTCAGTCAGGACAGGAGAGAGAGGCTTGGGACGAGAGTCAGGCAAGACAGGAGAGAGAGGCTTGGGACGAGAGTCAGGCAGTATATGAGAGAGAGACTTGGTTCGAGAGAAAGGCAAGACAGTAGCGAGATTCTTGGAACAAGAATTAGGCAGGACAGGAGAGAGAGGCTTGGGACGAGAGTCAGACAGAACAGGAGAGTGATGCTTGGGGCGAGAGTCAATCAGGACATGTGATAGAGGCTTTGGACGAATCTGCCATGACAGGAGAGAAAGGCTTAGGACTAGAGTCAGACAGGACAGGAGAGAGATGCTTGGGACGAGAGTCAGACTCTCGTTCCAGACCTCTCTCTCCAGTTCAGCCTGACTCTCTTCGCAAGACTCTCTCTCCTGTCCTGCATGACTCTCCTCCCAAGACTCTTTCCTCTCCTGCCTGAGTCTTGCCCAAGACTTCACTTTTCTTTCCGGCCTGACTCTCGTCCAAAGCCTCTCTCTCCTGTCTTACCTGACTCTCGTCCCAAACCTCTCTCTCGTGTTCAGCCTGATTCTCGCCACAGCATTCACTTTTATTTCCAGCTAGAATCTCGATCCAAGCCTCTCTCTCATGACCTGCTTGACTCTCGTCCCAAGCCTCTCTCTCCTGTCCTGCTTGCCTCTCGTCCCAAACCTCTCTCTCCTGTCCTGCCTTAGTCTCCTTACAACACTCTCTCTCCGCCCCTGCCTGACTATCGCCCCAGAATTCACTTTTCTTTCCGGACTGAATCTCGTCCCAATCCTCTCTCTCCTATCGCTCTTGACTCTCGTCCCAAGCCTCTCTCTCTTGTCTTGCCTGACTCTCGATCCAAGCCTCTCTCTCCTTTCCGGCCTGACTCTCGCCAAAGCCTCTCTCTCCTGTAGAGCTTGACTGTCGTCCCAAGCATCTCTCTTCTGTCCTGCCTGCCTCTCGTCGTAAGTCTCTCTCTCTCATGTTATGCCTCACTCTCGCCCCAGACTTCATTTGTCTTTCCCACCTGACTATCATCCCAAGCCTCTCTGTCCAATCCTACCTGACCTTCGTCCTAAGCCTCTTTCTCCTATCCTCCATGACTATCGTCCCAAACCTCTCTCACTTGTCTTTCCTGACTCTCGTCCCAAGCCTCTCTCTCCTGTCTTCCCTGATTTTCGTCACAAGACTCTCTCTCCTGTCCTGCCTGACTCTCGCCAACCAAGCCTCTCTCTCTTGTCCTGCTTGACTTTCGTTCCATGCCTAACTCTCCAGTTCAGCCTGACTCTCGTCCCAAGACTCTCTCTCCTGTCCTCCCTGACTCTCCCCCCAAGACTCTCTCCTCTCCTGCCTGAGTCTCGCCCAAGACTTCACTTTTCTTTCCGGCCTGAATCTCGTCCAAAGCCTCTCTCTCCTGTCTTACCTGACTCGTCACAAACCTCTCTCTCGTGTTCAGCCTGATTCTCGCCACAGCATTCACTTTTATTTCCAGCTAGAATCTCGATCCAAGCCTCTCTCTCATGACCTGCTTGACTCTCGTCCCAAGCCTCTCTCTCCTGTCCTGCTTGCCTCTCGTCCCAAACCTCTCTCTCCTGTCCTGCCTTAGTCTCCTTACAACACTCTCTCTCCGCTCCTGCCTGACTATCGCCCCAGAATTCACTTTTCTTTCCGGACTGAATCTCGTCCCAATCCTCTCTCTCCTATCGCTCTTGACTCTCGTCCCAAGCCTCTCTCTCTTGTCTTGCCTGACTCTCCATGCAAGCCCCTCTCTCCTGTTCAGCCTGAGTCTCGCCAAAGCCTCTCTCTCCTGTAGAGCTTGAATGTCATCCCAAGTATCTCTCTCCTTTCCTGCCTGCCTCTCGTCGTAAGTCTCTCTCTCTCATGTCATGCCTCACTCTCGCCCCAGACTTCATTTGTCTTTCCCACCTGATTATCATCCCAAGACTCTCTGTCCAATCCTGCCTGACCTTCGTCCTAGGCCTCTTTCTCCTATCCTCCCTGACTCTCGTCCCAAACCTTTCTCACTTGTCTTTCCTGACTCTCGTCCTAAGCCTCTCTCTCCTGTCTTCCCTGATTCTCGTCACAAGACTCTCTCTCCTGTCCTGCCTGACTCTCGCCAACCAAGCCTCTCTCTCCTGTCCTGCTTGACTTTCGTTCCATGCCTAACTCTCCAGTTCAGCATGACTTTCGTCCCAAGACTCTCTCTCCTGTCCTGCCTGACTCTCCTCCCAAGACTCTCTCCTCTCCTGCTTGAGTCTCGCCCAAGACTTCACTTTTCTTTCCGGCCTGAATCTCGTCCAAAGCCTCTCTCTCCTGTCTTACCTGACTCGTCACAAACCTCTCTCTCGTGTTCAGCCTGATTCTCGCCACAGCATTCACTTTTATTTCCAGATAGAATCTCGATCCAAGCCTCTCTCTCATGACCTGCTTGACTCTCGTCCCAAGCCTCTCTCTCCTGTCCTGCTTGTCTCTGGTCCCAAACCTCTCTCTCCTGTCCTGCCTTAGTCTCCTTACAACACTCTCTCTCCGCCCCTGCCTGACTATCGCCCCAGAATTCACTTTTCTTTCCGGACTGAATCTCGTCCCAATCCTCTCTCTCCTATCGCTCTTGACTCTCGTCCCAAGCCTCTCTCTCTTGTCTTGCCTGACTCTCCATGCAAGCCTCTCTCTCCTGTTCAGCCTGAGTCTCGCCAAAGCCTCTCTCTCCTGTAGAGCTTGAATGTCATCCCAAGTATCTCTCTCCTTTCCTGCCTGACTCTCGTCCTAAGCCTCTCTCCTCTCCTGCCTCATTCTCGCCACAGACTTCATTTGTCTTTCCCACCTGACTCTCATCCTAAGCCTCTGCGTCCAGTCCTGCCTGACCTTCGTCCTAAGCCTCTGTCTTCTGTCCTCCCTGACTCTCGTCCCAAACCTCTCTCACTTGTCTTGCCTGACTCTCGTCACAAGACTCTCTCTCCTGCACTCCCTGATTCTCGTCACAAAACTCTCTCTCCTGCCCAGCTTGACTCTCGTAACAAACCCCTCTTCTCTGTCCTGCCTGACTCTCGCCCCCAAGCCTCTCGCTCCTATCCTGCATGACTCTCGTTCCAGACCTCTCTCTCCAGTTCAGCCTGACTCTCTTCGCAAGACTCTCTCTCCTGTCCTGCATGACTCTCCTCCCAAGACTATTTCCTCTCCTGCCTGAGTCTTGCTCAAGACTTCACTTTTCTTTCCCGCCTGACTCTCGTCCAAAGCCTCTCTCTCCTGTCTTACCTGACTCTCGTCCCAAACCTCTCTCCCGTGTTCAGCCTGATTCTCGCCACAGCATTCACTTTTATTTCCAGCTAGAATCTCGACCCAAGCCTCTCTCTCATGACCTGCTTGACTCTCGTCCCAAGCCTCTCTCTCCTGTCGTGCTTGCCTCTCGGCCCAAACCTCTCTCTCCTGTACTGCCTTAGTCTACTTACAACACTCTCTCTCCGCCCCTGCCTGACTATCGCCCCAGAATTCACTTTTCTTTCCGGACTGAATCTCGTCCCAATCCTCTCTCTCCTATCGCTCTTGACTCTCGTCCCAAGCCTCTCTCTCTTGTCTTGCCTGACTCTCGATCCAAGCCTCTCTCTCCTTTCCGGCCTGTCTCTCGCCAAAGCCTCTCTCTCCTGTAGAGCTTGACTGTCGTCCCAAAAATCTCTCTTCTGTCCTGCCTGCCTCTCGTCGTAAGTCTCTCTCTCTCATGTCATGCCTCACTCTCGCCCCAGACTTCATTTGTCTTTCCCACCTTACTATCAACCCAAGCCTCTCTGTCCAATCCTGCCTGACCTTCCTCCTAAGCCTCTTTCTCCTATCCTCCATGACTCTCGTCCCAAACCACTCTCACTTGTCTTGCCTGACTCTCGTCCCAAGCCTCTCTCTCCTGTCTTCCCTGATTTTCGTCACAAGACTCTCTCTCCTGTCCTGCCTGACTCTCTCCCCCAAGCCACTCTCTCCTGTCCTGCATGACTCTCGTTCCAAGACCTCTCTCTCCAGTTCAGCCTGACTCTCTTCGCAAGACTCTCTCTCCTGTCCTGCATGACTCTCCTCCCAAGACTCTTTCCTCTCCTGCTTGAGTCTCGCTCAAGACTTCACTTTTCTTTCCGCCTGACTCTCGTCCCAAAGCCTCTCTCTCCTGTCTTACCTGACTCGTCCCAAACCTCTCTCTCGTGTTAAGCCTGATTCTCGCCACAACATTCAATTTTATTTCCAGCTAGAATCTCGATCCAAGCCTCTCTCTCATGACCTGCTTGACTCTCGTCCCAAGCCTCTCTCTCCTGTCGTGCTTGCCTCTCGGCCCAAACCTCTCTCTCCTGTACTGCCTTAGTCTACTTAAAACACTCTCTCTCCGCCCCTGCCTGACTATCGCCCCAGAATTAACTTTTCTTTCCGGACTGAATCTCGTCCCAATCCTCTCTCTCCTATCGCTCTTGACTCTCATCCCAAGCCTCTCTCTCTTGTCTTGCCTGACTCTCCATTCAAGCCTCTCTCTCCTGTTCAGCCTGAGTTTCGCCAAAGCCTCTCTCTCCTGTAGAGCTTGAATGTCATCCCAAGTATCTCTCTCCTTTCCTGCCTGACTCTCGTCCTAAGCCTCTCTCTCTCCTCTCCTGCCTCATTCTCGCCACAGACTTCATTTGTCTTTCCCACCTGACTCTCATCCTAAGCCTCTGCGTCCAGTCCTGCCTGACCTTCGTCCTAAGCCTCTGTCTTCTGTCATCCCTGACTCTCGTCCCAAACCTCTCTCACTTGTCTTGCCTGACTCTCGTCACAAGACTCTCTCTCCTGCACTCCCTGATTCTCGTCACAAAACTCTCTCTCCTGCCCAGCTTGACTCTCGTAACAAACCCCTCTTCTCTGTCCTGCCTGACTCTCGCCCCCAAGCCTCTCTCTCCTATCCTGCATGACTCTCGTTCCAGACCAATCTCTCCAGTTCAGCCTGACTCTCTTCGCAAGACTCTCTCTCCTGTCCTGCATGACTCTCTCTCCAAGACTCTTTCCTCTCCTGCCTGAGTCTTGCTCAAGACTTCACTTTTCTTTCCCGCCTGACTCTCGTCCCAAGCCTCTCTCTCCTGTCTTACCTGACTCTCGTCCCAAACCTCTCTCTCGTGTTCAGCCTGATTCTCGCCACAGCATTCACTTTTATTTCCAGCTAGAATCTCGATCCAAGCCTCTCTCTCATGACCTGCTTGACTCTCGTCCCAAGCCTCTCTCTCCTGTCCTGCTTGCCTCGTCCCAAACCTCTCTCTCCTGTCCTGCCTTAGTCTCCTTACAACACTCTCTCTCCGCCCCTGCCTGACTATCGCCCCAGAATTCACTTTTCTTTCCGGACTGAATCTCGTCCCAATCCTCTCTCTCCTATCGCTCTTGACTCTCGTCCCAAGCCTCTCTCTCTTGTCTTGCCTGACTCTCGATCCAAGCCTCTCTCTCCTTTCCGGCCTGACTCTCGCCAAAGCCTCTCTCTCCTGTAGAGCTTGACTGTCGTCCCAAGCATCTCTCTTCTGTCCTGCCTGCCTCTCGTCGTAAGTCTCTCTCTCTCATGTCATGCCTCACTCTCGCCCCAGACTTCATTTGTCTTTCCCACCTGATTATCATCCCAAGCCTCTCTGTCCAATCCTGCCTGACCTTCGTCCTAAGCCTCTTTCTCCTATCCTCCCTGACTCTCGTCCAAAACCTCTCTCACTTGTCTTTCCTGACTCTCGTCCTAAGCCTCTCTCTCCTGTCTTCCCTGATTTTCGTCACAAGACTCTCTCTCCTGTCCTGCCTGACTCTCGCCAACCAAGCCTCTCTCTCCTGTCCTGCTTGACTTTCGTTCCATGCCTAACTCTCCCGTTCAGCATGACTCTCGTCCCAAGACTCTCTCTCCTGTCCTGCCTGACTCTCCCCCCAAGACTCTCTCCTCTCCTGCTTGAGTCTCGCCCAAGACTTCACTTTTCTTTCCGGCCTGAATCTCGTCCAAAGCCTCTCTCTCCTGTCTTACCTGACTCGTCACAAACCTCTCTCTCGTGTTCAGCCTGATTCTCGCCACAGCATTCACTTTTATTTCCAGCTAGAATCTCGATCCAAGCCTCTCTCTCATGACCTGCTTGACTCTCGTCCCAAGCCTCTCTCTCCTGTCCTGCTTGCCTCTCGTCCCAAACCTCTCTCTCCTGTCCTGCCTTAGTCTCCTTACAACACTCTCTCTCCGCCCCTGCCTGACTATCGCCCCAGAATTCACTTTTCTTTCCGGACTGAATCTCGTCCCAATCCTCTCTCTCCTATCGCTCTTGACTCTCGTCCCAAGCCTCTCTCTCTTGTCTTGCCTGACTCTCGATCCAAGCCTCTCTCTCCTTTCCGGCCTGACTCTCGCCAAAGCCTCTCTCTCCTGTAGAGCTTGACTGTCGTCCCAAGCATCTCTCTTCTGTCCTGCCTGCCTCTCGTCGTAAGTCTCTCTCTCTCATGTTATGCCTCACTCTCGCCCCAGACTTCATTTGTCTTTCCCACCTGACTATCATCCCAAGCCTCTCTGTCCAATCCTGCCTGACCTTCGTCCTAAGCCTCTTTCTCCTATCCTCCATGACTATCGTCCCAAACCTCTCTCACTTGTCTTGCCTGACTCTCGTCCCAAGCCTCTCTCTCCTGTCTTCCCTGATTTTCGTCACAAGACTCTCTCTCCTGTCCTGCCTGACTCTCGCCAACCAAGCCTCTCTCTCCTGTCCTGCTTGACTTTCGTTCCATGCCTAACTCTCCAGTTCAGCCTGACTCTCGTCCCAAGACTCTCTCTCCTGTCCTCCCTGACTCTCCCCCCAAGACTCTCTCCTCTCCTGCCTGAGTCTCGCCCAAGACTTCACTTTTCTTTCCGGCCTGAATCTCGTCCAAAGCCTCTCTCTCCTGTCTTACCTGACTCGTCACAAACCTCTCTCTCGTGTTCAGCCTGATTCTCGCCACAGCATTCACTTTTATTTCCAGCTAGAATCTCGATCCAAGCCTTTCTCTCATGACCTGCTTGACTCTCGTCCCAAGCCTCTCTCTCCTGTCCTGCTTGCCTCTCGTCCCAAACCTCTCTCTCCTGTCCTGAGTTAGTCTCCTTACAACACTCTCTCTCCGCTCCTGCCTGACTATCGCCCCAGAATTCACTTTTCTTTCCGGACTGAATCTCGTCCCAATCCTCTCTCTCCTATCGCTCTTGACTCTCGTCCCAAGCCTCTCTCTCTTGTCTTGCCTGACTCTCCATGCAAGCCTCTCTCTCCTGTTCAGCCTGAGTCTCGCCAAAGCCTCTCTCTCCTGTAGAGCTTGAATGTCATCCCAAGCATCTCTCTTCTGTCCTGCCTGCCTCTCGTCGTAAGTCTCTCTCTCTCATGTCATGCCTCACTCTCGCCCCAGACTTCATTTGTCTTTCCCACCTGATTATCATCCCAAGACTCTCTGTCCAGTCCTGCCTGACCTTCGTCCAAACCTCTTTCTCCTATCCTCCCTGACTCTCGTCCCAAACCTCTCTCACTTGTCTTGCCTGACTCTCGTCCTAAGCCTCTCTCTCCTGTCTTCCCTGATTTTCGTCACAAGACTCTCTCTCCTGTCCTGCCTGACTCTCGCCAACCAAGCCTCTCTCTCCTGTCCTGCTTGACTTTCGTTCCATGCCTAACTCTCCCGTTCAGCCTGACTCTCGTCCCAAGACTCTCTCTCCTGTCCTGCCTGACTCTCCTCCCAAGACTCTCTCCTCTCCTGCTTGAGTCTCGCCCAAGACTTCACTTTTCTTTCCGGCCTGAATCTCGTCCATAGCCTCTCTCTACTGTCTTACCTGACTCGTCACAAACCTTTCTCTCGTGTTCAGCCTGATTCTCGCCACAGCATTCACTTTTATTTCCAGCTAGAATCTCGATCCAAGCCTCTCTCTCATGACCTGCTTGACTCTCGTCCCAAGCCTCTCTCTCCTGTCCTGCTTGTCTCTCGTCCCAAACCTCTCTCTCCTGTCCTGCCTTAGTCTCCTTACAACACTCTCTCTCCGCCCCTGCCTGACTATCGCCCCAGAATTCACTTTTCTTTCCGGACTGAATCTCGTCCCAATCCTCTCTCTCCTATCGCTCTTGACTCTCGTCCCAAGCCTCTCTCTCTTGTCTTGCCTGACTCTCGATCCAAGCCTCTCTCTCCTTTCCGGCCTGACTCTCGCCAAAGCCTCTCTCTCCTGTAGAGCTTGACTGTCGTCCCAAGCATCTCTCTTCTGTCCTGCCTGCCTCTCGTCGTAAGTCTCTCTCTCTCATGTTATGCCTCACTCTCGCCCCAGACTTCATTTGTCTTTCCCACCTGACTATCATCCCAAGCCTCTCTGTCCAATCCTGCCTGACCTTCGTCCTAAGCCTCTTTCTCCTATCCTCCATGACTATCGTCCCAAACCTCTCTCACTTGTCTTGCCTGACTCTCGTCCCAAGCCTCTCTCTCCTGTCTTCCCTGGTTTTCGTCACAAGACTCTCTCTCCTGTCCTGCCTGACTCTCGCCAACCAAGCCTCTCTCTCCTGTCCTCCTTGACTTTCGTTCCATGCCTAACTCTCCAGTTCAGCCTGACTCTCGTCCCAAGACTCTCTCTCCTGTCCTCCCTGACTCTCCCCCCAAGACTCTCTCATCTCCTGCCTGAGTCTCGCCCAAGACTTCACTTTTCTTTCCGGCCTGAATCTCGTCCAAAGCCTCTCTCTCCTGTCTTACCTGACTCGTCACAAACCTCTCTCTCGTGTTCAGCCTGATTCTCGCCACAGCATTCACTTTTATTTCCAGCTAGAATCTCGATCCAAGCCTCTCTCTCATGACCTGCTTGACTCTCGTCCCAAGCCTCTCTCTCCTGTCCTGCTTGCCTCTCGTCCCAAACCTCTCTCTCCTGTCCTGCCTTAGTCTCCTTACAACACTCTCTCTCCGCCCCTGCCTGACTATCGCCCCAGAATTCACTTTTCTTTCCGGACTGAATCTCGTCCCAATCCTCTCTCTCCTATCGCTCTTGACTCTCGTCCCAAGCCTCTCTCTCTTGTCTTGCCTGACTCTCCATGCAAGCCTCTCTCTCCTGTTCAGCCTGAGTCTCGCCAAAGCCTCTCTCTCCTGTAGAGCTTGAATGTCATCCCAAGCATATCTCTTCTGTCCTTCCTGCCTTTCGTCGTAAGTCTCTCTCTCTCATGTCATGCCTCACTCTCGCCCCAGACTTCATTTGTCTTTCCCACCTGATTATCATCCCAAGCCTCTCTGTCCAATCCTGCCTGACCTTCGTCCTAAGCCTCTTTCTCCTATCCTCCCTGACTCTCGTCCCAAACCTCTCTCACTTGTCTTGCCTGACTCTCGTCCTAAGCCTCTCTCTCCTGTCTTCCCTGATTTTCGTCACAAGACTCTCTCTCCTGTCCTGCCTGACTCTCGCCAACCAAGCCTCTCTCTCCTGTCCTGCTTGACTTTCGTTCCATGCCTAACTCTCCCGTTCAGCATGACTCTCGTCCCAAGACTCTCTCTCCTGTCCTGCCTGACTCTCCCCCCAAGACTCTCTCCTCTCCTGCTTGAGTCTCGCCCAAGACTTCACTTTTCTTTCCGGCCTGAATCTCGTCCAAAGCCTCTCTCTCCTGTCTTACCTGACTCGTAACAAACCTCTCTCTCGTGTTCAGCCTGATTCTCGCCACAACATTCACTTTTATTTCCAGCTAGAATCTCGATACAAGCCTCTCTCTCATGACCTGCTTGACTCTCGTCCCAAGCCTCTCTCTCCTGTCCTGCTTGTCTCTCGTCCCAAACCTCTCTCTCCTGTCCTGCCTTAGTCTCCTTACAACACTCTCTCTCCGCCCCTGCCTGACGATCGCCCCAGAATTCACTTTTCTTTCCGGACTGAATCTCGTCCCAATCCTCTTTCTCCTATCGCTCTTGACTCTCGTCCCAAGCCTCTCTCTCTTGTCTTGCCTGACTCTCGCCAAAGCCTCTCTCTCCTGTAGAACTTGACTGTCGTCCCAAGCATCTCTCTTCTGTCCTGCCTGCCTCTCGTCGTAAGTCTCTCTCTCTCATGTTATGCCTCACTCTCGCCCCAGACTTCATTTGTCTTTCCCACCTGACTATCATCCCAAGCCTCTCTGTCCAATCCTGCCTGACCTTCGTCCTAAGCCTCTTTCTCCTATCCTCCATGACTATCGTCCCAAACCTCTCTCACTTGTCTTGCCTGACTCTCGTCCCAAGCCTCTCTCTCCTGTCTTCCCTGATTTTCGTCACAAGACTCTCTCTCCTGTCCTGCCTGACTCTCGCCAACCAAGCCTCTCTCTCCTGTCCTGCTTGACTTTCGTTCCATGCCTAACTCTCCAGTTCAGCCTGACTCTCGTCCCAAGACTCTCTCTCCTGTCCTCCCTGACTCTCCCCCCAAGACTCTCTCCTCTCCTGCCTGAGTCTCGCCCAAGACTTCACTTTTCTTTCCGGCCTGAATCTCGTCCAAAGCCTCTCTTTCCTGTCTTACCTGACTCGTCACAAACCTCTCTCTCGTGTTCAGCCTGATTCTCGCCACAGCATTCATTTTTATTTCCAGCTAGAATCTCGATCCAAGCCTCTCTCTCATGACCTGCTTGACTCTCGTCCCAAGCCTCTCTCTCCTGTCCTGCTTGCCTCTCGTCCCAAACCTCTCTCTCCTGTCCTGAGTTAGTCTCCTTACAACACTCTCTCTCCGCCCCTGCCTGACTATCGCCCCAGAATTCACTTTTCTTTCCGGACTGAATCTCGTCCCAATCCTCTCTCTCCTATCGCTCTTGACTCTCGTCCCAAGCCTCTCTCTCTTGTCTTGCCTGACTCTCCATGCAAGCCTCTCTCTCCTGTTCAGCCTGAGTCTCGCCAAAGCCTCTCTCTCCTGTAGAGCTTGAATGTCATCCCAAGCATCTCTCTTCTGTCCTGCCTGCCTCTCGTCGTAAGTCTCTCTCTCTCATGTCATGCCTCACTCTCGCCCCAGACTTCATTTGTCTTTCCCACCTGATTATCATCCCAAGACTCTCTGTCCAGTCCTGCCTGACCTTCGTCCAAACCTCTTTCTCCTATCCTCCCTGACTCTCGTCCCAAACCTCTCTCACTTGTCTTGCCTGACTCTCGTCCTAAGCCTCTCTCTCCTGTCTTCCCTGATTTTCGTCACAAGACTCTCTCTCCTGTCCTGCCTGACTCTCGCCAACCAAGCCTCTCTCTCCTGTCCTGCTTGACTTTCGTTCCATGCCTAACTCTCCCGTTCAGCCTGACTCTCGTCCCAAGACTCTCTCTCCTGTCCTGCCTGACTCTCCTCCCAAGACTCTCTCCTCTCCTGCTTGAGTCTCGCCCAAGACTTCACTTTTCTTTCCGGCCTGAATCTCGTCCATAGCCTCTCTCTCCTGTCTTACCTGACTCGTCACAAACCTCTCTCTCGTGTTCAGCCTGATTCTCGCCACAGCATTCACTTTTATTTCCAGCTAGAATCTCGATCCAAGCCTCTCTCTCATGACCTGCTTGACTCTCGTCCCAAGCCTCTCTCTCCTGTCCTGCTTGTCCTCTCGTCCCAAACCTCTCTCTCCTGTCCTGCCTTAGTCTCCTTACAACACTCTCTCTCCGCCCCTGCCTGACTATCGCCCCAGAATTCACTTTTCTTTCCGGACTGAATCTCGTCCAAATCCTCTCTCTCCTATCGCTCTTGACTCTCGTCCCAAGCCTCTCTCTCTTGTCTTGCCTGACTCTCGATCCAAGCCTCTCTCTCCTTTCCGGCCTGACTCTCGCCAAAGCCTCTCTCTCCTGTAGAGCTTGACTGTCGTCCCAAGCATCTCTCTTCTGTCCTGCCTGCCTCTCGTCGTAAGTCTCTCTCTCTCATGTTATGCCTCACTCTCGCCCCAGACTTCATTTGTCTTTCCCACCTGACTATCATCCCAAGCCTCTCTGTCCAATCCTGCCTGACCTTCGTCCTAAGCCTCTTTCTCCTATCCTCCATGACTATCGTCCCAAACCTCTCTCACTTGTCTTGCCTGACTCTCGTCCCAAGCCTCTCTCTCCTGTCTTCCCTGGTTTTCGTCACAAGACTCTCTCTCCTGTCCTGCCTGACTCTCGCCAACCAAGCCTCTCTCTCCTGTCCTGCTTGACTTTCGTTCCATGCCTAACTCTCCAGTTCAGCCTGACTCTCGTCCCAAGACTCTCTCTCCTGTCCTCCCTGACTCTCCCCCCAAGACTCTCTCATCTCCTGCCTGAGTCTCGCCAAGACTTCACTTTTCTTTCCGGCCTGAATCTCGTCCAAGACTTCCTTTCCGGCCTGAATCTCGTCCAAAGCCTCTCTCTCCTGTCTTACCTGACTCGTCACAAACCTCTCTCTCGTGTTCAGCCTGATTCTCGCCACAGCATTCACTTTTATTTCCAGCTAGAATCTCGATCCAAGCCTCTCTCTCATGACCTGCTTGACTCTCGTCCCAAGCCTCTCTCTCCTGTCCTGCTTGCCTCTCGTCCCAAACCTCTCTCTCCTGTCCTGCCTTAGTCTCCTTACAACACTCTCTCTCCGCCCCTGCCTGACTATCGCCCCAGAATTCACTTTTCTTTCCGGACTGAATCTCGTCCCAATCCTCTCTCTCCTATCGCTCTTGACTCTCGTCCCAAGCCTCTCTCTCTTGTCTTGCCTGACTCTCGATCCAAGCCTCTCTCTCCTTTCCGGCCTGACTCTCGCCAAAGCCTCTCTCTCCTGTAGAGCTTGACTGTCGTCCCAAGCATCTCTCTTCTGTCCTGCCTGCCTCTCGTCGTAAGTCTCTCTCTCTCATGTCATGCCTCACTCTCGCCCCAGACTTCATTTGTCTTTCCCACCTGACTATCATCCCAAGCCTCTCTGTCCAATCCTGCCTGACCTTCGTCCTAAGCCTCTTTCTCCTATCCTCCCTGACTCTCGTCCCAAACCTCTCTCACTTGTCTTGCCTGACTCTCGTCCTAAGCCTCTCTCTCCTGTCTTCCCTGATTTTCGTCACAAGACTCTCTCTCCTGTCCTGCCTGACTCTCGCCAACCAAGCCTCTCTCTCCTGTCCTGCTTGACTTTCGTTCCATGCCTAACTCTCCAGTTCAGCATGACTCTCGTCCCAAGACTCTCTCTCCTGTCCTGCCTGACTCTCCTCCCCAAGACTCTCTCCTCTCCTGCCTGAGTCTCGCCCAAGACTTCACTTTTCTTTCCGGCCTGAATCTCGTCCAAAGCCTCTCTCTCCTGTCTTACCTGACTCGTCACAAACCTCTCTCTCGTGTTCAGCCTGATTCTCGCCACAGCATTCACTTTTATTTCCAGCTAGAATCTCGATCCAAGCCTCTCTCTCATGACCTGCTTGACTCTCGTCCCAAGCCTCTCTCTCCTGTCCTGCTTGCCTCTCGTCCCAAACCTCTCTCTCCTGTCCTGCCTTAGTCTCCTTACAACACTCTCTCTCCGCCCCTGCCTGACTATCGCCCCAGAATTCACTTTTCTTTCCGGACTGAATCTCGTCCCAATCCTCTCTCTCCTATCGCTCTTGACTCTCGTCCCAAGCCTCTCTCTCTTGTCTTGCCTGACTCTCCATGCAAGCCTCTCTCTCCTGTTCAGCCTGAGTCTCGCCAAAGCCTCTCTCTCCTGTAGAGCTTGAATGTCATCCCAAGTATCTCTCTCCTTTCCTGCCTGACTCTCGTCCTAAGCCTCTCTCTCTCCTCTCCTGCCTCATTCTCGCCACAGACTTCATTTGTCTTTCCCACCTGACTCTCATCCTAAGCCTCTGCGTCCAGTCCTGCCTGACCTTCGTCCTAAGCCTCTGTCTTCTGTCCTCCCTGACTCTCGTCCCAAACCTCTCTCACTTGTCTTGCCTGACTCTCGTCACAAGACTCTCTCTCCTGCACTCCCTGATTCTCGTCACAAAACTCTCTCTCCTGCCCAGCTTGACTCTCGTAACAAACCCCTCTCTCCTGTCCTGCCTGACTCTCGCCCCCAAGCCTCTCTCTCCTATCCTGCATGACTCTCGTTCCAGACCTCTCTCTCCAGTTCAGCCTGACTCTCTTCGCAAGACTCTCTCTCCTGTCCTGCATGACTCTCCTCCCAAGACTCTTTCCTCTCCTGCCTGAGTCTTGCTCAAGACTTCACTTTTCTTTCCCGCCTGACTCTCGTCCCAAGCCTCTCTCTCCTGTCTTACCTGACTCTCGTCCCAAACCTCTCTCTCGTGTTCAGCCTGATTCTCGCCACAGCATTCACTTTTATTTCCAGCTAGAATCTCGATCCAAGCCTCTCTCTCATGACCTGCTTGACTCTCGTCCCAAGCCTCTCTCTCCTGTCCTGCTTGCCTCTCGTCCCAAACCTCTCTCTCCTGTCCTGCCTTAGTCTCCTTACAACACTCTCTCTCCGCTCCTGCCTGACTATCGCCCCAGAATTCACTTTTCTTTCCGGACTGAATCTCGTCCCAATCCTCTCTCTCCTATCGCTCTTGACTCTCGTCCCAAGCCTCTCTCTCTTGTCTTGCCTGACTCTCGATCAAGCCTCTCTCTCCTTCCGCCTGAGTCTCGCCAAAGCCTCTCTCTCCTGTAGAGCTTGACTGTCGTCCCAAGTATCTCTCTCCTGTCCTGCCTGACTCTCGTCCTAAGTCTCTCTCTCTCCTGTCCTGCCTCACTCTCGCCCCAGACTTCATTTGTCTTTCCCACCTGACTCTCATCCCAAGCCTCTCTGTCCAGTCCTGCCTGACCTTCGTCCTAAGCCTCTTTCTCCTGTCCTCCCTGACTCTCGTCCCAAACCTCTCTCACTTGTCTTGCCTGACTCTCGTCCTAAGCCTCTCTCTCCTGTCTTCCCTGATTTTCGTCACAAGACTCTCTCTCCTGTCCTGCCTGACTCTCGCCAACCAAGCCTCTCTCTCCTGTCCTGCTTGACTTTCGTTCCATGCCTAACTCTCCAGTTCAGCATGACTCTCGTCCCAAGACTCTCTCTCCTGTCCTGCCTGACTCTCCTCCCAAGACTCTCTCCTCTCCTGCTTGAGTCTCGCCCAAGACTTCACTTTTCTTTCCGGCCTGAATCTCGTCCAAAGCCTCTCTCTCCTGTCTTACCTGACTCGTCACAAACCTCTCTCTCGTGTTCAGCCTGATTCTCGCCACAGCATTCACTTTTAATCCAGCTAGAATCTCGATCCAAGCCTCTCTCTCATGACCTGCTTGACTCTCGTCCCAAGCCTCTCTCTCCTGTCCTGCTTGCCTCTCGTCCCAAACCTCTCTCTCCTGTCCTGCCTTAGTCTCCTTACAACACTCTCTCTCCGCCCCTGCCTGACTATCGCCCCAGAATTCACTTTTCTTTCCGGACTGAATCTCGTCCCAATCCTCTCTCTCCTATCGCTCTTGACTCTCGTCCCAAGCCTCTCTCTCTTGTCTTGCCTGACTCTCGATCCAAGCCTCTCTCTCCTTTCCGGCCTGACTCTCGCCAAAGCCTCTCTCTCCTGTAGAGCTTGACTGTCGTCCCAAGCATCTCTCTTCTGTCCTGCCTGCCTCTCGTCGTAAGTCTCTCTCTCTCATGTCATGCCTCACTCTCGCCCCAGACTTCATTTGTCTTTCCCACCTGACTATCATCTCCAAGCCTCTCTGTCCAATCCTGCCTAACCTTCGTCCTAAGCCTCTTTCTCCTATCCTCCATGACTCTCGTCCCAAACCTCTCTCACTTGTCTTGACTGACTCTCGTCCCAAGCCTCTCTCTCCTGTCTTCCCTGATATTCGTCACAAGACTCTCTCTCCTGTCCTGCCTGACTCTCGCCAACCAAGCCTCTCTCTCCTGTCCTGCCTGACTCTCGTTCCATGCCTCTCTCTCCAGTTCAGCCTGACTCTCGTCCCAAGACTCTCTCTCCTGTCCTGCCTGACTCTCCTCCCAAGACTCTCTCCTCTCCTGCCTGAGTCTCGCCCAAGACTTCACTTTTCTTTCCGGCCTGACTCTCGTCCAAAGCCTCTCTCTCCTGTCTTACCTGACTCGTCACAAACCTCTCTCTCGTGTTCAGCCTGATTCTCGCCACAGCCTTCACTTTTATTTCCAGCTAGAATCTCGATCCAAGCCTCTCTCTCCTGACCTGCTTGACTCTCGTCCCAATCCTCTCTCTCCTGTCCTGCCTGCCTCTCGTCCCAAACCTCTCTCTCCTGTCCTGCCTTACTCTCCTTACAACACTCTCTCTCCTCTCCTGCCTGACTCTCGCCCCAGACTTCACTTTTCTTTCCCGACTGAATCTCGTCCCAATCCTCTCTCTCCTGTCGCTCTTGACTCTCGTCCCAAGCCTCTCTCTCTTGTCTTGCCTGACTCTCGATCCAAGCCTCTCTCTCCTGTCCGGCCTGACTCTCGCCAAAGCCTCTCTCTCCTGTAGAGCTTGACTGTCGACCCAAGGATCTATCTCCTGTCCTGCCTGACTCTCGTCCTAAGCCTCTCTCTCTCCTGTCCTGCCTCACTCTCGCCCCAGAATTCATTTGTCTTTCCCACCTGACTCTCATCCCAAGCCTCTCTGTCCAGTCCTGCCTGACCTTCGTCCTAAGCCTCTATATCCTGTAACCTCCCTGACTCTTGTCCCAAACCTCTCTCAATTGTCTTGCCTGACTCTCGTCCCAAGCCTCTCTCTCCTGTCCTCCCTGATTATCGTCACAAGACTCTCTCTCCTGTCCTGCCTGTCTCTCGCCAACCAAGCCTCTCTCTACTGTCCTGCCTGACTCTCGTTCCAGGCCTCTCTTTCCAGTTCAGCCTGACTCTCGTCCCAAGACTCTCTCTCCTGTCCTGCCTGACTCTCGTCCCAAGACTATATCCTCTCCTGCCTGAGTCTCGCCCCAGACTTCACTTTTCCTTGCCGCCTGACTCTCGTCCCAAGCCTCTCTCTCCTGTCTTACCTGACTCGTCCCAAACCTCTCTCTCGTGTTCAGCCTGATTCTCGCCACAGCCTTCACTTTTATTTTCAGCTAGAATCTCGATCCAAGCCTCTCTCTCCTGACCTGCTTGACTCTCGAACCAATCCTCTCTCTCCTGTCCTGCCTGCCTCTCGTCCTAAACCTCTCTCTCCTGTCCTTCCTTACTCTCCTTACAACACTCTCTCTACTCTCCTGCCTGACTCTCGCCCCAGACTTCACTTTTCTTTCCCGACTGAATCTCGTCCCAATCCTCTCTCTCCTGTCGCTCTTGACTCTCGTCCCAGGCCTCTCTCTCTTGTCTTGCCTGACTCTCGATGCAAGCCTCTCTCTCCTGTCCGGCCTGAGTCTCGCCAAAGCCTCTCTCTCCTGTAGAGCTTGACTGTCGTCCCAAGTATCTCTCTCCTGTCCTGCCTGACTCTCGTCCTAAGCCTCTCTCTTTCCTGTCCTGCCTCACTCTCGCCCCAGACTTCATTTGTCTTTCCCACCTGACTCTCATCCTAAGCCTCTCCGTCCAGTCCTGCCTGACATTCGTCCTAAGCCTCTCTCTCCTGTCCTCCCTGACTCTCGTCCCAAACCTCTCTCACTTGTCTTGCCTGACTCTCGTCCCAAGCCTCTCTCTCCTGTCCTCCCTGATTCTCGTCACAAGACTCTCTCTCCTTCCCAGCTTGACTCTCGTAACAAGCCCCTCTCTCCTGTCCTGCCTGACTCTCGCCCCCCAAACCTCTCTCTCCTGTCCTGCATGACTCTCGCTCCAGGCCTCTCTCTCCAGTTCAGCCTGACTCTCTTCGCAAGACTCTCTCTCCTGTCCTGCATGACTCTCCTCCCAAGACTCTTTCCTCTCCTGCCTGAGTCTCGCCCAGACTTCACTTTTCTTTCCCTCCTGACTCTCGTCCCAAGCCTCTCTCTCCTGTCTTACCTGACTCTCGTCCCAAACCTCTCTCTCGTGTTCAGCCTGATTCTCGCCCCAGCCTTCACTTTTATTTCCAGCTAGAATCTCGATCCAAGCCTCTCTCTCCTTACCTGCTTGACTCTCGTCCCAAGCCTCTCTCTCCTGTCTGCCTGCCTATCGTCGCAAACCTCTCTCTCCTGTCCTGCCTTACTCTCCTTCCAACACTCTCTCTCCTCTCCTGCCTGACTCTCGCCCCAGACTTCACTTTTCTTTCCCGCCTAAATCTCGTACCAAGTTTCTCTCTCCTGTCGCTCTTGACTCTCGTCCCAAGCCTCTCTCTCTTGTCTTGCCTGACTCTCGATGCAAGCCTCTCTCTCCTGTCCAGCCTGAGTCTCGCCAAAGCCTCTCTCTCCTGTAGAGCTTGACTGTCGTCCCAAGTATCTCTCTCCTGTCCTGCCTGACTCTCGTCCTAAGCCTCTCTCTCTTCCTCTCCTGCCTCACTCTCGCCCCAGACTTCATTTATCTTTCCCACCTGAACTCTCATCCTAAGCCTCTCCGTCCAGTCCTGCCTGACCTTCGTCCTAAGCCTCTCTCTCCTGTCCTCCCTGACTCTCGTCCCAAACCTCTCTCACTTGTCTTGCCTGACTCTCGTCACAAGCCTCTCTCTCCTGTCCTCCCTGATTCTCGTCACAAGACTCTCTCTCCTTCCCATCTTGACTCTCGTAACAAGCCCCTCTCTCCTGTCCTGCCTGACTCTCGCCCCCAAGCCTCTCTCTCCTGTCCTGCATGACTCTCGTTCCAGGCCTCTCTCTCCAGTTCAGCCTGACTCTCTTCGCAAGACTCTCTCTCCTGTCCTGCATGACTCTCCTCCCAAGACTCTTTCCTCTCCTGCCTGAGTCTCGCCCAAGACTTCACTTTTCTTTCCCGCCTGACTCTCGTCCCAAGCCTCTCTCTCCTGTCTTACCTGACTCTCGTCCCAAACCTCTCTCTCGTGTTCAGCCTGATTCTCGCCCCAGCTTTCACTTTTATTTCCAGCTAGAATCTCGATCCAAGCCTCTCTCTCCTGACCTGCTTGACTCTCGTTCCAAGCCTCTCTCTCCTGTCCTTCCTGCCTATCGTCGCAAACCTCTCTCTCCTGTCCTGCCTTACTCTCCTTCCAACACTCTCTCTCCTCTCCTGCCTGACTCTCGCCCCACACTTCACTTTTCTTTCCCGCCTAAATCTCGTACCAAGTTTCTCTCTCCTGTCCTGCCTGACTCTCGTCCCAGGCCTCTCTCTCTTGTCTTGCCTGACTCTCGATGCAGTCCTCTCTCTTCTCTCCAGCCTGAGTCTCGTCAAAGACTCACTCTCCTGTAGAGCTTGACTGTCGTCTCAAGTATCTCTCTCCTGTTCTGCCTGACTCTCGTCCTAAGCCTCTCTCTCTCTCTCCTATCCTGCCTCACTCTCGCCCCACACTTCATTTATCTTTCCCACCTGAACCTCATCCTAAGCCTCTCCGTCCAGTCCTGCCTGACCTTCGTCGTAAGCCTCTCTCTCCTGTCTTCCCTGCCTCCCGTATCAAACCTCTCTCACTTGTCTTGCCTGACTCTCGTCCCAAGTCTCTCTCTACTGTCCTCCCTGATTCTCGTCACAAGACTCTCTCTCCTTCACAGCTTGACTCTCGTAACAAGCCCCTCTCTCCTGTCCTACCTGACTCTTGCCCCCAAGCCTCTCTCTCCTGTCCTGTATGACTCTCGTTCCAGGCCTCTCTCTCCAGTTCAGCCTGACTCTCTTCGCAAGATTCTCTCTCCTGTCCTTCATGACTCTCCTCACAAGACTCTTTCCTCTCCTGCCTGACTATCGCCCCAGACTTCACTTTCCTTTCCCGCCTGACTCTCGTCCCAAGCCTCTCTCTCCTGTCTTACCTGACTCTCGTCCCAAACCTCTTTCTCGTGTTCAGCCTGATTCTCGCCACAGCCTTCACTTTTATTTCCAGCTAGAATCTCGATCCAAGCTTCTCTCTCCTGACCTGCTTGACTCTCGTCCCAAAACTGTCTCTTCTGTCCTGCCTGCCTCTCGTCCCAAACCTCTCTCTCCTGTCCTGCCTTACTCTCCTTACAACACTCTCTCTCCTCTCCTGCCTGACTCTCGCCCCAGACTTTACTTTTCCTTCCCGACTGAATCTTGTCCCAATCCTCTCTCTCCTGTCGCTCTTGACTCTCGTCCTAAGCCTCTCTCTCTTGTCTTGCCTGACTCTCGATCTAAGCCTCTCTCCCCTGTCCGGCCTGAATATCGCCAAAGCCTCTCTCTCTTGTCGAGCTTGACTGTCGTCCCAAGCATCTCTCTCCTGTCATGCCTGACTCTCGTCCTAAGCCTCTCTCTCTCATGTCCTGCCTCACTCTCGCCCCAGAATTAATTTGTCTTTCCCACCTGACTCTCATCCCAAGCCTCTCTGTCCATTCCTGCCTGACCTTCGTCCTAAGCCTCTCTCTCCTGTAACCTCCCTGACTCTTGTCCCAAAACTCTCTCACTTGTCTTGCCTGACTCTCGTCCCAAGCCTCAGTCTTGTGTCCTCCTTGATTTTCGTCACAAGACTCTCTCTCCTGTCCTGACTGTCTTTCGCCAACCAAACCTCTCTCTCCTGTCCTGCCTGACTCTCGTTCCAGGCCTCTCTCTCAAGTTGAGCCTGACTCTCGTCCCAAGACTCTCTTTCCTGTCCTGCCTGACTCTCGTCCCAAGACTATATCCTCTCCTGCCTGAGTCTCGCCTCAGACTTCACTTTTCCTTCCCGCCTGATTCTCGTCCCAAGCCTCTCTCTCCTGTCTTACCTGACTCTCGTCCCAAACCTTTCTCTCGTGTTCAGCATGACTCTCGCGCCAGCCTTCACCTTTATTTCCAACCAGAATCTCGATCCAAGACTCTCTCCTGATCTGCCTGACTCTCGTCCCAAGCCTCTCTCTCCTGTCCTGCCTGACTCTCGTCCCAAGCCTCTCTCTCCGGTCCTGCCTTATTTTCCTTCCAACACTCTCTCTCCGCTCCTGCCTGAATCTCGCCCCAGACTTCACTTTTCTTTCCCGCCTGAATCTCGTACCAAGTTTCTCTCTCCTGTCCTGCCTGACTCTCGTCCCAGGCCTCTCTCTCTTGTCTTGCCTGACTCTCGATGGAGTCCTCTCTCTTCTCTCCAGCCTGAGTTTCGCCAAAGCCTCTCTTTCCTGTAGAGCTTGACTGTCGTCCAAAGCATCTCTCTCCTGTCCTGCCTGACTGTCATCCGAAGCCTCTCTCTCTCCTGTCATGCCTCACTCTCGCCCCAGACTTCATTTATCTTTCCCACCTGAACCTCAACCTAATCCTCTCCGTCCAGTCCTGCCTGACCTTCGTCCTATGCCTCTCTCTCCTGTCTTCCCTGACTCTCGTCCCAAACCTCTCTCACTTGTCTTGCCTGACTATCGTCCGAAGCCTCTCTCTCCTGTTCTCTCTGATTCTCGTCACAAGACTCTCCCTCCTTCCCAGCTTGACTCTAGTAACAAGCCCCTCTCTCCTGTCCTGCCTGACTCTCGCCCCCCAAGCATCTCTCTCCTGTCCTGCATGACTCTCGTCTCAGGCCTCTCTCTCCATTTCAGCCTGACTCTCTTCGCAAGACTCTCTCTCCTGTCCTGCATGACTCTCCTCCCAAGACTCTTTCCTCTCCTGCCTGAGTCTCGCCCCATACTTCACTTTTATTTCCCGCCTGACTCTCGTCCCAAGCCTCTCTCTCCTGTCTTACCTGACTCTTTTTCCAAACCTCTCTCTCGTGTTCAGCCTGATTCTCGCCCCAGCCTTCACTTTTATTTCAAACTGGAATCTCGATCCAAGACGCTCTCTACTGACCTGCTTGACTCTCGTCCCAAGCCTCTCTCTCTTGTCCTTCCAACCTCTCGTCCCAAACCTCTCTCTCCTGTCCTGCCTTACTCGCCTTACAACACTCTCTCTCCTCTCCTGCCTGAGTCTCGCCCCAGAGTTCACTTTTCTTTCCCACCTGACTCTCGTCCCAAGCCTTCTCTCCTGTCTTACCTGACTCTCGTCCCAAACCCCTCTCTCGTGTTTAGCCTGATTCTCGCCACAGACTTCACTTTTATTTCCAGCTAGAATCTCGATCCAAGCTTCTCTCTCCTGACCTGCTTGACTCTCGTCACAAGCCTGTCTCTTCTGTCCTGCCTACCTCTCGTCCCAAACTTCTCTCTCCTGTCCTGCCTTACTCTCCTTACAACACTCTCTCTCTCCTCTCCTGCCTGACTCTCGCCCCAGACTTCACTTTTCTTTCCCGACTGAATCTTGTCCCAATCCTCTCTCTCCTGTAGCTCTTGACTTTCGTCCTAAGCCTCTCTCTCTTGTCTTGCCTGACTCTCGATCTAAGCCTCTCTCTCCTGTCCGGCCTGACTCTCGCCAAAGCCTCTCTCTCCTGTAGAGCTTGACTGTTGTCCCAAGCATCTCTCTCCTGTCCTGCCTGACTCTCGTCCTAAGCCTCTCTCTCTCATGTCCTGCCTCAATCTCGCCCCAGAATTCATTTCTCTTTCCCACCTGACTCTCATCCCAAGCCTCTCTCTCCATTCCTGCCTGACCTTCGTCATAAGCCTCTCTCTCCTGTAACCTCCCTGACTTTTGTCCCAAACCTCTCTCACTTGTCTTGCCTGACTCTCGTCCCAAGCCTTTGTCTTGTGTCGTCCTTGATTTTCGTCACAAGACTCTCTCTCCTGTCCTGACTGTCTTTCGCCAACCAAACCTCTGTCTCCTGTCCTGCCTGACTCTCGTTCCAGGCCTCTCTCTCAAGTTGAGCCTGACTCTCGTCCCAAGACTCTCTTTCCTGTCCTTCCTGACTCTCGTCCCAAGACTATATCCTCTCCTACCTGAGTCTCGCCCCAGACTTCACTTTCCCTTCCCGCCTGACTCTCGTCCCAAGCCTCTCTCACCTGTCTTACCTGACTCTCGTCCCAAACGTCTCTCTCGTGTTCAGCCTGACTCTCGCGCCAGCCTTCACCTTTATTTCCAACCAGAATCTCGATCCAAGACTCTCTCCTGACCTACCTGACTCTCGTCCCAAGCCTCTCTCTCCTGTCCTGCCTGACTCTCGTCCCAAGCCTCTCTCTCCGGTAAGTGCCTTATTTTCCTTCCAACACTCTCTCTCCGCTCCTGCTTGAATCTCGCCCCAGACTTCACTTTTCTTTCCCGCCTGAATCTAGTACCAAGTTTCTCTTTCCTGTCCTGCCTCACTCTCGTCCCAGGACTCTCTCCCTTGTCTTGCATGACTCTCGATGCAAGCCTCTCTCTCCTGTCCAGCCTGAGTCTCGCCAAAGTCTCTCTCTCATTTAGAGCTTGACTGTCGTCCCAAGTATCTCTCTCCTCTCCTGCCTGACTCTCGTCCTAAGCCTCTCTCTTTCCTATCCTGCCTCACTCTCGCCCCAGACTTCATTTGTCTTTCCCACCTGACTCTCATCCTAAGCCTCTCCGCGCAGTCCTGCCTGGCATTCGTCTTTAGCCTCTATCTCCTGTCTTCCCTGACTCTCGTCCCAAACCTCTCTCACTTGTCTTGTCTGACTCTCGTCCCAAGCCTCTCTCTCATGTCCTATCTGATTCTCGTCACAAGACTCTCTCTTCTTCCCAGCTTAACTCTCGTAACAAGCCCCTCTCTCCTGTCCTGCCTGACTCTCGCCCCTCAAGCCTCTCTCTCCTGTCCTGTATGACTCTCGTTCCAGGCCTCTCTCTCCAGTTCAGCCTGACTCTCTTCGCAAGACTCTCTCTCCTGTCCTTCATGACTCTCCTCACAAGACTCTTTCCTCTCCTGCTTGAGTCTCGCCCCAGACTTCACTTTTCTTTCCCGCCTGACTCTCGTCCTAAGCCTCTCTCTCCTGTCTTACCTGACTCTCGTCCCAAACCTCTTTCTCGTGTTCAGCCTGATTCTCGCCACAGACTTCACTTTTATTTCCAGCTAGAATCTCGATCCAAGCTTCTCTCTCCTGACCTGCTTGACTCTCGTCCCAAACCTGTCTCTTCTGTCCTGCCTGCCTCTCGTCCTAAACCTCTCTCTCCTGTCCTGCCTTACTCTCCTTACAACACTCTCTCTCTCCTCTCCTGCCTGACTCTCGCCCCAGACTTCATTTTTCTTTCACGACTGAATCTTTTCCCAGTCCTCTCTCTCCTGTCACTCTTGACTCTCGTCCTAAGCCTCTCTCTCTTGTCTTGCCTGACTCTCGATCTAAGCCTCTCTCCCCTGTCCGGCCTGACTCTCGCCAAAGCCTCTCTCTCCTGTAGAGCTTGACTGTCGACCCAAGCATCTCTCTCCTGTCCTGCCTGACTCTCGTCCTAAGCCTCTCTCTCTCATGTCCTGCCTCAATCTCGCCTCAGAATTCATTTGTCTTTCCCACCTGTCTCTCATCCCAAGCCTCTCTGTCCATTCCTGCCTGACCTTCGTCCTAAGCCTCTCTCTCCTGTAACCTCCCTGACTCTTGTCCCAAACCTCTCTCACTTGTCTTGCCTGACTCTCGTCCCAAGCCTCTGTCTCGTGTCCTAATTGATTTTCGTCGCAAGACTCTCTCTCCTGTCCTGACTGTCTTTCGCCAACCAAACCTCTCTCTCCTGTCCTGCCTGACTCTCGTTCTAGGCCTCTCTCTCAAGCGGAGCCTAACTCTCGTCCCAAGACTCTCTTTCCTGTCCTGCCTGACTCTCGTCCCAAGAGTATATCCTCTCCTGCCTGAGTCTCGCCCCAGACATCACTTTTCCTTCCCGCCTGACTCTCGTCCCAAGCCTCTCTCTCCTGTCTTACCTGACTCTCGTCCCAAACCTCTCTCTCGTGTTCAGCCTGACTCTCGCGCCAGCCTTCACCTTTATTTCCAACCAGAATCTCGATCCAAGACTCTCTCCTGACCTGCCTGACTCTCGTCCCAAGCCTCTCTTTCCTGTCCTGCCTGACTCTCGTCCCAAGCCTCTCTCTCCGGTAAGTGCCTTATTTTCCTTCCAACACTCTCTCTCCGCTCCTGCCTGAATCTCGCCCCAGACTTCACTTTTCTTTCCCGCCTGAATCTAGTACCAAGTTTCTCTCTCCTGTCCTGCCTGACTCTCGTCCCAGGCCTCTCTCCCTTGTCTTGCCTGACTCTCGATGCAAGCCTCTCTCTCCTGTCCAGCCTGAGTCTCGGCAAAGCCTCTCTCTCCTGTAGAGCTTGACTGTCGTCCCAAGTATCTCTCTCCTTTCCTGCCTGACTCTCGTCCTAAGCCTCTCTCTTTCCTATCCTGCCTCACTCTCGCCCCAGACTTCATTTGTCTTTCCCACCTGACTCTCATCCTAAGCCTCTCCGTCCAGTCCTGCATGACATTCGTCTTAAGCCTCTTTCTCCTGTCTTCCCTGACTCTCGTCCCAAACCTTTCTCACTTGTCTTGCCTGACTCTCGTCCCAAGCCTCTCTCTCCTGTCCTATCTGATTCTCGTCACAAAACTCTCTCTCCTTCCCAGCTTAACTCTCGTAACAAGCCCCTCTCTCCTGTCCTGCCTGACTCTCGCCCCTCAAGCCTCTCTCTCCTGTCCTGCAAGACTCTCGTTCCAGGCCTGTATCTCAAATTCAGCCTGACACTCTTCGCAAGGCTCTCTTCTCCTGTCCTGCATGACTCTCCTCCCAAGACTCTTTCCTCTACAGCCTGAATCTCCCCCCAGACTTCACTTTTCTTTTTCGCCTGACTCTCGTCCCGAGCCTCTCTCTCCTGTCTTACCTGACTCTCGTCCCAAACCTCTCTCTCGTGTTCAGCCTGATTCTCGCCCCAGCCTTCACATTTATTTCAAGCTAGGATCTCGATCCAAGCCTCTCTCTCCTTACCTGCTTGATTCTCATCCCAAGCCTCTCTCTCCTGTCTTACCTGACTTTCCTTCCAAACCTCTCTCTCGTGTTCAGCCTGATTCTCGCCGCAGCCTTCACTTTTATTTCCAGCTAGAATGTCGATCCAAGCCTCTCTCTCCTTACCTGCTTGACTCTCGTCCCAAGCCTCTCTCTCCTGTCTTGCCTGCCTATCGTCGCAAACCTCTCTCCTGTCCTGCCTTAATCTCCTTCCAACACTCTCTCTCCTCTGCTGCCTTTTATTTTAATCTGGAATCTCGATCCAAGACTCTCTCTTCTGACCTGCTTGACTCTCGTCACAAGCCTCTCTCTACTGTCCTTCCAACCTCTCGTCCCAAACCTCTCTATCCTGTCCTGCCTTACTCGCCTTACAACAATCTCTCTCCTCTCCTGCCTGACTCTCGCCCCAGACTTCACTTTTCTTTCCAGACTGAATCTCGTCCCAATCCTCTCTCTCCTGTCGCTCTTGACTCTCGTCCCAAGCCTCTCTCTCTTGTCTTGCCTGACTCTCGAACCAAGCCTCTCTCTCCTGTCCGGCCTGACTCTCGCCAAAGCCTCTCTCTCCTGTAGAGTTTGACTGTCGTCCCAAGCATCTCTCTCCTGTCCTGCCTGACTCTCGACCTAAGCCTCTCTCTCTCTCCTGTCCTGCCTCACTCTCATCCCATAATTCATTTGTCTTTCCCACCTGACTCTCATCCCAAGCCTCTCTGTCCAGTCCTGCCTGACCTTCGTCCTAAGCCTCTATATCCTGTAACCTCCCTGACTCTTGTCCCAAACCTTTCTCACTTGTCTTGCCGACTCTCGTCCCAGGCCTCTCTCTCCTGTCCTCCCTGATTTTCGTCACAAGACTCTCTCTCGTGTCCTGAATGTCTCTCGCCAACCAAGCCTCTCTCTCCTGTCCTGCCTGACTCTCGTTCCAGGCCTTTCTCTCCAGTTCAGCCTGACTCTAGTCCCAAGACTCTCTCTCCTATCCTGCCTAACTCTCGTTCCAAGACTATATCCTCTCCTGCCTGAATCTCGCCCCAGACTTCACTTTTAAATTCCTGCCTGACTCTCGTCCAAAGCCTCTCTCTCCTGTCTTACCTAACTCTCGTCCCAAAACTCTCTCTCGTGTTAAGCCTGACTCTCGCGCCAGCTTTCAATTTTATTTCCAAACAGAATCTCGATTGAAGACTCTCCTGACCTGCCTGACTCTCATCCCAAGCCTCTCTCTCCTGTCCTGCTTGACTCTCGTCCCAAGCCTCTCTCTCCCGTCCTGCCTTATTTTCCTTCCAACACTCTCTCTCCGCTTCTGCCTGAATATCGCCCCAGACTTCACTTTTCTTTCCCGCCTGAATCTAGTACCAAGTTTCTCTCTCCTATCCGGCCTGACTCTCGTCCCAATCCTCTCTCTCTTGTCTTGCCTGACTCTCGATGCAAGCCTCTCTCTCCTGTTCAGCCTGAGTCTCGCCAAAGCCTCTCTCTTGTAGAGCTTGACTGTCGTCCCAAGTATCTCTCTCCTGTCCTGCCTGACTCTCGTCTTAAGCCTCTCTCTTTACTGGCCTGCCTCACTCTCGCCCCAGACTTCATTTGTCTTTCCTACCTGACTCTAATCCTAAGCCTCTCCGTACAGTCCTGCCTGATATTCGTCCTAAGCCTCTCTCTCCTGTCCTCCCTGACTCTCGTCTTAAACCTCACTCACTTGTCTTGCCTAACTCTCGACCCAAGCCTCTCTCTCCTGTCCTCCCTGATTCTCGTCACAAGACTCTCTCCTTCTCATTTTGACTCTCGTAATAAGCCCCTCTCTCCTGTCCTGCCTGACTCTCGCCCCCCCAAACCTCTCTCCCCTGTCCTGCATGATTCTCGATCCAGGCCTTTCTCTCCAGTTCAGCCTGACTCTCTCCGCAAGACTCTCTTTCCTGTCCTGCATGACTCCTCGAAGACTCTTCCTCTCGCCGAGTTCGCCCAGCTTCCTTTCTTCCCCTGACCTGTCCCAGCCTCTTCCGTCTACCTGACTCGTCCAACTCTCTCTCATGTCCAGCCTGATTCTCCCAGCCTCACTTATTTCAGCTGATTCGATCACTCTCTCCTTACCTGCTTGATCCTCCGAACTTTCTCTGCCTTACTGACTTTCCTCCCAATCTCCTCCCTCTCTTCTCGCCTGATCTCGCCCCAGCTTCACTTTTTTTCCGCTAAATCTCGATCAAGTCTCTCTCCTTCCTGCCTGACTCTCGTCCCAGGCTCTCTCTCTGTCTGCTGCCATCGTCCTCTCTCTTCCTAGCCTGATTCCCAACCTTCTCTCTTACTTGACTTCGTCCCAATATCTCTCTCTGTCCTCTGATCGTCAAGCCTCTCTCTCCTGTCGCCACTCTCGTCCCGACTTCTTTATCTTTCCACCTGAACCTTCAACCTCTTCCGTCTTGCCTAACTTCGTCCTAAGCTCTCCCTCCTGTTTTCCGACTCTCGTCCAAACTCTCTCATTTGTCTTGCCTGACTCTCGTCCATCCGCTCTTCCAAGACTTTCCTCTCTCTGATTGCCCAATCACTTTTATTCCGCCTGACTCGTCCAAGCCTCTCTCTTCTTACTAACTCTCGTCCCAACCTCTCGTGTTACTGACTCTGCCCCTTCATTTTATTCCCTAGATCTCGATTAAGCTCTCCTACCTGCTGACTTCCCCCCCAAGCCTCTCTCTCCTGTCCTGCCTGCCTATCGTCGCAAACCTCTCTCTCCTGTCCTGCCTTACTCTCCTTCCAACACTCTCTCTCCTCTGCTGCCTGACTCTCGCCCCAGACTTCACTTTCTTTCCCGCCTAAATCTCGTACCAAGTTTCTCTCTCCTGTCCTGCCTGACTCTCGTCCCAGCCTCTCTCTCTTGTCTTGCCTGACTCTCGATGCAGTCCTCTCTCTTCTCTCCAGCCTGAGTCTCGCCAAAGCCTCTCTCTCCTTTAGAGCTTGACTGTCGTCCCAAGTATCTCTCTCCTGTCCTGCCTGACTCTCGTCCTAAGCCTCTCTCTCTCCTGTCCTGCCTCACTCTCGCCCCAGACTTCATTTATCTTTCCCACCTGAACCTCATCCTAAGCCTCTCCGTCCAGTCCTGCCTGACCTTCGTCCTAAGCCTCTCTCTCCTGTCTTCCCTGACTCTCGTCCCAAACCTCTCTCACTTGTCTTGCCTGACTCTCGTCCCAAGCCTCTCTCTCCTGTCCTCCCTGATTCTCGTCACAAGACTCTCTCTCCTTCCCAGCTTGACTCTCGTAACAAGCCCCTCTCTCCTGTCCTGCCTGACTCTCGCCCCCCCCCAAGCTCTCTCTCCTGTCCTGCATGACTCTCGTTCCAGGCCTCTCTCTCCAGTTCAGCCTGACTCTCTTCGCAAGACTCTCTTTCCTGTCCTGCATGACTCTCCTCCAAGACTCTTTCCTCTCCTGCCTGAGTCTCGCCCCAGACTTCACTTTTCTTTCCCGCCTGACTCTCGTCCCAAGCCTCTCTCTGTCTTACCTGACTCTCGTCCCAACCTCTCTCTCGTGTTCAGCCTGATTCTCGCCACAGCCTTCACTTTTATTTCAGCTAGAATCTCGATCAAGCTCTCTCCTACCTGCTTGACTTCCCAACCTCTCTCTCCTGTCGTGCTGCCTTCGTCCAACTCTCCTTCAACACTCTTTCCTCCTCTCTCCTGCCTGACTCTCGCCCAGATTTCACTTTTCTTTCCCGTCTGAATCTGGTCCCAATCCTCTCTCTCCTGTCGCTCTTGACTCTCGTCCCAAGCCTCTCTCTCTTGTCTTGCCTGACTCTCGATCCAAGCCCCCTGTCCTACCTGATTCTCGTCAAAAGACTCTCTCCTCCGCTTGGATCTCGCTGTACCTCCCCTCCTCTCTCTGTTCCCCCTGACTTTCGTCCCAAACCTCTCTCTCCTGTCCTGCCTAACTCTGTTCCCCAATCCTCCTCTCTCCAGTTCCAGCCTGACTCTCGTCCTAAGCCTCTCTCTCCTTTCCTCCTGACTCTCCTCCCAAGACTCTCTCCTCTCCTGCCTGATTTGCCCAAACTTTTACTTTTCTTTCCCCCTGAATCTCGTCCCCAAAACTCTCTCCTCTCCTGCCTGATTTCGCCCTACACTTTACTTTTCTTCCCGCCTGAATCTCGTCCCAAGCCTCTCTCTCCTGTCTTACCTGACTCTCGTTTCCCAAACCTCTCTCGTGTTCAGCCTGACTCTCGCCCCTCAGCGTTCACGTTTATTTCCACCAGAATCTCGATCCAAGCCTCTCTCGCCTGACTTGCCTGCTCTCGCCCAAGCCTCTCTTCCTTCCGCCTGACTCTCGTCCCTAGCCCTCTCTCCTGTCCTGGGCCCTTTCTCTCCTCCCAACACTCTCTCTCCCCTCCTGCTGACTCTCGCCCCAAGAATTCACGTTTCTTTCCCCACTGAATCTCGTCCTCTCTTCCTGTCGCTCCTTGACTCTCGTCCCAACCTCCTCTTTGTCTTGACTGACTCTCGATCCCAAGCCCTTTTCTCCTTCCTGCCTGACTCTCGTCAAAGCCTCTTTCTCCTGTAGAGCTTGACTGCTTCCCAAAGCATCTCTCTCCTGTCCCTGCCTGACTCTCGTCCTAAACCTCTCTCTCCTTTCCTGCCTGACTCTCGCCCCAACTCATTTTCTGTCCCACCTGACTATCATCCCAAGCCTCTCTGCCAGTCCTGCCTGACTTTCGTCCCAAGCCTCTCTCTCCTGTCCTCCTGATCTCGTCCAAGACTCTCTCTCCTCCCAACTTGACTCTCGACCTAGCCCTCTCCCTGTCCTGCCTGGGCTCTCGTCCCCCTAGCCTCTCTCCTGTCCTGCCTAAATCTCGTCCCAAGGCCTCTCTCCCTTCCAGCCGACTCTCGTCCCAAGACTCTCTCTCCTGTCCTGCCTGACTCTCCTCCCAAACCTCTCTCCTCCCCTGCCCGAATTCCCCAGACTTTCACTTTTCTTTCCCGCCTGACTCTGTCCCAAGCTCTCTCCCTGTCTTCCTGACTCTCGTTTCCCCAAACCTCTCTCCTCCTGTTCCCGCCTGACTCTCGCCCCACACTTTCACTTTTTTTCCGCCGAATCTCGTCCAAGCTCTCTCTCCTGCCTGCCCGACTCTCGTCCCCAGCCTCTTTCCCTGTCCTTTCCCCCTCTCGTCCCCAAACCCTTTTCTCTCCTGCCCCTACTCTCTCCCAACCTCCTTCCCTCCTGCCTACTCTCGCCCACACTTCACTTTTCTTTCCCGTGGGCTCGTCCCAATCCTCTCCCCTGTCTTTTTTGACTCTCGCCCAAGCCCTCTTCTTCTTTGCCCGACTCTCGTCAAGTCTCTCTCTTGTCCGGCCCGTCTCCTCCCAAAAACCCTCTCCTTTTTAGACTTTACGTCGTCCCAAGCCCCCTCTCCTTCCCCCTGCCTGACTCTCGTCCCAAGCCTCTTTTCCCCCGTTCGCCCGACTCTCGCCCCAACTTCATTTGTCTTTCCCCCCGACTCTCATCCCAAAAACTCTTTCCTTCCTGCCTGACCTCGTCCCAAGCCCTCTCTCCTGCCTGCCCGACCTCGCCCCCAAAAATCTCTCCTTGTCTTGCCACTCTCGTCCTAAGCCCCTCTCTCCCGTCTTGCCCCATTCTCGTGCCAAGCCTCCCTCTCCTTTTTCTGCATGACTCTCGCCCCAAATTTCTCCCTGCCCCTGATTTTCCCTTCCCCAACCTCTCTCTGTCCTTGGGCTCCGCCCAACCCTCTCCTCCCCTCCACCTGACTCTCCAACCTCTTTTCCGTTTTCCTGACTCTCTCCAAAATTTTCTCTCCCCGTTGCCTGACCTCGTCCAAGCCTCCTCTCCTGCCTTACCTGAGTCTCTCCCCAACCTCTTTTTCCCCGCCCTGCTGACTCCGTCCCAAGCCTCTCTTTTTTCCTGCCTGACCTCTTCCAAGTCTCTTTGTCCTGCCTGACTTTTCGTCCAACCTCCTTCTTTACCTCCTGATCTCGCCCCAAAACTCTCTTTTCCTGTCCTGCCTAATTTTTCGTCCCAAGCTCTCTCTCCTTCCTCCCGTTCTCCCAAGCCTCCCCTGGTTTCCAATTCTTTCCCCAAGCCCTTTTTCTCCTGCCCTCCTGACTCTCGCCCAAGCCCCCCCTCATATCTCCCGACCACGTCCCCAAACCTCCTTTTTCTGTGTTGCCCCGGCTCTCGCCCAAGCCTCATTCCCCCCCCTTCTGCTCTATTTCAAGCCTCTCTTCCCCCTCCGCAAAATCTCTCCCAAGCCTTTTTCCCCCTTCCTGCCGACTCTCGCCCAAGGCTCTTTCTACACCAGCCTGGCTTCTTACCAAGCCTCTTTTTTCCATCCCCCCAGTCTCTCGTCCCAACCCTCTCTCTCCTCACCTGCCTGACGCTCGCCAAAGAAATTTCCATTTTTTCCCGACTGAGTCTCGTTTCCCCCCCTCTCTCTCCCTGCTTCTTCGTCCCAAGCCTCTCTCTCCTTCTTGCATAAGTCTCGTCCCCAAACCCTCTCTCCTGTCTTCTATGACTCTCTCCAAGCCCCTCCTCCAGTCCCGCCTGATCCGCCCCCAAACCTCCCTCTCCTTCCGGCAACCCTTGCCCCCCAATCTCTCTCCTTCGAACCCAGCCGTCCAAGCCCTTTCCCTCGCTGACTCTCGTCCCCCCTCTCTCTCCTGCTCTGCCTTCAGCGCCCAAACCACCTATCCTATCCCCTCTGACCCCCGTCCCCCAAACCTGTCCTCCCTTTCCTGCCTGGTCTCGTCTAAGCCCCTCTCCTTTCCAGCCTGACCTTAAAACCCCAAAGTATCTCTCCTATCCGACCCGCTCTCGTCCTAACACCTCGTCCTCTCCGGGGTGACCTCGTCCCAAAAACCCCTTTGTCTTCCAAATCACGTCCCCAAACCTCTTTCCCCCCTATTGCCAAATCCGTCCCAACACTATCCCCTGTCCCGTCCGACTTATCCTAAGCTTTTCTCTCCTATACTGCCTGACACTCGCCCTAAGCCCCCCTCTCCCCTTTCCCGCCAACTCTCGTCCCCGCCTCTTCCCCTGTCCTGCCTGACTTCGTTCAAGCCCCTCTCCCTTTAGCCTAAAATTCGTCCAAACCCTTCGTCGTGTCCCTCTCCTCTGCTCCCCGTCCCAAGCATCTCTCTCCTGCCGGGTTTGATTTTTGTCCCAAGTCAACCCTCCGTCCGACCTAAACTCGTCTCAAGCCTCTCTATCTTCTCCCGGGATGACTCTCCTCCAAACCTCTCTCTCTCCTGCCCTGTCTGATTCTCGCCCAAACTTTCTCTCCTGTCCACTAAATCCCCCAAGCCTCTCTCTCCTGTCCTGCCAGACTCTCGTCCCAAACCTCTCTCTCCTGTCCTGCCTTACTCTCCTCCCAACACTCTCTCTCCTCTCCTGCCTGACTCTCGCCCCAGACTTTACCTTTCTTTCTCGACTGAATCTCGTCCCCATCCTCTCTCTCCTGTCGTTCTTGACTCTCCCCCCAAGCCTCTCTCTCTTGTCTTGCCTGACTCTCGATCCAAGCCTCTCTCTCCTGTCCGGCCTGACTCTCATCACAAGTCTCTCTCTCCTGTAGTGCTTGACTGTCGTCCCAAGCCTCTCTCTTTTCCTGCCTGACTCTCGTCCTAAGCCTCTCTCTCTCCTGTCCTGCCTGACTCTCCCCCTAGACTTCATTTGTCTTTCCCACCTGACTCTCATCCAAAGCCTCTCTGTCCAGTCCTGCCTGACCTTCGTCGCAAGCCTCTCTCTCCTGTCCTGCCTGACTCTCGTCCCAAACCTCTCTCACTTGTCTTGCCTAACTCTTGTCCCAAGACTCTCTCTCCTGTTTTGCCTGACTCTCGTCCCAAGCCTCCCTCTCCTATCCTGCATGAGTCTCATCCCAAATTTGTCTCTCCTGCCATGCTGACTCTCGTTCCAAGCCTCTCTCTTTTCTCCTGCTTGACTCTCGTCCCAAGTCTCTTTCTGCTGTCCTGCTTGACTTTCGTCCCAAGCCTCGCTCTTCTGACCTACCTGACTCTCGTCCTAAGCCGCTCTTTCCTGTCTTGCTTGATTTTCGTCCCAATGCTCTTTCTCCTATCCTCCCTGACTCTCGTCCCAGGCCTCAAACTCCTGTCGTGCCTCACTTTCTTCCCAAGCCTTTCTCTCCGGCACTGCCTGACTCTCGTCACAAACCTCAATCTGCTATCCTACCTGATTCTCGTCCCAAGCCTCTCTCTCCTCTCCTGCCTGACTCTCGTCCCAAGCCGCCGTCTTGTATTTTCTCTGACTCACGTCCAAGCTTCCTTCTCCTGTGTTGTCTGGCTCTCGTTCCAAACCTCTTTCTCCTCCGCTGCCTGACTCTATTCTGAAGCCTTTATCCCCTGTCATTTCGAAGTCTCTTCCCAAGCCTTTATCTCCTAATCTTCCTGACTCTCGTCCCAAGACTCTCTCTCCTGCCCTACATGTGTCTCGTTATAAACCTCTCTCTTGCCGTGCTGACTCTCGTCCCAAGCCTCCCTCTCCTCTCATGCCTGACTCTCGTCTCAAGTCTCTTTGTCCAATCCTACTTAACTTCCGTCCTAAGCCTCGCTCTTCTGACCTACCTGACTCTCGTCCTAAGCCGCTCTTTCCTGTTCTGCCTGATTTTCGTCCCAATGCTCCCTCTCCTATCCTACCTGACTCTCGTCCCCAGCTTCAATCTCCTGTCGTGCCTCACTTTTTCCCAAACCTTTTTCTTCGGCCCTGCCTGACTATCGTCCCAAGCCTCAATCTGCTATCCTGCCTGATTCTCGTCCCAAGCCTCTCTCTCCTCTCCTGCCTGACTCTCGTCCCAAGTCGCCGTCTTACATCTTCTCTGACTCACGTCCCAATCCTCCTTCTCCTGGGGCCTGGCTCTCGTCCCAAGCCTCTTTCTTCTCCCCTGCCAGACTCTATACCGAAGCCTCTCTCCCCTGTCATGTCGAACTCTTTTCCCAAGCCTTTCTCTCCTATTCTTCCTGACTCTCGTCCGAAGCCTCTCTCCCCAGTCATGTCGAACTCTCTTCCCAAGCTTTTCTCTCATATTTTTCCTGACTCGTCCGAAGCCTATCTCTCGTGCCCTACCTCTGTCTCGTTACAAACCTCTTTCTCTTGCCCTGCTGACTCTCGTCCAAAGCCTCCCTCTCCTCTAGTGCCTGACTCTCGTCCCAAGTTTCTTTGTCCTGTCCTGCCTGGCTCTGGTCCCAAGCCTCGCTCTTCTGCCCTACCTAACTCTCGTCTTAAGACTCTCTCTCCTGTCCTGACTGATTTTCGTCCCAATCCTCTCTCTCCTATCCTACCTGACTCTCGTCTCAAGCCTCAACCTTCTGTCCTGCCTCACTTTCTTCCCAAACCTTTCTCTCCTGCCCTGCCTTACTCTCGTCCCAAACCTCACTCTCCTGTCCTGCCTGATTCTCGTCCCAAGCCTCCCTCTCCTCTCCTGCCTGACTCTCGTCCCAAGCCGCCCTCTCATATCTTCCCTGACTCATGTTCCAAGCCTTCTTCTACTATGTTGCCTGGCTCTCTTCCCAAGCCTCTCTGTCCTCCCCTGCCTGACTGTATTCCGAAGCTTCTCATCCCTCTCCTGTCTAACTCTCTTCCCAAGCCTCCCTCTCTTATCCTGCCGGACTCTCGCCCCAAGCCTCCCTTTACATTCCAGCCTGGCTCTCTTACCTAGCCTCTTTTTCCTGTCCTGCCAGTCTCTCGTCCCAACCCTCTCTCTTCTCTCCTGCCTGACTTTCGACCCAGAATTCACATTTACCGCCTGAGTCTCGTCCAAAGCCTCTCTCTCAAGTCCAGCCGTACTCTCGTCCTAAACCTCTCTCTCCTGTCCTGCCTGACTCTTGTCTCAAGCCTATCTCCTCTGTCCTACCTGATTCTCGTCAAAAGACTCTCTCCTGCCCAGCTTGACTCTCGTACCAAGCCCCTCTCTCCTGTTCTGCCTGACTTTCGTCCCAAACCTCTCTCTCCTGTCCTGCCTAACTCTCGTTCCATTCCTCTCTCTCTCCAGTTCAGCCTGACTCTCGTCCTAAGCCTCTCTCTCCTGTCCTTCCTGACTCTCCTCCCAAGACTCTCTCCTCTCCTGCCTGAGTTTAGCCCAAGACTTCACTTTTCTTTCCCGCCTGAATCTCGTCCCAAGACTCTCTCCTCTCCTGCCTGAGTTTCGCCCTACACTTCACTTTTCTTTCCCGCCTGAATCTCGTCCCAAGCCTCTCTCTCCTGTCTTACCTGACTCTCGTCCCAAACCTCTCTCGTGTTCAGCCTGACTCTCGCCTCAGCGTTCACGTTTATTTCCAGCCAGAATCTCGATCCAAGCCTCTCTCGCCTGACTTGCCTGACTCTCGTCCCAAGCCTCTCTTTCCTGTCCTGCCTGACTCTCGTCCCAAGCCTCTCTCTCCTGTCCTGCCTTACTCTCCTCCCAACACTCTCTCTCCTCTCCTGCCTGACTCTCGCCTAAGAATTCACGTTTCTTTCCCGACTGAATCTCGTCCTCTCTTTCCTGTCGCTCTTGACTCTCGTCCCAAGCCTCTCTCTCTTGTCTTGACTGACTCTCGATCGAAGCCTCTCTCTCCTGTCCGGCCTGACTCTCGTCAAAGCCTCTTTCTCCTGTAGAGCTTGACTGTCTTCCCAAGCATCTCTCTCCTGTCATGCCTGACTCTCGTCCTAAACCTCTCTCTCTCATTTCCTGCCTGACTCTCGCCCCAGACTTCATTTGTCTGTCCCACCTGACTATCATCCCAAGCCTCTCTGTCCAGTCCTGCCTGACCTTCGTCCCAAGCCTCTCTCTCCTGTCCTCCCTGATTCTCGTCACAAGACTCTCTCTCCTGCCCAACTTGACTCTCGTACCTAGCCCCTCTCCCCTGTCCTGCCTGACTCTCGTCCCCCTAGCCTCTCTCTCCTGTCCTGCCTGACTCGTTCCAGGCCTCTCTCTCCACTTCAGCCTGACTCTCGTCCCAAGACTCTCTCTCCTGTCCTGCCTGACTCTCCTCCCAAGACTCTCTCCTCCCCTGCCTGAATGTCACCCAAGACTTCACTTTTCTTTCCCGCCTGACTCTTGTCCCAAGACTCTCTCACCTGTCTTACCTGACTCTCGTCCCAAACCTCTCTCTCGTGTTCAGCCTGATTCTCGCCCCACACTTCACTTTTATTTCCAGCCAGAATCTCGATCCAAGCCTCTCTCTCCTGCCCTGCCCGACTCTCGTCCCCAGCCGATCTTTCCTGTCCTTTCTGCCTCTCGTCCCAAACCCTTCTCTCCTGTCCTGCCTTACTCTTCTCCCAACACTCTCTCTCCTCTCCTGCCATACTCTCGCCCGACACTTCACTTTTCTTTCCCGACTGAATCTCGTCCCAATCCTCTCTCTCCTGTCGTTCTTGACTCTCGTCCCAAGCCTCTCTCTCTTCTCTTGCCTGACTCTCGATCTAAGTCTCTCTCTGTTGTCCGGCCTGGCTCTCGTCAAACGCCTCTCTCTCTTGTAGAGCTTGACTGTCGTCCCAAGCCTCTCTCTCCTGTCCTGCCTGACTCTCGTCCTAAGCCTCTGTCTCCCCTGTTCTGCCTGACTCTCGCCCCAGACTTCATTTGTCTTTCCCACCTGACTCTCATCCCAAGACTCTCTGTCCATTCCTGCCTGACCTTCGTCCCAAGCCGCTCTCTCCTGTCCTGCCTGACTCTCGTCCCAAACCTCTCTCACTTGTCTTGCCTGACTCTCGTCCTAAGCCTCTCTCTCCAGTCTTGCCTGATTCTCGTGCCAAGCCTCCCTCTCCTTTTCTGCATGACTCTCGTCCCAAGATTTCTCACCTGTCCCCTTAGATTCTCGTCCCAATCCTCTCTCTGGTGTCCTGCTGACTCTCGTCCCAATCCTCTCGCTCCTCTCCTACCTGACTCGTCCAAAGCCTCTTTGTCCTGTAATGCCTGACTCTCATCGCAAGAATCTCTCTCCTGGATTGCCTGACGCTCGTCACAAGCCTCTCTCTCCTGCCTTACCTGAGTCTCGTCCCGAACCTCTTTCTCCTGCCCTGCTGACTCTCGTCCCAAGCCTCTCTCTTTTCTCCTGCCTGACTCTCTTCCCAAGTCTCTTTGTCCTGTCCTGCTTGACTTTCGTCCCAAGCCTCTCTCTTCTGACCTACCTGACTCTCGTCCTAAGACTCTCTTTCCTGTCCTGCCTGATTTTCGTCCCAATGCTCTCTCTCCTATCCTACCTGACTTTCGTCCCAAGCCTCAATCTCCTGTCGTGCCTCAATTTCTTCCCAAGCCTTTCTCTCCTGCCCTGCCTGACTCTCGTCCCAAGCCGCCCTCTCATATCTTCCCTGACTCACGTCCCAAGCCTCCTTCTTCTGTGTTGCCTGGCTCTCGTCCCAAGCCTCTTTCTCCTCCCCTGTCTGACTCTATTTCGAAGCTTCTCACCCCTCTCCTGTCAAACTCTCATCCCAAGCCTTTCTCTCCTATCCTGCCTGACTCTCGCCCAAGGCTCTTTCTACATTCCAGCCTGGCTCTCTTACCAAGCCTCTTTCTCCAGTCCTGCCAGTCTCTCGTCCCAACCCTCTCTCTCCTCACCTGCCTGACGCTCGCCAAAGAATTCACATTTATTTCCCGACTGAGTCTCGTTCAAAGCCTCTCTCTCATCTCCTGCCTGACTCTCGTCCCAAGCCTCTCTCTCCTGTCTTGCATAAGTCTCGTCCCAAGCCTCTCTCTCCTGTCTTCTATGACTCTCGTCCTAAGCCTCTCTCTCCTGTCCTGCCTGACTCTCGTCCCAAGCCTCCCTCTCCTGTCCGGTCAGACCCTTGCCCCAAGTCTATCTCTCCTGTCGAACCTGAGTCTCGTCCTAAGCCTCTATATCCTCTACAGCATGACTCTCGTCCCGAGCCTCTCTCTCCTGCTCTGCCTGTCAGTCGTCCCAAGCCACTCTATCCTATCCCCTCTGACCCTCGTCCCAAGCCTGTCTCTCCTTTCCTGCCTGGATCTCGTCTGAAGCCCATCTCTCTTTTCCAGCCTGACTCTTAACCCAGATGTATCTCTCCTATCCGACCCGGCTCTCGTCCTAACACTCTCTGTCCTCTCCGGCATGACTCTCGTCCCAAGAATCCCTCTTATGTCTTTCCTAACTCACGTCCCAAGCCTCTTTCCCCCGTATTGCCAGAATCTCGTCCCAAGCATCTATCCCCTGTCCTGTCTGACTCTAGTCCTAAGCTTCTCTCTCCTATACTGCCTGACACTCGCCCTAAGCCTCTCTCTCTCCTGTCCTGCCTAACTCTCGTCCCAAGCCTCTCTCCCCTGTCCTGCCTGACTGTCGTGTCAAGCCTCTCTCTCCTATCTAGCCTAGACTGTCGTCCAAAGCGTCTGTCTGTGTCTCCTCTCCTGACTGTCTCTCGTCCCAAGCATCTCTCTCCATGTCCGGTTAGATTTTTGTCCCAAGTCTATCCCTCCTGTCCGACCTGATTCTCGTCTCAAGCCTCTCTATCTTCTCCGGCATGACTCTCCTCGCAAACCTCTCTCTCTCCTGCCCTGTCTGATTCTCGTCCCAAGACTTTCTCTCCTGTCCTATCTAACTCTCGTCCCAAGCCTCTCTCTCCTGTCCTGCCTGACTCTCGTCCCAAGCCTCCCTCTCCTGTCCTGCCTGACTCCCGCCCGAAGCCTCTCTCTCCGGTCATCCCTGAGTCTCGTCACAAAACTCTCTCTCCTCTCATGCTTGACTCTCGTCCCTAGCTTCTCTCTCTCTTTCCTGAATGACTCTCGTCTCAAGCATCTCTCTCCTGTCCGGTTACATTCTTGCCCCAAGTCTATCTCTCATCTACGACGTGACTCTCGTCCTAAGCCTCTCTAACCTCTCCGGCAGGACTCTCCTTCCAAGCCTCTGTCTCTTGCTCTCTCTGACTCTCCTCCCAAGCCTGTCTCTCCTGTCCTATCTAACTCTCGTCCCAAGCCTCTCTCTCCTGTCCTGCCTGACTCTCGTCGCAAGCCTCCCTTTCCTGTCGTTAATGACTCTCTTCCCAATTCTCTCTCTCCTGTCCTGCCTGGCTCTCGTCCCAAGCGTCTTTCTCCTGTCAGGTGAGACTCTTGCCCAAAGGCTGTCTCTCCTGTCCAACTTGACTCTGGTCCTAAGCCTCTCTATCCTTTCCGGCCTGATTCTCGTCCCAAGCCTTAACCTCCTGCCCTACCTGCTCTCGTAACAAGCATCTCTCGCCTTTCCTGTCTGACTCTCCTCCCAAACCTCCTCTTCCTTTCCTGCTGACTCTCGTCCCAAGCCTCTCTCTCCTCTCCTACCTGACTCTCGTCCCAAGCCTATTTGTCCTGTCCTACCTGACTATCGTCCCAAGCCTCTCTCTGCTGTCCTGCCTGACTCTCGTCTCAAGCCTCTCTCGCCTATCCAGCCTGACTCTCGTCCCAAGCTCTCTCTCCTGTCGTGCCAGACTCTCCTCCCAAGACTCTCTCTCCTCTCCTGCCTGACTCTCGCCCCACACTTCACTTTTCTTTCTCGCCTGAATCTCGTACCAAGTTTCTCTCTCCTGTCTTGCCTGACTCTCGTCCCAAGCCTATCTCCCCTGTCCTGCCTGACTCTCGCCCCAGACTTTACTTTTCTTTCCCGCCTGACTTTCGTCCCAAGCCTCTCTCTCTTGTCTTGCCTGACTCTCGTCCCAAGCCTCTCTCTCCTGTCGTACCTCAGTCTCGTCCAAAGCCTCTCTCTCCTGTCCAGCCTGACTCTCGTCCCAATCCTCTCTCTCCTATCTCCTATGACTCTAGTCCTAAGCCTCTCTCTCGTCTCCTGCTTGACTCTCGTCCCAAGCCTCTCTCTCCTGTTCGGTTGGACTCTTGCCCCATGTCTATCTCTCCTGTCCAGCTTGACTCTCGTCCTAAGCCTCTATATCCTCTGCAGCATGACTCTCGGCCCGATCCTCTCTCTCCTGCTCTGCCTGTCAGTCGTCCCAAGCCACTCTGTGCTGTCCTGTCTGAATCTAGTCCCAAGCCTCTCTGTCGTTTCCTGCCTGTATCTCGTCCTAAACCCATATCTCTTTTCCAGCCTGACTCTTAACCCAGATGTATCTATCCTATCCTGCCCGACTCTCGTCGTAACACTCTCTGTCCTCTCCGGCATGACTCTCGCTCCAAACCTCCCTCTCATGTCTTGTGTGACTCACGGCCCATGCCTCTTTCTCCCGTATTGCCAGAATCTCGTCCCAAGTATCTCTCCCCTGTCCTGTCTGATTCTAGTCCCAAGCTTCTCTCTCCTATCTTCCCTGACTCTCGTCCCAAGCCTTTCTCTCCTGTCCTGCCTGACTCTCGTCCCAAGCCACTCTCTCCTGTCCTGCCTTACTGTCGTCCCAAGCCTCTATCTCCTGTCTAGTCTGATTCTCGTCCAAAGCGTCTGTGTCTCTCTCCTGTCTAGCCTGACTTTCGTCCAAAGCGTCTATCTCTCTCTCCTCTCCTGACTGACTCTCGTCCCAAGCATCTCTCTCCTGTCCGGTTTGATTTTTGCCTCAAGTCTATCCCTCCTGTCCGACCTGATTCTCGTCAAAAGCCTCTCTATCCTCTCCGGCATGACTCTCCTCGCAAGCCTTTCTCTCCTGCCCTGTTTCTAACTCTCGTCCCAAGACTCTCTCTCCTGTCCTATCTAACTCTCGTTCCAAGCCTCTCTCTCTTGACCTGCCTGACTCTCGTCCCAAGCCTCCCTCTCCTCTCCTGCCTGACTCTCGCCCTAAGCTGCTCTCTCCCGTCATGACTGAGTCTCGTCACAAAACTCTCTCTAATCTCATGCTTGACTCTCCTCCCTAGCTTCTCTCTCTCCTTTCCTGACTGACTCTCGTCCCAAGCATCTCTCTCATGTCCGGTTACATCCTTGCCCTAAGTCTATCTCTCCTCTACGACGTGACTCTCGTCCTAAGCCTCTCTAACCTCTCCGGCATTTCTCTCGTTCCAAGCCTCTCTCTCCTGCTCTGTCTGACTCTCCTCCCTAGCATGTCTCTCCTGTCCTATCTAACTCTCGTCCCAAGCCTCTCTCTCTCCTGTCCTGCCTGACTCTCGTCGCAATCCTCCCTTTCCTGTCCTGACTGACTCTCTTCCCAAGCCTCTCTTTCCTCTCATGCCTGGCTCTCGTCCCAAGCCTCTTTCTCCTGTCAGGTGAGACTCTTGCCCTAAGGCTGTCTCTCCTGTCCGACTTGACTCTTTTCCTAAGCCTCTCTATCCTCCCCGGCCTGACTCTCGTCCCAAGCCTCTCTCTCCTGCCCTACCTGACTCTCGTCCCAAGCCTCTTTCCCCTGTCTTGTCTGACTCTCGTCCGAAACCTCTCTCTCCTGTCCTGCTGACTCTCGTCCCAAGCCTCTCTCTCCTCTCCTGCCTGACTATCGCCCCAGATTTCACTTTTTTTCCCGCCTGACTCTCGTCCCAAGACTCTCTCCTGTTCTGCCTGATTCTCGTCCTAAGCCTTCCTCTCCTGTCGTCCCTGAGTCTCGTCCCAGGCCTCTCTCTCCTGTCCAACCTGACTCTCGTCCCAAGCCTCTCTCTCCTGTCTTCTATGACTCACGCCCTAAGCCTCTCTCTCCTGACCTGCCTGACTCTGGTCCCAAGCCTCTCTCTCCTGTTATACATGACTCTCGTCCCAAACCTCTCTCTCCTGCTGACTCTCGTGCCAAGCCTCTCTCTCCTTCCTACCTGACTCTCGTCCTAAGCCTATTTGTCTTATCCTACCTGACTCTCGTCCCAAGCCTCTCTATCCTGTCCTGCCTGACTTTCGACCCAAGCCTCTCTAGCCTCTCCAGTCTGACTCTCGTCCTAAGCCTCTTTCTCCTGTCCTGCCTGACTCTCCTCCCAAGACTCTCTCCTCTCATGCCTGATTTTCGCCCCAGACTATACTATTCTTTCCCGACAGAATCTCGTACCAAGTTTCTCTCTCCTGTCCTGCCTGATTCTCGTCCCAAGCTTCTCTTTCCTGCTCTGCCTGACTCTCGTCGTAAGAGTCTCTCTCCTGTCCAACCCGACTCTCGCCCCAGACTTTACTTTTCTTTCCCTCCTGAATCCCGTCCCAAACCCCTCTCTATTGTCCTACCTCACTCTCGTCCGAAGCGTCTCTCTCCTGTCGTACCTGAGTCTCATCCCAAGCCTCTCTCTCCTGTCCAGCCTGACTCTCGTCCCAAGCCTCTCTCTCATGACTTCTATGACTCTCGTCCTAATCCCCTCTCTCCTGTCCTGCCTCTCTCTCGTCCCAAGCCTCTCTCTCCTGTCTTACCTGACCTTACCCCAAGCCTCTCTCTCCTTTGATGCCTGATTTTCGTCCAAAGACCCTCTCTCCTGTCCTGCCTGACTCTCGTCCCAAGCCTCTCTCTCCTGTCGTGCTTGACTCTCGTCTCAAGCCTGTCTCTCCTGTCCTGCCTAACTCTCCTCGCAAGCCTCTTTCCCTGTCCTCCGTGATTCTTGTTCCAAGCCCCTCTCTCCTGTCCTGCCTGATTCTCGTCCCAAGTCCATATGTCCTGTCCTGCCGGACTCTCGTCCCAAACCTCTCTCTCATATCGTGCTTGAATCTCGTCCCAAGCCTCTCTCTCCTGTCCAGCCTGACTCTCGTCACAAGCCTTTCCCTCCTGTTCTGCCTGACTCTTGTCCCAAGACTCTTTCTTCTGTCCTGCCTGATTCTCATCACAAGCCTCTCTCTCCTGCCCAGCTTGACTCTTGCCTCAAGCCTCTCTCTCCTGTCCTGCCTGACTCTCGTCCAAAGCCACTCTCTCTGGTTCTGCCTGAGTCTCGTTCCAGTCCTCTCTCTCTTTCCTGTCCAGCCTGACTCTCGTCCCAAGCCTCTCTCTCCTGTCCTGCCTGACTCTCCTCAGAAGACTCTCTGTCCTCTCCTGCCTGACCCTCCCCCCACACTTCACTTTTCTTTCCCGCCTGAATCTCGTACCAAGTTTTTCTCTCCTGACCTGCCTGACTCTAGTCTCAAGCCTCTTTCACCTTTCGTGCCTGATTCTCGTCCCAAGCCTCTCTCTCCTCTCCTGCCTCACTTTTTGTCCCAAGCCTCCGTCTCATATCTTCCCTGACTCACGCCCCAAGACTCCTTCTCCTGTGTTGCCTAGCTATCGTCCCAAGCCTCTTTCTCCTCCCCTTCCTGACTCTATTCCGAAGCCTCTCTCCCCTCTCCTGTCTAACTCTCTTCCCAAGCCTTTCTCTCCTATCCTGCCTGACTCTTGTCCCAATCCTCTCTCTCCTGCCCTACCTAACTCTCGTCCAAAACTTCTCTCTCTTGTCTTGCCTGACTCTCGTCCGAAGCCCCTCTCTCCTCTCCTGCCTAACACTCGTCAAAATTCTCTTTGACCTCTCCTGCCTCACTCTCGTCCCAGGCCTCGCTCTTCTGACCTACCTGGCTCTCGTCCCAAGCCTCTCTCTCATCTCCTGCCTGATTCTCGTCACAATCTTCTCTCTCTTATCCTACCTGACTCTCGTCCCAAGCGTCAATATCCTGTCCTGCCTCACTTTCTTCCCAAGACTTTCTCTCCTGCCCTGCCTGACTCTCGTCCCAATCCTCACCCTCCTGTCCTGCCTGATTCTCGTCCCAAGCCTCTTTCTCCTCTCCTGCCTGACTCTCGTCCCAAGTCCTTTCCTGCCTGACTCTACTCTGAAGCCTCTCTCCCCTGTCCTGTCTAATTCTCTTCTCAAGCCTTTCTCTCATATCCTGCCTGACTCTTAACCTAAACCTCTATCTCCATTCCAGCCTAACTCTCGTTCCAAGCCTCTTTCTCCTGTCTTGCCAGACTCTCGTAACAAGCCTCTCTCTCCTGTCCTGCCTGACTCTCGCCGCAGACTTCACTTTGCTTTCAAGCATGACTTTCGTCCCAAGCCTCTCTCCTGTCCAGCCTGACTCTCGTCCCACGCCTCTCTCTCCTGTCTTCTATGACTCGTCCGAAGCCTCTCTCTAATGTCCTGCCCGACTCTCGTCCCAAGCCTCTCTCTCCTGTCTGGTCAGACTCTAGCCCCAGATCTATCTCTCCTGTCCAACCTGACTCTCGTCCTAAGCCTCTAGATCCTCTCCAGCATGACTCTCGTCCCGAGCCTCTCTCTCCTGCTCTGCCTGACAATCGTACCAGGCCTCTCTGTCTTGTCCTCTCTGACTCTCGTCCCAAGAATCTCTCTCCTTTCCTGCCTGGATATCGTCCTAGGCCCATCTCTCTTTTCCAGCCTGACTCTTAACCCATGTTTATCTCTCCTGTCCGACTCGATTCTCTTCCTAAATTCTCTGCCCTCTCCGGCATGACTCTCGTCCCAAGCCTCCCTCTCATGCCATGCCTGACTCACTTCCCAAGCCTCTTTCTCCCGTATTGCAAGAATCTCGTCTCAAGCATCTTTCCCCTGTCCTGTCTGAGTCTAGTCCCAAGCCTCTCTCTCCTATCATGTCTGACTCTGGGCCCAAGACTCTCTCTCCTGTACATCCTGACTCTAGTCCTAAGCATCACTCTCCCGTCCTGCCTGACTCTCGTCCCAAGCCACTGTCTACTGTCCTGCCTGACTCTCGTCCCAAGCTTCTCTCTTCTGTCTTGCTTGACTGTCGTCCCAAGCCTATCTCTCTCTCTCTCTCCTGTCATGACTGACTCGTCCAAATCATCTCTCTCCTGTCCGATTAGATTCTTGCCCCAGTTCTATCCCTCCTGTCCGACCTGACTCTCGTCCTAAGCCTGTCTAATCTCTCCGGCATGACTTGCCTCGCAAGCCTCTCTATCCTGCCCTGTCTGACTCTCCTCCACAGACTCTCTCTCCTGTCTTATCTAACTCTCGTTCCAAGCCTCTCTCTCCTGTCCTGCCTGACTTTCGTCCCAAGCCTCCCTCTCCTGTTTTGCTTGACTCTCGTCTTAAGCCTCTCTCTCCGGTCATGCCTGACTCTCGTCCCAAGCCTATCTCTCCTCTACCGCACGACTCTCGTCCCAAGACTCTCTCCTGTCATATCTAACTCTCGTCCCAAGCCTCTCTGTCCTCTCCGGAATGACTCTCGTCCCAAGCCTCCCTCTAAAGTCTTGCCTGATTTTCGTCCCAAGCCTCTCTCTCCTGTCCTGCTTGACTCTCGTGCCAAGCCTCTCTCTCCTGTTCTTCCTGAATCTCGTCCCAAGACTCTTCTCCTGTCGTGCCTGAGTCTCATCCCAAGCCTCTCTCTCCTGTCCAGCCTGACTCTCGTCACGCTTCTCTCTCTCCTGTCTTCTATGACTCTCGTCCCAAGCCTCCCTCTCCTCTTCTGCCTGACTCTCGTCCTAAGCCTCTCTCTCCAGTCATGCCTGACTCGCGTCCCTAGCCTCTCTCTGTCTCCTGTCCTGACTGACTCTCGCGCAAGCCTCTTTCTCCTGTCCGGTAAGATTCTTGCCCCAAGTCTATCTCTCCTCTCCGATGTAACTCTCGTCCTAAGCCTCTCTGACCTATCTGGGATGATTCTCTTCGGAAGCCTCTCTCTCCTGCCCTGTCTGACTCGCCTCCAAAGCCTGTCTCTCCTGTCCTATCTAACTCTCGTCCCAAGCCACTCTCTCCTGTCCTGCCTGACTCTCGTCACAAGCCTCCCTCTCCTGTCCTGCCTGACTCTCTTCCCAAGCTTCTCTCTCCTGTCGTGACTGTCACTCGTCCCAAGCCTTTTTCTCCTGTTAGGTGAGACTCTTGCCCCAAGGCTGTCTCTCCTGTCCGAATTGACTCTTGTCCTAAGCCCCTCTATCCTCTCCGGACTGACTCTCGTCCCAAGCGTCCCTCTCCTCCCCTACGTGACTCTCGTCCCAAGCCTCTCTCCCCTGTCCTGTCTGACTCTCTTCCCAAAACTCTCTCTCCTGTCCTGCTGACTCTCGTCCCAAGCCTCTCTCTCCTCTCCTACCTGACTCTCTTCCCAAGACTATGTCTCCAGTACTGCATGACTCTCGTCCCAAGCCTCTCTCTCCTGTCCAGCCTGACTCTCGTCAAAAGACTCTCTCTCCTGTCATGCCTGACTCTTCTCACAAGACTCTCTCTCCTCTCCTGCCTGACTCTCGCCCCAGACTTCACTTTTCTTTCCCGGCTGAATATTGTATCAAGCATCTCTCTCCTGTCCTGCCTGACTCTCATCGCAAGCCTCTCTCTCCTGTCCAGCCTGACTCTCGTCCCAAGCCTCTCTCTCTTGTCTTGCCTGACTCTCGATCCAACCCTCTCTCTCCTCTCCTGCCTGACTCTCGTCCCAAGCCTCACGCACCTGTCCTGCCTGACTCTCGTCCCAAGCCTCTATCTCTCCTCTCCTGCCTGTCTCTCGCCTCAGACTTCACTCTTCTTTCCCACTTGACTCTCTTCCCAAGCCTGTCTCTCCAATCCAGTCTGACCTTTGTCCCAGGTCTTTCTCTCCTGTCCTACCTGACTCTTGTCCCAGACCTCTCTCTCTTGTCTTGCCTGATTCTCGTCCCAAGCCTTTCTCTCCTGCCTTGCCTGACTCTCGTCCCAAGCCTCCCTCTCCTGTCCTGCCTGACTCTCGTCCCAAGCTTTCTCCCCTGTCACCTCTGACTCTCGTCCCAAACCTGTATCTCGAGTCCTGCTGACTCTCGCCCCAAGCCTCTCTCTTTATTCCAGCCTGACTCTCGTCCCAAGCCTCTTTCTCCTCTCCTGACAGACTTTCGTCCAAAACCTCTCTCTCCTGTCCTACCTGACTCTCGCCCCAGACTTCACTTTTCTTTCCCGCCTGATTCTCGTCCCAAGCCTGTCTCTCCTCTCCTACTTGACTCACTTCCAAATTCTCTTTGTCCTCTCCTGCCTAACTCTCGTCCCAAGCCTCGCTCCTCTGACCTACCTGACTCTCGTCCCAAGCCTCCCTCTCCTCTCCTACTTAATTTTCGTCCGAATCCTCTCTCTCAAATCCTACCTGACTCTCGTCCCAAGCCTCAATATCCTGTTCTGCCTCACTTTTTTCCCAAGCATTTCTCTCATGACCTTCCTGATTCTCGTCCCAAGCCTCTCTCTCCTCTCCTGCCTGAATCTCGTCCCAAGCCGCCCTCTCATATCTTCCCTGACTCATGTCCCAAGCCTCTTTCTCCTGTGTTGGTTGGCTCTCGTCCCAAGCCTCAATATCCTCTCCTGCCTCACTTTCTTCCCAAGCATTTCTCTCCTGCCCTTCCTGATTCTCGTCCCAAGCCTCTCTCTCTTGTCTTGCCTGACTCTTGATCCAACCCTCACTCTCCTGTCCGGCCTGACTCTCGTCCCAAGCCTCACTCACCTGTCCTGCCTGACTCTCGTCCCAAGCCTCTATCTCTCCTCTCCTGCCTGTCTTTCACCCCAGACTTCACTTTTCTTTCCCACTTGACTCTCTTCCCAAGCCTGTCTCTCCAGTCCTGCCTGACCCTCGTCCCAAGCCTTTCTCTCCTGTCCTACCTGACTCTTGTCCCAGGCCCCTCTCTCATGTTCTGCCTGACTCTTGTCCCAAGGCTCTCTCTCCTCTCCGGTCAGACTCTAGCCCCAAGTCTATCTCTCCTCTCCAACCTGACTCTCGTCCTAAGCCCCTATATCCCCTCCGGCATGACTCTCGTCCCTTGCCTCTCTCTCCTCCTCTACCTGACAATCGTCCTAAGCCTCTCTGTCCTGTCCTCTCTGACTCTCGTCCCAAACCTCTCTCTCCTTTCCTGCCTGGATATCGTCCTAGGCCCATTTCTCTTTTCCATCCTGACTCATAACCCAGGTGTATCTCTCCTGTCCGACCTGACTCTCGTCCTAAGATTCTCTGTCCTCTCCGGCATGATTCTCGTCCCAAACCTCCCTTTCATGATATGGCTTACTCACGTCCAAAGCCACTTTCTCCGTATTGCAATACTCTCGTCTCAAGCATCTTTCCCCTGTCCTGTCTGACTCTAGTCACAAGCCTCCCTTTCCTATCATGCCTGACTCTCGTCACAAGCCTCTCTCACCTGTACAGCCTGACTCTAGTCCTAAGTCTCTCTCTCCTGTCCTGCCTGACTCTCGTCCCAAGCCTCTCTCTCCTGTCTAGGCTGACTCTCGTCCTAAGCCTCTCTCTCTCTCTCTCTCTCTCTCTCTCTCTCTCTCTCTCTCTCTCTCTCTCTCTCTCTCTCTCTCTCTCTCTCTCTCTCTCTCTCTCTCTCTCTCTCTCTCTCTCTCTCTCTCTCTCTCTCTCTCTCTCTCTCTCTCTCTCTCTCTCTCTCTCTCTCTCTCTCTCTCTCTCTCTCTCTCTCTCTCTCTCTCTCTCTCTCTCTCTCTCTCTCTCTCTCTCTCTCTCTCTCTCCTGTCCTGACTGACTTTTGTCCAAAGCCTCTCTCTCCTCTCCGATTACATTCTTGCCTCAAGTCTATCCCTCCTGTCCGCCCTGATTCTCGTCCTAAGCCTCTCTAATCTCTCCGGCATGACTCTCCTCGCAAGGCTCTCTATCCTTCCCTGTCTGACTCTTGTCCCAAGACTCTGTCTCCTGTCTTATCTAACTCTCGTCGTAAGCTTCTCTCTCCTGTCCTGCCTGACTCTCGTCTCAAGCCTCGCTCTCCTGTTTTGCCTGACTCTAGTCCTAAGGGCCTCTCTGGTCATGCCTGACTCGTCCCAAGCCTGTCTCTTCTCTACTGCCTGACTCTCGTCACAAGATTCTCTCTCCGGTCCTATCTAACCCTAATCACAAGCCTCTCTGTCCTCTCCGGCATGACTCTCGTCCCAAGCCTCCCTCTCATGTCTTGCCTGATTTTCGTCCCAATCCTCTCTCTCCTTTCCATCCTGACCTTCGTCTCAAGTCTCTCTCTCTCTCTCTCTCTCTCTCTCTCTCTCTCTCTCTCTCTCTCTCTCTCTCTCTCTCTCTCTCTCTCTCTCTCTCTCTCTCTCTCTCTCTCTCTCTCTCTCTCTCTCTCTCTCTCTCTCTCTCTCTCTCTCTTTTGTCGTGCCTGAGTCTCGTCACCAGCCTCTCTCTCCTGTCCAGCCTGACTCTCGTCCCATGCCTCTCCTGTCTTCTATGGCTCTCGTCCAAAGCCTCTCTCCCATGTCCTGCCTGACTCTCGTCCCAAGCCTCTCTCTCCTGTCCGGTCAGACTCTAGCCCCAAGTCTATCTCTCCTGTCCAAACTGACTCTGGTCCAAAGCCTCTATATCCTCTCCAGCATGACACTCGTCCCTTGCCTCTCTATCCTGCTCTGCCTGACAATCGTCCAAGCCTCTCTGTCCTGTCCTCTCTGACTCATGTCCCAAGACTCTCTCTCCTTTCCTGTCTGGATATCGTCCTAGGCCTATCTCTCTTTTCCATCTTGACTCTTAACCCAGGCGTATCTCTCCTGTCCGACCTGACCCACGTCCTAATATTCTCTGTCCTCTCTGGCATGACTCTCGTCACAAGCCTCCCTCTCATGTCACGGCTGACTCACGTCCAAAGAATCTTTCTCCGTATTGCAATAATCTCGTCTCAAGCATCATTCCCCTGTCCTGTCTGACTCTAGTCCCAAGCCTCCCTCTCCTATCATGCCTGACTCTCGTCCCAAGCCTCTCTCTCCTGTACAGCCTGACTCTAGTACTAAGCCTTTCTCTCCTGTCCTGCCTGACTTTCGTCCCAAGCAACTCTGTCCTGTCCTGCCTTACTCTCTTCCTAAGCCTCTCTCTCCTGTCTAGCCTGAATCTCGTCCCAAGCCTCTATCTCTCTCTCTCTCTCGTGTCCTGACTGACTCTCGTCCAAAGCCTCTCTCTCCTGTCCGATTAGATTCTTGCCCCAATTCTATCCCTCCTGTCCAACCTGAATCTCTTCCTAAGCCTCTCTAATCTCTCCGGCATGACTCTTCTCGCAAGCCTCTCTATCCTGCCCTGTCTGACTCTTGTCCCAAGACTCTCTCTCCTGTCTTATCTAACTCTCGTCCCAAGCCTTTCTCTCATATCCTGCCTGACTCTCGTCCCAAGCCTCTCTCTCCTGTTTTACCTGACTCTCGTCCTAAGGGTCTCTCTGGCCATTCCTGGCTCTCGTCCCAAGCCTGTCTCTCCTCTACTGCCTGACTCTCGTCACAAGATTCTCTCTCCTGTCCTATCTAACTCTCATCGCAAGCCTGTCTGTCCTCTCAGGCATGAATCTCGTCCCAAGCCTCCCTCTCATGTCTCGCCTGATTTTCGTCCCAAGGCTCTCTCTCCTGTCCTGCCTGACTCTCGTGCCAAGCCTCTCTCTCCTGTCCTGCCTGAATCTCGTCCAAAGCCTCTCTCTCCTGTCCAGCCTGACTCTTGTCCCATGTCTCTCTCTCCTGTCTTGTATGACTCTCGTCCCAGGCCCCCCTCTCCTCTTCTGCCTGACTCTCGTCCTAAGACACTCTCTCCGCTCATGCCTGACTTTCGTCGCTAGCCTCTCTCTCTCCTGTCCTGTCTGACTCTCGCCCAAGCCTCTCTCTCCTGTCCGTTTAGATTCTTGCCCAAAGTCTTTCCTCTCCGTCGTAACTCTAGTCCTAAGCCTGTCTAACGTCTCTGGCATGACTCTCCTCGCAAGCCTCTCTCTCCTGCCCTGTCTGACTCATCTCCCAAGCCTGTCTCTATTTTCCTATCTAACTCTCGTCCCAAGCCTCTCTCTCCTCTCCTTCCTGACTTTACTCCCAAGCCTCCCTCTCATGTCTTGCCTGACTCTCTTCCCAAGCCTGTCTCTCATGTCCAGCTTGACTCTCGTCCCATGCCTCTCTCTCCTGTCTTCTATGACTCTCGTCCCAAGTCCTGTCCGACTTGACTCTTGTCCTAAGCCTCTCTATTCTCTCCGGCCTAACTCTCGTCCCAAGCCTCCCTCTCCTGCCCTACCTGACTCTCGTCCCAAGACTCTCTCGCCTGTCCTGTCTGAATCTCTTCCCAAACCTCTCTCTCCTGTCCTGCTGACTCTCGTCCGAAGCCTCTACCTCCTCTTCTACCTGACTCTCTTCCCAAGCCTATCCGTCTTGTCCTGCATGACTCGTCCCAAGTCTCTCCCTACTCTACTGCCAGACTCTCGTCTCAAGCCTCTCTCTCCTGTCCAGCCTGAATCTCGTCCCAAGCCTCTCTCTCCTGTCCAGCCTGAATCTCGTCCCAAGGCTCTCTCTCCTGTCATGCCTGACTCTCTTCACAAGACTCTCTCCTCTCCTGCCTGACTCTCGCCCCAGACTTCACTTTTCCTTCCAGCCTGAATATCGTACCAAGATTTTCTCTCCTGTTCTGCCTGACTCGTCCCAAGCCCCTCTCTCCTGCCCTGCCTGACTCTCGTCCTAAGCCTCTCTCTCCTGTCCTGCCTGATTCTCGTCGCACACTTCACTTTTCTTTCCCATATGACTCTCGTATCAAGACTCTCTCTCTTGTCCTGCCTGACTCTCATCGGAAGCCTCTCTCTCCTGTCCAGCCTGACTCTCATCACAAGCCTCTCTCTCCTGTACAACTTGATTCTAGTCCCAAGTCTCTCTCTCCTGTCCTGCCTGACTCTCGTCCCAATCCTCTATCTCTCCTCTCCTGTCTGACTCTCGCCCTAGACTTCACTTTTCTTTCCCACCTGACTCTCTTCCCAGGCCTCTCTCTCCAGTCCTGCCTGACCTTCGGCCCAAGCCTTTCTCTCCTGTCTTACCTGACTCTTGTCCCAAACCTTTCTTGTCTTGCCTGACTCTCGTCCCAAGAATCTCTCTCCTGCCTTGCCTGAATCTCGTCCCAAGCTTTCTCCCCTGTCCCTTCTGACTCTCGTCCCAAACCTCTCTTTCGTGTCCTGTTGACTCTCGCACCAAGCCTCTCTCTTCATTCCAGGCTTTCTTTCGTCCCAAGCCTCTTTCTCCTCTCCTGCCACACTCTCGTCCAAAGCCTCTCTCTCCTGTCCTATCTGACTCTCGACCCAGACTTCACTTTTCTTTCCCGCCTGACTCTCGTCCCAAGCCTCTCTCTCCTCTGCTGCCTGACTCTCGTCCAAATTCTCTTTTTCCTGTCGTGCCTGATTTTCGTCCCAAGCCTCGCTCTTCTGACCTACGTGACTCTCGTCGCAAGCATCTTTCTCCTCTCGTGCCTGATTTTCGTCCAAATCCTCTCTCTCCTATCCAACCTGATTCACGTCCCAAGCCTCAATATCCTGTCCTGCCTCACTTTCTTCCCAAGCCTTTCTCTCCTGCCCTGCCTGATTCTCATCTCAAGCCTCACCTTCCTGTCCTGCCTTACTCTCATCACAGACTTGTCTTTTCTTTCAAGCCTGACTCTCGTCCCAAGCCTCTCTCTCCTCTCCTGCCTGACCTTGGTCCGAAGCATCTCTCTCCTGTCGTGCCTGAGTCTCGTCCCAAGCCTCTCTCTCCTGTCCAGCCTGACTCTCGTCCCATGCTTCTCTCTCCTGTCTTCTATGACTCTCGTCCTAAGCCTCTCTCATGTCCTTCCTGACTCTCGGCCCAAGCCTCTCTCTCCTGTCCGGTCAGACTCTAGCCCCAAGTCTATCTCTCCTGTCAAACCTGACTCTCGTCCTAAGCCTCTATATCCTCTCCGGCATGACTCTCGTCCCGAGGCTCTCTCTCCTGTTTTGCTTGACAATCGTCCCAAGCCTCTCTGTCTTGTTCTCTCTGACTCTCGTCTCAAGCCTCTCTCTCCTTCCCTGCCTGGATATCGTCCTAGGCCCATCTCTCTTTTCCATCCTGACTCTTAACCCAGGTGTATCTCTTCTGTCCGACCTGACTCTCGTCCAAAGATTCCCTGTCCTCTCCAGCATGATTCTCGTCCCAAGCCTCCCTCTCCTGCCTTGCCTGACTCTCGTTCCAAGCCTCTTTCTCCCGTATTGCTAGAATCTCGTCTCAAGCATCTTTCCCTTGTCCTGTCTGACTCTAGTCCCAAGCCTCTGTCTCCTATCCTGACTGACTCTCGTCCCAAGACTCTCTCTCCCGTCCTATCTAACTCTCGTCCAAAGCCTCTCTGTCCTCTCGGGAATGACTCTCGTCCTAAGCCTCCCACTCATGTCTTGCCTGGTTTTCGTCTCAAGCCTCTCTCTCCTGTCCTTCCTGACTCTCGTTACAAGCCTCTCTCTCCAGTCCTGCCTGAATCTCTTCCCAAACCTCTCTCTCCTGTCGTGCCTGAGTCTCATCCCAAGCCTCTCTCTCCTGTCCTATCTAACTCTCGTCCCAAGCCTCTCTCTCCTGTCCTGCCTGGCTCTCGTACAAAGCCTCCCTCTCCTGTCCTGCATGAATCTCTTCCCAGGCCACTCTCTCCTGTTCTGCCTGTCATTCGTCCCAAGCCTCTTTCTCCTGTCAGGTAAGACTCTTGCCCCAAAGCTGTCTCTCCCAACCGACTAAGCCTCTCTATGCTCTCCGGACTGAATCTCGTCCCAAGCCTCATTTTCCTGCCCTACTTGACTCTCGTCCCAAGCCTCTATCCCCTGTCCTGTCTGACTCTGTTCCCAAACCTCTCTCGTCTGTCCTGCTTGCTCACTTCACTTTTCTTTCACGCCTGAATATCGTACCAAGATTTTCTCTCCTGTCCTGCCTGAATCTCATCCCAAGCCTCTCTCTCCCTCCCTGCTTGACTCTAGTCCCAAACCTTTCTCTCCTGTCCTGCCTGACTCTCGCCCCAGACTTCACTTTTCTTTCCCGTCTGACTCTCGTCTCAAGCCTCTCTTTCCTATCTTGCCTGGCTATCATCGCAAGCCTCTCTCTCTTGTCAAGCCTGACTCTCGTCCCAAGCCTCTCTCTCTTGTCTTGCCTGACTCTCGATCCAAGCCTCTGTCTCCTGTCTTTCCCGACTCTCGTCACAAGCCTCTCTCTCCTGTACAACTTGATTCTCGTTCCAAATCTCTCTCTCCTGTCCTGCCTGACTCTCGTCCCAAGCCTCTATCTCTCCTCTCCTGCATGACTATCGTCCCAGACTTTACTTTTCTTTCCCACCTGAATATCGTAATAAACTTTTCTCTCCTGTCCTGCCTGACTCTCGTCCCAAGCCTCTCTCTCCTGCCCTGCCTGACTCTCGTCTCAAGCCTCTCTCTCCTGTCCTGCCTGACTCTCGCCTCATACTTCACTTTTCTTTCCCACCTGACTCTCGTCTTAAGCCTCTCTCTCCTGTCCTGCCTGAGTCTCATCGCAAACCTCTCTCTCCTGTCTAGCCTGACTCTCGTCCCAAGCCTCTCTCTCTTGTCTTGCCTGATTCTCGATCCATGCCTCTGTCTCCTGTCCTGCCTGACTCTCGTCACAAGCCTATCTCTTCTGTACAACTTGATTCTCGTCCTAAGTCTCTCTCTCCCCTCCTGCCTGACTCAGGTCCCAAGCCTCACTCTCCTGTCCTGCCTGACTCTCGCCCTAAGCCGCCCTCTCATATCTTCCCTGACTCATATCACAAGCCTCTTTCTCCAGTGTTGCATTGCTCTCGTCCCAAGCCTCTTTCTCCTTCACTGCCTGACTGTATTACGAATCCTCTCTCTCCTCTCCTTCCTGACTTTACTCCCAAGCCTCCCTCTCATGTCCTGCCTGACTCTCTTCCCAAGCCTGTCTCTCATGTCCAGCTTGACTCTCGTCCCATGCCACTCTCTCCTGTCTTCTCTGACTCTCGTCCCAAGTCCTGTCCGACTTGACTCTTGTCCTAAGCCTCTCTATTCTCTCCGGCCTAACTCTCGTCCCAAGCCTCCCTCTCCTGCCCTACCTGACTCTCGTCCCAAGACTCTCTCGCCTGTCCTGTCTGAATCTCTTCCCAAACCTCTCTCTCCTGTCCTGCTGACTCTCGTCCGAAGCCTCTACCTCCTCTCCTACCTGACTCTCTTCCCAAGCCTATCCGTCTTGTCCTGCATGACTCGTCCCAAGTCTCTCCCTACTCTACTGCCAGACTCTCGTCTCAAGCCTCTCTCTCTTGTCTTGCCTGACTCTCGATCCAAGCCTCTGTCTTCTGTCTTTCCCGACTCTCGTCACAAGCCTCTCTCTCCTGTACAACTTGATTCTCGTTCCAAATCTCTCTCTCCTGTCCTGCCTGACTCTCGTCCCAAGCCTCTATCTCTCCTCTCCTGCATGACTCTCGTCCCAGACTTTACTTTTCTTACCCACCTGAATATCGTAATAAACTTTTCTCTCCTGTCCTGCCTGACTCTCGTCCCAAGCCTCTCTCTCCTGCCCTGCCTGACTCTCGTCTCAAGCCTCTCTCTCCTGTCCTGCCTGACTCTCGCCTCATACTTCACTTTTCTTTCCCACCTGACTCTCGTCTTAAGCCTCTCTCTCCTGTCCTGCCTGAGTCTCATCGCAAACCTCTCTCTCCTGTCTAGCCTGACTCTCGTCCCAAGCCTCTCTCTCTTGTCTTGCCTGATTCTCGATCCATGCCTCTGTCTCCTGTCCTGCCTGACTCTCGTCACAAGCCTATCTCTTCTGTACAACTTGATTCTCGTCCTAAGTCTCTCTCTCCCCTCCTGCCTGACTCAGGTCCCAAGCCTCACTCTCCTGTCCTGCCTGACTCTCGCCCTAAGCCGCCCTCTCATATCTTCCCTGACTCATATCACAAGCCTCTTTCTCCAGTGTTGCATTGCTCTCGTCCCAAGCCTCTTTCTCCTTCACTGCCTGACTGTATTACGAATCCTCTCTCCCCTGTCCTGTCTAACTTTTTTCCCAAGCCTTTCTCTCCTATCCTCCCTGAATCTTGCCGAAAGCCTCTCTCTCCATTCCAACCTTACTCTCGTCCCAAGCCTCTTTCTCCTGTCCTGCCAGACTCTCGTCCAAAGCATCTCTCTCCTGTCCTGCCTGACTCTCGCCCCAGACTTCACTTTTCTTTCCCACCTGACTCTCGTTTCAAGCCTCTCTCTCCTGTCCTGCCTGACTCTCATCGCAAGCCTCTCTTTCCTGTCCAGCCTGACTCTCGTCCCAAGCATCTCTCTCTTTTCTTGTTTGACTCTCGTCCCAAGCCTCTCTCTCCTGTCCTGCCTGACTCTCTCCCTAGACTTCACTTTTCTTTCCCAAGTGACTCTAGTCTCAAGCCTCTCTCTCCTGTCCTGCCTGACTCTCATCGCAAGCCTCTCTCTCCTGTCCAGCCCGACTATCGTCCCAAACCTTTCTCTCTTGTCCTGCCTGACTCTCGATCCATGCCTCTGTCTCCTGTCCTGCCTGATTCTCGTGACAAGCCTGTCTCTCCTGTACAACTTGATTCTCGTAAAAAGCATCTCTCTCCTGTCCTACCTGACTCAGGTCCCAAGCCTCACTCTCCTGTCCTGCCTAATTCTCGTTCTAAGCCTCTCTCTCCTCTCCTGCCTGACTCTCGTCTTAAGCCGCCCACTCATATCTTTCCTGACTCATGTCCCAATCCTCTTCCTCCTGTTTTGGCTGGCTCTCGTCCCAAGCCTCTTTCTCCTTCCCTGCCTGACTCTATTCCGAAGACTCTCTCCCCTGTCCTGTCTAACTCTCTTCACAAACCCTTCTCTCCTATCCAGCCTGACTCTTGCATTAATCCTCTCTCTCCATTCCAGCCTGACTCTCGTCCCAAGCCTCTTTCTCCTGTGATGCCAGAATCTCGTCCCAAGACTCTCTCTCCTGTCCTGCCTAACTCTCGCCCAAGACTTCACTTTTCCGTCAAGCCTGACTCTCGTCCCAGGCCTCTCTCTCCTTTCCTGCCTGATTTTCGTTCCAAGACTCTCTCTCCTCTCATGCCTGAGTCTCGTCCCAAGCCATCCTTTCATGTCCAGCCTGACTCGTCCCAAACTTCTCTCTCCTGTCACTTATGACCCTCGTCCCAATTCCTGTCCGAATTGACTCTTGTCCTAAGCCTCTCTATTCTCTCCGGCCTAATTCTCGTCCCAAGCCTCCCTCTCTTGCCCTACCTGACTCTCGTTCCAAGCCTCTCTTCCCCTGTCCTGTCTGACTCTCTTCCCAAACCTCTCTCTGCTCTCCTGCTGACTCTCGTCCCGGGCCTCTCTCTCCTCTCCTACCTCACTCTCTTCCCATGCCTATTTCTCCAGTCCTACATGACTCTCGTCCCAAGCCTCTCTCTCCTGTCCTGCCGACTCTCGTCCCAAGCCTCTCTCTCCTGTCCACCCTGACTCTCGTCCCAAGCCTCTCTCTCCTGTTATGCCTCACTCTTCTCACAAGACTCTCCTCTCCTCCCTGACTCTCGCCCCAGGCTTCACTTTTCTTTCCCGGCTGAATATCGTAACAAGCCTCTTTCTCCTGTCCTGCCTGACTCTCATCGCAAGCCTCTCTGTCCTGTCCAGCCTAGTTCTCGTTCCAAGCCACTCTCTCTTGTCTCCCCTGACTCTCTATCCAAGCCTCTCTCTCCTGTACTGCCTGACTCTCGTCCTATGCCTCACTCAACTGTCCTGCCTGACTCTCGTCTAAAAGCCTCTATCTCTCCTGTCCTGCCTGACTCTCGCCTCAGACTTCACTTTTCTTTCCCACTTGACTCTCTTCCCAAGGCTCTCTCTCCAGTCCTGCCTGACCTTCGTCCCAAGCCTTTCTCTCCTGTCCTACCTCCCTCTTGTCCCAAACCTCTCTCTCTTGTCTTGCCTGACTCTCGTCCCAAGCCTCTTTCTCCTGCCTTGCCTGACTCTCGTTCCAAGCCTCCATCCCCATTCCTGCCTGACTCTCGTCACAAGCTTTCTCCCCTGTCCACTCTGACTCTCGTCCCAAACCTCTCTCTCTTGTCCTGCTGACTCTCGCTCCAAGCCTCTCTCTTCATTCCAGCCTGACTCTCGTCACAAGCCTCTTTCTCCTCTCCTGCCAGAATCTCGTCCAAAACCTCTCTCTCCTGTCCTACCTGACTCTCGCACAAGACTTCACTTTTCTTTCCCGCCTGACTCTCGTCCCAGGCCTCTCTCTCCTCTTCTTCCTTACTCACGTCCAAATTCTCTTTGTCCTCTCCTGCTTGGCTCTCGTCCCAAGCCTCGTTCTTCTGACCTACCTGACTCTAGTCCCAAGCCTTCCCCTCCTCTTTGCCCTATTTTCGTCCCAGTCCTCTCTCTCCTATCCTACCTGACTCTAGTCCCAAGCCTCAATATCCTGTCCTGCCTCACTTTCTTCCCAAGCATTTCTCTCCTACCCTGCCTGACTCTCGTCCCAAGCCACACTCTCCTGTCCGGCCTGATTCTCGTCCCAAGACTCTTTCTCCTTCCCTGACTGACTCCATTCCGCAGCCTCTCTCCCCAGACCTGTCTAACTCTCTTCCCAAGCATTTCTCTCCTATCCTGCCTGACTCTTGCCCTAAGCCTCTCTGTCCATTCCAGCCTGACTCTCGTCCCAAGCCTCTTTCTCTTGCCCTGCCAGACTCTCGTATCAAGCCCATCTCTCTTTTCCATCCTGACTCTTAACCCAGGTTATCTCTCCTACCCGACCTGACTCTCGTCCTAAGATTCTCTGTCCTCTCCGGCATGACTCTCCTCCCAAGTCTCCCTCTCATGTCATGGCTGGCTCACCTCTAAAGCCTCTCTCTCCGCATTGCAATAATCTCGTCTCAAGCATCTTTCCCCTCTCCTATCTGACTCTAGTCCCGAGCCTCCCTCTCCTATCATGCCTGACTCTCGTCCCAAGGCTCCCTCTCCTGTACAGCCTGACTCTAGTCCTAAGCCTCTCTCTCCTGTCCTGCCTGACTCTCGTCCCAAGCCACTCTGTCCTGTCCTGCATGACTCTCGTCCCAAGCCTCTCTCTCCTGTTTAGCCTGACTCTCATTCCAAGCCTCTCTTTCTCTCTCCTGTCCTGACTGACTCTCGCCCAAAGCCTCTCTCTCCTGTCCGATTAGATTCTTGCCCCAATTCTATCCTTCCTGTCCAACCTGATTCTCGTCCTAGGCCTCTCTAATCTCTCTGGCATGACTCTCCTATCAAGCCTCTCTATCCTGCCCTGTCTGACTCTTGTCCCAAGACTCTCTCTCCAGTCATATCTAACTCTCGTCCCAAGCCTCTCTCTCCTGTCCTGCCTGACTCTCGTCGCAAGCCTCCGTCTCCTGTTTTGCCTGACTCTCGTTAAAAGGGTCTCTCTGCCCATGCCTGACTCTCGTCCCAAGCCTCTCTATCCTCTACTGGCTGACTCTCGTCCCAAAACTCTCTCTCCGGTCATATCTAACTCTCATCCCAAGCCTCTCTGTCCTCCCCGGCATGACTCTCGTCCCAAGCCTCCCTCTCATGTCTTGCCTGGTTTTCGTCCCAATCCTCTCTCTCTTGTCCTGCCTTAATCTCGTCCCAAGCCTCTCTCTCCTGTCGTGCCTGAGTCACTTCCCAATCCTCTCTCTCCTGTCAAGCCTGACTCTTGTCCCATGTCAATCTCTTCTGTCTTGTATGAGTCTTGTCCCACGCCCACCTCTCCTCTTCTGCCTGACTCTCGTCCTAAGATACTCTCTCCGCTCATGCCTGACTCTCGTCGCTAGCCTCTCTCTCTCCTGTCCTGACTGACTCTCGCTCAAGCCTCTCTCTCCTGTCCGGTTAGATTCTTGCCCAAAGTCTATCTCTCCTCTGCCACGTAACTCTCGTCCTAAGCCTCTCTAACGTCTCTGGCATGACTCTCCTCGCAAGGCTCTCTCTCTTGCCCTGGCTGACTGTCCTCCCAAGCCTGTCTCTCCTCTCCTATCTAACTCTCGTCTCAAGCCTCTATTCTCCTCTCCTGCTTGACTTTCCTCCCAAGAATCCCTCTCCTGTCCTGCCTGACTCTCTTCCCAATCCTCTCTTCCCTGTCCTGCCTGTCTCTCGTCCCAAGCCTCTCTCCTGTCAGGTGAGACTCTTGCCCCAAAGGCTGTCTCTCCATTCCGAATTGACTCTTGTCCTAACACTCTCTATTCTCTCCGGCCTAACTCTCGTCCCAAGCCTCCATCTCCTGCCCTAACTGATTCTCGTCTCAAGCCTCTCTCCCCTGCCCTGTCTGACTCTCTTCCAAAACCTCTCTCTACTGTCCTGCTGACTCTCGTCCCAAGCCTCTCCCTCCTCCCCTACCTGACTCTCTTACCAAGCCTATTTGTCCTGTCCTGCATGACTCTCGTACCAAACCTCTCCCTCCTGTCCTGCCTGACTCTCGTCCTAAGCCTCTCTCTCTCCTGTCATGCCTGACTCTCCTCACAAGAGTCTCTCTCCTCTAATGCCTGACACTCACCCGAGACTCCACTTTTCTTTCCCGCCTGAATATCATACCAAGTTTTTCTCTCCTTTCCTCCCTGACTCTCGTCCCAAGCCTCTCTCTCTTGACCTGCCTGACTCTTATCCCAAGCCTCTCTCACCTGTCCTGCCTGACTCTCGCCGCAGACTTCACTTTTCTTTCCTACCTGACTCTCGTACCAAACCTCTCCCTCCTGTCCTGCCTGACTCTCGTCCCAAGCCTCTCTCTCTTGTCTTGCCTGACTCTCGATCCAAGCGTCTCTCTCCTGTCCAGCCTGACTCTCGTCACAGGCCTCTCTCTCCTGTACAAAAAAAAAAAAAAAAATTAATTCTCGTCCCAAGTCTCTCTCTCCTGTCATGCCTGACTCTCGTTCCAAGCCTTTGTCTCTACTCTCGTTCCAAGCCTTTATCTCTCCTCTCCTGAATGACTCTCGCCCCAGACTTCACTGTTTTTTCCCACTTGACTCTTTTCCGAGGCATCTCTCTCTAGTCCTGCCTGACCTTCGGCCCAAGCCTTTCTCTCCTGTCCTACCTGACTCTTGTCCCAAACCACTCTCTCGTATACTGCTGTCTTTCGGCCGAAGCCTCTCTCTTCATTCCAGCGTGACTCTCGTCCCAAGCCTCTTTTTCCTCTCCTACCACACTATCGTCTAAAGCCTCTCTCTCCTGTCCTACCTGACTCTCGCCACAGACTTCACTTTTCTTTCGCCCCTGACTCTCGTCCCAAGCGTCTCTCTCCTCTCCTGCCTGACTCTCGTCCAAATTCTATTTGTCCTGCTGTGCATGACTCTCGTCCCAAGCCTCGCTCTTCTGACCTAACTGACTCTCATCGCAAGCATATCTCTCTTCTCCTGCCTGATTCTCGTCCCAATCCTCTCTCTCCTATCCTACCTGACTCTCGCCCCAAGCCTCAGTATCCTGTACTGCCTCACTTTCTTCCAAAGCCTTTCTCTCCTGCCCTGCCTGCCTCTCGTCTCAAGCCTCACTCTCCTGTCCTGCTTTACTCTCGCCCCAGACTTCAATTTTCTTTTAAGCCTGACTCTCGTCCCAAACCTCCCTCTCCTGCACTACCTGACTCTCGTCCCAAGCCTCTCTCTCCTGTCCTGTCTGACTCTCTACCCAAACCTCTCTCTGCTGTCCTGCTGACTCTCGTCCCAAGCCTCTCTCTGCTCTCCTACCTGACTATCTTCCCGAGCCTATTTCTCCAGTCCTGCATGACTCTCGTTCAAAGCCTCTCTCTCCTGTCCTGCCTGACTCTCGTCCCAAGCCTCTCTCTCCTGTCCAGCCTGACTCTCTTCCCAAACCTCTCTCTGCTGTCCTGCTGACTCTCGTCCCGGGCCTCTCTCTCCTCTCCTACCTCACTCTCTTCCCATGCCTATTTCTCCAGTCCTACATGACTCTCGTCCAAAGCCTCTCTCTCCTGTCCAGCCTGACTCTCGTCCAAAGCCTCTCTCTCCTGTCATGCCTCACTCTCCTCACAAGACTCTCTCTCCTCTCCTCCCTGACTCTCGCCCCAGACTTCACTTTTCTTTCCCGGCTGAATATCATATCAAGGCTCTCTCTCCTATCCTGACTGACTCTCATCGCAAGCCTCTCTCTCCTGTTCAGCCTGACTCTCGTCCCAAGCCTCTCTCTCCTGTCATGCCTCTCTCCCCACAAGACTCTCTCTCCTCTCCTCCCTGACTCTCGCCCCAGACTTCACTTTTCTTTCCCGGCTGAATATCGTATCAAGCCTCTTTCTCCTATCCTGCCTGACTCTCATCGCAAGCCTCTCTCTCCTGTCCAGCCTGGCTCTCGTTCCAAGCCACTCTCTCTCTTGTCTCTCCTGACTCTCTATCCAAGCCTCTCTCTCCTGTCCTGCCTGACTCTCGTCCTAAGCCTCACTCTACTTTCCTGCCTAACTCTCGTCTAAAACCCTCTATCTCTCCTCTCCTGCCTGACTCTCGCCCCAGACTTCACTTTTCTTTCACACTTGACTCTCTTCCCAAGGCTCTCTCTCCAGTCCTGCCTTACCTTCGTCCCAAGCCTTTCTCTCCTGTCCTACCTCACTCTTGTCCCAAACCTCTCTCTCTTGTCTTGGCTGACTCTCGTCCCAAGCCTCTTTCTCCTGCCTTGCCTGACTCTCGTCCCAAGCCTCCATCTCCATTCCTACCTGACTCTCGTCACAAGCTTTCTCACCTGCCCCCTCTGACTCTCGTCCCAAACCTCTCTCTCTTGTCCTGCTGACTCTCGCTCCAAGCCTCTCTCTTCATTCCAGCCTGACTCTCGTCCCAAGCCTCTTTCTCCTCATCCGCCAGACTCTCGTCCAAAACCTCTCTCTCATGTCCTACCTGACAAGACTTCACTTTTCCTTCCCGCCTGACTCTCGTCCCAGGCCTCTCTCTCCTCTTCTTCCTGACTCACGTCCAAATTCTGTTTGTCCTCTCCTGCCTGACTCTCGTCCCAAGTCTCGCTCTTCTGACCTACCTGACTCTCGTCCCAAGCCTCACTCTCCTCTCCTGCCCTATTCTCGTCACAATCCAAACTCTCCTATCCTACCTGACTCTCGTCCCAAGCCTCAATATCCTGTCCTGCCTCACTTTCATCCCAAGCATTCTTCTCCTGCACTGCCTGACTCTCGTCCCAAGCCACACTCTCCTGTCCGGCCTGATTCTCGTCCTAAGCCTCTTTATCCTTCCCTGACTGACTCCATTAAGAAGCTTCTCTCGCCTGACCTGTCTAACCCTCTTCCCAAGCATTTCTCTCCTATCCTGCCTGACTCTTGCCCTAAGCCTCCATTTCAGCCTGACTCTCGTCCCAAGCCTCTTTCTCCTGCCCTGCAAGACTCTCGTAACAAGCCTCTCTCTCCTGTCCTGCCTGACTCTCGCACAGAACTTCACTTTTCTTTCAAGCCTGACTCTCGTCCCAAACCTCTCTCTCCTTTCCTGCCTTACCTTCGTTCTAAGCCTCTCTCTCTCTTTTCGTGCCAGAGTCTCGTCCCAAGCCTCTCTCTCCTGTCCAGCATGACTCTCGTCCCATGTCTCTCTCTCCTGTCTTCTATGACTCTCATCCTAAGCCTCTCTCTCATTTCCTGCCTGACTCTCGTCCAAAGCCTCTCTCTCCTGTCAGTTCAGACTCTAGCCCCAAGTCTATCTCTCCTGTCGAAACTGACTTTCGTCCTAAGCCTCTATATCCTCTCCGGCATGACTCTCATCCCGGGCCTCTCTCTCCTGCTCTGCCTGACAATCGTCCCAAGCCTCTCTGTCCTGTCCTCTCTGACTCTCGTCACAAGCCTCTTTCTCCTTTCCTGCCTGGTTATCGTCCTAGGCCCATCTCTCTTTTCCATCCTGACTCTTAATCCAGGTTATATCTCCTGTCCGACCTGACTCTCGTCCTAAGATTCTCTGCCCTCTCCGGCATGACTATCGTCCCAAGTCTCCCTCTCATGTCATGGCTGGCTCACGTCTAAAGCCTCTCTCTCCGTATTCCAATAATCTCGTCTCAAGCATCTTTCCCCTGTCCTGTCTGACTCTAGTCCCGGGCCTCCCTCTTCTATCATGCCTGACTCTCGCCCCAAGGCTCCCTCTCCGTGCAGCCTGACTCTAGACCTAAGCCTCTCTCTCCTGTCCTGCCTGACTCTCGTCCCAAGCCACTCTGTCCTGTCCTGCCTGACTCTCGTCCCAAGCCTCTCTCTCCTGTCTAGCCTGACTCTCGTCCCAAGCCTCTCTCTCTCTCCTCTCCTGACTGAATCTCGCCCAAAGCCTCTCTCTCCTGTCCGATTAGATTCTTGCCCCAATTCTATCCTTCCTGTCGAACCTGATTCTCGTCCTAAGCCTCTCTAATCTCTCCGGCATGACTCTCCTCGCAAGCCTCTCTATCCTGCCCTGTCTGACTCTTGTCCCAAGACTCTCTCTCCAGTCTTATCTAACTCTCGTCCCAAGCCTCTCTCTCCTGTCCTGCCTGACTCTCGTCGCAAGCCTCCGTCTCCTGTTTTGCCTGACTCGTCTTAAGGGTCTCTCTGCCCATGCCTGACTCTCGTCCCAAGCCTCTCTATCCTCTACTGGCTGACTCTCGTCCCAAAACTCTCTCTCCGGTCATATCTAACTCTCATCCCAAGCCTCTCTGTCCTCCCCGGCATGACTCTCGTCCCAAGCCTCCCTCTCATGTCTTGCCTGATTTTCGTCCCAAGCCTCTCTCTCCTGTCCTGCCTGAATCTCGTCCCAAGCCTCTCTCTCCTGTCGTGCCTGAATCACTTCCCAATCCTCTCTCTCCCGTCCAGCCTGACTCTTGTCCCATGTCTCTCTCTCCTATCTTGTAAGACTCTCGTCCCACGCCACAATCTCCTCTTCTGCCTGACTCTCGTCCTAAGACTCTCTCCGCTCATGCCTGACTCTCGTCGCTAGCCTCTCTCTCTCCTGTCCTGACTGACTCTCGCTCAAGCCTCTCCTCTGCCACGTAACTCTCGTCCTAAGCCTCTCTAACGTCTCTGTCTAGTATAATTCTCCTCGCAAGGCTCTCTCTCTTGCCCTGTCTGACTGTCCTCCCAAGCCTGTCTCTCCTCTCTCAAGTCCTGACTGACTCTCTTCTCGACTCTCTCTCCTATCCAGCCTGACTCTCGTCCCAAGTCTCTCTCTCCTGTCCTGCCTGAGTCTCGGCCGAAGCCTCTCCTTCCTGTCCTGCCTGAGTCTCGTCCCAAGCCTCTCTCTCCTGTCCTGCCTGACTCTCGTCACAAGCCTCTCTATCCTGTTGTGCCCGAGTCTCGTCCCAAACCTCTCTCTCCCTTCCTGCCTGACTCTCGTCCCAAGGCTCTTTTTCCTGTCCACCATGACTCTCGTCCCAAGCCTCTCTCTCTTGTCCTGCCTGACTCTCGTCCCAAGCTTCTCTCTCCTGTCCGGCCCGAGTCTCGTCCTTAGCCTCTCTCATCTGTCTCGCCTGACTCTAGTCCCAGAACTCTCTATCCTGTCCTGCCTGACTCTCGTCCCAACCCTCTCTCTCCTGTCCAGCCTGATTCTCGTCCTAAGCCTCTCTCTCTTGTCATGCCTGACTCTCTTCCAAAGCCTCTCTCTCCTCTCCTGCTTCATTCTCGTCGCAAGCCTCTCTCTCCTGTCCTGCCTGCCTCTCGTCCTAAGCCAATGTCTCTCTTGTCCTGCCTGACTCTCGTCTCAAGCCTCTCTCTCCTGTCCTGCCTGACTCTCGTCCCAAGACTCTCTCTCCTGTCCTGCCTGACTCTTGTCCCACGACTTTCTATCCTGTCCTGCCTGACTCTCGCCCAACCTTTCTCTCCTGCCCTACATGACTCTCGTCCCAAACTTCTCTCTCCTGTCCTGACTGACTCTCGTCCCAAGCATCTCTCCCCTGTCCTGTCTGACTCTAGGCCCAAGCCTTTCCCTTGTATCCTGCCTGACTCTCGTCCCAAGCTTCTCTCTCTAATGTCCTGACTGACTCTGGTCCGAATCCTCTCTCTCCGGTCCGTTAGATTCTTGCACAAAGTCTATCACTCCTGTCCGACCTGACTCTTGTCCTGAGCGTCTCTATCCTCTCCGGCATGACTCTCGTCGCAAGCCTCACTCTCCTGCCCTGTCTGACTCTAGTCCCAAGCCTCTCTCTACTGTCCTAGCTAACTCTCGTCCCGAACCCTTCTCACCTGTCCTGTCTGACTCTCGTCCCAAACATCTCTCTAATGTCTTGACTGACTCTCGAAACAAACCTCTCTCTGCTATCAAGCCTGATTCTCATCCCGAGCCTCTCTCTCCAGTCCTGCCTGATTCTCTTCCCAAGGCTGTCCAGGCTGACTCTCGTCCCAAGCCTCCTTCTCCTGTCCTGCCTGTCTCTCGTCCTAAGCCTCTCTATCCTGTCCTTTCTGACTCACGTCCTAAGCCTCTATCTCCTGTCGTGCGTGGCTCTCATCCCCAGCCCCATCTCTCCGTTAGAGACTGACTCTCGTCCCGAGCCTCCCTCTCCTGTGCTTCCTGACTCTCGTCCCAAGCCTCTCTCTCCTGTCCTGTCTGACTCTCTCCCCAGACCTCACTTTTCTTTCCCGCCTGTTTCTCGTACCAAGCCTCTCTCTCCTGTCCTGCCTGAGTCTCGTCACAAAACCCAGACTTCCGTTTTCTTTCCCGCCTGAGTCTTGTATTAAGCCTCTCTCTCCTGTCCGACATGACTCTATTCCTAAGCCTCTTAACCTCTCCGTCACTACTCTCGTCCCAAGCCTCCCTCTCATGTCTTCCTTTACTCACGTCCGAAGACTCTCTCTCCTGTCCTGCCTGACTCTCGTCCGAAGCATCTCTCCCCGTTCCTGTCTGACTTTAGTCCCAAGCCTCTCTCTCCTATTCTGTCTGAAGCTCGTCCCAAGCCACTCTCTCCTGTGCTGTCTGACTCTCGAACCAAGCCTTTCTCTCCTATCCGACCTGACTCTTGTCCCAAGCCTCACTTTCCTGTCCTGGCTGACTCTCGTCCTCAGATTCTCTCTCTTATTCAGCCTGACTCTCGTAACAATCCTCTCTTTCCTCTCATACCTGAGTCTCGTCCCAAACCTCTATCTCCTGTATTGCCTGACTCTCGTCCTAAGCCTCTGTCTCTCTCCTGTCCTGATGAGTCTCGTCCCAAGCCTCTCTCACCAGTCCGGTTAGATTCTTGCCCCAAGTCTATCTCTCCTCTCTGACCTGACTCTCGTTCTAGGTCTCTCTATCCTCACCGGCATGATTCTCCTCGGAAGCCTCTCTCTCCTGCCCTGTCTGACTCTCGTCCCAAACCTCTCTCTCCTGTCCTATCTAACTCTCGTCCCAAGCCTATCTCTCCTGTCCTGCATGGCTCTCGTCTCCATCCCCTCTCTACTCTAGAGCCTGACTCTCGTTCCGAGCCTCCCTCTCCTCTGCTTCGCGACTCTCGTCCCAAGCCTCTCCCTCCTGTCTTACCTGACTCTCGAATTAATCCTCTCTCTCCTGTCCAGCCTGACGTTCGTCCCAGTCATCTCTCTCCTGTCCTGCCTGAGTCTCGTCCTAAGCCTCTCTCTCCTCTCCTGCCATGAGTCTCGTCCCAAGCCTCTCTCTCCTGTCCTGCCTGACTTTCGTCAAAACCTCCCTCTCCAGTCCTGCATGACTCTCTTCAAAAGCCTCTCTCTCCTATCCAGCCTGACTCTCGTCCCAAGCCTCTCTCTCCTGTCATCCAAGAGTCTCGTACCAAGCCTCTCTCTTCTGTCCTGCCTGAGTCTCGTCCCAAGCCTCCCTCTCCTGTTCAGCCTGACTCTCGTCCCAAGCCTCTCTCTCCTGTCCTGCTTGACTCTCGTCCCAGGCCTCTCTATCCTGTCCTGCCTGACTCTCGTCCCAAGCCTCTCTCTCCTGTCCTGCCTGGCTCTCGTCCCCAGCGCCTCTCTCCTGTGGAGCTTGACTCTCGTCCCGAGCCTCCCTCTCCTGTGCTTTCTGACTCTCGTCCCAAGCATCTCTCTCTTGTCCACCCTGACTCTCTTGCCAAGTCTCTCTGTACCTTCCGGCCTGACTCTCGTAGCAAGACTCCCTCTCTTGCCCTACCCGACTCTCCTCCCAGGCCTCTCTCTCCTGTCCTGCCTGACTCTCGTCCCAAGCCTCCCTCTCCTGCCCTACCTGACTCTCCTCCCAAGCCTCTCTCTCCTCTCCTGCCTGTCTCTCGTCCCAAACCTCTTTCTGATGTCCTGCTGACACACGTCCCAAGACTCTCTCTCCTCTCCTACCTGACTCTCGTCCCAAGCCTTTCTTTCCTGCCCTACCTAACTCTCGTCCCAAGCCTCTCTCTCCTGTCCTGCTGAGTCTCGCCCCAAGCCTCTCTCTCCTCTCCTGCCTGACTCAGTTCCCAAGCCTCTTTTTCCTGGCCTGCATGTCTCTCGTCCCAAGCCTCCCCCTTCTGCCCTAGTGACTCTCGCCCTATGCCTCTCTCTTCTCTCCTTCCTGACTCTCGTCTCAAGGCTCTCTTTCATGTCTTCCCTGACGAGCGTCCCAAGCCTCTTTCTCCTGTGTTGCCTGGCTCTCGTCGCAACCGTCTTTCTCCTTTCCTGCCTGCCTCTATTCCAAACCCTCTCTTCCCTGTCCTGTCTGACTCTCGTCCCAAATCTTTCTCTCCTATCCTACCTGACTCTCGTCCCAAGCCTCTCTCTCCTGTCTAGCCTGACTCTCGTCCTAAGCCTCTCTCTCCTCTCCAGCCTGACTCTCGTCCAAAGCCTCTTTCCCCTGTCTTGCCTAACCCTCTCCCGAAACTTCACTTTTCTTTCCCGCCTGATTCTCTTACCAAGCCTCTTTCTCCTGTCCTGCCTGACTCTCGTCACAAACCCCAAACTTCACTTTTCTTTCCCGCCTGACTCTCGTATTAAGCCTCTCTCTCCTGTCCGACCTGACTCTCTTCCTAAGCCTCTTTATCGTCTCCGTCATGACTCTCATCCCAAGCCTCCCTCTCATGTCTTCCTTTACTCACGTCCGAAGACTCTCTCTCCTGTCCTGCCTGACTCTCGTCCCAAGCATCTCTCCCCGGTCCTGTCTGACTTTAGTCCCAAACCTCTCTCTACTATTCTGTCTGAATCTCGTCCCAAGCTTCTCTCTCCTGTCCAGCCTGATTCACGACTCAAGCCTTTTTCTACTGTCCTGCCTGACTCTCGTCCCAAGCCTCTCTCTCCTGTCCGGCCTGACTCTCGTCCTAAGCCACTCTCTCATGTCATGCCTGAGTTTCGTCCCCAGCCTCTCTCTCCTGTCTTGCCTGACTCTCGTCCCAAGCCTCTATCTCCTGTCTTGACTGACTCTCGTCCCAAGCATCTCTCCCGTGTCCTGTCAGACTCTAGTCCCAAGCCTCTCTCTCTCCTGTCCTGACTAACTATGTTCCCAAGCCTTTCTCTCCCGTCCGGTTACATTCTTGCACCAAGTCTATCTGTCATGTGCGACCTGACTCTCCTCCTAAGCCTATCTATCCTCTCCGGCATGATTCTCGTCGCAAGCCTCTCTCTCCTGTCCATCCTGATTCTCGTCCCAAGCCTCTCTCTCCTGTCCCATCTAACTCTCGTCCGAAGCCCCTCTCACCTGTCCTGTCTGACTCTCGTCGCAAGGATCTCTCTCCAGTCCTGCCTGGCTCTCATTCCCAGCCCCTCTCTCCTGTAGAGCCTGACTCTCGTCCCGAGCGTCCCTCTCCTGTGCGTCCTTACTCTCGTCACATGCCTCTCTCTCCTGTCCAGCCTGACTCTCGTCCCAAGCCTCTCTCTACCTTCCGGCTTGAATCTCGTCCGAAAGCTCTCTCTCCTGTCCTGCCTGACTCTCGTCGCAAGCCTCCCTCTCCTGTCCTGTCTGACTCTCTCCCCAGACCTCAATTTACTTTCCCGCCTGACTCTCGTACCAAGCCTCTCTTTCCTGTCTGACCTGACTCTCGTCCTAAGCCTCTCTATCCTCTCCGTCAAGACTCTCGTCGCAAGCCTCTCTCTCATGTCTTGCCTTATTCACGTCCCAAGCCTCTCTCTCCTATCCTGCCTGACTCTCGTTCGAAGATCTCTCTCCTGTCCTGTCTGACTCTAGTCCCAAGCCTGTCTCTCATATCCTGCCTGAGTCTCGTCCCAAGCCTCTCTCTTCTGTCCAGCCTGATTCTCGTGGCAAGCCTCTCTCTCCTGTCCTGCCTGAATCTCGTCCAAAGCCTTTCTCTCCTGTCCTCCCTGACTCTCGTCGCAAGCCTCTCTCTCCTGTCTTGCCTTACTCTCGTCCTAAGCCAATCTCTCCTGTCCTGCCTGACTCTCGTCCCAAGCCTCTCTCTCCTATACTGCCTGACTCTCGTCCAAAGCCTCTCTCTCCTGTCTTGACTGACTCTCGTCCCAAGCATCTCTCCCCTGTCCTGTCTGACTCTAGTCCCGAGCCTCTCTCTTCTATTTTGCCTGTCTTTCGTTCCAAGATTCTCTCTCCTGTCCAGCCTGACTCTCATCCCAAGCCACTATCTCCTTTCCTATCAAATTTTTGCGCAAAGTCTATCTCTTCTATCAGAACTGACTCTTGTCCTAAGCCTCTCCATCCTTTCCCGCAAGAGTCTCGTCCCAAGCTTCTCTCTCCTGCCGTATCTGACTCTCGTCACAAGCCTCTCTCCCCTGTCCTGTATGACTCGTCCTAAGCCTCCTGGCCTGCCTGACTCTCGTTCCAAGCCTCTCTCTCCTCTCCTTCGTGACTCTCGGCCCAAGCCTCCCTTTCCTGTCCTGCCTGACTCTCTTCCTAAGCCTCCCTCTCCTGTCCAACCTGAATCTCGTCCCAAGCCTCTCTCTCCTGTCCTGCCTGAATGTCTTCGCCAGCCCCTCTCTCCTGTACAGCCTGACTCTCGTCTCCAGCCCCTCCGTCCTGCACTGCCTGACTCGCGTCCCAAGCCTCTCTCTCCTCTCGTGCCTGACTCTCGTCCGAAGCCTCTCTCTCCTCTCTGGCATGTCTCTCGTCCCAAACCTCTCGCTCCTGTCCTACCTGACTCTCGTCCCAATCCTCTATCTCCTGTCCTATTTGACACTCGTCCCAAACTTCTATCTCTTGTCCTGCTGACTCTCGTCCCAAGCATCTCTCTCCTCTCCTACCTGACTCAGGTCCCAAGCCTCTTTTTCCTGGCCTGTATGACTCTCGTCAAAAGCCTCCCACTTTTGCCCTAGTGACTCTCCTCCTAAGCCTCTCTCTCATCCCATTTCTGACTCTCGTCCCAAGGCTCTCTCTCATGTCTTCCCAGACTCTCGTCCCAAGCCTCTTTGTCCTGAGTTACCTGGCTAACGTCCCAACCCTCTTTCTCCTGCCCTGCCTGACTATTCTAAAACATCTCTCCCCTGTCCTGTCTGACTCTCGTAACAAACATTTCTCTCTCATCCTACCTGACTCTCGTCGCAAGCATTTCTTTCCTGTCCAGGATGACTCTCGTCCCAAGCCTCTCTCTCCTCTCCTGCCTGACTCTCGTCCCAAGTCTCTCTCTCCTGTCCTGCCTGACTCTCGTCCAAAGCCACTCTCTCATGTCGTGCCTGACTCTCGAACAAAGCCAATCTCTCCTATCCAGCCTGACTCTCGTCCCAATCATCTCTCTCCTGTCCTGCCTGAGTCTCTACCCAAGCCCCTCTCTGCTGTCCGACCTGACTCTCGTACTAAGCCTCTCTATCCTCTCCGTCATGACTCCCGTCACAAGCTTCCCTCTCATGTCTTGACTTACTCACGCCACAAGCCTCTCTCTCCTGTCCTGCCTGACTCTCGCACCAAGCATCTCTCCCCTGTCCTGTCTGATTCTAGTCCCAAACCTCATTCTCCTATTCTGCCTGACTATCGTACCAAGCATCTCTCCCCTGTCCTGTCTGACTCTAGTCCCAAATCTCATTCTCCTATTTTGCCTGACTCTCGTACCAAGCCTCTCTCTCCTGTCCAGCCTGATTCTTGTCCTAAGCCTCTCTCTTCTGTCCTCCCTGACTCTCGTCCCAAGCCTCTCTCTCCTGTCCTGCCTGACTCTCGTCCTAAACCACTTTAACCTGTCCTGTCTGAATCTCGTTCCAAGCTTCTCTCTCCTGTCTTGCGTGACTCTCGTCACAAGCCTCTCTCTCCAGTCCTGACTGACTCTCGTCCCAAGCATCTCTCACCTGTATTGTCTGACTCTAGTCCCAATCCTATCTCTCTCCTGTCCTGACTGACTCTGGTCCCAAGCCTCTCTCTCCTGTCCGGTTAGATTCTTGCACCAAGTCTATCTCTCCTGTTCGACCTGACTCTCGTCTCAAGCCTCTCTATCCTCTCCGACATGACTCTCGTCGCAAGCCTCTCTATCCTGCCCTGTCTGACTCTCCTCCCAAGACTTTCTCTCCTGTCCTATCTAACTCTCGTCTCAAGCCCATATCACTTGTCCTGTTTGACTCTCGTCCCAAGCCTCTCTCTCCTGTCTTGCCTGACTTTCGAACCAAACCTCTCTCTACTATCCAGCCTGACTCTCATCCCAAGTCTCTCTCTCCAGTCCTGCCTGACTATCATCCCAAGCCTCTCTCCTGTCCAGCCTGACTTTCGTCCCAAGCCTCCTTCTCATGTCCTGCCTGAATCTCATCCCAAGCTTCCCTCTCATGTCTTGCCTTATTCACGTCACAAGCCTCTCTCTCCTCTCCTTCCTGACTCTCGTCCCAAGCATCTCTCCCCTGTCCTGTCTGACTCTAGTTCCAAACCTCTCTCTCCTATTTTGCCTGACTCTCGTACAAAGCCTCTCCCTCCTGTCCAGCCTGATTCTCGTCACAAGCCTCTCTCTCCTGTCCTGCCTGACTCTCGTCCCAAGCCTTTCTCTCCTATCCTGCCTGCCCCTCGTCGCAAGCCTCTCTCTCCTGTCCTGCCTGACTCTCGTCCTAAATATCCTGTCCTGCTGACTCACGTCCAAAGCTTCTATCTCCTCTTGTGCCTGAATCTCGTGCCAAGCCTTTTTGTCCTGTCCTGCCTGACTCTCGTCCCAAGCATCTCTTTCCTGTCCTCCCTGACTCAGGTCCCAAGCTTTTTTTTTCCGGGCCTGCATGACTCTCTTTCCAAACCTCCCCCTTCTGCCCTAATGACTCTCGTCCTAAGCCTCTCTCTCCTCTCCTTCCTGAGTCTCGTCACAAGGCTCTCTCTCATGTCTTCCCTGACTCACATCCCAATCCTCTTTCTCCTGTTCTGATTGGCTCTCGTCCTAAACCTCTTTCTCCTTCCCTGCCTGACTCCATTCCGAACCCTCTCTCTCCTGTCCTGCCTGACTCTCGTCCCAAGCCTCTCTCTCCTGTCATGCCTGACTCTCGTCCAAAGCCTCTCTCTACCTTCCGGCCTGACTCTCGTCCCAAGCCTCTCTCTCCTGTCCTGCCTGACTCTCGTCGAAGCCTCCTTCTCCTGTCCTGTCTGACTCTCTCCCCAGACTTCACTTTTCTTTCCCGCCTGACTCATATACCAAACCTCTCTCTCCTGTCCGACCTGACTCTCGTCCTAAGCCTCTCTATCCTCTCCTTCAAGACTCTCGTCCCAAGCCTCCCGTTCATGTCTTGCATTACTCACGTCCTAAGCCTCTCTCTCCTGTCCTGCCTGACTCTCGTCCAAAGTATCCCTTCCCTGTCCTGTCTGACTCTAGTCCCAAGCCTGTCTCTCATATTCTGCTTGACTCGTCCCAAGCCTCTGTCTCCTGTCCAGCCTGATTCTCGTCCCAAGCCTCTCTATCCAGTCCTTTCTGACTCTCGTCCCAAGCCTCTCTCTCCTGTCCTGCCTGGCTCGCGTCCTAAGCCCCTCTCTCCTGGAGAGCCTGACTCTCGTCCCGAGCCTCCCGAGCCTGTGCTTCCTGACTCTCGTCGCAAGCCTCTCTCTCCTGTTCAGCCTGACTCTCGCCGCAAGCCTCTCTCGACCTTCCGGCCTGACTCTCGTCCCAAGCCTCTCTCTCCTGTCCTGCCTGACTCTCGTCCCAGGCCTCTCTCTCCTGTCCTGTCTGACTCTTTCCCTAGACTTCACTTTTCTTTCCCGCCTGACTCTCGGACCAAGCCTCTCTCTCCTGTCCAGCCTTACTCTCGTCAAAAACCCCAAACTTCACTTTCTTTCCCACCTGACTCTCGTACCCAGACTCTCTCTCCTGTCCGACCTGACTCTCGTCCTAAGCCTCTCTATCCTCTCCGTCATGACTCTCGTCCCAAGACTCCGTCTCATGTCTTGCCTTACTCACCTCCTAAGCCTCTCTCTCCTGTCCTGCCTGACTCTCGTCCCAAGTATCTCTCCCCGGTCCTTTCTGACTCTAGTCCCAAGCCTGTCTCTCATATCCTGCCTGACTCTCGTCCCAAGCCTCTGTCTCCTGTCCAGCCTGATTCTCGTCCCAAGCCTCTCTATCCTGTCCTTCCTGACTCTCGTCCTAAGCATCTCTCTCCTGTCCTGCCTAGCTCTCGTCCCCAGCCCCTCTCTCCTGTAGAGCCTGACTCTCCTCAAGAGCCTCCTCTCCTGTGCTTCCTGACTCTCGTCGCAAGCTTCTCTGTCCTGCCCAGCCTGACTCTCGTCCCAAGCCTCTCTCTCCCGTCCGATCTAACTCTAGTCCCAAGCCCCTCTCTCCTGTCTTGACTGACTCTCGAATCAAATCTCTCTCTGCTATCCAGCCTGCCTCTCATCCCAAGCCTTTCTCTCCAGTCCTGCCTGACTCTCTTCCCAATCCTGTCTCCTTTCCAGCCTGACTCACTTCCCAAGCCTCTATCTCCTGTCCGGTCACAATCCCGTCGTAAGCCTCTCTATCATGTCCTGCCTGACTCTCGTCAAAAGCCTCTCTCTTCTGTCCAGCCTGACTCTCGTCCCAAGGCTCTCTCTACCTTCTGACCTTACTCTCGTCCCAAGCCACTCTCTCCTGTCCTGCCTGACTCTCGTCGCAAGCCTCCCTCTCCTGTCCTTTCTGACTCTCTCCCCAGACTTCACTTTTCTTTCCCGCTTGACTCTCGTAACAAGCCTCTCTCTCCTGTCCGACCTGATTCTCGTCCTAAGCCTCTCTATCCTTTCCGTCAAGACTCTCGGCCCAAGCCTCCCTCTCATGTCTTGCCTTACTCACGTCCTAAGCCTCTCTCTCCTGTCCTGCCTGACTCTCGTCCCAAGTATCTCTCTCCGGTCCTTTCTGACTCTAGTCCCAAGCCTGTCTCTCATATCCTGCCTGATTCTCGTCCAAAGCCTCTCTATCCTGTCCTTCCTGACTCTCGTCCAAAGCATCTCTCTCCTGTCCTGCCTAGCTCTCGTCCCCAGCCCCTCTCTCCTTTAGGGCCTGACTCTCCTAAAAGAGCCTCCTCTCCTGTGCTTCCTGACTCTCGTCCCAAGCCTCTCAGGACTGTCCAGCCTGACTCTCGTCCCAAGCCTCTCTCTCCTGTCCTATCTAACTCTAGTCCCAAGCCCCTCTCTCCTGTCTTGACTGACTCTCGAATCAAATCTCTCTCTGCTATCCAGCCTGCCCCTTATCCCAAGACTTTCTCTCCAGTCCTGCCTGACTCTCTTACCAATCCTGTCTCCTTTCCAGCCTGACTCACTTCCAAGCCTCTATCTCCTGTCCGGTCACAATCCCGTCGTAAGCCTATCTATCATGTCCTGCCTGACTCTCGTCCCAAGCCTCTCTCTTCTGTCCAGCCTGACTCTCGTCGAAAGTCTCTCTCTACGTTCTGGCCTTACTCTCGTCCCAAGCCTCTCTCTCCTGTCCTAACTGACTCTCGTCGCAAGCCTCCTTCTCCTGTCCTTTCTGACTCTCTCCCCAGACTTCACATTTCTTTCCCGCCTGACTCTCGTACCAAGCCTCTCTCTCCTGTCCGACCTGATTCTCGTCCTAAGCCTCTCTATCCTTTCCGTCAAGACTCTCGGCCCAAGCCTCCCTCTCATGTCTTGCCTTACTCACGTTCTAAGCCTCTCTCTCCTGTCCTGCCTGACTCTCGCCCCAAGTATCTCTCCCCGGTCATTTCTGACTCTAGTCCCAAGCCTGTCTCTCATATCCTGCCTGACTCTCGTCCCAAGACTCTGTCTCCTGTCTAGCCTGATTCTCGTCCCAAGCCTCTCTATCCTGTCCTTCCTGACTCTCGTCCTAAGCATCTCTCTCCTGTCCTGCCTAGCTCTCGTCCCCAGCCCCTCTCTCCTGTAGGGCCTGACTCTCCTCAAGAGCCTCCTCTCCTGTGCTTCCTGACTCTCGTCCCAAGCCTCTCAGTCCTGTCCAGCCTGACTCTCGTCCCAAGCCTCTCTCTCCTGTCCTATCTAACTCTAGTCCCAAGCCCCTCTCTCCTGTCTTGACTGACTCTCGAATCAAATCTCTCTCTGCTATCCAGCCTGCCCCTCATCCCAAGCCTTTCTCTCCAGTCCTGCCTGACTCTCTTCCCAATCCTGTCTCCTTTCCAGCCTGACTCACTTCCCAAGCCTCTATCTCCTGTCCGGTCACAATCCCGTCGTAAGCCTATCTATCATGTCCTGCCTGACTCTCGTCCCAAGCCTCTCTCTTCTGTCCAGCCTGACTCTCGTCCCAAGGCTCTCTCTACCTTCTGGCCTTACTCTCGTCCCAAGCCTCTCTCTCCTGTCCTGCCTGACTCTCGTCGCAAGCCTCCCTCTCCTGTCCTTTCTGACTCTCTCCCCAGACTTCACTTTTCTTTCCCGCCTGACTCTCGTACCAAGCCTCTCTCTCCTGTCCGACCTGATTCTCGTCCTAAGCCTCTCTATCCTTTCCGTCAAGACTCTCGGCCCAAGCCTCCCTCTCATGTCTTGCCTTACTCACGTCCTAAGCCTCTCTCTCCTGTCCTGCCTGACTCTCGTCCCAAGTATCTCTCCCCGGTCCTTTCTGACTCTAGTCCCAAGCCTGTCTCTCATATCCTGCCTGACTCTCGTCCCAAGCCTCTGTCTCCTGTCCAGCCTGATTCTCGTCCCAAGCCTCTCTATCCTGTCCTTCCTGACTCTCGTCCTAAGCATCTCTCTCCTGTCCTGCCTAGCTCTCGTCCCCAGCCCCTCTCTCCTGTAGGGCCTGACTCTCCTCAAGAGCCTCCTCTCCTGTGCTTCCTGACTCTCGTCCCAAGCCTCTCAGTCCTGTCCAGCCTGACTCTCGTCCCAAGCCTCTCTCTCCTGTCCTATCTAACTCTAGTCCCAAGCCCCTCTCTCCTGTCTTGACTGACTCTCGAATCAAATCTCTCTCTGCTATCCAGCCTGCCACTCATACCAAGCTTTTCTCTCCAGTCCTGCCTGACTCTCTTCCCAATCCTGTCTCCTTTCCAGCCTGACTCACTTCCCAAGCCTCTATCTCCTGTCCGGTCACAATCCCGTCGTAAGCCTATCTATCATGTCCTGCCTGACTCTCGTCCCAAGCCTCTCTCTTCTGTCCAGCCTGACTCTCGTCCCAAGGCTCTCTCTACCTTCTGGCCTTACTCTCGTCCCAAGACTCTCTCTCCTGTCCTGCCTGACTCTCGTCGCAAGCCTCCCTCTTCTGTCCTTTCTGACTCTCTCCCCAGACTTCACTTTTCTTTCCCGCCTGACTCTCGTACCAAGCCTCTCTCTCCTGTCCGACCTGTTTCTCGTCCTAAGCCTCTCTATCCTTTCCGTCAAGACTCTCGGCCCAAGCCTCCCTCTCATGTCTTGCCTTACTCACGTCCTAAGGCTCTCGCTCCTGTCCTGCCTGACTCTCGTCCCAAGTATCTCTCCCCGGTCCTTTCTGACTCTAGTCCCAAGCCTGTCTCTCATATCATGCCTAACTCTCGTCCCAAGCCTCTATCTCCTGTCCAGCCTGATTCTCGTCCAAAGCCTCTCTATCCTGTCCTTCCTGACTCTCGTCCAAAGCATCTCTCTCCTGTCCTGCCTAGCTCTCGTCCCCAGCCCCTCTCTCCTTTAGGGCCTGACTCTCCTACAAGAGCCTCCTCTCCTGTGCTTCCTGACTCTCGTCCCAAGCCTCTAAGGCCTGTCCAGCCTGACTCTCGTCCCAAGCCTCTCTCTCCTGTCCTATCTAACTCTAGTCCCAAGCCCCTCTCTCCTGTCTTGACTGACTCTCGAATCAAATCTCTCTCTGCTATCCAGCCTGCCCCTTAACCCAAGACTTTCTCTCCAGTCCTGCCTGACTCTCTTACCAATCCTGTCTCCTTTCAATCCTGACTCACTTCCAAAGCCTCTATCTCCTGTACGGTCACAATCCCGTCGTAAGCCTATCTATCATGTCCTGCCTGACTCTCGTCCCAAGCCTCTCTCTTCTGTCCAGCCTGACTCTCGTCGAAAGTCTCTCTCTACCTTCTGGCCTTACTCTCGTCCCAAGCCTCTCTCTCCTGTCCTAACTGACTCTCGTCGCAAGCCTCCCTCTCCTGTCCTTTCTGACTCTCTCCCCAGACTTCACATTTCTTTCCCGCCTGACTCTCGTACCAAGCCTCTCTCTCCTGTACGACCTGATTCTCGTCCTAAGCCTCTCTATCCTTTTCGTCAAGACTCTCGGCCCAAGCCTCCCTCTCATGTCTTGCCTTACTCACGTTCTAAGCTTCTCTCTCCTGTCCTGCCTGACTCTCGCCCCAAGTATCTCTCCCCGGTCATTTCTGACTCTAGTCCCAAGCCTGTCTCTCATATCCTGCCTGACTCTCGTGCCAAGCCTCTGTCTCCTGTCCAGCCTGATTCTCGTCCCAAGCCTCTCTATCCTGTCCTTCCTGACTCTCGTCCTAAGCATCTCTCTCCTGTCCTGCCTAGCTCTCGTCCCCAGCCCCTCTCTCCTGTAGCGCCTGACTCTCCTCAAGAGCCTCCTCTCCTGTTCTTCCTGACTCTCGTCCCAAGCCTCTCAGTCCTGTCCACCCTGACTCTCATCCCAAGACTCTCTCTCCTGTCCTATCTAACTCTAGTCCCAAGCCCCTCTCTCCTGTCTTGACTGACTCTCGAATCAAATCTCTCTCTGCTATCCAGCCTGCCCATCATCCGAAGCCTTTCTCTCCAGTGCTGCCTGACTCTCATCCCAATCCTGTTTACTTTCCAGCCTGACTCACTTCCCAAGCCTCTATCTCCTGTCCGGTCACAATCCCGTCGTAAACCTATCTATCATGTCCTGCCTGACTCTCGTCCCAAGCCTCTGTCTTCTGTCCAGCCTGGCTCTCGTCCCAAGGCTCTCTCTACCTTCTGGCATTACTCTCGTCCCGAGCCTCTCTCTCCTGTCCTCCCTGACTCTCGTCGCAAGCCTCCCTCTCCTGTCCTTTCTGACTCTCTCCCCAGACTTCACTTTTCTTTCCCGCCTGACTCTCGTACCAGGCCTCTCTATCCTGTAGGACCTGATTCTCGTCCTAAGCCTCTCTATCCTTTCCGTCAAGACTCTCGGCCCAATCCTCCCTCTCATGTCTTGCCTTACTCACGTCCTAAGCCTCTCTCTCCTGTCCTGCCTGACTCTCGTCCCAAGTATCTCTCCCCGGTCCTTTCTGACTCTAGTCCCAAGCCTGTCTCTCATATCCTGCCTGACTCTCGTCCCAAGCCTCTGTCTCCTGTCCAGCCTGATTCTCGTCCCAAGCCTCTCTATCCTGTCCTTCCTGACTCTCGTCCTAAGCATCTCTCTCCTGTCCTGCCTAGCTCTCGTCCCCAGCCCCTCTCTCCTGTAGGGCCTGACTCTCCTCAAGAGCCTCCTCTCCTGTGCTTCCTGACTCTCGTCCCAAGCCTCTCAGTCCTGTCCAGCCTGACTCTCGTCCCAAGCCTCTCTCTCCTGTCCTATCTAACTCTAGTCCCAAGCCCCTCTCTCCTGTCTTGACTGACTCTCGAATCAAATCTCTCTCTGCTATCCAGCCTGCCCCTCATCCCAAGCCTTTCTCTCCAGTCCTGCCTGACTCTCTTCCCAATCCTGTCTCCTTTCCAGCCTGACTCACTTCCCAAGCCTCTATCTCCTGTCCGGTCACAATCCCGTCGTAAGCCTATCTATCATGTCCTGCCTGACTCTCGTCCCAAGCCTCTCTCTTCTGTCCAGCCTGACTCTCGTCCCAAGGCTCTCTCTACCTTCTGGCCTTACTCTCGTCCCAAGCCTCTCTCTCCTGTCCTGCCTGACTCTCGTCGCAAGCCTCCCTCTCCTGTCCTTTCTGACTCTCTCCCCAGACTTCACTTTTCTTTCCCGCCTGACTCTCGTACCAAGCCTCTCTCTCCTGTCCGACCTGATTCTCGTCCTAAGCCTCTCTATCCTTTCCGTCAAGACTCTCGGCCCAAGCCTCCCTCTCATGTCTTGCCTTACTCACGTCCTAAGCCTCTCTCTCCTGTCCTGCCTGACTCTCGTCCCAAGTATCTCTCCCCGGTCCTTTCTGACTCTAGTCCCAAGCCTGTCTCTCATATCCTGCCTGACTCTCGTCCCAAGCCTCTGTCTCCTGTCCAGCCTGATTCTCGTCCCAAGCCTCTCTATCCTGTCCTTCCTGACTCTCGTCCTAAGCATCTCTCTCCTGTCCTGCCTAGCTCTCGTCCCCAGCCCCTCTCTCCTGTAGAGCCTGACTCTCCTCAAGAGCCTCCTCTCCTGTGCTTCCTGACTCTCGTCCCAAGCCTCTCAGTCCTGTCCAGCCTGACTCTCGTCCCAAGCCTCTCTCTCCTGTCCTATCTAACTCTAGTCCCAAGCCCCTCTCTCCTGTCTTGACTGACTCTCGAATCAAATCTCTCTCTGCTATCCAGCCTGCCCCTCATCCCAAGCCTTTCTCTCCAGTCCTGCCTGACTCTCTTCCCAATCCTGTCTCCTTTCCAGCCTGACTCACTTCCCAAGCCTCTATCTCCTGTCCGGTCACAATCCCGTCGTAAGCCTATCTATCATGTCCTGCCTGACTCTCGTCCCAAGCCTCTCTCTTCTGTCCAGCCTGACTCTCGTCCCAAGGCTCTCTCTACCTTCTGGCCTTACTCTCGTCCCAAGCCTCTCTCTCCTGTCCTGCCTGACTCTCGTCGCAAGCCTCCCTCTCCTGTCCTTTCTGACTCTCTCCCCAGACTTCACTTTTCTTTCCCGCCTGACTCTCGTACCAAGCCTCTCTCTCCTGTCCGACCTGATTCTCGTCCTAAGCCTCTCTATCCTTTCCGTCAAGACTCTCGGCCCAAGCCTCCCTCTCATGTCTTGCCTTACTCACGTCCTAAGCCTCTCTCTCCTGTCCTGCCTGACTCTCGTCCCAAGTATCTCTCCCCGGTCCTTTCTGACTCTAGTCCCAAGCCTGTCTCTCATATCCTGCCTGACTCTCGTCCCAAGCCTCTGTCTCCTGTCCAGCCTGATTCTCGTCCCAAGCCTCTCTATCCTGTCCTTCCTGACTCTCGTCCTAAGCATCTCTCTCCTGTCCTGCCTAGCTCTCGTCCCCAGCCCCTCTCTCCTGTAGGGCCTGACTCTCCTCAAGAGCCTCCTCTCCTGTTCTTCCTGACTCTCGTCCCAAGCCTCTCAGTCCTGTCCATCCTGACTCTCGTCCCAAGCCTCTCTCTCCTGTCCTATCTAACTCTAGTCCCAAGCCCCTCTCTCCTGTCTTGACTGACTCTCGAATCAAATCTCTCTCTGCTATCCAGCCTGCCCCTCATCCGAAGCCTTTCTCTCCAGTGCTGCCTGACTCTCATCCCAATCCTGTCTCCTTTCCAGCCTGACTCACTTCCCAAGCCTCTATCTCCTGTCCGGTCACAATCCCGTCGTAAACCTATATATCATGTCCTGCCTGACTCTCGTCCCAAGCCTCTCTCTTCTGTCCAGCCTGACTCTCGTCCCAAGGCTCTCTCTACCTTCTGGCCTTACTCTCGTCCCAAGCCTCTCTCTCCTGTCCTGCCTGACTCTCGTCGCAAGCCTCCCTCTCCTGTCCTTTCTGACTCTCTCCCCAGACTTCACTTTTCTTTCCCGCCTGACTCTCGTACCAAGCCTCTCTCTCCTGTCCGACCTGATTCTCGTCCTAAGCCTCTCTATCCTTTCCGTCAAGACTCTCGGCCCAAGCCTCCCTCTCATGTCTTGCCTTACTCACGTCCTAAGCCTCTCTCTCCTGTCCTGCCTGACTCTCGTCCCAAGTATCTCTCCCCGGTCCTTTCTGACTCTAGTCCCAAGCCTGTCTCTCATATCCTGCCTGACTCTCGTCCCAAGCCTCTGTCTCCTGTCCAGCCTGATTCTCGTCCCAAGCCTCTCTATCCTGTCCTTCCTGACTCTCGTCCTAAGCATCTCTCTCCTGTCCTGCCTAGCTCTCGTCCCCAGCCCCTCTCTCCTGTAGAGCCTGACTCTCCTCAAGAGCCTCCTCTCCTGTGCTTCCTGACTCTCGTCCCAAGCCTCTCAGTCCTGTCCAGCCTGACTCTCGTCCCAAGCCTCTCTCTCCTGTCCTATCTAACTCTAGTCCCAAGCCCCTCTCTCCTGTCTTGACTGACTCTCGAATCAAATCTCTCTCTGCTATCCAGCCTGCCCCTCATCCCAAGCCTTTCTCTCCAGTCCTGCCTGACTCTTCCCAATCCTGTCTCCTTTCCAGCCTGACTCACTTCCCAAGCCTCTCTCTTCTGTCCGGTCACAATCCCGTCGTAAGCCTATCTATCATGTCCTGCCTGACTCTCGTCCCAAGCCTCTCTCTTCTGTCCAGCCTGACTCTCGTCCCAAGGTTCTCTCTACCTTCTGGCCTTACTCTCGTCCCAAGCCTCTCTCTCCTGTCCTGCCTGACTCTCGTTGTAAGCCTCCCTCTTCTGTCCTTTCTGACTCTCTCCCCAGACTTCACTTTTCTTTCCCGCTTGACTCTCGTACCAAGCCTCTCTTTCCTGTCCGACCTGTTTCTCGTCCTAAGCCTCTCTATCCTTTCCGTCAAGACTCTCGGCCCAAGCCTCCCTCTCATGTCTTGCCTTACTCACGTCCTATTGCTCTCGCTCCTGTCCTGCCTGACTCCCGTCCAAGTATCTCTCCCCGGTCCTTTCTGACTCTAGTCCCAAGCCTGTCTCTCATATCCTGCCTGACTCTCGTCCCAAGCCTCTGTCTCCTGTCCAGCCTGATTCTCGTCCCAAGCCTCTCTATCCTGTCCTTCCTGACTCTCGTCCTAAGCATCTCTCTCCTGTCCTGCCTAGCTCTCGTCCCCAGCCCCTCTCTCCTGTAGGCCTGACTCTCCTCAAGAGCCTCCTCTCCTGTGCTTCCTGACTCTCGTCCCAAGCCTCTCAGTCCTGTCCAGCCTGACTCTCGTCCCAAGCCTCTCTCTCCTGTCCTATCTAACTCTAGTCCCAAGCCCCTCTCTCCTGTCTTGACTGACTCTCGAATCAAATCTCTCTCTGCTATCCAGCCTGCCCCTCATCCCAAGACTTTCTCTCCAGTCCTGCCTGACTCTCTTCCCAATCCTGTCTCCTTTCCAGCCTGACTCACTTCCCAAGCCTCTATCTCCTGTCCGGTCACAATCCCGTCGTAAGCCTATCTATCATGTCCTGCCTGACTCTCGTCCCAAGCCTCTCTCTTCTGTCCAGCCTGACTCTCGTCCCAAGGCTCTCTCTACCTTCTGGCCTTACTCTCGTCCCAAGCCTCTCTCTCCTGTCCTGCCTGACTCTCGTCGCAAGCCTCCCTCTCCTGTCCTTTCTGACTCTCTCCCCAGACTTCACTTTTCTTTCCCGCCTGACTCTCGTACCAAGCCTCTCTCTCCTGTCCGACCTGATTCTCGTCCTAAGCCTCTCTATCCTTTCCGTCAAGACTCTCGGCCCAAGCCTCCCTCTCATGTCTTGCCTTACTCACGTCCTAAGCCTCTCTCTCCTGTCCTGCCTGACTCTCGTCCCAAGTATCTCTCCCCGGTCCTTTCTGACTCTAGTCCCAAGCCTGTCTCTCATATCCTGCCTGACTCTCGTCCCAAGCCTCTGTCTCCTGTCCAGCCTGATTCTCGTCCCAAGCCTCTCTATCCTGTCCTTCCTGACTCTCGTCCTAAGCATCTCTCTCCTGTCCTGCCTAGCTCTCGTCCCCAGCCCCTCTCTCCTGTAGGCCTGACTCTCCTCAAGAGCCTCCTCTCCTGTGCTTCCTGACTCTCGTCCCAAGCCTCTCAGTCCTGTCCAGCCTGACTCTCGTCCCAAGCCTCTCTCTCCTGTCCTATCTAACTCTAGTCCCAAGCCCCTCTCTCCTGTCTTGACTGACTCTCGAATCAAATCTCTCTCTGCTATCCAGCCTGCCCCTCATCCCAAGCCTTTCTCTCCAGTCCTGCCTGACTCTCTTCCCAATCCTGTCTCCTTTCCAGCCTGACTCACTTCCCAAGCCTCTATCTCCTGTCCGGTCACAATCCCGTCGTAAGCCTATCTATCATGTCCTGCCTGACTCTCGTCCCAAGCCTCTCTCTTCTGTCCAGCCTGACTCTCGTCCCAAGGCTCTCTCTACCTTCTGGCCTTACTCTCGTCCCAAGCCTCTCTCTCCTGTCCTGCCTGACTCTCGTCGCAAGCCTCCCTCTCCTGTCCTTTCTGACTCTCTCCCCAGACTTCACTTTTCTTTCCCGCCTGACTCTCGTACCAAGCCTCTCTCTCCTGTCCGACCTGATTCTCGTCCTAAGCCTCTCTATCCTTTCCGTCAAGACTCTCGGCCCAAGCCTCCCTCTCATGTCTTGCCTTACTCACGTCCTAAGCCTCTCTCTCCTGTCCTGCCTGACTCTCGTCCCAAGTATCTCTCCCCGGTCCTTTCTGACTCTAGTCCCAAGCCTGTCTCTCATATCCTGCCTGACTCTCGTCCCAAGCCTCTGTCTCCTGTCCAGCCTGATTCTCGTCCCAAGCCTCTCTATCCTGTCCTTCCTGACTCTCGTCCTAAGCATCTCTCTCCTGTCCTGCCTAGCTCTCGTCCCCAGCCCCTCTCTCCTGTAGGGCCTGACTCTCCTCAAGAGCCTCCTCTCCTGTGCTTCCTGACTCTCGTCCCAAGCCTCTCAGTCCTGTCCAGCCTGACTCTCGTCCCAAGCCTCTCTCTCCTGTCCTATCTAACTCTAGTCCCAAGCCCCTCTCTCCTGTCTTGACTGACTCTCGAATCAAATCTCTCTCTGCTATCCAGCCTGCCCCTCATCCCAAGCCTTTCTCTCCAGTCCTGCCTGACTCTCTTCCAATCCTGTCTCCTTTCCAGCCTGACTCACTTCCCAAGCCTCTATCTCCTGTCCGGTCACAATCCCGTCGTAAGCCTATCTATCATGTCCTGCCTGACTCTCGTCCCAAGCCTCTCTCTTCTGTCCAGCCTGACTCTCGTCCCAAGGCTCTCTCTACCTTCTGGCCTTACTCTCGTCCCAAGCCTCTCTCTCCTGTCCTGCCTGACTCTCGTCGCAAGCCTCCCTCTCCTGTCCTTTCTGACTCTCTCCCCAGACTTCACTTTTCTTTCCCGCCTGACTCTCGTACCAAGCCTCTCTCTCCTGTCCGACCTGATTCTCGTCCTAAGCCTCTCTATCCTTTCCGTCAAGACTCTCGGCCCAAGCCTCCCTCTCATGTCTTGCCTTACTCACGTCCTAAGCCTCTCTCTCCTGTCCTGCCTGACTCTCGTCCCAAGTATCTCTCCCCGGTCCTTTCTGACTCTAGTCCCAAGCCTGTCTCTCATATCCTGCCTGACTCTCGTCCCAAGCCTCTGTCTCCTGTCCAGCCTGATTCTCGTCCCAAGCCTCTCTATCCTGTCCTTCCTGACTCTCGTCCTAAGCATCTCTCTCCTGTCCTGCCTAGCTCTCGTCCCCAGCCCCTCTCTCCTGTAGAGCCTGACTCTCCTCAAGAGCCTCCTCTCCTGTTCTTCCTGACTCTCGTCCCAAGCCTCTCAGTCCTGTCCAGCCTGACTCTCGTCCCAAGCCTCTCTCTCCTGTCCTATCTAACTCTAGTCCCAAGCCCCTCTCTCCTGTCTTGACTGACTCTCGAATCAAATCTCTCTCTGCTATCCAGCCTGCCCCTCATCCAAGCCTTTCTCTCCAGTCCTGCCTGACTCTCTTCCCAATCCTGTCTCCTTTCCAGCCTGACTCACTTCCCAAGCCTCTATCTCCTGTCCGGTCACAATCCCGTCGTAAGCCTATCTATCATGTCCTGCCTGACTCTCGTCCCAAGCCTCTCTCTTCTGTCCAGCCTGACTCTCGTCCCAAGGCTCTCTCTACCTTCTGGCCTTACTCTCGTCCCAAGCCTCTCTCTCCTGTCCTGCCTGACTCTCGTCGCAAGCCTCCCTCTCCTGTCCTTTCTGACTCTCTCCCCAGACTTCACTTTTCTTTCCCGCCTGACTCTCGTACCAAGCCTCTCTCTCCTGTCCGACCTGATTCTCGTCCTAAGCCTCTCTATCCTTTCCGTCAAGACTCTCGGCCCAAGCCTCCCTCTCATGTCTTGCCTTACTCACGTCCTAAGCCTCTCTCTCCTGTCCTGCCTGACTCTCGTCCCAAGTATCTCTCCCCGGTCCTTTCTGACTCTAGTCCCAAGCCTGTCTCTCATATCCTGCCTGACTCTCGTCCCAAGCCTCTGTCTCCTGTCCAGCCTGATTCTCGTCCCAAGCCTCTCTATCCTGTCCTTCCTGACTCTCGTCCTAAGCATCTCTCTCCTGTCCTGCCTAGCTCTCGTCCCCAGCCCCTCTCTCCTGTAGAGCCTGACTCTCCTCAAGAGCCTCCTCTCCTGTGCTTCCTGACTCTCGTCCCAAGCCTCTCAGTCCTGTCCAGCCTGACTCTCGTCCCAAGCCTCTCTCTCCTGTCCTATCTAACTCTAGTCCCAAGCCCCTCTCTCCTGTCTTGACTGACTCTCGAATCAAATCTCTCTCTGCTATCCAGCCTGCCACTCATCCCAAGACTTTCTCTCCAGTCCTGCCTGACTCTCTTCCCAATCCTGTCTCCTTTCCAGCCTGACTCACTTCCCAAGCCTCTATCTCCTGTCCGGTCACAATCCCGTCGTAAGCCTATCTATCATGTCCTGCCTGACTCTCGTCCCAAGCCTCTCTCTTCTGTCCAGCCTGACTCTCGTCCCAAGGCTCTCTCTACCTTCTGGCCTTACTCTCGTCCCAAGCCTCTCTCTCCTGTCCTGCCTGACTCTCGTCGCAAGCCTCCCTCTCCTGTCCTTTCTGACTCTCTCCCCAGACTTCACTTTTCTTTCCCGCCTGACTCTCGTACCAAGCCTCTCTCTCCTGTCCGACCTGATTCTCGTCCTAAGCCTCTCTATCCTTTCCGTCAAGACTCTCGGCCCAAGCCTCCCTCTCATGTCTTGCCTTACTCACGTCCGAAGCCTCTCTCTCCTGTCCTGCCTGACTCTCGTCCCAAGTATCTCTCCCCGGTCCTTTCTGACTTTAGTCCCAAGCCTGTCTCTATTATCCTGCCTGACTCTCGTCCCAGGCCTCTGTCTCCTGTCCAGCCTAATTCTCGTCCCAAGCCTCGCTATCCTGTCCTTCCTGACTCTCGTCCTAAGCATCTTTCTCCTGTCCTGCCTAGCTCTCGTCACCAGCCCCTCTCTCCTTTAGGGCCTGACTCTCCTCAAGAGTCTCCTCTCCTGTGCTTCCTGACTCTCGTCCCAAGCCTCTCAGTCCTGTCCATCCTGACTCTCGTCCCAAGCCACTCTCTCCTGTCATATCTAACTCTAGTCCCAAGCCCCTCTCTCCTGTCTTGACTGACTCTCGAATCAAATCTCTCTCGGCTATCCAGCCTGCCACTCATTCCAAGCCTTACTCTCCTGTCTTCCCTGACTCTCTTCCCAATCCTGTCTCCTTTCCAGCCTGACTCACTTCCCAAGCCTCTATCTCCTGTCCGGTCACAATCCCGTCGTAAGCCTATCTATCATGTCCTGCCTGACTCTCGTCCCAAGCCTCTCTCTTCTGTCCAGCCTGACTCTCGTCCCAAGGCTCTCTCTACCTTCTGGCCTTACTCTCGTCCCAAGACTCTCTCTCCTGTCCTGCCTGACTCTCGTCGCAAGCCTCCCTCTCCTGTCCTTTCTGACTCTCTCCCCAGACTTCACTTTTCTTTCCCGCCTGACTCTCGTACCAAGCCTCTCTCTCCTGTCCGACCTGATTCTCGTCCTAAGCCTCTCTATCCTTTCCGTCAAGACTCTCGGCCCAAGCCTCCCTCTCATGTCTTGCCTTACTCACGTCCTAAGCCTCTCTCTCCTGTCCTGCCTGACTCTCGTCCAAGTATCTCTCCCCGGTCCTTTCTGACTCTAGTCCCAAGCCTGTCTCTCATATCCTGCCTGACTCTCGTCCCAAGCCTCTGTCTCCTGTCCAGCCTGATTCTCGTCCCAAGCCTCTCTATCCTGTCCTTCCTGACTCTCGTCCTAAGCATCTCTCTCCTGTCCTGCCTAGCTCTCGTCCCCAGCCCCTCTCTCCTGTAGGGCCTGACTCTCCTCAAGAGCCTCCTCTCCTGTGCTTCCTGACTCTCGTCCCAAGCCTCTCAGTCCTGTCCAGCCTGACTCTCGTCCCAAGCCTCTCTCTCCTGTCCTATCTAACTCTAGTCCCAAGCCCCTCTCTCCTGTCTTGACTGACTCTCGAATCAAATCTCTCTCTGCTATCCAGCCTGCCCCTCATCCAAGACTTTCTCTCCAGTCCTGCCTGACTCTCTTCCCAATCCTGTCTCCTTTCCAGCCTGACTCACTTCCCAAGCCTCTATCTCCTGTCCGGTCACAATCCCGTCGTAAGCCTATCTATCATGTCCTGCCTGACTCTCGTCCCAAGCCTCTCTCTTCTGTCCAGCCTGACTCTCGTCCCAAGGCTCTCTCTACCTTCTGGCCTTACTCTCGTCCCAAGCCTCTCTCTCCTGTCCTGCCTGACTCTCGTCGCAAGCCTCCCTCTCCTGTCCTTTCTGACTCTCTCCCCAGACTTCACTTTTCTTTCCCGCCTGACTCTCGTACCAAGCCTCTCTCTCCTGTCCGACCTGATTCTCGTCCTAAGCCTCTCTATCCTTTCCGTCAAGACTCTCGGCCCAAGCCTCCCTCTCATGTCTTGCCTTACTCACGTCCTAAGCCTCTCTCTCCTGTCCTGCCTGACTCTCGTCCCAAGTATCTCTCCCCGGTCCTTTCTGACTCTAGTCCCAAGCCTGTCTCTCATATCCTGCCTGACTCTCGTCCCAAGCCTCTGTCTCCTGTCCAGCCTGATTCTCGTCCCAAGCCTCTCTATCCTGTCCTTCCTGACTCTCGTCCTAAGCATCTCTCTCCTGTCCTGCCTAGCTCTCGTCCCCAGCCCCTCTCTCCTGTAGAGCCTGACTCTCCTCAAGAGCCTCCTCTCCTGTGCTTCCTGACTCTCGTCCCAAGCCTCTCAGTCCTGTCCAGCCTGACTCTCGTCCCAAGCCTCTCTCTCCTGTCCTATCTAACTCTAGTCCCAAGCCCCTCTCTCCTGTCTTGACTGACTCTCGAATCAAATCTCTCTCTGCTATCCAGCCTGCCACTCATCCCAAGCCTTTCTCTCCTGTCCTGCCTGACTCTCTTCCCAATCCTGTCTCCTTTCCAGCCTGACTCACTTCCCAAGCCTCTATCTCCTGTCCGGTCACAATCCCGTCGTAAGCCTATCTATCATGTCCTGCCTGACTCTCGTCCCAAGCCTCTCTCTTCTGTCCAGCCTGACTCTCGTCCCAAGGCTCTCTCTACCTTCTGGCCTTACTCTCGTCCCAAGCCTCTCTCTCCTGTCCTGCCTGACTCTCGTCGCAAGCCTCCCTCTCCTGTCCTTTCTGACTCTCTCCCCAGACTTCACTTTTCTTTCCCGCCTGACTCTCGTACCAAGCCTCTCTCTCCTGTCCGACCTGATTCTCGTCCTAAGCCTCTCTATCCTTTCCGTCAAGACTCTCGGCCCAAGCCTCCCTCTCATGTCTTGCCTTACTCACGTCCTAAGCCTCTCTCTCCTGTCCTGCCTGACTCTCGTCCCAAGTATCTCTCCCCGGTCCTTTCTGACTCTAGTCCCAAGCCTGTCTCTCATATCCTGCCTGACTCTCGTCCCAAGCCTCTGTCTCCTGTCCAGCCTGATTCTCGTCCCAAGCCTCTCTATCCTGTCCTTCCTGACTCTCGTCCTAAGCATCTCTCTCCTGTCCTGCCTAGCTCTCGTCCCCAGCCCCTCTCTCCTGTAGAGCCTGACTCTCCTCAAGAGCCTCCTCTCCTGTTCTTCCTGACTCTCGTCCCAAGCCTCTCAGTCCTGTCCAGCCTGACTCTCGTCCCAAGCCTCTCTCTCCTGTCCTATCTAACTCTAGTCCCAAGCCCCTCTCTCCTGTCTTGACTGACTCTCGAATCAAATCTCTCTCTGCTATCCAGCCTGCCCCTCATCCCAAGCCTTTCTCTCCAGTCCTGCCTGACTCTCTTCCCAATCCTGTCTCCTTTCCAGCCTGACTCACTTCCCAAGCCTCTATCTCCTGTCCGGTCACAATCCCGTCGTAAGCCTATCTATCATGTCCTGCCTGACTCTCGTCCCAAGCCTCTCTCTTCTGTCCAGCCTGACTCTCGTCCCAAGGCTCTCTCTACCTTCTGGCCTTACTCTCGTCCCAAGCCTCTCTCTCCTGTCCTGCCTGACTCTCGTCGCAAGCCTCCCTCTCCTGTCCTTTCTGACTCTCTCCCCAGACTTCACTTTTCTTTCCCGCCTGACTCTCGTACCAAGCCTCTCTCTCCTGTCCGACCTGATTCTCGTCCTAAGCCTCTCTATCCTTTCCGTCAAGACTCTCGGCCCAAGCCTCCCTCTCATGTCTTGCCTTACTCACGTCCTAAGCCTCTCTCTCCTGTCCTGCCTGACTCTCGTCCCAAGTATCTCTCCCCGGTCCTTTCTGACTCTAGTCCCAAGCCTGTCTCTCATATCCTGCCTGACTCTCGTCCCAAGCCTCTGTCTCCTGTCCAGCCTGATTCTCGTCCCAAGCCTCTCTATCCTGTCCTTCCTGACTCTCGTCCTAAGCATCTCTCTCCTGTCCTGCCTAGCTCTCGTCCCCAGCCCCTCTCTCCTGTAGAGCCTGACTCTCCTCAAGAGCCTCCTCTCCTGTGCTTCCTGACTCTCGTCCCAAGCCTCTCAGTCCTGTCCAGCCTGACTCTCGTCCCAAGCCTCTCTCTCCTGTCCTATCTAACTCTAGTCCCAAGCCCCTCTCTCCTGTCTTGACTGACTCTCGAATCAAATCTCTCTCTGCTATCCAGCCTGCCCCTCATCCCAAGCCTTTCTCTCCAGTCCTGCCTGACTCTCTTCCCAATCCTGTCTCCTTTCCAGCCTGACTCACTTCCCAAGCCTCTATCTCCTGTCCGGTCACAATCCCGTCGTAAGCCTATCTATCATGTCCTGCCTGACTCTCGTCCCAAGCCTCTCTCTTCTGTCCAGCCTGACTCTCGTCCCAAGGCTCTCTCTACCTTCTGGCCTTACTCTCGTCCCAAGCCTCTCTCTCCTGTCCTGCCTGACTCTCGTCGCAAGCCTCCCTCTCCTGTCCTTTCTGACTCTCTCCCCAGACTTCACTTTTCTTTCCCGCCTGACTCTCGTACCAAGCCTCTCTCTCCTGTCCGACCTGATTCTCGTCCTAAGCCTCTCTATCCTTTCCGTCAAGACTCTCGGCCCAAGCCTCCCTCTCATGTCTTGCCTTACTCACGTCCTAAGCCTCTCTCTCCTGTCCTGCCTGACTCTCGTCCCAAGTATCTCTCCCCGGTCCTTTCTGACTCTAGTCCCAAGCCTGTCTCTCATATCCTGCCTGACTCTCGTCCCAAGCCTCTGTCTCCTGTCCAGCCTGATTCTCGTCCCAAGCCTCTCTATCCTGTCCTTCCTGACTCTCGTCCTAAGCATCTCTCTCCTGTCCTGCCTAGCTCTCGTCCCCAGCCCCTCTCTCCTGTAGAGCCTGACTCTCCTCAAGAGCCTCCTCTCCTGTGCTTCCTGACTCTCGTCCCAAGCCTCTCAGTCCTGTCCAGCCTGACTCTCGTCCCAAGCCTCTCTCTCCTGTCCTATCTAACTCTAGTCCCAAGCCCCTCTCTCCTGTCTTGACTGACTCTCGAATCAAATCTCTCTCTGCTATCCAGCCTGCCCCTCATCCCAAGCCTTTCTCTCCAGTCCTGCCTGACTCTCTTCCCAATCCTGTCTCCTTTCCAGCCTGACTCACTTCCCAAGCCTCTATCTCCTGTCCGGTCACAATCCCGTCGTAAGCCTATCTATCATGTCCTGCCTGACTCTCGTCCCAAGCCTCTCTCTTCTGTCCAGCCTGACTCTCGTCCCAAGGCTCTCTCTACCTTCTGGCCTTACTCTCGTCCCAAGCCTCTCTCTCCTGTCCTGCCTGACTCTCGTCACAAGCCTCCCTCTCCTGTCCTTTCTGACTCTCTCCCCAGACTTCACTTTTCTTTCCCGCCTGACTCTCGTACCAAGCCTCTCTCTCCTGTCCGACCTGATTCTCGTCCTAAGCCTCTCTATCCTTCCGTCAAGACTCTCGGCCCAAGCCTCCCTCTCATGTCTTGCCTTACTCACGTCCTAAGCCTCTCTCTCCTGTCCTGCCTGACTCTCGTCACAAGTATCTCTCCCCGGTCCTTTCTGACTCTAGTCCCAAGCCTGTCTCTCATATCCTGCCTGACTCTCGTCCCAAGCCTCTGTCTCCTGTCCAGCCTCATTCTCGTCCCAAGCCTCTCTATCCTGTCCTTCCTGACTCTCGTCCTAAGCATCTCTCTCCTGTCCTGCCTAGCTCTCGTCCCCAGCCCCTCTCTCCTGTAGAGCCTGACTCTCTTCAAGAGCCTCCTCTCCTGTTCTTCCTGACTCTCGTCCCAAGGCTCTCAGTCCTGTCCAGCCTGACTCTCGTCCCAAGCCTCTCTCTCCTGTCCTGTCTAACTCTAGTCCCAAGCCCCTCTCTCCTGTCTTGACTGACTCTCGAATCAAATCTCTCTCTGCTATCCAGCCTGCCCCTTATCCCAAGCCTTTCTCTTAAGGCCTGCCTGACTCTCTTCCAAATACTGTCTCCTCTCCAGCCTGACTCACTTCCCAAGCCTCTATCTCCTGTCCGGTCAGAATCCCGTCGTAAGCCTATCTATCATGTCCTGCCTGACTCTCGTCCCAAGCCTCTCTCTTCTGTCCAGCCTGACTCTCGTCCCAAGGCTCTCTCTACCTTCTGGCCTTACTCTCGTTCGAAGCCTCTCTCTTCTGTCCTGCTTGGCTCTCGTCGCAAGACTCCCTCTCCTGTCATTTCTGACTCTCTCCCCAGACTTCACTTTTCTTTCCCGCCTGACTCTCGTACCAAGCCTCTCTCTCCTGTCCGACCTGATTCTCGTCCTAAGCCTCTCTATCCCTTCCGTCAAGACTCTCGGCCCAAGCCTACCTCTCATGTCTTGCCTTATTCACGTCCTAAGCCTCTCTCTCCTGTCCTGCCTGACTCTCGTCACAAGTATCTCTCCCCGGTCCTTTCTGACTCTAGTCCCAAGCCTGTCTCTCATATCCTGCCTGACTCTCGTCCCAAGCCTCTGTCTCCTGTCCAGCCTCATTCTCGTCCCAAGCCTCTCTATCCTGTCCTTCCTGACTCTCGTCCTAAGCATCTCTCTCCTGTCCTGCCTAGCTCTCGTCCCCAGCCCCTCTCTCCTGTAGAGCCTGACTCTCTTCAAGAGCCTCCTCTCCTGTTCTTCCTGACTCTCGTCCCAAGGCTCTCAGTCCTGTCCAGCCTGACTCTCGTCCCAAGCCTCTCTCTCCTGTCCTATCTAACTCTATTCCCAAGCCCCTCTCTCCTGTCTTGACTGACTCTCGAATCAAATCTCTTTCTGCTATCCAGCCTGCCCCTCATCCGAAGCCTTTCTCTCCAGTCCTGCCTGACTCTCTTCCCAATCCTGTCTCCTTTCCAGCCTGACTCACTTCCCAAGCCTCTATCTCCTGTCCGGTCAGAATCCCGTCGTAAGCCTATCTATCATGTCCTGCCTGACTCTCGTCCCAAGCCTCTCTCTTCTGTCCAGCCTGACTCTCGTCCCAAGGCTCTCTCTACCTTCTGGCCTTACTCTCGTTCCAAGCCTCTCTCTCCTGTCCTGCATGACTCTCGTCGCAAGCCTCCCTCTCCTGTCCTTTCTGACTCTCTCCCCAGACTTCACTTTTCTTTCCCGCCTGACTCTCGTACCAAGCCTCTCTCTCCTGTCCGACCTGATTCTCGTCCTAAGCCTCTCTATCCTTTCCGTCAAGACTCTCGGCCCAAGCCTCCCTCTCATGTCTTGCCTTACTCACGTCCTAAGCCTCTCTCTCCTGTCCTGCCTGACTCTCGTCCCAAGTATCTCTCCCCGGTCCTTTCTGACTCTAGTCCCAAGCCTGTCTCTCATATCCTGCCTGACTCTCGTCCCAAGCCTCTGTCTCCTGTCCAGCCTGATTCTCGTCCCAAGCCTCTCTATCCTGTCCTTCCTGACTCTCGTCCTAAGCATCTCTCTCCTGTCCTGCCTAGCTCTCGTCCCCAGCCCCTCTCTCCTGTAGAGCCTGACTCTCCTCAAGAGCCTCCTCTCCTGTGCTTCCTGACTCTCGTCCCAAGCCTCTCAGTCCTGTCCAGCCTGACTCTCGTCCCAAGCCTCTCTCTCCTGTCCTATCTAACTCTAGTCCCAAGCCCCTCTCTCCTGTCTTGACTGACTCTCGAATCAAATCTCTCTCTGCTATCCAGCCTGCCCTCATCCCAAGCCTTTCTCTCCAGTCCTGCCTGACTCTCTTCCCAATCCTGTCTCCTTTCCAGCCTGACTCACTTCCCAAGCCTCTATCTCCTGTCCGGTCACAATCCCGTCGTAAGCCTATCTATCATGTCCTGCCTGACTCTCGTCCCAAGCCTCTCTCTTCTGTCCAGCCTGACTCTCGTCCCAAGGCTCTCTCTACCTTCTGGCCTTACTCTCGTCCCAAGCCTCTCTCTCCTGTCCTGCCTGACTCTCGTCGCAAGCCTCCCTCTCCTGTCCTTTCTGACTCTCTCCCAGACTTCACTTTTCTTTCCCGCCTGACTCTCGTACCAAGCCTCTCTCTCCTGTCCGACCTGATTCTCGTCCTAAGCCTCTCTATCCTTTCCGTCAAGACTCTCGGCCCAAGCCTCCCTCTCATGTCTTGCCTTACTCACGTCCTAAGCCTCTCTCTCCTGTCCTGCCTGACTCTCGTCCCAAGTATCTCTCCCCGGTCCTTTCTGACTCTAGTCCCAAGCCTGTCTCTCATATCCTGCCTGACTCTCGTCCCAAGCCTCTGTCTCCTGTCCAGCCTGATTCTCGTCCCAAGCCTCTCTATCCTGTCCTTCCTGACTCTCGTCCTAAGCATCTCTCTCCTGTCCTGCCTAGCTCTCGTCCCCAGCCCCTCTCTCCTGTAGAGCCTGACTCTCTTCAAGAGCCTCCTCTCCTGTTCTTCCTGACTCTCGTCCCAAGGCTCTCAGTCCTGTCCAGCCTGACTCTCGTCCCAAGCCTCTCTCTCCTGTCCTATCTAACTCTAGTCCCAAGCCCCTCTCTCCTGTCTTGACTGACTCTCGAATCAAATCTCTCTCTGCTATCCAGCCTGCCCCTCATCCCAAGCCTTTCTCTCCAGTCCTGCCTGACTCTCTTCCCAATCCTGTCTCCTTTCCAGCCTGACTCACTTCCCAAGCCTCTATCTCCTGTCCGGTCACAATCCCGTCGTAAGCCTATCTATCATGTCCTGCCTGACTCTCGTCCCAAGCCTCTCTCTTCTGTCCAGCCTGACTCTCGTCCCAAGGCTCTCTCTACCTTCTGGCCTTACTCTCGTCCAAGCCTCTCTCTCCTGTCCTGCATGACTCTCGTCGCAAGCCTCCCTCTCCTGTCCTTTCTGACTCTCTCCCCAGACTTCACTTTTCTTTCCCGCCTGACTCTCGTACCAAGCCTCTCTCTCCTGTCCGACCTGATTCTCGTCCTAAGCCTCTCTATCCTTTCCGTCAAGACTCTCGGCCCAAGCCTCCCTCTCATGTCTTGCCTTACTCACGTCCTAAGCCTCTCTCTCCTGTCCTGCCTGACTCTCGTCCCAAGTATCTCTCCCCGGTCCTTTCTGACTCTAGTCCCAAGCCTGTCTCTCATATCCTGCCTGACTCTCGTCCAAGCCTCTGTCTCCTGTCCAGCCTGATTCTCGTCCCAAGCCTCTCTATCCTGTCCTTCCTGACTCTCGTCCTAAGCATCTCTCTCCTGTCCTGCCTAGCTCTCGTCCCCAGCCCCTCTCTCCTGTAGAGCCTGACTCTCTTCAAGAGCCTCCTCTCCTGTTCTTCCTGACTCTCGTCCCAAGGCTCTCAGTCCTGTCCAGCCTGACTCTCGTCCCAAGCCTCTCTCTCCTGTCCTATCTAACTCTAGTCCCAAGCCCCTCTCTCCTGTCTTGACTGACTCTCGAATCAAATCTCTCTCTGCTATCCAGCCTGCCCTCATCCCAAGCCTTTCTCTCCAGTCCTGCCTGACTCTCTTCCCAATCCTGTCTCCTTTCCAGCCTGACTCACTTCCCAAGCCTCTATCTCCTGTCCGGTCACAATCCCGTCGTAAGCCTATCTATCATGTCCTGCCTGACTCTCGTCCCAAGCCTCTCTCTTCTGTCCAGCCTGACTCTCGTCCCAAGGCTCTCTCTACCTTCTGGCCTTACTCTCGTCCCAAGCCTCTCTCTCCTGTCCTGCATGACTCTCGTCGCAAGCCTCCCTCTCCTGTCCTTTCTGACTCTCTCCCCAGACTTCACTTTTCTTTCCCGCCTGACTCTCGTACCAAGCCTCTCTCTCCTGTCCGACCTGATTCTCGTCCTAAGCCTCTCTATCCTTTCCGTCAAGACTCTCGGCCCAAGCCTCCCTCTCATGTCTTGCCTTACTCACGTCCTAAGCCTCTCTCTCCTGTCCTGCCTGACTCTCGTCCCAAGTATCTCTCCCCGGTCCTTTCTGACTCTAGTCCCAAGCCTGTCTCTCATATCCTGCCTGACTCTCGTCCAAGCCTCTGTCTCCTGTCCAGCCTGATTCTCGTCCCAAGCCTCTCTATCCTGTCCTTCCTGACTCTCGTCCTAAGCATCTCTCTCCTGTCCTGCCTAGCTCTCGTCCCCAGCCCCTCTCTCCTGTAGAGCCTGACTCTCCTCAAGAGCCTCCTCTCCTGTTCTTCCTGACTCTCGTCCCAAGCCTCTCAGTCCTGTCCAGCCTGACTCTCGTCCCAAGCCTCTCTCTCCTGTCCTATCTAACTCTAGTCCCAAGCCCCTCTCTCCTGTCTTGACTGACTCTCGAATCAAATCTCTCTCTGCTATCCAGCCTGCCCCTCATCCCAAGCCTTTCTCTCCAGTCCTGCCTGACTCTCTTCCCAATCCTGTCTCCTTTCCAGCCTGACTCACTTCCCAAGCCTCTATCTCCTGTCCGGTCACAATCCCGTCGTAAGCCTATCTATCATGTCCTGCCTGACTCTCGTCCCAAGCCTCTCTCTTCTGTCCAGCCTGACTCTCGTCCCAAGGCTCTCTCTACCTTCTGGCATTACTCTCGTCCGAAGCCTCTCTCTCCTGTCCTGCATGACTCTCGTCGCAAGCCTCCCTCTCCTGTCCTTTCTGACTCTCTCCCCAGACTTCACTTTTCTTTCCCGCCTGACTCTCGTACCAAGCCTCTCTCTCCTGTCCGACCTGATTCTCGTCCTAAGCCTCTCTATCCTTTCCGTCAAGACTCTCGGCCCAAGCCTCCCTCTCATGTCTTGCCTTACTCACGTCCTAAGCCTCTCTCTCCTGTCCTGCCTGACTCTCGTCCCAAGTATCTCTCCCCGGTCCTTTCTGACTCTAGTCCCAAGCCTGTCTCTCATATCCTGCCTGACTCTCGTCCCAAGCCTCTGTCTCCTGTCCAGCCTGATTCTCGTCCCAAGCCTCTCTATCCTGTCCTTCCTGACTCTCGTCCTAAGCATCTCTCTCCTGTCCTGCCTAGCTCTCGTCCCCAGCCCCTCTCTCCTGTAGAGCCTGACTCTCCTCAAGAGCCTCCTCTCCTGTTCTTCCTGACTCTCGTCCCAAGCCTCTCAGTCCTGTCCAGCCTGACTCTCGTCCCAAGCCTCTCTCTCCTGTCCTATCTAACTCTAGTCCCAAGCCCCTCTCTCCTGTCTTGACTGACTCTCGAATCAAATCTCTCTCTGCTATCCAGCCTGCCTCTCATCCAAGCCTTCTCTCCAGTCCTGCCTGACTCTCTTCCCAATCCTGTCTCCTTTCCAGCCTGACTCACTTCCCAAGCCTCTATCTCCTGTCCGGTCACAATCCCGTCGTAAGCCTATCTATCATGTCCTGCCTGACTCTCGTCCCAAGCCTCTCTCTTCTGTCCAGCCTGACTCTCGTCCCAAGGCTCTCTCTACCTTCTGGCCTTACTCTCGTCCCAAGCCTCTCTCTCCTGTCCTGCCTGACTCTCGTCGCAAGCCTCCCTCTCCTGTCCTTTCTGACTCTCTCCCCAGACTTCACTTTTCTTTCCCGCCTGACTCTCGTACCAAGCCTCTCTCTCCTGTCCGACCTGATTCTCGTCCTAAGCCTCTCTATCCTTTCCGTCAAGACTCTCGGCCCAAGCCTCCCTCTCATGTCTTGCCTTACTCACGTCCTAAGCCTCTCTCTCCTGTCCTGCCTGACTCTCGTCCCAAGTATCTCTCCCCGGTCCTTTCTGACTCTAGTCCCAAGCCTGTCTCTCATATCCTGCCTGACTCTCGTCCCAAGCCTCTGTCTCCTGTCCAGCCTGATTCTCGTCCCAAGCCTCTCTATCCTGTCCTTCCTGACTCTCGTCCTAAGCATCTCTCTCCTTTCCTGCCTAGATCTCGTCCCCAGCCCCTCTCTCCTGTAGAGCCTGACTCTCCTCAAGAGCCTCCTCTCCTGTGCTTCCTGACTCTCGTCCCAAGCCTCTCAGTCCTGTCCAGCCTGACTCTCGTCCCAAGCCACTCTCTCCTGTCCTATCTAACTCTAGTCCCAAGCCCCTCTCTCCTGTCTTGACTGACTCTCGAATCAAATCTCTCTCTGCTATCCAGCCTGCCACTCATCCCAAGCCTTTCTCTCCAGTCCTGCCTGACTCTCTTCCCAATCCTGTCTCCTTTCCAGCCTGACTCACTTCCCAAGCCTCTATCTCCTGTCCGGTCACAATCCCGTCGTAAGCCTATCTATCATGTCCTGCCTGACTCTCGTCCCAAGCCTCTCTCTTCTGTCCAGCCTGACTCTCGTCCCAAGGCTCTCTCTACCTTCTGGCCTTACTCTCGTCCCAAGACTCTCTCTCCTGTCCTGCCTGACTCTCGTCGCAAGCCTCCCTCTCCTGTCCTTTCTGACTCTCTCCCCAGACTTCACTTTTCTTTCCCGCCTGACTCTCGTACCAAGCCTCTCTCTCCTGTCCGACCTGATTCTCGTCCTAAGCCTCTCTATCCTTTCCGTCAAGACTCTCGGCCCAAGCCTCCCTCTCATGTCTTGCCTTACTCACGTCCTAAGCCTCTCTCTCCTGTCCTGCCTGACTCTCGTCCCAAGTATCTCTCCCCGGTCCTTTCTGACTCTAGTCCCAAGCCTGTCTCTCATATCCTGCCTGACTCTCGTCCCAAGCCTCTGTCTCCTGTCCAGCCTGATTCTCGTCCCAAGCCTCTCTATCCTGTCCTTCCTGACTCTCGTCCTAAGCATCTCTCTCCTGTCCTGCCTAGCTCTCGTCCCCAGCCCCTCTCTCCTGTAGAGCCTGACTCTCTCAAGAGCCTCCTCTCCTGTTCTTCCTGACTCTCGTCCCAAGGCTCTCAGTCCTGTCCAGCCTGACTCTCGTCCCAAGCCTCTCTCTCCTGTCCTATCTAACTCTAGTCCCAAGCCCCTCTCTCCTGTCTTGACTGACTCTCGAATCAAATCTCTCTCTGCTATCCAGCCTGCCTCTCATCCCAAGCCTTTCTCTCCAGTCCTGCCTGACTCTCTTCCCAATCCTGTCTCCTTTCCAGCCTGACTCACTTCCCAAGCCTCTATCTCCTGTCCGGTCACAATCCCGTCGTAAGCCTATCTATCATGTCCTGCCTGACTCTCGTCCGAAGCCTCTCTCTTCTGTCCAGCCTGACTCTCGTCCCAAGGCTCTCTCTACCTTCTGGCCTTACTCTCGTCCCAAGCCTCTCTCTCCTGTCCTGCATGACTCTCATCGCAAGCCTCCCTCTCCTGTCCTTTCTGACTCTCTCCCCAGACTTCTCTTTTCTTTCCCGCCTGACTCTCGTACCAAGCCTCTCTCTCCTGTCCGACCTGATTCTCGTCCTAAGCCTCTCTATCCTTTCCGTCAAGACTCTCGGCCCAAGCCTCCCTCTCATATCTTGCCTTACTCATGTCGTAAGCCTCTCTCTCACGTCCTGCCTGACTCTCGTCCCAAGTATCTCTCCCCGGTCCTTTCTGACTCTAGTCCAAAGCCTGTCTCTCGTATCCTGCCTGACTCTCGTGCCAAGCCTCTGTCTCCTGTCCAGCCTGATTTTCGTCCCAAGCCTCTCTATCCTGTCCTTCCTGACTCTCGTCCTAAGGATCTCTCTCCTGTCCTGCCTAGCTCTCGTCCCCAGCCCCTCTCTCCTGTAGAGCCTGACTCTCCTCAAGAGCCTCCTCTCCTGTTCTTCCTGACTCTCGTCCCAAGCCTATCAGTCCTGTCCAGCCTGACTCTCGTCCCAAGCCTCTCTCTCCTGTCCTATCTAACTCTTGTCCCAAGCCCCTCTCTCCTGTCTTGACTGACTCTCGAATCAAATCTCTCTCTGCTATCCAGCCTGCCCCTCATCCCAAGCCTTTCTCTCCAGTCCTGCCTGACTCTCTTCCCAATCTTGTCTCCTTTCCAGCCTGACTCACTTCCCAAGCCTCTATCTCCTGTCCGGTCACAATCCCGTCGTAAGCCTATCTATCATGTCCTGCCTGACTCTCGTCCCAAGCCTCTCTCTTCTGTCCAGCCTGACTCTCGTCCCAAGGCTCTCTCTACCTTCTGGCCTTACTCTCGTCCCAAGCCTCTCTCTCCTGTCCTGCATGACTCTCGTCGCAAGCCTCCCTCTCCTGTCCTTTCTGACTCACTCCCGAGACTTCACTTTTCTTTCCCGCCTGACTCTCGTACCAAGCCTCTCTCTCCCGTCCGACCTGATTCTCGTCCTTTGCCTCTCTATTCTTTCCGTCAAGATTCTCGGCCCAAGCTTCCCACTCATGTCTTGCCTTACTCACGTCCTAAGCCTCTTTCTCCTGTCCTGCCTGACTCTCGTCCCAAGTATCTCTCCCCGGTCCTTTCTGACTCTAGTCCCAAGCCTGTCTCTCATATCCTGCCTGACTCTCGTGCCAAGCCTCTGCCTCCTGTCCAGCCTGATTCTCGTCCCAAGCCTCTCTATCCTTTCCTTCCTGACTCTCGTCCTAAGCATCTCTCTCCTGTCCTGCCTAGCTCTCGTACCCAGCCCCTCTCTCCTGTAGAGCCTGACTCTCAGCAAGAGCCTCTTCTCCTGTGCTTCCTTACTCTCGTCCCAAGCCTCTCAGTCCTGTCCAAGCTACTCTCGTTCCAAGCCTCTCTCTCCTGTCCTATCTAACTCTAGTCCCACGCCCCTCTCTCCTGTCTTGACTGACTCTCGAATCAAATCTCTGCTATCCAGCCTGCATCTCATCCCAAGCCATTCTCTCCAGTCCTGCCTGACTCTCTCCCTAATCCTGTCTCCTTTGCAGCCTGACTCACTTCCCAAGACTCTATCTCCTGTCTGGTCACAATCCCGTCGTAAGCCTATCTATCATGTCCTGCCTGACTCTCGTCCCAAGCCTCTCTCTTCTGTCCAACCTGACTCTCGTCCCAAGTCTCTCTCTACCTTCTGGCCTTACTCTCGTCCCAACCCTCTTTCTCCTGTCCTGCATGACTCTCATCGCAAGCCTCCCTCTCCTGTCCTTTCTGACTCTCTCCCCAGACTTCTCCTTTCTTTCCCGCCTGACTCTCGTACCAAGCCTCTCTCTCCTGTCTGACCTGATTCTCGTCCTAAGCCTCTCTATCCTTTCCGTCAAGACTCTCGGCCCAAGCCTCCCTCTCATATCTTGCCTTACTCATGTCGTAAGCCTCTCTCTCACGTCCTGCCTGACTCTCGTCCCAAGTATCTCTCCCCGGTCCTTTCTGACTCTAGTCCAAAGCCTGTCTCTCGTATCCTGCCTGACTCTCGTGCCAAGCCTCTGTCTCCTGTCCAGCCTGATTTTCGTCCCAAGCCTCTCTATCCTGTCCTTCCTGACTCTCGTCCTAAGGATCTCTCTCCTGTCCTGCCTAGCTCTCGTCCCCAGCCCCTCTCTCCTGTAGAGCCTGACTCTCCTCAAGAGCCTCCTCTCCTGTTCTTCCTGACTCTCGTCCCAAGCCTATCAGTCCTGTCCAGCCTGACTCTCCTCCCAAGCCTCTCTCTCCTGTCCTATCTAACTCTTGTCCCAAGCCCCTCTCTCCTGTCTTGACTGACTCTCGAATCAAATCTCTCTCTGCTATCCAGCCTGCCCCTCATCCCAAGCCTTTCTCTCCAGTCCTGCCTGACTCTCTTCCCAATCTTGTCTCCTTTCCAGCCTGACTCACTTCCCAAGCCTCTATCTCCAGTCCGGTCACAATCCCGTCGTAAGCCTATCTATCATGTCCTGCCTGACTCTCGTCCCAAGCCTCTCTCTTCTGTCCAGCCTGACTCTCATCCCAAGGCTCTCTCTACCTTCTGGCCTTACTCTCGTCCCAAGCCTCTCTCTCCTGTCCTGCATGACTCTCGTCGCAAGCCTCCCTCTCCTGTCCTTTCTGACTCACTCCCGAGACTTCACTTTTCTTTCCCGCCTGACTCTCGTACCAAGCCTCTCTCTCCCGTCCGACCTGATTCTCGTCCTAAGCCTCTCTATTCTTTCCGTCAAGACTCTCGGCCCAAGCTTCCCTCTCATGTCTTGCCTTACTCACGTCCTAAGCCTCTTTCTCCTGTCCTGCCTGACTCTCGTCCCAACTATCTCTCCCCGGTCCTTTCTGACTCTAGTCCCAAGCTTGTCTCTCTTATCCTGCCTGACTCTCGTGCCAAGCCTCTGCCTCCTGCCCAGCCTGATTCTCGTCCCAAGCCTCTCTATCCTGTCCTTCCTGACTCTCGTCCTAAGCATCTCTCTCCTGTCCTAACTAGCTCTTTTCCCCAGCCCCTTTCTCCTGTAGAGCCTGACTCTCCTCAAGAGCCTCCTCTCCTGTTCTTCCTGACTCTCGTCCCAAGCATCTCTCTCCTGTCCTGCCTAGCTCTCGAACCCAGCCCCTCTCTCCTGTAGAGCCTGACTCTCCTCAAGAGCCTCCTCTCCTGTGCTTCCTGACTCTCGTCCGAAGCCTCTCAGTCCTGTTCAGCCTGACCGTCGTCCCAAGCCTCTCTCTCCTTTCCTATCTAACTCTAGTCCCAAGCCCCTCTCTCCTGTCTTGACTGACTCTCGAATCAAATCTCTCTCTGCTATCCAGACTGCCACTCATCCAAAGACTTTCTCTCCAGTCCTGCCTAACTGTCTTCCCAATCCTGTCTCCTTTCCAGCCTGACTCACTTCACAAGCCTCTATCTCCTGTCCGGTCACAATCCCGTCGTAAGCCTATCCATCATGTCCTGCCTAACTCTCGTCACAAGCCTCTCTCTTCTGTCCAGCCTCACTCTCGTCCCAAGGCTCTCTCTACCTTCTGGCCTTACTCTCGTCCCAAGACTCTCTCTCCTGTCCCGCTTGACTCTCGTCGCAAGCCTCCCTCTCCTGTCCTTTCTGACTCTCTCCCCAGACTTCCCTTTTCTTTCCCGCCTGACTCTCGTACCAAGCCTCTCTCTCCTGCCCGACCTGATTCTCGTCCTAAGCCTCTCTATCATTTCCGTCAAGCCTCTCGGCCCAAGCCTCCCTCTCATGTCTTGCCTTACTCACATCCTAAGCCTCTCTCTCCTGACCTGCCTGACTCTCGTCCCAAGTATCTCTCCCCTGTCCGTTCTGACTCTAGTCCCAAGCCTGTCTCTCATATCCTTCCTGACTCTCGTCCCAAGCCTCTGTCTCCTGTCCAGCCTGATTCTCGTCCCAAGCCTCTCTATCCTGTCCTTCCTGACTCTCGTCCTAAGCATCTCTCTCCTGTCCTAACTAGCTCTTTTCCCCAGCCCCTTTCTCCTGTAGAGCCTGACTCTCCTCAAGAGCCTCCTCTCCTGTTCTTCCTGACTCTCGTCCCAAGCCTCTCTCTCCTGTCCTATCTAATTCTAGTCCCAAGCCCCTCTCTCCTGTCTTGACTGACTCTCAAATCAAATCTGTCTCTGCTATCCAGCCTGTCTCTCATCCCAAGCCTTTCTCTCGAGTCCTGCCTGACTCTCTTTCCAATCCTGTCTCCTTTCCAGCCTGACTCACTTCCCAAGCCTCTATCTCCTGTCCGGTCACAATCCCGTCGTAAGCCTATCTATCATGTCCTGCCTGACTCTCGTCCCCAGCCTCACTCTTCTGTCCAGCCTGACTCTCGTCCCAAGGCTCTCTCTACCTTCTGGCATTAATCTCGTCCCAAGCCTCTCTCTCCTGTCCTGCATGACTCTCGTCGCAAGCCTCCCTCTCCTGTCCTTTCTGACTCTCTCCCCAGACTTCACTTTTCTTTCCCGCCTGACTCCTGTACCAAGCCTCTCTCTCCTGTCCGACCTGATTCTCGTCCTAAGCCACTCTATCCTTTCCGTCAAGACTCTCGGCCCAAGCCTCCCTCTCATGTCTTGCCTTACTCACGTCCTAAGCCTCTCTCTCCAGTCCTGCCTGACTCTCGTCCCAAGTATCTCTCCTCGGTCCTTTCTGACTCTAGTCCCAAGACTGTCTCTCATATCCTGCCTGACTCTCGTCTCAAGCCTCTGTCTCCTGTCCAGCCTGATTCTCGTCCCAAGCCTCTCTATCCTGTCCTTCCGGACTCTCGTCCTAAGCATCTCTCTCCTGTCCTGCCTGGCTCTCGTACCCAGCCCCTCTCTCCTGTAGAGCCTGACTCTCTTCAAGAGCCTCCTCTCCTGTGCTTCCTGACTCTCGTCCCAAGCCTCTCAGTCCTGTCCAGCCTGACTCTCGTTCCAAGCCTCTCTCTCCTGTCCTATCTAACTCTAGTCCCAAGCCCCTCTCTCCTGTCTTGACTGACTCTCGAATCAAATCTCTGCTATCCAGCCTGCCTCTCATCCCAAGCGTTTCTCTCCAGTCCTGCTTGACTCTCTCCCTAATCCTGTCTCATTTGCAGCCTGACTCACTTCCCAAGACTCTATCTCCTGTCCGGTCACAATCCCGTCGTAAGCCTATCTATCATGTCCTGCCTGACTCTCGTCCCAAGCCTCTCTCTTCTGTCCAGCCTGACCCTCGTCCCAAGGCTCTCTCTACCTTCTGGCCTTACTCTCGTCCCAACCCTCTCTCTCCTGTCCTGCATGACTCTAGTCGCAAGCCTCCCTCTCCTGCCCTTTCTGACTCTCTCCCCAGACTTCTCTTTTCTTTCCCGCCTGACTCTCGTACCAAGCCTCTCTCTCCTGTCCGACCTGATTCTCGTCCTAAGCCTCTCTATCCTTTCCGTCAAGACTCTCGGCCCAAGCCTCCTTCTCATATCTTGCCTTACTCATGTCATAAGCCTCTCTCTCACGTCCTGCCTGACTCTCGTCCCAAGTATCTCTCCCCGGTCCTTTCTGACTCTAGTCCAAAGCCTGTCTCTCATATCCTTACTGACTCTCGTGCCAAGCCTCTGTCTCCTGTCCAGCCTGATTCTCGTCCCAAGCCTTTCTATCCTGTCCTTCCTGACTCTCGTCCTAAGCATCTTCCTCCTGTCCTGCCTAGCTCTCGTCCCCAGCCCCTCTCTCCTGTAGAGGCTGACTCTCCTCAAGAGCCTTCTCTCCTGTTCTTCCTGACTCTCGTCCCAAGCCTATCAGTCCTGTCCAGCCTGATTCTCCTCCCAAGCCTCATTCCTCTGTCCTATCTAACTCTAGTCCCAAGTCCCTCTTTCCTGTCTTGACTGACTCTCGAATCAAATCTCTCTCTGCTATCCAGCCTGCCCCTCATCCCAAGCCTTTCTCTCCAGTCCTGCCTGACTCTCTTCCCAATCTTGTCTCCTTTCCAGCCTGATTCACTTCCCAAGCCTCTATCTCCTGTCCGGTCACAATCCCGTCGTAAGCCTATCTATCATGTCCTGCCTGACTCTCGTCCCAAGCCTCTCTCTTCTGTCCAGCCTGACTCTCGTCCCAAGGCTCTCTCTACCTTCTGGCCTTACTTTCGTCCCAAGCCTCTCTCTCCTGTCCTGCATGACTCTCGTCGCAAGCCTCCCTCTCCTGTCCTTTCTGACTCACTCCCGAGACTTCACTTTTCTTTCCCGCCTGACTCTCGTACCAAGCCTCTTTCTCCCGTCCGACCTGATTCTCGTCCTAAGCCTCTCTATTCTTTCCGTTAAGACTCTCGGCCCAAGCTTCCCTCTCATGTCTTGCCTTACTCACGTCCTACGCCTCTTTCTCCTGTCTTGCCTGACTCTCGTCCCAAGTATCTCTCCCCGGTCCTTTCTGACTCTAGTCCCAAGACTGTCTCTCATATCCTGCCTGACTCTCGTCTCAAGCCTCTGTCTCCTGTCCAGCCTGATTCTCGTCCCAAGCCTCTCTATCCTGTCCTTCCGGACTCTCGTCCTAAGCATCTCTCTCCTGTCCTGCCTAGCTCTCGTACCCAGCTCCTCTCTCCTGTAGAGCCTGACTCTCCTCAAGAGCCTCCTCTCCTGTGCTTCCTGACTCTCGTCCTAAGCCTCTCAGTCCTCTCCAGCCTGACTCTCGTCCCAAGCCTCTCTCTCCTGTCCTATCTAACTCTAGTCCCAAGCCCCTCTCTCCTGTCTTGACTGACTCTCGAATCAAATCTCTCTCTGCTATCCAGCCTGCCCCTCATCCCAAGCCTTTCTCTCCAGTCCTGCCTGACTCTCTTCCCAATCCTGTCTCCTTTCCAGCCTGACTAACTTCCAAAGCCTCTATCTCCTGTCCGGTCACAATCCCGTCGTAACCCTATCCATCATGTCCTGCCTGACTCTCGTCCCAAGCCTCTCTCTTCTGTCCAGCCTGACTCTCGTCCCAAGGCTCTCTCTACCTTCTGGCCTTGCTCTCGTCCCAAGACTCTCTCTCCTGTCCTGCTTGACTCTCGTCGCAAGCCTCCCTCTCCTGTCCTTTCTGACTCTCTCCCCAGACTTCACTTTTCTTTCCCGCCTGACTCTCGTATAAAGCCTCTCTCTCCTGTACGACCTGATTCTCGTCCTAAGCCACTCTATCCTTTCCGACAAGACTCTCGGCCCAAGCCTCCCTCTCATGTCTTGCCTTACTCACGTCCGAAGCCTCTCTCTCCTGTCTTGCCTGACTCTCGTCCCAAGTATCTCTCCGCGGTCCTTTCTGACTCTAGTCCCAAGCCTGTCTCTCATATCCTGCCTGACTCTCGTCCCAAGACTCTCTCTCCTGTCCAGCCTGATTCTCGTCCCAAGCCTCTCTATCCTGTCCTTCCTGACTCTCGTCCTAAGAATCTCTCTCCTGTCCTGCCTAGCTCTCGTCCCCAGCCCCTTTCTCCTGTAGAGCCTGACTCTCCTCAAGAGCCTCCTCTCCTGTTCTTCCTGACTCTCGTCCCAAGCCTCTCAGTCCTGTCCAGCCTGACTCTCGTCCCAAGCCTCTCTCTCCTTTCCTATCTAACTCTAGTCCCAAGCCCCTCTCTCCTGTCTTGACTGACTCTCGAATCAAATCTCTCTCTGCTATCCATCCTGCCCCTCATCCCAAGCATTTCTCTCCAGTCCTGCCTGACTCTCTACCCAATCCTGTCTCCTTTCCAGCCTGACTCACTTCCCAAGCCTCTGTCTCTCTTCCCAAGCCTCTCTCTCCTGTCTTGCGTGACTTACGTCCCAAGCTTCTTTTTCCTTTTCTGCCTGACTCTCCTCCCACGCATCTCTCCGCTGTCAAGTCTGACTCTATTCCCCAGCCTCTCTCACTTATCCGGCCTGACTCTCGTCCGAAGCCTCTCTCCTGTCCTGCCTCACTCTTGACGCAAGCCTTTTTCTCCCGTCTTGCCTGACTCTTGTCCTAAGATACTCTCTCCTGTCCTTCCTGGCTCTCGTCCTAAGCCTCTCTCTCCTGTCTTTTCTGATTCTCGTCCCAAGCCTGTTTCTCTCTCCTGTCCTGATTAACTCTCGTCCCAAGCCTGTCTCTCCTGTCTGCTTAGATTCTTGACCAAAGTCTATCTTTGTTTTCCGACCTGACTCTCGTCCTAAGCTTTTCTATCCTCTCCGGCATCAATCTCGTCGCAAGCCTCTCTCTCCTGCCCTGTCTGACGCTCGTCGCAAGCCTTTGTCTCCCGTCTTGTCTAACTCACGTCCAAAGCCTCTCTCTCCTGTCCTTCGTGACTCTCGTCCCAAACCTCTCTCTCCTGTCCTGCCTGATTCTCGTCCAAAGCCTTCCTCTCCTGTCCTTCCTGACTCTCGTCCCAAGCCACTCTCTCCTGTCTTGTGTGACTCTCGAAACAAGCCTCTTTCTCCTATCCAAGCTGACTCTCGTCCAAAGCTTCTCTCTCCTGTCTTGCCTGAGTCTCGTCGCAAGCCTTTCTCTCCTGTCCTGCCTGACTCTCGTCCCAAGATTCTCTCTCTTATTCAGCCTGCCTCTCGTGCCAAGACCCTCTTTCCTCTCATACCTGAGTCTCGTCCCAAACCTTTCTCTCCTGTCTTGCCTGACTCTCTTCCTAAGCCTCTCTCTCTCTTGTCCTGATGACTATTGTCCCAAGCCTCTCTCACCTGTCCGGTGAGAATCTATCTCTCGTCTTTGACCTGACTCTCGTACTAAGCCTCTCTATCCTCTCCGGCATGACTCTCCTCGCAAGACTCGCTCTCCAGCCCTGTCTGTCTCTCGTCATAAACCTCTCTGTCCTGTCCTGTCTAACTCTAGTCCCAAGCCTCTCTCTCCTGTCCAGCCTGACTCTCTTCCCAAGTCTCTTTCTACCTTCCGGCCTGACTCTCGTCCCAAGACTCCCTCTCCTGCTCTACCTGACTCTCCTCCCAATCATCTGTCTCCTGTCCTGCCTGACTCTCGTCCCAATCCTCCCTCTCCTGCCCTACCTGACTCTCCTCCCAAGCCACATTCTCCTGTCATGTCTGACTCTCATCCCAAACCTCTCTCTCCTGTCTCGCTGACTCACTTCCAAAGCCTCTGTCTCCTCTCGTGCCTGAATCTTGTGCCAATCCTTTTTGTCCTGTCCTGCCTGACTCTCGTCCCAAGACTCTCTTTCCTGTCTTGCCTGACTCTCGTCCCAAGCCTTTCTCCTCTGCCCTTCCTGAGTCTCGTCCCAAGCCTCTCTCTCCTCTCCCGCCTGACTCAGGTCCCAAGCCTTTTTTTCCTGGCCTTCATGACTCTCTTCCCAAGCCTCCCCCTTCTGCCCTAGTGACTCTCGTCCTAAGCCTCTCTCTCCTCTGCTTCCTGACTCTCGTTTCAAGGCTCACTCTCATGTCTTCCCTGACTCACGTCCCAAGCCTCTTTCTCATGTGTTGCCTGGCTCTCGTCCCAAACCTCTTTCTCCTTCCCTGCCTGACTCCATTCCGAACCCTCTCTCCCCTGTCCTGTCTGACTCTCGTCCCAAACCTTTCTCTCTTATCCTACCTGACTTTCGTCCCAAGCTTCTCTCTCCTGTCCAAGATGACTCTCGTTCCAAGCCTCTCTCTCCTAACCTGCCTGACTCTCGTCCCAAGCCTGTCTCTCCTGTCCTGCCTAACTCACTCCACAGACTTCACTTTTATTTCCTGCCTGTCTCTCGTACCAAGCCTCTCTCTCCTGTCCGACCTGACTCTCGTCCTAAACCTCTCTATCCTCTTCGTCATGACTCTCGTCTCAAGCCCCCCTCTCATGTCTTGCCTTACTCACGTCCTAAGCCTCGCTCTCCTTCCCTGCATGAGTCTCGTCCACAGCCTCTCTCTCCTGTCTTGCTTGACTCTCGTCCCAAGCCTCTCTGTCCTGTCCTGACTGACTCTCGTCCCAAGCATCATTTCCCTGTCCTGTCTGACTAGTCTTAAGCCTCGTTCTCTCCTGTCCTGACTAACTCTGGTCACAAGCCTCTCTCTCCCGTCCGATCACATTCTTGCACCAAGTCTATCTCTCACGTCCGACCTGACTCTCGTCCTAAGTCTCTCTATTCTCTCCGGCATGAGTCTCGTCGCAAGCCTCTCTGTCCTACCCAGTCTCACTCTCGTCCGAAGCCTCTCTCTCCTGTCCTATCTAACTTTAGTCCCAAGCCCCTCTAACCTGTCCTCTCTGACTCTTGTCCCAAGCCTCTCTCTCCTGTCTTGACTGACTCTCGAACCAAACATCTCTCTGCTATCCAGAATGACTCTCATCCCAAGCCTCTCTCTCCAGTCTTGCCTGACTCTCTTCCCAATCCTCTCTCCTTTCCAGCCTGACTCTCTTCCCAAGCGTCTATCTCCTGTCCGGTCAGAATCTCGTCCTAAGCCTCTCTATCCTCTCCTGCATGACTCTCGTCACAAGCCCATCTCTCCTGTCCTGCCTGGCTCTCGTCCCCAGCCCCTCTCTCCTGTAGAGCCTGACTCTCGTCCCGAGCCTCCCTCTCCTGTGCGTCCTGACTCTCGTCCCAAGCCTCTCTCTCCTGTCTAGCCTGACTCTCGTCCCAAGCCTCTCTCTACCTTCCGGCCTGACTCTCGTCCCCAGCCTCTCTCTCTTGTCCTGCCTGACTCTCGTCCCCAGCCTCTCTCTCTTGTCATGTCTGACTCTTCCCAGACTTCACTTTTCTTTTTCGTCTGCCTCATGTACCAAGCCTCTCTCTCCTTTCCGACCTGACTCTCGTCCAAAGCCTCTCTATCCTCTCCGTCAAGACTCTCGTCCCAAGCCTCCCTCTCATGTCTTGCCTCACTCACGTCCTAAGCGTCTCTCTACTGTCTTGCCTGACTCTCGTCCTACGTATCCCTCCCCTGTCCTGTCTGACTCTAATCCTAAGCCTTTCTCTCATATCCTTCCTGACTCTCGTCCCAAGCCTCTGTCTCCTGTCCAGCCTGACTCTCGTCGCAAGCCTCTCTCTCCTGTCGTTACTGACCCTCGTCCCACGCATCTCTCCCCTGTCCTGTCTGACTCATTCTCCCAAGCCTCTCTCTTCTATCCTGCATGACTCTCGTCCCAAGCCTCTGTCTCCTGTTCAGCCTGACTCTCGTCGCAAGCCTCTCTCTCCTGTCGTGAATGACTCTCGTCCCAAGCATCTCTCCCCTGTCCTGTCTGACTCAAGTCCAAAGCCTCTCTCTTCTATCCTGCATGACTCTCGTCCCAAGCCTCTATCTCCTGTCCTGTCACACTCTCGTCCCAAGCCTGTCTATCCTGTCCTGCCTGACTCTCGTCCCAAGCCTCTCTCTCCTGTCCTGCCTGGCTCTCGTCCCACGCCCCTCTCTCCTCTAGAGACTGACTCTCGTCCCGAGGCTCCCTGTCCTGTGCTTCCTGACTCTCGATGCAAGCCTCTCTCTCCTGCCCAGCTTGACTCTCGTCCTAAGCCTCTCTCTACCTTCAGGACTGACTCTAGTCCCAAGCCTCTCTCTCCTCCCCTGCCTGACTTTCGCCCCAAGCATCCCTCCCCTGCCCTACCTGACTCTCCTCCCAAGCCCCTCTCTCCTGTCCTGTCTGACTGTCGTCCCAAACCTCTCTCCTGTCCTGCTGACTCACGTCCCAGGCCTCTGTCTCCTCTCCTACCTGACTCTCGTCCCCAGCCCCTTTCTCCTGTTGAGCCTGACACTTGTCGTGGGACTCCCTCTCCTGCCCTACCTGACTCTCCTCCCATGTCCTCTCTCTCCTATCCTGCCTGACCCTCGTCCCAAGCCTTCCTCCCCTGCCCTACCTGACCACCAAGCCGCTCTCTCCTGTCCTGACCGAGTCTCGTCCGAAACATCTCTCTCCTGTTCTGCTGACTCACGTCCCAAGCCGTTCTCTCCTCTTCTACCTGATTCTCGTCCCAAGTCTCTTTGTCCTGTCCTGCGTGACTCTTGTCCCAAGCCTTTCTCTCCTGTCTTGCCTGACTCTCGTCCCAAGACTTTCTCTCTTGCCCTACCTGAATTTCGCCCCAAACCTCTCTCTCCTGTCCTGCTGACTCTCGTCCCAAGCCTCTCTCTCCTCTCCTGCCTGACTTAGGTCCCAAGCCTCTTTGTCCTGGCCTCCCTGACTCTCGTCCAAAGCCTCCCCCTTCTGAAGTAGTGACTCCCGTCCGAAGTCTCTCTCTCCTCTACCCTCTGACTCTCGTCCTAAGGCTCTCCCTCATGTCTTCCCTGGCTCACTTCCCAATCCTCTTTCTCCTGTGTTGCCTAGGTCTCGTCCCAAGCCTCTTTCTCCTGCCCTGCCTGACTCTAGTCCGAATCCTCTCTCCCCAGTCCTGTCTGATTCTCGTCCCAAGCCTTTCTCTCCTATACTTCCTGACTCTCGTCCCAAGCCTCTCTCTCTCCTGTCCAGACTGACTATTATCCCAAGCCTCTCTCTCCTGTCCTGCCTGACTCTCTCCGTAGACTTCACTTTCCTTTCCCGCCTGACTCTCGTACTTAGCCTCTCTCTTCTGTCCTGCCTGACTCTCGTCACAAACCCCAGACTTCACTTTTCTTTCCCGCCTGACTCTCGTACCAAGCCTCTATCTCCTGTTCAACCTGATTCTCGTCCTAATTCTCTCTATCGTCTCGGGCATGACTCTCGTCCCAAGCCTCCCTCTCATGTCTTGCCTTTCTCACGTCCCAAGCCTCTCTCTCCCGTCATGCCTGACTCTCGTCCCGAGCATCTCTCTCCTGTCTTGTGTGACTCTAGTCCCAAGCCTCTCTTTCCTGTCTTGCCTGACTCTCGTCCCAAGCCTCTCTCTCTCTTTCCTGTCCTGACTGACTCTCGTCCCAAGCCTCTCTCTCCTGTCTGGTTAGATTCTTGCCACAAGTCTATCTCTCCTGTCCGACCTGACTCTCGTCCTAAGCCTCTCTATCCTCTCCGGCATGACTCTCCTCGCAAGCCTCTCTTTCCTACCCTGTCTGACTCTCCTCCCAAGTCCCTCTCTCCTGTCCTGTCTGACTTTCGTCCCAAACCTCTCTCTCCTGTGTTGCTGACTCGCGTCCCGAACCTCTGTCTCCTCTCCTACCTGACTCTCGTCACAAGCCTTTTTTGTCCTGTCCATCATGAATCTCGTCCCAAGCCTCTCTTTCCTTTCCTGCCTGACTCAGGTCTCAAGCCTCTTTTTCCTGGCCTGCATGACTCTCGTCAAAAGCCTCCCCCTTTTGCCCTAATGACTCTCCTCCTAAGCCTCTCTCTCATCTCCTTCCTGACTCTCGTCCCAAGGCTCTCTCTCATGTCTTCCCAGGCTCACGTCCCAAGCCTCTTTGTCCTGTGATGCTTGGCAAACGTCCCATCTCTCTTTCTCCTGCCCTGCCTGACTCTATTCCAAACCATCTCTCACCTGTCCTGTCTGACTCTCGTCACAAACATTTCTCTCTAATACTACCTGACTCTCGTCTCAAGCCTTTCTCTCCTGTCCAGTATGACTCTCGTCCCAAGCCTCTCTCTCCCCTCCTGCCTGACTCTCGTCCCAAGTCTCTCTCTCCTGTCCTGCCTGATTCTCGTCCAAAGCCACTCTCTCATGTCTTGTCTGACTCTCGAACAAAGCCACTCTCTCCTATCCAGCCTGACTCTAGTCCCAATCCTCTCTCTCCTGTACTCCCTGAGTCTCTACCCAAGCCCCTCTCTGCTGTCCGACCTGACTCTCGTGCTAAGCCTCTCTATCCTCTCCGTCATGACTCTCCACGGAAGCCTCTCTTTCCTACCCTGTCTGACTCTCCTCCCAAGCCCCTCTCTCCTGTCCTGTCTGACTTTCGTCCAAAACCTCTCTCTCCTGTATTGCTGACTCACGTCCCGAGCCTCTGTCTCCTCTCCTACCTGACTCTCGTCACAAGCCTTTTCGTCCTCTCCCGCTCTCTTTCCTTTCCTGCCTGACTCTCGTCCCAAGCCTTTCTCTCCTGCCCTACCTGACACTCGTCCCAAACTTCTATCTCCTGTCCTGCTGACTCTTGTCCCAAGCATCTCTTTCCTCTCCTCCCTGACTCAGGTCCCAAGCCTCTTTTTCCTGGCCAGCATGACTCTCGTCAAAAGTCTCCCCCTTTTGCCCTAGTGACTCTCCTCCTAAGCCTCTCTCTCATCTCCTTCCTGACTCTCGTCCCAAGGATCTCTTTCATGTCTTCCCAGACTCACGTCCCAAGCCTCTTTGTCCTGTGTTACCTGGCTAACGTCCCAACCCTCTTTCTCTTGCCCTGCCTGACTCTATTCCAAACCATCTCTCCCCTATCCTGTCTGACTAGTCCCAAACATTTCTCTCTTATCTTACCTGACTCTCGTCGTAAGCTTTTCTCTCCTGTCCAAGATGACTCTCGTCCCAAGACTCTCTCTCCTCTCCTGCCTGACTCTCGTTCCAAGGCTCTCTCTCCTGTCCTGCCTGGCTCTCTCTCCTGTCCTGACTGACTCTCGCCCCAAGCCACTCTCTCATGTCTTGCCTGACTCTCGAACAAAGCCACTCTCTCCTATCCAGCCTGACTCTCGTCCCAATCCTCTCTCTCCTGTCCTGCCTGAGTCTCTACCTAAGCCCCTCTCTGCTGTCCGACCTGACTCTCGTGCTAAGCTTCTCTATCCTCTCCGTCATGATTCTCGTCCCAAGCTTCCCTCTCATGTGTCGCCTTACTCACGTCACAAGCCTCTCTTTCCTGTCCTGCCTGACTCTTGTACCAAGCATCTCTCCCCTGTCCTGTTTGACTCTTGTCCCAAACCTCTCTCTCCTATTCTGCCTGACTATCGTACCAAGCCTCTCTATCCTATCCAGCCTGATTCTCGTCCCAAGCCTCTCACTTCTGTCCTCCCTGACTCTCGTCCCATGCCTCTCTCTCCTGTCCTGCCTGACTCTCGTCCTAAACCACTTTATCCTGTCCTGTCTGAGTCTCGTCCCAAGCTTCTCTCTCCTTTCTTGCCTGACTCTCGTCACAAGCCTCTCTCTTCAGTCCTGACTGACTCTCGTCCCAAGCATCTCTCACCTGTACTATCTGACTCTAGTCCCAAGCCTATCTCTCTCTCGTCCTGACTGACTCTGTTCCCAAGCCTCTCTCTCCTGTCCGGTTAGATTCTTACACCAAGTCTATCTCTCCTGCTCGACCTGACTCACGTCTCAAGCCTCTCTATCCTTTCCGGCATGACTCTCGTCGCAAGCCTCTCTCCTGCCCTGTCTGACTCTCGTCCCAAGACTCTCTCTCCTGTCCTATCTAACTCTCGTCCCAAGCCCCTATCACTTGTCCTGTTTGACTCTCGTCCCAAGCCTCTCTCTCCTGTCTTGCCTGACTTTCGAACCAAACCTGTCTCTACTATCCAGCCTGACTCTCATCCCAAGCCTCTCTCTCCAGTCCTGCCTGATTATCTTCCCAAGCCTCTCTCCTATCCAGCCTGACTCTCATCCCAAGCCTCCTTCTCATGTCCTGCCTGAATCTAGTCCTAAGCTTCCCTCTCATGTCTTGCCGTATCGCGTCACAAGCCTCTCTCTCCTCTCCTTCCTGACTCTCGTCCCAAGCATGTCTCCCCTGTCCTGTCTGACTCAAGTCCCAAACCTCTCCCTCCTATTCTGCCTCACTCTCGTACAAAGCCTCTCTCTCCTGTCCAGCCTGATTCTCGTCCCAAGCCTCTCTCTCCTGTCCTGCCTGACTCTCGTCCCAAGCCTTTCTCTCCTGTCCTGCCTGACTCTCGTCGCAAGCCTCTCTCTCCTGTCCTGCCTGTCTCTCGTCCTAAAGAACTCTATCCTGTCCTGCCTGAGTCTCGTCCCTAGCTTCTCTCTCCTGTCTTGCCTGACTCTCGTCCCAAACCTCTCTCTCCAGTCCTGCCTGACTTTCTTCCCAAGCCTCTCTCCTGTCCATCCTGACTCGTCCCAAGCCTCCCTCTCATGTCCTGCCTGAATCTCGTCCCAAGATTCCCTCTCCTGCCCTACCTAACTTTCCTCTGAAGCCATTCTCTCCAGTCTTGCCTGAATCTCTTCCCAAGCCTCCCTTTCCTTACCTACCCGACTCTCCTCCCAATCCCTCTCTCCTGTCCTGTCTGACTCTCGTCCCAAACATCTCTCTCTTGTAATGCTGCCCCACAAGCCTCTGTCTCCTCTCCTACCTGACTCCCCTCACAAACCTTTTTGTCCTGTCCTGTATGACTCTCGTCCCAAGACTCTCTTTCCTGTCCTGCCTGACTCTCGTCCCAAACCTTTCTCTCCTGCCCTACCTGACTCTCGTCCCAAACTTCTCTCTCCTGTCCTGCTGACTCTAGTCACAAGTATCTCTCTCCTCTCCTGTCTGACTCAGGTCCCAAGCCTATTTTTCGTGGCCTGCATGACTCGTCAAAAGCCTCCTCCTTCTGCCCTAGTGACTCTCGTCCTAAGCCTCTCTCTCATCTCCCTCCTGACTCTCGTCCCACGGCTCTCTCTCATGCCTTCCCAGACTCACGTCCAAAGCCTCTTTGTCCTGTGTTGCCTGGCTAACGTCCCAACCCGCTTTCTCCTGCCCTGCCTGACTCTATTCCGAACCCTCTCTCCCCTATCCTGTCTGACTCTCGTCCCAAACATTTCTCTCTTATCCTGCCTGACTTTCGTTCCAAGCCTCTCTCTCCTGTCAAGCCTGACTCTCGTCCCAAGCCTCTCTCTCCTATCCTGCCTGACTTTGGTGCCAAGTCTCTCTCTCCTATCCTGCCTGACTCTCGTCCCAAGCCACTCTCTCATGTCTTGCCTGACTCTCGAACCAAGCTTCTCTCTCCTATCCAGCCTGACTCTCTTCCCAAGCCTCTCTCTCCTGTCCTGCCTGAATCTCTACCCAAGCCCCTGTATGCTGTCCGACCTAACTCTCGTACTAAGCCTCTCTAACCTCTCCGTCATGACTCTCGTCCCAAGCTTCCCTCTCATGTCTTTCCTTATTCACGTCATAAACCTCTCTCTCCTCTCCTTCCTGACTCTCGTCACAAGCATCTCTCCCCTGTCCTGTCTGACTCTACTCCCAAACCTCTCTCTCCTATTCTGCCTGACTCTCGTACAAAGCCTCTCTCTCCTGTCCAGCCTGACTCTCCTCCCTAGCTTCGCTCTCCTGTCCTGCCTGACTCTCGACCCAAGCCTTTCTCTCCTGTCCTGCCTGACTCTCGTCGCAAGCCTCTCTCTCCTGTCCTGCCTAACTCTCGTCCTAAAGAACTCCATCCTGTCCTGCCTGAGTCTCGTCCCAAGCTTCTCTCTCCTGTCTTGCCTGACTCTCGTGCCAAACCTCTCTCTCCAGTCCTGACTGACTCTCGTCCCAAGCATCTCTCCCCTGTACTGTCTCCCTCTAGTCCCAAGCCTCTGTCTCTCCTGTCCTGACTGACTCTGGTCCCAAACCTCTCTCTCCTCTCCGGGTAGATTCTTGCACGAAGTTTATCTCTCCTCTCCGAACTGACTCTCGTCCCAAGGCTCTATATCTGCTCCGATATGACAGTCGTCGCAAGCCTGTCTCTCCTGGCCTATCTGACTCTCGTCCCAAGACTCTCCCTCCTGTCCTATCTAACTCTCGTCTCAAGCTCCTATCACCTGTCCTGTCTGACTCTCGTCCCAAGCCTCTTTCTCCTGTCTTACCTGACTTTCGAACCAAACCTCTCTCTCCAATCCAGCCTGACTGTCATCCCAAGCCTCTCTCTGCTGTCCTGCCTGAGTCTCGTCCTAAGCCTCTCTCTCATGAACTGCCTGAGTCTCGTCCCAAGCCTCTCTCCCTTCCCCTGCTTGACTCTCGTCACAAGCCTCTCTCTGCAGTCCTGCCTAACTAGCTTCCCAAGCCTCTCTCCTGCAGAGCCTGACTCTCGTCCCAAGCCTCTCTCTCAAGTCCTGCCTGACTCTCGTCCTAAGCCTCTCTATTCTGTCCTACCTGACTCTCGTCCTAAGCTTCTCTCTATTGCCTTGCCTGGCTCTCGTCCACAGACCCTCTCTCCTGTAGAGCCTGACTCTCCTCCCGAGCCTCCCTCTCCTGTGCTTCCTAACTCTAGTCCCAAGCCTCTCTCTCCTATCCAGACAGACTCTCGTCCCAAGCCTCTCTCGACCTTTCCGCCACACTCTGGTCCTAAGGCCCTCTCTCCTGTGCTGCCTGACTCTAGTCGCAAGCCTCTCTCTCCTGTCATGTCTGACTCTCTTCACAGACTTCACTTTTCTTTCCCGCCTGACTTTCGTACCAAGCCACTCTCTCCGGTCCAGCCTGACTCTCGTCACAAACCCCAGACCTCACTTTTCTTTACCGCCTGACTCTCGTACCAAACCTCTCTCTCCTGTCCGACCTCAATCTCGTCCCAAGCCTTTTTATCCTCTCCGCCATGACTCTCGTCCCAAGACTCCGTCTCAAGTCTTCCTTTACTCACGCCCCAAGCCTCCCTCTCCTGTCCGTACTGACTCTCATCCCGAGCATCTCTCCCCTGTCGTGTATGACTCTAGTCTCAAGCTTGACTCTCCTATCTGACTAACTCTCGTCCCAAACCTATCTCTGCTGTCCAGCCTGATTCTCGTCGGAAGCCTCTCTCTCCTGTCCTGCCTGACTCTCTTCCAAAACCTCTCTCTCCTGTCCTGCCTCACTCTCATCGCAGTCCTCTCTCTCCTGTCCTGCCTGAGTCTCTTCCAAAACCTCTCTCTCCTGTCCTGCCTCACTCTCATCGCAGTCCTCTCTCTCCTGTCCTGCCTGAGTCTCGTCCTAAGCCAATCTCTCCTGTCCTGCCTGACTCTCGTCCCAAGCCTCTTTCTCCTGTCCTGACTGATTCTCGTCAAAAGCATCTCTCCCCTGTCCTGTCTGACTCTTGTCCCAAGCCTCTGTCTTCTATCCTGCCTGACTCTCGTCCCAAGCCTCTCTCTCTCCTGTCCTGACTGACTCTTGTCCCAAGCCTCTCTCTCCTGTCCGAAGTGACTCTTGTCCTAAGCCTCTCTATCCTCTCCGGCATGACTCTCGTCGCAAGCCTCTCTCTCCTGCCCTGTCTGACTCTCGTCCCAAGCCTCTTTCTCCTGTCCTATCTAACCCTCTTCCCAAGCCCCTCTCACCTGTCCTGTCTGACTGTCATCCCAAGATTCTCTCTCCTGTCTTGCCTGACTCTCGAATCAAACCTCCCTCTGCTATCCATCATGACTATCTTCCCAAGCCTCTCTCCTGTCCAGCCTGACTCTCGTCCGAGGCCTCCCTCTCCTGTCCTTCCTGAATCTCGTCCCAAGCCTCTCTATCCTGTCCTTTCTGACTCCCGTCCCAAGCATCTCTCTCCTGTCCTGACTGGCTTTCGTCCCCAGCCCCTCTCTCCTGTAGAGCCTGACTCTCCTCCCGAGCCTCCCTCTCCAGTGCTTCCTGACTCTCGTCCCAAGCCTCTCTCTACTGGCCTATCTGACTCTCGTCCCAAGCCTCTCTCTCCAATGCTATCTAACCCTCGTCTCAAGCCCCTATCACCTGTCCTGTCTGACTCTCCTCTCAAGCCTCTCTCTCCTGTCTTACCTGACTTTCGAACCAAACCTCTCTCTCCAATCCAGCCTGACTCTCATCCCAAGCCTCTCTCTGCTGTCCTGCCTGAGTCTCGTCCTAAGCCTCTTTCTCATGACCTGCCTGAGTCTCGTCCCAAGCCTCTCTCCCTTGCCCTGCCTGACTCTCGTCCCAAGCCTCTCTCTCCTGTCTTACCTAACTTTCGAACCAAACCTCTCTCTCCAATCCAGCCTGACTCTCATCCCAAGCCTCTCTCTGCTGTCCTGCCTGAGTCTCGTCCCAAGCCTCTCTCTCATGAACTGCCTGAGTCTCGTCCCAAGCCTCTCTCCCTTCCCCTGCCTGACTCTAGTCACAAGCCTCTTTCTCCAGTCCTGCCTAACTAGCTTCCCAAGCCTCTCTCCTGCAGAGCCTGACTCTCGTCCCAAGCCTCTCTCTCCAGTCCTGCCTGACTCTCGTCCTAAGCCTCTCTATTCTGTCCTACCTGACTCTCGTCCTAAGCTTCTCTCTATTGCTTTGCCTGGCTCTCGTCCACAGACCCTCTCTCCTGTAGAGCCTGACTCTCCGCCCGAGCCTCCCTCTCCTGTGCTTCCTAACTCTAGTCCCAAGCCTCTCTCTCCTATCCAGACAGACTCTCGTCCCAAGCCTCTCTCGACCTTTCCGCCACACTCTGGTCCTAAGGCCCTCTCTCCTGTGCTGCCTGACTCTAGTCGCAAGCCTCTCTCTCCTGTCATGTCTGACTCTCTCCACAGACTTCACTTTTCTTTCCCGCCTGACTCTCGTACCAAGCATCTCTCTCCGGTCCAGCCTGGCTCTCGTCAAAAATCCCAGACTTCACTTTTCTTTCCCGCCTGACTCTCGTACTAAACCTCTCTCTCCTGTCCGACCTCAATCTCGTCCTAAGCCTCTTTATCCTCTCCGTCATGACTCTCGTCCCAAGACTCCGTCTCATGTCTTGCTTTACTCACGTCCTAATCCTCCCTCTCCTATCCATACTGACTCTCATCCCAAGCATCTCTCCCCTGTCCTGTCTGACTCTAGTCCCAAGCTTGACTCTCCTATCTGCCTTACTCTCGTCCAAGACTATCTCTGCTGTCCAGCCTGATTCTCGTCCGATGGCTCTCTCTCCTGTCCTGCCTGACTCTCTTCCAAAGCCTCACTCCTGTCCCGCCTCACTCTCGTCGCAGTTCTCTCTCTCCTTTCTTGCCTGAGTCTCGTCCTAAGCCAATCTCTCCTGTCCTGCCTGACTCTCGTCCCAAGCCTCTTTCTCCTGTCCTGACTGATTCTCGTCAAAAGCATCTCTCACCTGTCCTGTCTGACTCTTGTCCCAAGCCTATGTCTTCTATCCTGCCTGACTCTCGTCCCAAGCCTCTCTCTCTCCTGTCCTGACTGACTCTTGTCCCAAGCCTCTCTCTCCTGTCCGAAGTGACTCTTGTCCTAAGCCTCTCTATCCTCTCCGGCATGACTCTCGTCGCAAGCCTCTCTCTCCTGCCCTGTCTGACTCTCGTCCCAAGCCTCTTTCTCCTGTCCTATCTAACCCTCTTCCCAAGCCCCTCTCACCTGTCCTGTCTGACTGTCATCCCAAGATTCTCTCTCCTGTCTTGCCTGACTCTCGAATCAAACCTCCCTCTGCTATCCATCATGACTATCTTCCCAAGCCTCTCTCCTGTCCAGCCTGACTCTCGTCCGAGGCCTCCCTCTCCTGTCCTTCCTGAATCTCGTCCCAAGCCTCTCTATCCTGTCCTTTCTGACTCCCGTCCCAAGCATCTCTCTCCTGTCCTGACTGGCTTTCGTCCCCAGCCCCTCTCTCCTGTAGAGCCTGACTCTCCTCCCGAGCCTCCCTCTCCAGTGCTTCCTGACTCTCGTCCCAAGCCTCTCTCTACTGGCCTATCTGACTCTCGTCCCAAGCCTCTCTCTCCAATGCTATCTAACCCTCGTCTCAAGCCCCTATCACCTGTCCTGTCTGACTCTCCTCTCAAGCCTCTCTCTCCTGTCTTACCTGACTTTCGAACCAAACCTCTCTCTCCAATCCAGCCTGACTCTCATCCCAAGCCTCTCTCTGCTGTCCTGCCTGAGTCTCGTCCTAAGCCTCTTTCTCATGACCTGCCTGAGTCTCGTCCCAAGCCTCTCTCCCTTGCCCTGCCTGACTCTCGTCCCAAGCCTCTCTCTCCTGTCTTACCTAACTTTCGAACCAAACCTCTCTCTCCAATCCAGCCTGACTCTCATCCCAAGCCTCTCTCTGCTGTCCTGCCTGAGTCTCGTCCCAAGCCTCTCTCTCATGAACTGCCTGAGTCTCGTCCCAAGCCTCTCTCCCTTCCCCTGCCTGACTCTAGTCACAAGCCTCTTTCTCCAGTCCTGCCTAACTAGCTTCCCAAGCCTCTCTCCTGCAGAGCCTGACTCTCGTCCCAAGCCTCTCTCTCCAGTCCTGCCTGACTCTCGTCCTAAGCCTCTCTATTCTGTCCTACCTGACTCTCGTCCTAAGCTTCTCTCTATTGCTTTGCCTGGCTCTCGTCCACAGACCCTCTCTCCTGTAGAGCCTGACTCTCCGCCCGAGCCTCCCTCTCCTGTGCTTCCTAACTCTAGTCCCAAGCCTCTCTCTCCTATCCAGACAGACTCTCGTCCCAAGCCTCTCTCGACCTTTCCGCCACACTCTGGTCCTAAGGCCCTCTCTCCTGTGCTGCCTGACTCTAGTCGCAAGCCTCTCTCTCCTGTCATGTCTGACTCTCTCCACAGACTTCACTTTTCTTTCCCGCCTGACTCTCGTACCAAGCATCTCTCTCCGGTCCAGCCTGGCTCTCGTCAAAAATCCCAGACTTCACTTTTCTTTCCCGCCTGACTCTCGTACTAAACCTCTCTCTCCTGTCCGACCTCAATCTCGTCCTAAGCCTCTTTATCCTCTCCGTCATGACTCTCGTCCCAAGACTCCGTCTCATGTCTTGCTTTACTCACGTCCTAATCCTCCCTCTCCTATCCATACTGACTCTCATCCCAAGCATCTCTCCCCTGTCCTGTCTGACTCTAGTCCCAAGCTTGACTCTCCTATCTGCCTTACTCTCGTCCCAAGACTATCTCTGCTGTCCAGCCTGATTCTCGTCCGATGGCTCTCTCTCCTGTCCTGCCTGACTCTCTTCCAAAGCCTCTCTCCTGTCCCGCCTCACTCTCGTCGCAGTTCTCTCTCTCCTTTCTTGCCTGAGTCTCGTCCTAAGCCAATCTCTCCTGTCCTGCCTGACTCTCGTCCCAAGCCTCTTTCTCCTGTCCTGACTGATTCTCGTCAAAAGCATCTCTCACCTGTCCTGTCTGACTCTTGTCCCAAGCCTATGTCTTCTATCCTGCCTGACTCTCGTCCCAAGCCTCTCTCTCTCCTGTCCTGACTGACTCTTGTCCCAAGCCTCTCTCTCGTGTCCGGTTATATTCTTGCACCAAGTCTATCTCTCCTGTCCGAAGTGACTCTTGTCCTAAGCCTCTCTATCCTCTCCGGCATGACTCTCGTCGCAAGCCTCTCTCTCCTGCCCTGTCTGACTCTCGTCCCAAGCCTCTTTCTCCTGTCCTTTCTAACCCTTTTCCCAAGCCCCTCTCACCTGTCCTGTCTGACTGTCATCCCAAGATTCTCTCTCCTGTCTTGCCTGACTCTCGAATCAAACCTCCCTCTGCTATCCATCATGACTATCTTCCCAAGCCTCTCTCCTGTCCAGCCTGACTCTCGTCCGAGGCCTCCCTCTCCTGTCCTTCCTGAATCTCGACGCAAGCCTCTCTATCCTGTCCTTTCTGACTCTCGTCAAAAGCATCTCTCTCCTGTCCTGTCTGGCTTTCGTCTCCAGCCCCTCTCTCCTGTAGAGCCTGACTCTCCTCCCGAGCCTCCCTCTCCAGTGCTTCCTGACTCTCGTCCCAAGCCTCTCTCTACTGGCCTATCTGACTCTCGTCGCAATCCTCTCTCTCCAGTCCTATCTATCTCTCGTCTCAAGCGCCTATCACCTGTCCTGTCTGACTCTCGTCCCAAGCCTCTCTCTCATGTCTTACCTGACTTTCGAACCAAACCTCTCTCTCCAATCCAGCCTGACTCTCATCCCAAGCCTCTCTCTGCTGTCCTGCCTGAGTCTCGTCCTAAGCCTCTTTCTCATGACCTGCCTGACTCTCGTCCCAAGTCTCTCTCCCTTGCCCTGCCTGACTCTCGTCACAAGCCTCTTTCTCCAGTCCTGCCTAACTAGCTTCCCAAGCCTCTCTCCTGCAGAGCCTTATTCTCGTCCCAAGCCTCTCTCTCCAGTCCTGCCTGACTCTCGTCCTAAGCCTCTTTATTCAGTCCTTCCTGACTCTCGTCCTAAGCTACTCTCTATTTCCTTACCTGGCTCTCGTCCACAAACCCTCTCTCCTGTAGAGCCTGACTCTCTTCCCGAGCCTCCCTCTCCTGTGTTTCCTAACTCTCGTCCCAAGCCTCTCTCTCCTATCCAGACAGACTCTCGTCCCAAGCCTCTCTCGACCTTTCCGCCTCACTCTGGTCCGAAGGTCCTCTCTCCTGTGTTTGCCTGACTCTAGTCGCAAGCTCCTCTCTTCTGTCATGTCTGACTCTCTCCACAGACTTCACTTTTCTTTCCCGCCTGACTCTCGTACCAAGCATCTCTCTCCGGTCCAGCCTGGCTCTCGTCAAAAATCCCAGACTTCACTTTTCTTTCCCGCCTGACTCTCGTACTAAACCTCTCTCTCCTGTCCGACCTCAATCTCGTCCTAAGCCTCTTTATCCTCTCCGTCATGACTCTCGTCCCAAGACTTCGTCTCATGTCTTGCTTTACTCACGTCCCAAGCCTCCCTCTCCTGTCCGTACTGACTCTCATCACAAGCATCTCTCCCCTGTCCTGTCTGACTCTAGTCCCAAGGTTGACTCTCCTATCTGCCTTACTCTCTTCCCAAGACTATCTCTGCTGTCCAGCCTGATTCTCGTCCGATGGCTCTCTCTCCTGTCCTGCCTGACTCTCCTCCAAAGCCTCTCTCCTGTCCTGCCTCACTCTCGTCGCAGTTCCCTCTCTCCTTTCCTGCCTGAGTCTCGTCTTAAGCCAATCTCTCCTGTCCTGCCTGACTCTCGTTCCAAGCCTCTTTCTCCTGTCCTGACTGATTCTCGTCAAAAGCATCTCTCCCCTGTCCTGTCTGACTCTTGTCCCAAGCCTCTGTCTTCTATCCTGCCTAACTCTCGTGCCAAGCCTCTCTCTCTCCCCTGTCCTGACTGACTCTTGTCCCAAGCCTCTCTCTCCTGTCCGGTTATATTCTTGCACCAAGTCTATCTCTCCTGTCCGAAGTAACTCTTGTCCTAACCCTCTCTATCCTCTCCGGCATGACTCTCGTCGCAAGCCTCTCTCTCCTGCCCTGTCTGACTTTCGTCTCAAGCCTCTTTCTCCTGTCCTATCTAACCCTCTTCCCAAGCCCCTCTCACCTGTCATGTCTGACTATCGTCCCAAGCTTCTCTCTCCTGTCTTGCCTGACTCTCGAATCAAACCTCCCTCTGCTATCCATCATGACTCTCATCCCAAGCCTCTCTCTCCAGTCCTGCCTAACTATCTTCCCAAGCCTCTCTCCTGTCCAGCCTGACTCTCTTCCCAGGCCTCTCTCTGCTGTCCTGCCTTATTCTCGTCGAAATCCTCTCTCTCCTGTCCTGCCTGACTCTCGTCCTAAGCCATTCTCTCCTGTCCTGCCTGAGTCTCGTCCCAAACCTCTCTGTCCTGTCTTGCCTGACTCACGTCCCAAGCTTCTCTATCCTGTCCTGCCTGAATGTCCTCCCAAGCATCTCTCCGCTGTCCTGTCTGACTCTAGTCCCCAGCCTCTCTCTCCTATCCTGCCTGACTATCGTCCCAAGCCTCTCTCTCCTGTCCTGCCTCACTCTCGACGCAAGCCTTTTTCTCCTGTCCTGCCTGACTCTCGTCCTACGCCACTCTATCCTGCCCTTCCTGGCTCTCGTCCCAAGCCTCTCTCTCCTCTCTTGCCTGACTCTCGTCCCAAGCCTGTCTCTCTCTCCTGTCCTGACTGACTCTCGTCCCAAACCTGTCTCTCCTGTCTTCTTAGATTCTTGCCACAAATCTATCTTTGTTTTCCAACCTCCCTCTCGTCTTAAGCTTTTCTATCCTCTCCGGCATGAATCTCGTCGCAAGCCTCTCTCTCCTTCCCTGTCTGACGCTCGTCCCAAACCTCTGTCTTCTGTCTTGTCTAACTCCAGTCCCAAGCCTCTCTCTCCTGTCCTTCGTGACTCTCGTCCCAAGCCTCTCTCTCCTGTTATGACTGATTCTCGTACAAAGCCTCTCTCTCCTGTCCTGCCTGACTCCCGTCCCAAGCCTCTCTCTCCTGTCTTGCCTGACTCTCGAACCAAACCTCCCTCTGCTATCCAGCATGACTCTCATCCCAAGCCTCTCTCTCCAGTCCTGCCTGACTATCTTCCCAAGCCTCTCTCCTGTCTAGCCTGACTGTCGTCCCAAGCCTCCCTCTCCTGTCCTCCTTGACTCTCGTCCTAAGCATCTCTCTCCTGTCCTGCCTGGCTCTCGTCCCCAGCCCCTCTCTCCTGTAGAGCCTGACTCTCCTCCCGAGCCTCCCTCTCCTGTGCTTCCTGACTCTCGTCCCAAGCCTCTCTCTCCTGTCCAGCCTGACTCTCGTCCCAAGCCTCTCTAGACCTTCCGGCCTGATTCTGTCTCAAGCATCTCTCTCCTGTCCTGCCTGACTCTCGTCGCAGGCCTCTCTCTCCTGTACTGTCTGACTCTTTCCCCAGACTTCACTTTTCTTTCCCGGCTGACCTTCGTACCAAGCCTCTCTCTCCTGTCCTGCCTTACTCTCGTCACAAACCCAAGACTTCTATTTTCTTTCCCACCTGACTCTCGTACCAAGCCTCTCTCTCCTGTCCGACCTGAATCTCGTCCTAAGCCTCTCTATCCTCTCCGTTATGACTCTCGTCCCAAGACTCAGTCTCATGTCTTGCCTTACTCACCTCACAAGCCTCTCTCTCCTGCCCATACTGACTCTCATCCAAAGCATCTCTCACCTGTCCAGTCTTACATTAGTCCCAAGCCTGTCTCTTCTATCCTGCCTGATTCTCGTCCCAAGCCTCTCTCTCTTTTCCAGCGTGAGCCTCGTCGACAGTCTCTCTCTCCTTTCGTACCTGACTCTCGTCCCAAGCCTCTCTCTCCTGTCCTGCCTTACTCTCGTCGCAATCCGCTCTCTACTGTCCTGCCTGACTCTCGTCGTAAGCAACTCTCTCCTGTCCTGCCTGAGTGTCGTACCAAACCTTTATATCCTGGCTTACCTGACTCACGTCCAAAGCTTCTCTCTCCTTCCCTGACTGACTCTCCTCCCAAGCATCTCTCCGCTGTCCTGTCTGACTCTATTCCAAGCCTCTCTCTCCTATCCTGCCTGACTCTCGTCCCAAGCCTCTCTCTTCTGTCCTGCCTCACTCTCGACGCAAGCCTTTTTCTCCTGTCCTGCCTGACTCTCGTCCTAAGCCACTCTCTCCTGTCCTTCCTGGCTCTCGTCCCAAGCCTCTCTCTCCTGTCTTTTCTGACTCTCGCCCCAAGCCTGTCTCTCTCTCCTGTCCTGACTGACTCTCGTCCCAAGCCTGTCTCTCCTTCTGCTTAGATTCTTGCCAGAAATCTATCTTTGTTTTCCGTCCTGACTCTCGTCCTAAGCTTTTCTATCCTCTCCGGCGTGAATCTCGCCGTAAGCTTCTCTCTCCTGCCCTGTCTGACGCTCGTCCCAAGCTTCTGTCTCTTGTCTTGTCTAACTCTCTCCCCAAGCCTCTCTCTCCTGTCCTGCCTGACCCTCGTCCCATGCCACTCTCTCCTGTCTTATCTGACTCTCGAACCAAGCCTCTCTCTCCTACCAAATCTGACTCTCGTCCAAAGCTTCTCTCTCCTTTCCTGTCTGAGTCTCGTCCAAAGCCTTTCTCTCCTGTCCTGCCTGACTCTCTTCCCAAGATTCTCTCTCTTATTCAGCCTGACTCTGGTGCCAAGACTGTCTTTCCTCCTATACCTGAGTCTCCTCCCAAACATTTCTCTCCTGTCTTGACTGACTCTTCCTAATCCCCCCCCCCCCTCTCTCCTGTCCTGATGACTCTCGTCCCAAGCCTCTCTCACTTTTCCGGTTAGATTCTTGCCCCTAGTCTATCTCTCCTCTCTGACCTGACTCTCGTCCTAAGCCTCTCTATCCTCTCTGGCATGACTCTCCTCGCAAGCCTCTCTCTCCAGCCCTGTCTGACTCTCGTCCCAAGCCTTTCTGTCCTGTCCTATCTAACTCTCGTCCCAAGCTCCTCTCTCCTGTCCTGCCTGACTCTCGTCCCAAGCCTCCCTCTCCAGTCCTGCCTGACTCTCTTCCCAAGCCTCTCTCCTGTCCAGCCTGACTCGTCCCAAGCATTTTTATACTGTCCTGCCTGACTCTCGTCCCAAGCCTCTCTATCATATCCTGCCTGACTCTAGTTCCAAACCTCTCTCTCCTGTCTTGCCTGGCTCTCGTCCCCAGCCCCTCTCTACTCTAGAGCGTGACTCTCGTTCCAAACCTCCTCTCCTGTGCTTCCTGACTCTCGTCAAAAGCATCTATCTCCTGTCCTGCCTGACTCTTGTCCCAAGCCTCCCTCTCCTGTCCTGCCTGAGTCTCGTTCTAAGCCTCTCTCTCCTGTCCTGCCATGAGTCTCGTCCTAAGCCTCTCTCTACTGTCCTACCTAACTCTCGTCACAATCCTCCCTCTCCAATCCTTCCTGCCTCTTTTCCCAAGCCCCTCTCTCCTATCCAGCCTGACTTTCGTACCAAGCCTCTCTCTCCTGTCCTCCGAGAGCCTCGTCCTAGGCCTCTCTCTCCTATCCTTCCTGAGTCTCGTCCCAAGCCTCTCTCTGCTGCCCAGCCTGACTCTCGTCCCAGGCCTCTCTCTCCTGTCCTGCCTGACTCTCGTCCCAGGCCTCTCTATTCTGTCCTTCCTGACTCTCGTCCCAAGCCTCTCTCCCCTATTTTGCCTGGCTCTCGTACCCAGCCCCTCTCTCCGGTAGAGCCTGACTCCCGTCCCGAGCCTCCCTCTCCTGTGCCTCTTGACTCTCGTCCCAAGCCTCTTTCTCCTGTCCAGCCTGACTCTCTTCCTAAGTCTCTCTCTACCTTCCGGCCTGACTCTCGTCTCAAGATTCCCTCTCCTGTCCTGCCTGACTCTCCTCAAAATCATCTCTCTCCTGTCCTGCCTGACTCTCGTCCCAAGCCTCCCTGTCCTGCCCTACCTGACTCTCCTCCCAAGCCCCTTTCTCCTGTCCTCTCTGACTCTCATCCCAAACCTCCCTCTCTTGTCCTGCTGACTCACGTCCAAAGCTTCTGTCTTCTCTCTTGCCTGACTCTCTTGCCAAGGCTTTTTGTCCTGTCCTGCCTGACTCTCGTCCCAAGACTCTCCTTCCTGGCCTCCCTGACTCTCGTCCCAAGTCTTTCTCTCCTCTCCTGCCTGACTCAGGTCAAAAGCCTTTTTTTCCGGGCCTGCATGACTCTCTTCCCAAACCTCCCCCTTCTTCCCTAATGACTCTCGTCCTAAGCCTCTCTCTCCTCTCCTTCCTGACTCTCGTCTCAAGGCTCTCTCTCATGTTTTACCTGACTCACATCCCAATCCTCTTTCTCCTGTTTTGACTGGCTCTCGTCCTAATCCTCTTTCTCCTTCCCTGCCTAGCTCCATTCTAAACCCTCTCTCCCCTGTCCTGTCTGATTCTCGTCCCAAACCTTTCCCTCCTATCCTACCTGACTCTCGTCCCAAGCCTCTCTCTCTCCTGTCCTGCCTAACTCTCTCCCCAGACTTCATTTTTGTTTCTCGCCTGGCTCTCGTACCAAGCCTCTCTCTCCTACCCTGCCTGATTCTCGTCACAAACCCCAGACTTCACTTTTCTTTCCCGCCTGACTCTCGTATTAAGCCTCTCTTTCCTGTCCGACATGACTCTCGTCCTAAGCCTCTCTATCCTCTCCATCGTGACTCTCGTCTCAAGCCTCCCTCTCATGTCTTGCCTTACTTACGTCCTAAGCCTCTCTCTCCTGTCCTGCATGAGTCTCGTCCCCAGCCTCTCTCTCCTGTCTTGCCTGACTCTCGTCCCAAGCATCATTCCCCTGTCCTGTCTGACTCTAGTCCTAAGCCCCTCATTCTCCTGTCGTGACTAACTCTCGTCCCAAGCCTCTCTCTCCCGACCGGTTACATTCTTCCACCACGTCTATCTCTCAGGTCCAACCTGACTCTCGTCCTAAGCCTCTCTATCCTCTGCGACATGATTCTCGTCGCAAGCCTCTCTGTCCTGCCTAGCTTGACTCTCGACCCAAGCCTCTCTCTCCTGTCCTATCTAACTTTAGTCCCAAGCCCCTCTCACCTGTCTTGCCTGACTCTCGTCCCAAGCCTCTCTCTTCTGTCTTGACTGACTCTCCAACCAATCCTCTCTTCTTTCCAGCCTGACTCTCTTCCGAAGCCTCTATCTCCTGTCCGGTCACAATCTCGTCCTAAGCCTATTTATCCTGTCCTGCCTGACTCTCGTCCCAAGCCTCTCTCTCCTGTCCAGCCTGACTCTCGTCCTAAGCCTCTCTCTACCTTCCGGCCTGACTCTCGTCCCAAGCCTCTCTCTCCTGTCTTGCATGACTCTCGTCGAAGCCTCCTTCTCCTGTCCTGTCTGACTCTCTCCCCAGATTTCACTTTTCTTTCCCGCCTGACTCATGTACCAAGCCTCTCTCTCCTGTCCAACCTGACTCTCGTCCTAAGCCTCTCTATCATCTCCGTCAAGACTCTCGCCCCAAGCTTCCCTTTCAAGTCTTGCATTACTCATGTCCTAAGCCTCTCTCTCCTGTCCTGCCTGACTCTCGTCCAAAGTACCTCTCCCCTGTCCTGTCTGACTCTAATCAAAAGCCTGTCTCTCATATCCTGCCTGACTCTCTTCCCAAGCCTCTGTCTCCTTTCCAGCCTGATTCTGGTCCCAAGCCTCTCTATCCTGTCCTTTCTGACTCTCGTCCCAAGCCTCTCTCTCCTGTCCTGCCTGGCTCTCGTCACAAGCCCCTCTCTCCTGTAGAGCCTGACTCTCCTCCCGAGCCTCCCTCTCCTCTGCTTCCTGACTCTCGTCCCAAGCCTCTCTCTCCTGTCCAGCCTGACTCTCGTCCCAAGCCTCTCTCGACCTTCCGGCCTGACTCTCGTCGCAAGCCTCTCTCTCCTGTCCTGCCTGACTCTCGTCGCAAGCCTCTCTCTCCTGTCCTGTCTGACTCTTTCCCCAGACTTCTCTTTTCTCTCCCGCCTGACTCTCGTACCAGGCCCCTCTCTGCCTGTCCAGCCTTACTCTCGTCACAAACCCCAGACTTCACTTTTCTTTCCCACCTGACTCTTGTACCAAGCGTCTCTCTCCTGTCCGACCTGACTCTCGTCCTAAGCCTCTCTATTCTCTCCGTCATGACTCTCGTCCCAAGACTCCGTCTCATGTCTTGCCTTACTCACCTCACAAGCCTCTCTCTCTCGTCCGTACTGACTCTCATCCAAAAATTCTCTCACCTGTTCTGTCTGACACTAGTCCCAAGCCTGTCTCTCCTATCCTGCCTGACTCTCGTCCCAAGCCTCTCTCTCATGTCCAGCCTGATTCTCGTCGACAGCCTCTCTCTCCTGCCCTGCCTGACTCTCGTCCCAAGCCTCTCTCTCCTGTCCTGCCTTACTCTCGTCGCAATCCTCTCTCTGCTGTCCTGCCTGACTCTCGTCCTAAGGCACTCTCTCCTGTCCTGCCTGAGTCTCGTACCAAACCTATCTCCTGTCTTGCCTGACTCACGTCCCAAGCTTCTCTTTCCTGTCCTGCCTGACTTACGTCCCAAGCCTTTCTCTTCTGCCCTACCTGAGTCTCGTCCCAAGCCTCTCTCTCCTCTCCTGTCTGACTCAGGTCCCAGGCCTTTTTTTCCGGGCATGCATGACTCTTTCCAAGCCTCCCCCTTCTGCCCTAGTCTCGCCCTTAGCCTCTCTCTCCTCTCCTTCCTGAATCTCGTCTCAAGGCTCACTCTCATGTCTTCCCTGACTCACGTCCCAAGCCTCTTTCTCCTGTCTTGCCTGGTTCTCGTCCCAAACCTCTTTCTGCTTCCCTGCCTGACTCCATTCCGAACCCTCTCTCCCATGTCCTGACTGACTCTCGTCCCAAAACTTTCTCTCCTATCCTACCTGACTTTCGTCCTAAGGTTCTCTCTCCTGTCCAGCCGGACTCTCGTCCCAAGCCTCTCTCTCCTGTCCTGCCTGACTCTCGTCCCAAGCCTCTCTCTCCTGTCCAGCCTAACTCTCTCCCCAGACTTCTCTTTAGTTTCCCGCCTAACTCTCGTACCAAGCCTCTCTCTCCTGTCCTGCCTGATTCTCGTCATAAATCCCAGATTTCACTTTCTATCCCACCTGACTCTCGTATTAATCCTCTCTCTCCTGTCCGACCTGACTCCCGTCCTAAGCCTCTCTATCCTCTTCGTCATGGCTCTCGTCTCAAGCCTCCCTCTCATGTCTTGCCTTAAGTCCTAAGGCTCTCTCTCCTGTCCTGCATGAGTCTCGTCCTCAACCTCTCTCTCCTGTCTTGCCTGACTCTCGTCCCAAGCATCATTCCCTGTTCTGTCTGACTCTAGTCCTAAGCCTCTCTCTCTCCTGTCCTGACTAACTCTGGTCCGAAGCCTCTCTCTCCGTCCGGTTACATTCTTCCACCAAGTCTATCTCTCAGGTGCAAACTGACTCTCTATCCTCTCCGGCATGACTTTCGTAGCAAGACTTTCTGTCCTGCCTAGCCTGACTCTCGTCCCAAGCCTCTCTCTCCTGTCCTATCTAACTCTAGTCCCAAGCCCCTCCCACCATTCCTGTCTGACTCTCGTCCCAAGCCTCTCTCTCTAGTCTTGACTGACTCTCGAACCAAATCTCTCTCTGCTATCCAGCCTGACTCTCATACTAAGCCTCTCTCTCCAGTCCTGCCTGACTCTCTTCCCAATCCTCTCTCCTTTCCAGCCTGACTCACTTCCCAAGCCTCTATCTCCTGTCCGGTCACAATCTCGTCGTAAGCCTATCTATCATGTCCTGCCTGACTCTCGTCCCAAGGCTCTCTCTTTTGTCCAGCCTGACTCTCGTCCCAAGTCTCTCTCTACCTTCTGGCCTTATTCTCGTCCCAAGCCTCTCTCTCCTGTCCTGCCTGACTCTCTTCGCAAGCCTCCCTCCCCTGTCCTGTCTGACTCTCTCCCCAGACTTCACTTTTCTTTCCCGCCTGACTCTCGTACCAAGCCTCTCTCTCCTGTCCGACCTGATTCTCGTCCTAAGCCTCTCTATCCTCTCCGTCAAGACTCTCGGCCCAAGCCTCCCTCTCATGTCTTGCCTTACTCACGTCCTAAGCCTCTCTCTCCTGTCCTGCCTGATTCTCGTCCCAAGTATCTCTCCCCGGTCCTGTCTGACTCTAGTCCCAAGCCTGTCTCTCATATCCTGCCTGACTCTCGTCCCAAGCCTTTGTCTCCTGTCCAGCCTGATTCTCGTCCCAAGCCTCTCTATCCTGTCCTTCCTGACTCTCGTCCCAAGTATCTCTCACCTGTCCTGCCTGGCTCTCGTCTCCAGCCCCTCTCTCCTGTCGAGCATGACTCTTCTCACGAGCCACCTCTCCTGTGCTTCCTGACTCTCGTCCCGAGCCTCTCTCTCCTGTCCAGCCTGACTTTCTTCCCAAGCTTCTCTCGACCTTCCAGCCTGACTCTCGTCCCAAGCCATTCTCTCCTGTCCTGCCTGACTCTTGTTACAGGCCTCTCTCACCTGTCCTGTCTGACTCTTTCCCGCCTGACTCTCGTACCAAGCCTCTCTCTCCTGTCCAGCCTTACTCTCGTCACAAACCCCGCACTTCACTTTTCTTTCCCACCTGACTCTCGTACCAAGCCTCTGTCTACTGTCCGACCTGATTCTCGTCCTAAGCCTCTCTATTCTCTCCGTCAAGACTCTCGTCCCAAGACTCCGTCTCATGTCTTGCCTTATTCACGTCACAAGCCTCTCTCTCCTGTCCATACTAAATCTCATCCTAAATCCCATACTAAAGCATCTCTCACCTGTCCTGTCTGACACTAGTCCCAAGCCTGTCTCCCCTATCCTGCCTGACTCTCGTCCCAAGCCTCTCTCTCTCTTGTCCAGCCTGATTCTCGTAGAGAGCCTCTCTCTCCTGTCCTGCCTGACTCTCGTCCCAAGCCTCTCTCTCCTGTCCTGCCTTACTCTCGTCGCAATCCTCTCTCTCCTGTCCTGCCTGACTCTCGTCCTAAGCCACTCTTTCCTGTCCTGCCTGAGTCTCTTCACAAACATCTCTCTCCTGTCTTGCGTGACTCACGTCTCAAGCTTCTCTTTCCTGTCCTGCCTGACTTTTCTCCCAATCATCTCTCCGCTGTCAAGTCTGCCTGTAGTCCCTAGCCTCGCTCTCCTATCCTGCCTGATTCTCGTCCCAAGCCTGTCTCCTGTTCTGCCTCACTCTTGACGCAAGCCTTTTTCTCCTGTCTTGCCTGACTCTTATCCGAAGACACTCTTTCCTGTCCTTCCTGGCTCTTGTCCCAAGCCTGTCTCTCCTGTCTTTATTGACTCTCGTGCCAAGCCTGTTTCTCTCCTGTCCTGACTAACTCTCGTCCCAAGCCTGTCTCTCCTGTATGCTTAGATTCTCGCCCAAAGTCTATCTTTGTTTTCCGACCTGACTCTCGTCCTAAGCTTTTCTATCCTCTCCGGCATCAATCTCGTCGCAAGCCTCTCTCTCTCTTGTCCAGCCTGATTCTCGTCGAGAGCCTCTCTCTCCTGTCCTGCCTGACTCTCGTCCCAAGCCTCTCTCTCCTGTCCTGCCTTACTCTCGTCGCAATCCTCTCTCTCCTGTCCTGCCTGACTCTCGTCCTAAGCCACTCTTTCCTGTCCTGCCTGAGTCTCTTCACAAATATCTCTCTCCTGTCTTGAGTGACTCACGTCTCAAGCTTCTCTTTCCTGTCCTGCCTGACTTTTCTCCCAATCATCTCTCCGCTGTCAAGTCTGCCTGTAGTCCCTAGCCTCGCTCTCCTATCCTGCCTGATTCTCGTCCCAAGCCTGTCTCCTGTTCTGCCTCACTCTTGACGCAAGCCTTTTTCTCCTGTCTTGCCTGACTCTTATCCGAAGACACTCTTTCCTGTCCTTCCTGGCTCTCGTCCCAAGCCTGTCTCTCCTGTCTTTATTGACTCTCGTGCCAAGCCTGTCTCTCTCCTGTCCCGACTAACTCTCGTCCCAAGCCTGTCTCTCCTGTATGCTTAGATTCTTGCCCAAAGTCTATCTTTGTTTTCCGACCTGACTCTCGTCCTAAGCTTTTCTATCCTCTCCGGCATCAATCTCGTCGCAAGCCTCTCTCTCATGCCCTGTCTGACGCTCGTCCAAAGCCTTTGTCTCCTGTCTTGTCTAATTCACGTCCCAAGCCTCTCTCTCACCTGTCCTTCTCGACTCTCGTCCCAAACCTCTCTCTCCTGTCCTGCCTGATTCTCGTCCAAAGCCTCTCTCTCCTGTCCTTCCTGACTCTCGTCCCAAGCACACTCTCTCCTGTCTTGTCTGACTCTCGAACAAGCCTCTTTCTCCTATCCAAGCTGACTCTCGTCCAAAGCTTCTCTCTCCTGCCTTGCCTGAGTCTCGTCCCAAGCCTTTCCCTCCTGTCCTTTTTCTCCTGTCTTTCCTGATTCTCTTCCTCAGCCTCTCTCTCCTGTCCTGATGACTCTTGTCCCAAGCCTCTCTCACCTGTCCGGTGAGATTCTCGCCTCTAGTCTATGTCTCCTCTTTGATTTGACTCACGTCCTAAGCCTCTCTATCCTCTCCGCCATGACTCTCCTCGACAGACTCGCTCTCCAGTCCTGTCTGACTCTCGTCCCAAACCTCTCTGTCCTGTCCTAACTAACTCTCGTCCCAAGCCTCTCTCTCCTGTCCTGCCTGACTCTCGTCCCAAGCCTCCCTCTCCAGTCCTGCCTGACTCTCTTCCCAAGCCTCTCTCATGTCCAACCTGACTCGTCTCAAGCCTCTCTCTCCTGTCCTGCCTGACTCTCGTTCCAAACTTCTCTATCCTATCCTGCCTGACTCTCGTTCCAAGTTTCTCTCTCCTGTCCTGCCTGGCTCTCGTTCTCAGTCCCTCTCTACTCTAGATCGTGACTCTCGTTCGGAGCCTCCCTCTACTGTGCTTCCTGACTCTCGTCAAAAGCCCCTCTCTCCAGTCTTGCCTGACTCTCGAATTAAGCCTCTCTCTTCTGTCCAGCCTGACTCTCGTCCCAAGCCTCTCTCTCCTGTCCTGCCATGAGTCTCGTCCCAAGCCTCTCTCTCCTGTCCTGCCTGACTCTCGTCACAATCCTCCCTCTCCAGTCCTGCCTGACTCTTTTGCCAAGCCTCTCTCTCCTAACTAGCTTGAGTCTCATCCCACGCCTCTCTCTACTCTCCAACCTGACTCTCGTCCAAAGCCTCTCTCTCCTGTCTTTCCTGGCTCTCGTCCCCAGCCCCTCTCTCTAGTAGAGCCTGAGTCTCGTCCCGAGCCTCCCTCTCCTGTGCTTTCTGACTTTCGTCCCAAGCCTCGCTCTCCTGTCCAGCCTGACTCTCTTCTCAAGTCTCTCTCTACCTTCCGGCCCGAATCTCGTCCCAAGACCCCCTCTCCTGCTCTACCTGACTCTCCTCCCAATCATCTCTCTCCTGTCCTGCCTGACTCTCGTCCCAAGCCTCCCTCTCCTGCCCTATCTGATTCTCCTCCCAAGCCACATTCTCCTGTCCTCTCTGACTCTCATCCAAAACCTCTCTCTCCTGTCCTGCTGACTCACTTCCAAGGCCTCTGTCTCCTCTCGTGCCTGAATCTCGTGCCAAGCCTTTTTGTCCTGTTCTTCCTGACTCTCGTCCCAAGACTCTCTTTCCTGTCCCGCCTGACTCGTCCCAAGCCTTTCTCTTCTGCCCTACCTGAGTCTCGTCCCAAGCCTCTCTCTCCTGTCTTGCTGACTCTCGTCCCAAGACTCTCTCTCCTCTCCTGCCTGACTCAGGTCCCAAGCCTTTTTTTCCTGGCATGCATGACTTTATTCTCAAGCCTCCCCATTCTGCCCTAGTGACTCTCGTCCTAAGCCTCTCTCTCCTCTCCTTCCTGACTCTCGTTTCAAGGCTCTCTCTCATGTCTTCCCCGACTTACGTCCCAAGCCTCTTTCTCATGTGTTGCCTGGCTCTCGTCTCAAACCTCTTTCTCCTTCCCTGCCTGACGCCATTGCGAACCCTCTCTCCCCTGTCCTGTCTGACTCTCGTCCCAAACCTTTCTCTCCTATCCTACCTGACTTTCGTCCCAAGGTTCTCTCTCCTGTCCAGCCTGACTCTCGTCCCAAGCCTCTCTCTCCTGTCCTGCCTGATTCTCGTCCCAAGCCTCTCTCTCCTGTCCTGCCTAACTCTCTCCAGAGACTTCACTTTTGTTTCCTGCCTGACTCTCATACCAAGCCTCTCTCTTCTGTTCTGCCTGATTCTCGTCACAAACCCCAAACTTCACTTTTCTTTCCCACCTGACTCTCGTATTAAGCCTCTCTCTCCTGTCTGACCTGACTCTCGTCCTAAGCCTCTCTATCCTCTTCGTCATGACTCTCGTCTCAAGCCCCCCTCTCATGTCTTGCCTTACTCACGTCCTAAGCCTCGCTCTCCTGTCCTGCATGAGTCTCGTCCCCACCCTCTCTCTCCTGTCTTGCCTTAGTCTCGTCCCAGGCCTCTCTGTCCTGTCCTGCCTGACTCTCGTCGCAGGCCTCTCTCTCCTGTCCTGTCTGACTCTTTCAGGAGACTTCACTTTTCTTTCGCGCCTGACTCTCGTACCAAGCCTTTCTCTCCTGTCCAGCCTTACTCTCGTCACAAACCCCAGACTTCACTTTTCTTTCCCACCTGACTCTCGTCCCAAGCCTCTCTCTCATGTCCTGCCTTACTCTCGTCGCAATCCTCTCTCTCCTATCCTGCCTGATTCTCGTCGCAATCCTCTCTCTCCTATCCTGCCTGATTCTCGTCCCAAGCCTGTCTCCTGTTCTGCCTCACTCTTGACGCAAGCCTTTTTCTCCTTTCTTGCATGACTCTTGTCCTAAGACACTCTCTCCTGTCCTTCCTGGCTCTCGTCAAAAGCCTGTCTCTCCTGTGTTTTCTGACTCTCGTGCCAAGCCTGTCTCTCTCCTGTCCTGACAAACTCTCGTCCCAAGCCTGTCTCTCCTGTTAGCTTAGATTCTTGCCCAAAGTCTATCTTTGTTTTCCGACCTGACTCTCGTCCTAAGCTTTTCTATCCTCTCCGGTATCAATCTCGTCGCAAGCCTCTCTCTCATGCCCTGTCTGACGCTCGTCCAACCTTCTGTCTCCTGTCTTGTCTAATTCACGTCCCAAGCCTCTCTCTCCTGTCCTTCGTGACTCTCGTCACAAACCTCTCTCTCCTGCCCTGCCTGATTCTCGTCCAAAGCCTCTCTCTCCTGTCCTTCCTGACGCTCGTCCCAAGCCACTCTCTCCTATCTTGTCTGTCTCTCGAACCAAGCCTCTTTCTCCTATCCAAGCTGACTCTCGTCCAAAGCTTCTCTCTCCTGTCTTGCCTGAGTCTCGTCCCAAGCCTTTCCCTCCTGTCCTGCCTGACTCTCGTCCCAAGATTCTCTCTCTTATTCAGCCTGCCTCTCGTGCCAAGACCCTCTTTCCTCTCATACCTGAGTCTCGGCCCAAACCTTTTTCTACTGTCTTGCTTGACTCTCTTCGTAAGCCTCTCTCTCCTGTCCTGATGACTATTGTCCCAAGCCTCCCAAGATTCTTGCCCAAAGTCTATCTATCCTCTTTGATTTGACTCCCGTCCTAAGCCTCTCTATCCTCTCCGGCATGACTCTCTTAGCTAGACTCGCTCTCCAGTCCTGTCTGACTCTCGTCCCAAACCTCTCTGTCCTGTCCTATCTAACTCTCGTCCCAAGCCTCTCTCTCCTGTCCCGCCTGACTCTCGTCCCAAGCCTCCCTCTCCAGTCCTGCCTGACTCTCGTTCCAAACCTCTCTATCCTATCCTGCCTGACTCTCGTTCCAAGTCTCTCTCTCCTGTCCTGCCTGGCTCTCGTCCTCAGCCCCTCTCTACTCTAGATCGTGACTCTCGCTCGGAGCCTCCCTCCCCTGTGCTTCCTGACTCTCGTCAAAAGCCCCTCTGTCCAGTCTTGCCTGACTCTCGAATTAAGACTCTCTCTCCTGTCCAGCCTGACTCTCGTCCCAAGCCTCTCTCTCCTGTCGTGCCTGTGTCTCGTCCCAAGCCTCTCATTCCTTTCCTGCCATGAGTCTCGTCCCAACCCTCTCTCTCCTGTCCTGCCTGACTCTCGTCACAATCCTCCCTCTCCAGTCCTGCCTGACTCTTTTCCCAAGCCTCTCTCTCCTATCTAGCATGAGTCTCGTCCCAAGCCTCTCCCTCCTCTCCAGCCTGACTCTCGTCCCAAGCCTCTCTCTCCTGTCTTTCCTGGCTCTCGTCCTCAGCCCCTCTCTCTAGTAGAGCCTAAGTCTCGTCCCGAGCCTCCCTCTCTTGTGCTTTCTGACTTTCGTCCCAAGCCTCGCTCTCCTGTCCAGCCTGACTCTCTTTCCAAGTCTCTCTCTACCTTCCGGCCTGAATCTCGTCCCAAGACTCCCTCTCCTGCTCTACCTGACTCTCCTCCCAATCAACTCTCTCCTGTCCTGACTGACTCTCGTCCCAAGCCTCCCTCTCCTGCCCTACCTGACTCTCCTCCCAAGCCACATTCTCCTGTCCTGGCTGACTCCCATCCCACACCTCTCTCTCCTGTCCTGCTGACTCACTTCCAAAGCCTCTGTCTCCTCTCGTGCCTGAATCTCGTGCCAAGCCTTTTTGTCCTGTTCTGCCTGACTCTCGTCCCAAGACTCTCCTTCCTGTCCTGCCTGACTCTCGTCCCAAGGCTTTCTCTTGTGCCCTACCTGAGTCTCGTCCCAAGCCTCTGTCTCCTCTCTGCTTAGATTCTTGCCACAAGTCTATCTTTGTTTTCCGACCTGACTCTCGTCCTAAGCTTTTCTATCCTCGCCGGCATGAATCTTGTCGCAAGCCTCTCTCTCCTGCCCTGTCTGACGCTCGTCCCAATCCTCTGTCTCCTGTCTTGTCTATCTCTCGTCCCAAGCCTCTCTCTCCTGTCCTTCGTGACTTCCGTCCCAAGCCTCTCTCTCCTGTCCTGCCTGATTCTCGTCCAAAGCCTCTCTCTCCTGTCCTGCCTGACTCTCGTCCCAAGCCTCTCTCTCCTGTCCAGCCTGACTCTCGTCCCAAGCCTTTTTCGACCTTCCGGCCTGACTCTCGTCGCAGGCCTCTCTCTCCTGTACTGTCTGACTCTTTCCCCAGACTTCACTTCTCTTTCCCGCCTGATTCTCGTACCAAGCCTCTCTCTCCTGTCCTGCCTTACTCTCGTCCCAAACCCCAGACTTCACTTTTCTTTCCCACCTGACTCTCGTACCAAGCCTCTCTCTCCTGTCCGACCTGAATCTCGTCCTAAGCCTCTCTATCCTCTCCGCTATGACTCTCGTCCTAAGACTCCGTCTCATGTCTTGCCTTACTCACCTCACAAGACTCTCTCTCCTGTCCATACTGAATCTCATCCAAAGCATCTCTCACCTGTCCTGTCTTACACTAGTCCCAAGCCTGTCTCTCCTATCCTGCCTGACTCTCGTCCCAAGCCTCTATCTCCTGTCCGGTCACACTCTCGTCACAAGCCTCTCTATCCTGTCCTGCCTGACTTTCATCACAAGCCTCTCTCTCCTGTCATGCCTGGCTCTCGTCCCCAGCTCTCGTCTTGAGGCTCCCTCTACTGTGCTTCCTGACTTTCGTTCCAAGCCTTTCTCTCCTGTCCAGCCTGAGTCTCGTCCCTAACCTCTCTCTACCTTCCGGTCTGATTCTCGTCCCAAGACTCCCTCTCCTGCCCTACCTGAATCTCATCCCAAGCCCCTCTCTCCTGTCCTGTCTGACTCTCGTCCCAAACCTCTCTCTCCTGTATTGCTGACTTACGTCCCATGCTTCTGTCTCCTCTCCTACCTGATTCTCGTCCTCAGCCCCTCTCTCCTGTAGAGCCTGCCTCTCGTCCTGGGCCTACCACTCCTGTGCTTCAGGAGTGGGAGGCCCAGGACTTCACTTTCAAAGACTTCACTTTTCTTTCCCGCCTGACTCTCCTACCAAGCCTCTCTCTCCTGTCCAAACTGCCTCTCGTCCTAATTCTCGCTATCCTCTCCGGCATGACTCTCGTCCCAAGCCTCCCTCTCATGTCTTGCCTTACTCACATCCCAAGCCTCTCTCTCCTGTCCTGCCTGACTCGTGTCCCAAGCATCTCTACCCTGTCTTGTGTGACTCTAGTCCCAAGCCTCTCTCTCCTATCCTGCATGACTCTCGTCCCAAGCCTCTCTCTCTTGTCCTGCCTCACTCTCGTCGCAAACCTCTTTCTCCTATCCAGCTTGACTCTCGTCCCAAGCCTCTCTCTCCTGTCCTGCCTGACTCTCTCCCCAGACTTCACTTTTCTTTCCGGCCTGACTCTCGTAACAAGCCTCTCTCTCCTCTCCTGCCTGACTCTCGTCACAAACGCCAGACTTCACTTTTCTTTCCCGCCTGACTCTCGTACCAACCGTCTCTCTCCTGTCCAACCTGACTCTCGTCATAATTCTCTCTATCCTCTCCGGGATGACTCTCGTCCCAAGCCTTCTTCTCATGTCTTGCCTTACTCACGTTCCAATCCTCTCTCTCCTATCCTGCCTGACTCTCGTCCCAAGCATCTCTCCCTTGTCCTGTCCGACTCTAGTCCCAAGCCTCTCTCTCCTATCCTGCCTGACTCTCGTCACAATGCTTTCTCTCCTGTCCTGCCTCACTCTCGTCTCAAGCCTCTCTCTCCTGTCCTGCCTGATTCTAGTCTTAAGCCACTCTCTCCTGTCCTTCCTGATTCTCGTCCCAAGCCTCTCTCTCCTGTCCTGCCTGATTCTCGTCGCAAGCCTCTCTCTCCTGTCCTGCCTGACTCTCTCCCCAGACTTCACTTTTCTTTCCGGCCTGACTCTCGTCCCAAGCCTCTCTCTCCTGTCCTGCCTGACTGTCTTAATAAATCCCAGACTTCACTTCTCTTTCCCGCATGACTCTCGTACCAACCCTCTCTCTCCTGTCAGACCTGACTCTCGTCCTAAGTCTCTTTTTCATATCTGGCATGACTCTCGTCCCAAGCGTCACTCTCATGTCTTGCCTTACTCACGTCCCAAGTTTCTATCTCTTGTCCTGAGTGACTCTCCTCCCAAGCATGTATCCCCTGTCTTTTCTGACTCTAGTCCGAAGCCTGTCTCTCATATCCTGCCTGACTCTCGTCCCAAGCCTCTCCGTCCTGTCCTGCCTCACTCTCGACGCAAGCCCCTCTCTCCTGTCCTGCCTGACTCTCGTCCTAAGCCACTCTCTCCTGTCCTGCCTGACTCTCGTACCAAGCCTCTCTCTCTCTGCTGTCCTGACTGACTCTCGTCCCAAGCTTCTCTCTCCTCTCTGGTTAGATTCTTGCTCCGAGTCTATCTCTCCTGTCCGACCTGACTATCGTCTTAAGCCTCTCTATCCTCTCCGTCACGAGTCTTGTCGCAAACTTCTGTGTCCTGCCCTGTGTGACTCTCGTCACAAGCCTCTCTCTCCTGTCCTGCCTGACTGTCGTCCCAAGCTTCTCTCTCCTCTGTCCATCCTGGCTCTCGTCGCAAGCCATTCTCTCCTGTCTTTCCTGACTCTCCAACCAAGCTTCTGTCTCTTATCCAGCCTGATTCTCGTCCCAAGCCTCTCTATCCTGTCCTGCCTGAGTCTAGTCCGAAGTCTCTCTCTCCTGTCATAACTGAGTGTCATCCCAAACCTCTCTGTCCTGTCTTGCCTGACTGTCGTCCTAAGCCTCTCTCTCCCCCCTCCTGACCGCCTCTCGTCCCAAGCCTCTCTCTCCTTTCCGGTTAGATTCTTGCCCCAAGTCTATCTCTCCTCTCTGACCTGACTCTCGTCCTAAGCCTCTCTATCATCTTCGGTATGATTCTCCTCGCAAGCTTCTCTCTCCCGCCCTGTCTGATTCTCGCCCCAAGCCGCTCTCCTGTCCTATATTACTCTCGTTCCAACCCCTCTCTCCTCTCCTGCCTGACTCTCGTCCAAAGCCTCCCTATCCAGTCCTGCCTGACTCTCTTACCAAGCCTCCCTCCTGGCCAGCTTGACTCTCATCCCAAGCCTCTCTCTCCTGTCCTTCCTGATTCTTATCCCAAGCCTCTCTATCCTATCGAGCCTGACTCTCGTCCCAAGCCTCTCTCTCCTGTGTTGCCTGACTCTCGAATTAAGTCTTTCTCTCGTCTCCAGCCTGACTCTCGTCCCAAGCCTCTCTCTCCTGTCCTGCCTGAGTTTCGTCACAAGCCTCTCTCTCCTGTCCTGCCTGAGTCTCGTCCCAAGCCTCTCTCTCATGTCCTGCCTGAGTCTCGTCCCAAGCCTCTCTCTCCTATCCTGCCTGACCCTCGTCAAAAAACTCCCTTTCAAGTCGTGCCTGACTCTCTTGCCAAGGCTCTCTCTCCTATCAGGCCTGACTCTCGTCCCAAGGCTCTCTCTCCTGTCCTGCCTGAGTCTTGTCCCAAGCCTCTCTCTACTGTCTTTCCTGAGTCTCGTCTCAAGCCAATTCCTCCTGTCCTAACTGACTCTCGTCTCAATCCTCTCTCTCCTGTATTGCCTGACTCTCGTCCCAAGCTTCTATCTCCTTTCATGCATTGTCTCTTGTTCCAGGACTATCTATTCCGTCCTGCCTGACTCTCGTCCTATGTCCCTCTCTCCTGTCCTGCCTGTCTCTCGTCCGCAGCCCCTCTCTCCTGTAGAGCCTGACTCTCGTCCCTCCCCTCCCTCCCCTGTGCCTCCTGACTCTCGTCCCAAGCCTCTCTCTCCTGTCCTGCCTGACTCTCGTTTCAGGACTCTCTATCGTGTCCAGCCTGACTCTCGTCCCAAGACTCTCTTTCCTGTCCTGCCTGGCTCTCGTCCCCAGCCCCTCTCTCCTATCGAGCCTGACTCTCGTCACGAGGCTCCTTCTGTGCTTGCTGACTCTCGTCCGAAGATTTTTTTCTCCTGTCCAGCCTGACTCTCCTCCCAAGCCTCTCTCTTTCTTCCGACCTTGCTCTCCTCCCAAGACTCCCTCTCCTGACTTTCCTCCCAAGACAGTCTCTCTTCTCCTGCCTGACTCTCTTACCAAGCCTCCCTCTCCTGCCCATCCCTACTCTCCTCCCGAGCCCCTCTCTCATGTCCTGTCTGACTCTCGTCCCAAACCTCTCTCTCCTGTCCTGCTGACTCACGTCCCAAGCCTCTGTCTCCTCTCCTACTTGACCCTCGTCACAAGCCTTTTTGTCATGTCCCGCATGACTCTCGTCCCAAGCCTCTCTTTCCTGTCCTGCCTGACTCTCGTCCCAAGCCTTTGTCTCCTGCCCTACCTGACTCTCGTCCCAAACTTCTCTCTCCTGTCTTGCTGACTCTCGTCCTAAGCCTCTCTCTCCTCTCCTGCCTGACTCAGGTCCCAAGCCTCTTTTTCCTGGATTGCACAACTCTCCTCAAGAGCCTCCCCCTTATGCCATAGTGACTCTCGTTCTCAGCCTCTCTCTCCTCTACTTCCTGACTCTTGTCCCAAGGCTCTCTTTCATGTCTTGCCATGACTCACGTCCCAAGACTCTTTCTCCTGTGTTGCCTGGCTAACGTCCCAACCCTCTTTCTCCTGCCCTGACTGACTGTATTCCGAACCCTCTCTCTCCTGTCCTGTCTGACTCTCGTCCCAAACATTTCTGTCTTATCCTACCTGAATCTCGTCCCAAGGCTCTCTCTCATGTCTTCCCATGACTCACGTCCCAAGACTCTTTCTCCTGTGTTGCCTGGCTAACGTCCCAACCCTCTTTCTCCTGCCCTGCCTGACTGTATTCCGAACCCTCTCTCTCCTGTCCAGGTTGACTCTCGTCCCAAGCCTCTCTCTCCTCTCCTGCCTGACTCTCGTCCCAAGCCCCTCTCTCCTGTCCTGTCTGACTCTCGTCCCAAACCTCTCTCTCCTGTATTGCTGACTTACGTCCCATGCTTCTGTCTCCTCTCCTACCTGATTCTCGTCCTCAGCCCCTCTCTCCTGTAGAGCCTGCCTCTCGTCCTGGGCCTCCCACTCCTGTGCTTCAGGAGTGGGAGGCCCAGGACTTCACTTTCAAAAGACTTCACTTTTCTTTCCCGCCTGACTCTCCTACCAAGCCTCTCTCTCCTGTCCAAACTGCCTCTCGTCCTAATTCTCGCTATCCTCTCCGGCATGACTCTCGTCCCAAGCCTCCCTCTCATGTCTTGCCTTACTCACATCCCAAGCCTCTCTCTCCTGTCCTGCCTGACTCGTGTCCCAAGCATCTCTACCCTGTCTTGTGTGACTCTAGTCCCAAGCCTCTCTCTCCTATCCTGCATGACTCTCGTCCCAAGCCTCTCTCTCTTGTCCTTCCTCACTCTCGTCGCAAACCTCTTTCTCCTATCCAGCTTGACTCTCGTCCCAAGCCTCTCTCTCCTGTCCTGCCTGACTCTCTCCCCAGACTTCACTTTTCTTTCCGGCCTGACTCTCGTAACAAGCCTCTCTCTCCTCTCCTGCCTGACTCTCGTCACAAACGCCAGACTTCACTTTTCTTTCCCGCCTGACTCTCGTACCAACCGTCTCTCTCCTGTCCAACCTGACTCTCGTCATAATTCTCTCTATCCTCTCCGGGATGACTCTCGTCCCAAGCCTTCTTCTCATGTCTTGCCTTACTCACGTTCCAATCCTCTCTCTCTTTATCCTGCCTGACTCTCGTCCCAAGCATCTCTCCCTTGTCCTGTCCGACTCTAGTCCCAAGCCTCTCTCTCCTATCCTGCCTGACTCTCGTCACAATGCTTTCTCTCCTGTCCTGCCTCACTCTCGTCTCAAGCCTCTCTCTCCTGTCCTGCCTGATTCTAGTCTTAAGCCACTCTCTCCTGTCCTTCCTGATTCTCGTCCCAAGCCTCTCTCTCCTGTCCTGCCTGATTCTCGTCGCAAGCCTCTCTCTCCTGTCCTGCCTGACTCTCTCCCCAGACTTCACTTTTCTTTCCGGCCTGACTCTCGTCCCAAGCCTCTCTCTCCTGTCCTGCCTGACTGTCTTAATAAATCCCAGACTTCACTTCTCTTTCCCGCATGACTCTCGTACCAACCCTCTCTCTCCTGTCAGACCTGACTCTCGTCCTAAGTCTCTTTTTCATATCTGGCATGACTCTCGTCCCAAGCGTCACTCTCATGTCTTGCCTTACTCACGTCCCAAGTTTCTATCTCTTGTCCTGAGTGACTCTCCTCCCAAGCATGTATCCCCTGTCTTTTCTGACTCTAGTCCGAAGCCTGTCTCTCATATCCTGCCTGACTCTCGTCCCAAGCCTCTCCGTCCTGTCCTGCCTCACTCTCGACGCAAGCCCCTCTCTCCTGTCCTGCCTGACTCTCGTCCTAAGCCACTCTCTCCTGTCCTGCCTGACTCTCGTACCAAGCCTCTCTCTCTCTGCTGTCCTGACTGACTCTCGTCCCAAGCTTCTCTCTCCTCTCTGGTTAGATTCTTGCTCCGAGTCTATCTCTCCTGTCCGACCTGACTATCGTCTTAAGCCTCTCTATCCTCTCCGTCACGAGTCTTGTCGCAAACTTCTGTGTCCTGCCCTGTGTGACTCTCGTCACAAGCCTCTCTCTCCTGTCCTGCCTGACTGTCGTCCCAAGCTTCTCTCTCCTCTGTCCATCCTGGCTCTCGTCGCAAGCCATTCTCTCCTGTCTTTCCTGACTCTCCAACCAAGCTTCTGTCTCTTATCCAGCCTGATTCTCGTCCCAAGCCTCTCTATCCTGTCCTGCCTGAGTCTAGTCCGAAGTCTCTCTCTCCTGTCATAACTGAGTGTCATCCCAAACCTCTCTGTCCTGTCTTGCCTGACTGTCGTCCTAAGCCTCTCTCTCCCCTCTCCTGACCGCCTCTCGTCCCAAGCCTCTCTCTCCTTTCCGGTTAGATTCTTGCCCCAAGTCTATCTCTCCTCTCTGACCTGACTCTCGTCCTAAGCCTCTCTATCCTCTTCGGTATGATTCTCCTCGCAAGCTTCTCTCTCCCGCCCTGTCTGATTCTCGCCCCAAGCCGCTCTCCTGTCCTATATTACTCTCGTTCCAACCCCTCTCTCCTCTCCTGCCTGACTCTCGTCCAAAGCCTCCCTATCCAGTCCTGCCTGACTCTCTTACCAAGCCTCCCTCCTGGCCAGCTTGACTCTCATCCCAAGCCTCTCTCTCCTGTCCTTCCTGATTCTTATCCCAAGCCTCTCTATCCTATCGAGCCTGACTCTCGTCCCAAGCCTCTCTCTCCTGTGTTGCCTGACTCTCGAATTAAGTCTTTCTCTCGTCTCCAGCCTGACTCTCGTCCCAAGCCTCTCTCTCCTGTCCTGCCTGAGTTTCGTCACAAGCCTCTCTCTCCTGTCCTGCCTGAGTCTCGTCCCAAGCCTCTCTCTCATGTCCTGCCTGAGTCTCGTCCCAAGCCTCTCTCTCCTATCCTGCCTGACCCTCGTCAAAAAACTCCCTTTCAAGTCGTGCCTGACTCTCTTGCCAAGGCTCTCTCTCCTATCAGGCCTGACTCTCGTCCCAAGGCTCTCTCTCCTGTCCTGCCTGAGTCTTGTCCCAAGCCTCTCTCTACTGTCTTTCCTGAGTCTCGTCTCAAGCCAATTCCTCCTGTCCTAACTGACTCTCGTCTCAATCCTCTCTCTCCTGTATTGCCTGACTCTCGTCCCAAGCTTCTATCTCCTTTCATGCATTGTCTCTTGTTCCAGGACTATCTATTCCGTCCTGCCTGACTCTCGTCCTATGTCCCTCTCTCCTGTCCTGCCTGTCTCTCGTCCGCAGCCCCTCTCTCCTGTAGAGCCTGACTCTCGTCCCTCCCCTCCCTCCCCTGTGCCTCCTGACTCTCGTCCCAAGCCTCTCTCTCCTGTCCTGCCTGACTCTCGTTTCAGGACTCTCTATCGTGTCCAGCCTGACTCTCGTCCCAAGACTCTCTTTCCTGTCCTGCCTGGCTCTCGTCCCCAGCCCCTCTCTCCTATCGAGCCTGACTCTCGTCACGAGGCTCCTTCTGTGCTTGCTGACTCTCGTCCGAAGATTTTTTTCTCCTGTCCAGCCTGACTCTCCTCCCAAGCCTCTCTCTTTCTTCCGACCTTGCTCTCCTCCCAAGACTCCCTCTCCTGACTTTCCTCCCAAGACAGTCTCTCTTCTCCTGCCTGACTCTCTTACCAAGCCTCCCTCTCCTGCCCATCCCTACTCTCCTCCCGAGCCCCTCTCTCATGTCCTGTCTGACTCTCGTCCCAAACCTCTCTCTCCTGTCCTGCTGACTCACGTCCCAAGCCTCTGTCTCCTCTCCTACTTGACCCTCGTCACAAGCCTTTTTGTCATGTCCCGCATGACTCTCGTCCCAAGCCTCTCTTTCCTGTCCTGCCTGACTCTCGTCCCAAGCCTTTGTCTCCTGCCCTACCTGACTCTCGTCCCAAACTTCTCTCTCCTGTCTTGCTGACTCTCGTCCTAAGCCTCTCTCTCCTCTCCTGCCTGACTCAGGTCCCAAGCCTCTTTTTCCTGGATTGCACAACTCTCCTCAAGAGCCTCCCCCTTATGCCATAGTGACTCTCGTTCTCAGCCTCTCTCTCCTCTACTTCCTGACTCTTGTCCCAAGGCTCTCTTTCATGTCTTGCCATGACTCACGTCCCAAGACTCTTTCTCCTGTGTTGCCTGGCTAACGTCCCAACCCTCTTTCTCCTGCCCTGCCTGACTGTATTCCGAACCCTCTCTCTCCTGTCCTGTCTGACTCTCGTCCCAAACATTTCTGTCTTATCCTACCTGAATCTCGTCCCAAGGCTCTCTCTCATGTCTTCCCATGACTCACGTCCCAAGACTCTTTCTCCTGTGTTGCCTGGCTAACGTCCCAACCCTCTTTCTCCTGCCCTGCCTGACTGTATTCCGAACCCTCTCTCTCCTGTCCAGGTTGACTCTCGTCCTAAGCCTCTCTCTCCTCTCCTGCCTGACTCTCGTCCCAAGCCTCTCTCTCCTGTCCTGAGTGACTCTCGTCCCAAGCCACTCTCTCATGTCCTCCCTGACTCTCGAACCAAGCCTCTCTCTTCTATCCAGAATGACTCTCGTCACAAGGCTCTCTCTCCTCTCCTGCCTGAGTCTCCACCAAAGCTTCTCTCTCCTGTCCGACTTGACTCTCGTACTAAGCCTCTCCATCCTCTCCGTCATGACTCTCGTCCCAAGCCTCCCTCTCATGTCTTGCCTTACTCACATCACAAGCCTCTCTCTCCTGTCCTGCCTGACTTTAGTCCCAAGCATCTCTCCCCTGTCCTGTCTGACTCTAGGCCCAGAAATCTCTCTCCTATTCCGCCTGACTCTCGTTCCAAGCCTGTCTCTCCTGTCCAGCCTGATACCCGTCCCAAGCGACTCTCTCCTGTCCTGCTTGACTCTCGTCCCAAGCCTCTCTCTCTTGTCCTGCCTGACTCTCGTCGCAAGCCTCTCTCTCCTGTCCTGCCTGACTCTCTTCCTAAACCACTCTCTCATGTTCTGCCTGAGTCTCCTCCTAAGCTCCTCTCTCCTTTCTTGCCTGATTCTCGTCCCAAGCCTCTCTCTCCTGTCCTGACTGACTCTTTTCTCAAGCATCTCTCCCCTGTCCTGTCTGCCTCTAGTCCCAAGCCTCTCTCTCTTCTGTCCTGACTGACTGTGGTCGCAAAACTCTCTCTCCTGTCCGGTTAGATTCTTGCATCAAGTGTATCTCTCCTGTCCGACCTGACTCTCGTCCCAAGCCTCTCTATCCTCTCGGGAATGACTCTCGTCCCAAGCCTCTCTTTCCTGTCCTATCTAACTCTCGTCGCAAGCCCCTCTCACCTGTCCTTTCTGACTCCTGCCCCAAGCCTCTCTCTCCTGTCTTGCCTGACTCTCGAACCAAAACTCTTTCTCCTATCCAGCCTGAGTCTCATCCCAAGCCTCTCTCTGCTGTCCTGCTTGAGTCTTGTCCCAAGCTTGTCTCTCCTGTCCTGCCTGAGTCTCGTCTCAAGCCTTTCTCTCCTGTCCTGCCTGAATCTCGTCACAAGCCTCTCTCTCCAGTCCTGCCTGACTATTCCCAAGCCTCTCTCTTGTCCAGCCTGACTCTCGTCCCAAGCCTCTCTCTCCTGTCCTGCCTGACTCTCGTCTACAACCCCCCTCTCGTGTAGAGCCTGACTCTCGTCCCGAGCCTCCCTCTCCTCTGCTTCCTGACTCTCGTTCGAAGCCTCTTTCTCCAGTCCAGCCTGACTCTCGTCCCGAGCCTCCCTCTCTTGTGCTTCCTGACTCTCGTCCCAAGCCCCTATCTCCTGTCCTGCCTGACTCTCGTCGCAAGCCTCTCTCTCTTGTCCTATCTGACTCTCTCCCCACACCTGACTTTTCTCTCCTGCCTGACTCTCGTACCAAGCCTCTCTCTCCTGTCCAGCCAGAATCTCGTCACAAACCCCAGACTTCACTTTTCTTTCCCGCCTGACTCTCGTACCAAGCGTCTCTCTCCTGTCCGACCTGAATATCGTCTTAAGCCTCTCTATCCTCTCCGTCATGACTCTCGTCCGAAGACTCCGTCTCATGTCTTGCTTACTCACGTCCCAAGCCTCTCTCTCCTGTCCGTACTGACTCTCATCCAAAGCATCTCTCCACTGTCCTGTCTGACTCTAGTCCCAAGCCTGTCTCTCCTATCATTCCTGACTTTCGTCCCGAGCCTCTGTCTCCTGTCCAGCCTGATTCTCATCCCAAGCGTCTCTCTCCTGTCCTGCCTGATTCTCGTCCCAATCCTCTCTCGCCTGTCCTGCCTCACTATCGTCGCAATATTCTCTTTCCTGTCCTACGTGACTCTCGCCCGAAGCCAATCTCTCCTGTCCTGCCTGACTCTCGTCCCAAGCTTCTCTCTCCTGTCCTGACTGACTCTGGTCCCAAGAATCTCTCCCCTGTCCTGTCTGACTCTAGTCCCAAGGCTCTCTCTTCTATCCTGCCTGACTTTCGTCCCAAGCCTCTCTATCCTGTCCAACCTGACTCTCATTCCAAGCCCCTCTCTCCTTTCCGGTCAAATTCTTGCCCCAAGTCTATCTCTTCTATGAAAACAGACTATCGTCGTAAGACTCTCTATTCTCTCCGGCATGACTTTCGTCCCAAGCCTCTCTCTCCTGCCGTGTCTGACTCTCGTCACAAGCCTTTCTCTCCTGTCCTGTATGACCCGTCCCAAGCATCTTTTTCCTGTCCTGCCAGACGCTCGTCCGAAGCCTCTCCTTCCTATCATGCCTGACTTTCGTCCCAAGCCTCTCTCTCATGTCCTGCCTGACTCTATTCCAAAGCTTCATTCTCCTGTCCAGCTTGACTCTCGTTCCAAGTTTATCTCTCCTGTCCTGACTAAATGTCCTCGCCAGCCCCTCTCGTGTCCAGCCTGACTCTCGTCTCCAGCCCCTCTCTCCTTCTCTGCCTAACTCTCGCCCCAAGCCTCTCTCTCCTCTACTGCCTGACTCTCGTCCCAAGAGTCTCTCTCCTGTCCTGCCTGACTCTCGTCCCAAGCTTCTCTCTCTTATTCACCCTGACTCTCGTGCCAAGCCTCTCTCTCTCCTCTCATACCTGAGTCTCGTCCCAAACCTCCTTTCCTGTCTTGCTTAACTCTCGTCCTAAGCCTCTCTCTCTTCTCTCCTGACTGGATCTCGTCCCAAGCCTCTCTCACCTGTCCGGTTAGATTCTTTCCCTAAGTCTATTTCTCCTCTCCGACCTGACTCTCATCCTAAGCCTCTCTATTCTCTCCGGCATGACTCTCCTCGCAAGCCCCTCTCTCCAGCCCGGACTGACTGTCGTCCCAAGCCTCTCTCTCCTGTCCTATCTAACTTTCGTCCCAAGCCCCTCTCTCCTGTCCTGCCTGACTCTCATCCTAAGCCTCCCTCTCAAATCCTGCCTGACTCTCTTCTCAAGCCTCTCTCCTGTCCAGCCTGACTCTCGTCCCAAGCCTCTCTCTCCTGTCCTGCCTGACTCTCGTCATAAGCCTCTCTATCCAATACTGTCTGACTCTCGTCTCAAGAGTCTCTCTCCTGTCCTGCCTGACTCTCGTCCCATGCTTCTCTCTCTTATTCACCCTGACTCTCGTGCCAAGCCTCTCTCTCTCCTCTCATACCTGAGTCTCGTCCCAAACCTCTCTTTCCTGTCTTGCCCTAACTCTCGTCCTAAGCCTCTCTCTCTTCTCTCCTGACTGGAACTCGTCCCAAGCCTCTCTCACATGTCCGGTTAGATTCTTTCCCTAAGTCTATCTCTCCTCTCCGACCTGACTCTCATCCTAAGCCTCTCTATTCTCTCCGGCATGACTCTCCTCGCAAGCCCCTCTCTCCAGCCCGGTCTGACTGTCGTCCCAAGCCTCTCTCCTGTCCTACCTAACTTTCGTCCCAAGCCCCTCTCTCCTGTCCTGCCTGACTCTCATCCCAAGCCTACATCTTAAGTCCTGCCTGACTCTCTTCTCAAGCCTCTCTCCTGTGCAGCCTGACTCTCGCCCCAAGCCTCTCTCTCCTGTCCTGCCTGACTCTCGTCATAAGCCTCTCTATCCTATACTGTCTGACTCTCGTCCCAAGCCTCTGTCTCCTGTCCATCCTAGCTCTCGTCCCCAGCACCTATCTACTTAAGAGCCTGACTCTCGTCCCGAGCCTCCCTCTCCTGTGCTTCCTGACTCGTCCCATGCCTCTCTCTCCTGTTCTTTCTGACTCTTGTCCCAAGCCTCTGTCTCCTGTCCTGACTGAGTCTCGTCCCAAGCTTCTCTCTCTTGACATGCCTGAGTCTCTTCCCAAGCCTCTCTCTCCTGTCCTGCCTGACTCTCGTTACAAGCCTCCCTCTCCAGTCCTGCCTGACTCTCTTCCCAAGACTCTCTCTCCTATCCAGCCTGACTCCTGTCCCAAGCCTCTCTCTCCTGTCCTGCCTGAGTCTCGTCTCAAGCCTCTCTCTCCTGTCCAGCCTGACTCTCGTTCCAAGCCTCTCTCTTCCTATCCTGCTTGACTTTCGTCCCAGGCCTCTCTATCTTGTCCTGCCTGACTCTCGTCCTAAGCCTCTCTCTCCTGTCCTGCCTGGGTCTCGTCCCAAGCCGTTTTCTCCTGTAGAGCCTGACTCTCGTGCCGAGCCTCTCTCTCCTGTGCTTCCTGACTCTCGTCCCAAGAATCTCTCTCCTGTCCTGCCTGACTCTCGTCCCAAGCCTCCTTCTCCTCCCCTACTTGACTCTCCTCACGAGCCCCTCTCTCCTGTCCAGTCTGACTCTCGTCACAAACCTCTCTCTCCTGTCCTGCTGACTCACGTCACAAGGGTCTGTCTCCTGTTCTGCCTGACTCTCGTCCCAAGCCACTCTCTCATCTCTTGCCAAGCCTCTCTCTTATATCCAGCCTGACTCTCGTCCCAAGCCTCTTTCTCCTGTCCTGCCTGAGTCTCTACCCAAGCCTCTCTCTCCTGTCCGACCTGACTCTCGTACTAAGCTTGTCTATCCTCTACCTCATGATTCTCGTCCAAAGCCTCCCTCTCATGTCTTGCCTTACTCACGTCTCAAGCATCCCTCTCCTGTCCTGCCTGACTCTCGTCCAAAGCATCTCTCCCCTGTCCTGTCTGACTCTAGTCCCAAACCTCTCTCTCCTATTCTGCCTGGCTCTCGTCGTAAGCCTCTCTCTCCTGTCCTGTCTGACTCCCGTCCCAAGCTTCTCTCTCCTATCTTGCCTGACTCTCGTCCCAAGCCTGTCTCTCTTGTCCTGACTGACTCTCGTCCCAAGCATCTCTCCATTGTTTATTCTGACTCTAGTCCCAAACCTTTCTCTCTCTCCTGTCCTGACTTATTCTGGTCTCAATGCTCTACTCCTGTCCGGTTACATTCTTGCATCAAGTCTATCTCTCTGGTCTGACTTGACTCTCGTCCTAAGCCTCTCTATCCTCTACGGTATGACTCTCGTCGCAAGCCTCTCTCTCATGCCTTGTCTGACTCTCGTCACTAGCCTCTCTCTCCTGTCCTATCTAACTCTCGTCCCAAGCGCCTCTTACCTGTCCCGCCTGACACTCGTACCAAGCCTCTCTCTCCTGTCTTGCCTGACTCTCGAACTAAACCTCTCTCTCCTACCCAGTCTGACTCTAATCCCAAGCCTCTCTCTATGCTTTCCTGAGTCTCGTCCTAAGCCTCTCTGTCTTGTCCTGCCTGAGTCTCATCCCAAGCCTCTCTCTCCTGTCCTGCCTGAGTATCGTCCCAAGCTTTTCTCTCCTGACCTGCCTGACTCTCGTCCTAAGCCTCTCTCTCCTGTCCTGCCTGACTCTCGTCCCATGCTTCTCTCTCTTATTCAGCCTGGTCTCGTGCCAAGCCTCTCTCTCTCCTCTCATACCTGAGTCTCGTCTTTTCTTAAGCATCTTAAGCCTCTCTATCCTCTCCATCATGACTCTCCTCGCAAGTCTCTCTCTCCTGTCCTGTCTGACTCTCATCTCAAGCCTCTCTATCTTGTCCTATCTAACTCTCGTCCTAAGCCCCTCTCTCCTGTCCTGCCTAACTCTCGTCCCAAGCCCCTCTCTCATGTCCTGCCTGACTCTTCCAAAGCGTCAATTCTCCTGTCCAGCTCCACTCTCGTCCCAAGCCTTCCTCTCCTGCACTACCTGACTCTCCTTACAAACCCCTATCTACTGTCCTGTCTGACTCTCGTCACAAACCTCTCTCTCCTGTCCTGATGACTCACGTCCCATGGGTATGTCTCCTGTCCTGCCTGACTCTCGTCCCAAGCCACTCTCTCATGTCTTGCCTGACTCTCATGCCAAGACTCTCTCTTCTCTCCAGCCTGACTCATGTCCCAAGCCTCTTTCTCATGTCCTGCCTGAATCTCTACCCAAGCCCCTCTCTCCTGTCCGACCTGACTCTCGTACTAAGCTTCTCTATCTTCTCCGTCATGATTCTCGTCCCAAGCCTCATTCTCATGTCTTGCCTTATTCATGTCTCAAGCCTCTCTCTCTCTTGTCCTGCCTGACTCTCGTCCAAAGCATCTCTCCCCTGTCCATTCTGACTTTAGTCCCAAACCTCTCTTTCCTATTCTGCCTGACTCACGTCCCAAGCCTCTCTCTCTTGTCCAGCCTGATTCTCGTCCCAAGCCTCTTTCTCCTGCCCTGCCTGACTCTCGTCCTAAGCCTCTCTCTCCTGTCCTGCCTGACTCTCGTCGCAAGCCTCTCTCTCCTGTCCTCCATGACTCTCGTCCTAAACCACTCTCTCCTGTCCTGCCTGAGTCTCGTCCCAAGCTTCTCTCTCCTGTCTTGCCTAACTCTCGTCCCAAGCCTCTCTCTCCTCTCCTTACTGACTCTCGTCCCGAGCATTTCTCCATTGTCCTTATCTGACTCTAGTCCCAAGCCTCTCTCTCTCCTGTCCTGACTGACACTGGTCCCAGGCCTCTTTCTCTTCTCCGGTTAGATTCTTGCACCAAGTCTATCTCTCCTGTCCGACCTAACTCTCGTCCTAAGCCTCTATATCCTCTCCGGTATGACTCTCCTCGTAAGCCTCTCTCTCCTGCCCTGTCTGACTCTTGTCCCAAGCCTCTCTCTCCTGTCCTATCCAACTCTGGTCCTAAGCCCCTCTCACCTGTCCTGTCTGACTCTCGTTCGAAGCCTCTCTCTCCTGTCTTACCTGACTCTCGAACGAAACGTCTCTCTCCTCTCCAGCCTGACTCTCATCCGAAGCCTCTCTCTGCTGTCATGCCTGAGTCTCGTCCTAAGCCTCTCTCCCCTCTCCTGCCTGAGTCTCGTCCGAAGCCTCTCTCTCCTGTCCTGCCTGACTCTCGTCCCAAGCCTCTTTCTCCTGTCGTGCCTGACTCTCTCCCCAGACTTCACTTTTCTTTCCCGCCTGACTCTCGTACCAAGCCTCTCTCTCCTGTCCTGCCTGACTCTCGTCCCATGCTTCTCTCTCTTATTCAGCCTGGTCTCGTGCCAAGCCTCTCTCTCTCCTCTCATACCTGAGTCTCGTCCCAAACCTCTCTTTCCTGTCTTGCCCTAACTCTCGTCCTAAGCCTCTCTCTCTTCTCTCCTGACTGGAACTCGTCCCAAGCCTCTCTCACATGTCCGGTTAGATTCTTTCCCTAAGTCTATCTCTCCTCTCCGACCTGACTCTCATCCTAAGCCTCTCTATTCTCTCCGGCATGACTCTCCTCGCAAGCCCCTCTCTCCAGCCCGGTCTGACTGTCGTCCCAAGCCTCTCTCCTGTCCTACCTAACTTTCGTCCCAAGCCCCTCTCTCCTGTCCTGCCTGACTCTCATCCCAAGCCTACATCTTAAGTCCTGCCTGACTCTCTTCTCAAGCCTCTCTCCTGTGCAGCCTGACTCTCGCCCCAAGCCTCTCTCTCCTGTCCTGCCTGACTCTCGTCATAAGCCTCTCTATCCTATACTGTCTGACTCTCGTCCCAAGCCTCTGTCTCCTGTCCATCCTAGCTCTCGTCCCCAGCACCTATCTACTTAAGAGCCTGACTCTCGTCCCGAGCCTCCCTCTCCTGTGCTTCCTGACTCGTCCCATGCCTCTCTCTCCTGTTCTTTCTGACTCTTGTCCCAAGCCTCTGTCTCCTGTCCTGACTGAGTCTCGTCCCAAGCTTCTCTCTCTTGACATGCCTGAGTCTCTTCCCAAGCCTCTCTCTCCTGTCCTGCCTGACTCTCGTTACAAGCCTCCCTCTCCAGTCCTGCCTGACTCTCTTCCCAAGACTCTCTCTCCTATCCAGCCTGACTCCTGTCCCAAGCCTCTCTCTCCTGTCCTGCCTGAGTCTCGTCTCAAGCCTCTCTCTCCTGTCCAGCCTGACTCTCGTTCCAAGCCTCTCTCTTCCTATCCTGCTTGACTTTCGTCCCAGGCCTCTCTATCTTGTCCTGCCTGACTCTCGTCCTAAGCCTCTCTCTCCTGTCCTGCCTGGGTCTCGTCCCAAGCCGTTTTCTCCTGTAGAGCCTGACTCTCGTGCCGAGCCTCTCTCTCCTGTGCTTCCTGACTCTCGTCCCAAGAATCTCTCTCCTGTCCTGCCTGACTCTCGTCCCAAGCCTCCTTCTCCTCCCCTACTTGACTCTCCTCACGAGCCCCTCTCTCCTGTCCAGTCTGACTCTCGTCACAAACCTCTCTCTCCTGTCCTGCTGACTCACGTCACAAGGGTCTGTCTCCTGTTCTGCCTGACTCTCGTCCCAAGCCACTCTCTCATCTCTTGCCAAGCCTCTCTCTTATATCCAGCCTGACTCTCGTCCCAAGCCTCTTTCTCCTGTCCTGCCTGAGTCTCTACCCAAGCCTCTCTCTCCTGTCCGACCTGACTCTCGTACTAAGCTTGTCTATCCTCTACCTCATGATTCTCGTCCAAAGCCTCCCTCTCATGTCTTGCCTTACTCACGTCTCAAGCATCCCTCTCCTGTCCTGCCTGACTCTCGTCCAAAGCATCTCTCCCCTGTCCTGTCTGACTCTAGTCCCAAACCTCTCTCTCCTATTCTGCCTGGCTCTCGTCGTAAGCCTCTCTCTCCTGTCCTGTCTGACTCCCGTCCCAAGCTTCTCTCTCCTATCTTGCCTGACTCTCGTCCCAAGCCTGTCTCTCTTGTCCTGACTGACTCTCGTCCCAAGCATCTCTCCATTGTTTATTCTGACTCTAGTCCCAAACCTTTCTCTCTCTCCTGTCCTGACTTATTCTGGTCTCAATGCTCTACTCCTGTCCGGTTACATTCTTGCATCAAGTCTATCTCTCTGGTCTGACTTGACTCTCGTCCTAAGCCTCTCTATCCTCTACGGTATGACTCTCGTCGCAAGCCTCTCTCTCATGCCTTGTCTGACTCTCGTCACTAGCCTCTCTCTCCTGTCCTATCTAACTCTCGTCCCAAGCGCCTCTTACCTGTCCCGCCTGACACTCGTACCAAGCCTCTCTCTCCTGTCTTGCCTGACTCTCGAACTAAACCTCTCTCTCCTACCCAGTCTGACTCTAATCCCAAGCCTCTCTCTATGCTTTCCTGAGTCTCGTCCTAAGCCTCTCTGTCTTGTCCTGCCTGAGTCTCATCCCAAGCCTCTCTCTCCTGTCCTGCCTGAGTATCGTCCCAAGCTTTTCTCTCCTGACCTGCCTGACTCTCGTCCTAAGCCTCTCTCTCCTGTCCTGCCTGACTCTCGTCCCATGCTTCTCTCTCTTATTCAGCCTGGTCTCGTGCCAAGCCTCTCTCTCTCCTCTCATACCTGAGTCTCGTCTTTTCTTAAGCATCTTAAGCCTCTCTATCCTCTCCATCATGACTCTCCTCGCAAGTCTCTCTCTCCTGTCCTGTCTGACTCTCATCTCAAGCCTCTCTATCTTGTCCTATCTAACTCTCGTCCTAAGCCCCTCTCTCCTGTCCTGCCTAACTCTCGTCCCAAGCCCCTCTCTCATGTCCTGCCTGACTCTTCCAAAGCGTCAATTCTCCTGTCCAGCTCCACTCTCGTCCCAAGCCTTCCTCTCCTGCACTACCTGACTCTCCTTACAAACCCCTATCTACTGTCCTGTCTGACTCTCGTCACAAACCTCTCTCTCCTGTCCTGATGACTCACGTCCCATGGGTATGTCTCCTGTCCTGCCTGACTCTCGTCCCAAGCCACTCTCTCATGTCTTGCCTGACTCTCATGCCAAGACTCTCTCTTCTCTCCAGCCTGACTCATGTCCCAAGCCTCTTTCTCATGTCCTGCCTGAATCTCTACCCAAGCCCCTCTCTCCTGTCCGACCTGACTCTCGTACTAAGCTTCTCTATCTTCTCCGTCATGATTCTCGTCCCAAGCCTCATTCTCATGTCTTGCCTTATTCATGTCTCAAGCCTCTCTCTCTCTTGTCCTGCCTGACTCTCGTCCAAAGCATCTCTCCCCTGTCCATTCTGACTTTAGTCCCAAACCTCTCTTTCCTATTCTGCCTGACTCACGTCCCAAGCCTCTCTCTCTTGTCCAGCCTGATTCTCGTCCCAAGCCTCTTTCTCCTGCCCTGCCTGACTCTCGTCCTAAGCCTCTCTCTCCTGTCCTGCCTGACTCTCGTCGCAAGCCTCTCTCTCCTGTCCTCCATGACTCTCGTCCTAAACCACTCTCTCCTGTCCTGCCTGAGTCTCGTCCCAAGCTTCTCTCTCCTGTCTTGCCTAACTCTCGTCCCAAGCCTCTCTCTCCTCTCCTTACTGACTCTCGTCCCGAGCATTTCTCCATTGTCCTTATCTGACTCTAGTCCCAAGCCTCTCTCTCTCCTGTCCTGACTGACACTGGTCCCAGGCCTCTTTCTCTTCTCCGGTTAGATTCTTGCACCAAGTCTATCTCTCCTGTCCGACCTAACTCTCGTCCTAAGCCTCTATATCCTCTCCGGTATGACTCTCCTCGTAAGCCTCTCTCTCCTGCCCTGTCTGACTCTTGTCCCAAGCCTCTCTCTCCTGTCCTATCCAACTCTGGTCCTAAGCCCCTCTCACCTGTCCTGTCTGACTCTCGTTCGAAGCCTCTCTCTCCTGTCTTACCTGACTCTCGAACGAAACGTCTCTCTCCTCTCCAGCCTGACCCTCATCCGAAGCCTCTCTCTGCTGTCATGCCTGAGTCTCGTCCTAAGCCTCTCTCCCCTCTCCTGCCTGAGTCTCGTCCGAAGCCTCTCTCTCCTGTCCTGCCTGACTCTCGTCCCAAGCCTCTTTCTCCTGTCGTGCCTGACTCTCTCCCCAGACTTCACTTTTCTTTCCCGCCTGACTCTCGTACCAAGGCTCTCTCTCCTGTCCTGCCTGACTCTCGTCCCATGCTTCTCTCTCTTATTCAGCCTGGTCTCGTGCCAAGCCTCTCTCTCTCCTCTCATACCTGAGTCTCGTCTCAAACCTCTCTCTCCTGTCTTGCCTGACTCTCGTCCTAAGCCTCTCTCTCTCCTGTCCTGGGTGACTCTCGTCCTAAGCCTCTCTCTCTCCTGTCCTGGGTGACTCTCGTCCTAAGCCTCTCTCTCTCCTGTCCTGGGTGACTCTCGTCCGAAGCCTTCTCACCTATCCGGTTAGATTCTTGCCACAAGTCTATCTCTCCTCTCCGACCTGACTCTAGTCCTAAGCCTCTCTCTCTCTCCGGCATGATTCTCGTTACAAGCCTCTCTCTCCTGCCCTGTCTGACTCTCATTCCAAGCCTCTCTATCTTGTCTTATCTAACTCTCGTCCCATGCCCCTCTCTCCTGTCCTGCCTGACTTTCGTTTCAAGCCTCTCTCTCATGTCCTGGCTGACTCTTCCAAAGCGTCATTCTCCTGTCTAGCTTGACTCTCGTTCCAAACTTCTTTCTCCTGTCCTGCATTAATGTCTTCGCCAGGCCGTTTCTCGTGTCCAGCCTGACTCTCGTCTCCAGCCCCTCTCTCCTGCTCTGCCTACCTATCGTCCCAAGCCCCTCTCTCCTCTACTGCCTGACTCTCGTCCCAAGCCTCTCTCTCCTGTCCTGCCTGACTCTCGTCCCAAGCTTCTCTTTCTTATTCACCCTGACTCTCGTGCCAAGCCTCTCTCTCCTCTCATACCTGAGTGTCGTCCCAAACCTCTCACTCCTGTCTTGCCTAACTCTCGTCCTAAGCCTCTCTCTCTCCTGTCCTGACTGGATCTCGTCCCAAGCCTCTCTCACCTGTCCGGTTAGATTCTTGCACCAAGTCTATCTCTCCTCTCCGACCTAACTCTCGTCCAAAGCCTCTCTATCCTTTCCGGCATGACCGTCCTCGCAAGCCTCTCTCTCCCGCCCTGTCTGATTCTCGTCCCAAGCATCTCTCTCCTGTCCTAACTCTCGTCCCAAGCCCCTCTCTTCTGTCCTGCCTGACTCTCGTCCCAAGCTTCCCTCTCAAATCCTGCCTGACTCTCTTCTCAAGCCACTCTCCTGTCCAGCCTGACTCTCGTGCCAAACCTCTCACTCCTGTCCTGCCTGAGTCTCGTCCCAAGCCTCTCTCTCCTGTCCTGCCTGACACTCGTCCCAAGCCCCTCTCTCCTGTCTTGCCTGACTCTAGACCCAAATCTCTCTCTCCTATCCAGCCTGACTCTCATCCCAAGCCTCTCTCTGCTGTCCTGCCTGAATCTCGTCCCAAGCCTCTCTCTCCTGTCCTACCCGAATCTCGTCGCAAGCTTCTCTCTCCTGTCCTACCTGAATCTCGTCCCAAACCTCTCTCTCCTGTCCTTCCTGACTCTCGTCCAAAGACTCTCTCTCCTGTCCTGCCTGACTGTCTCCCCACATTTCACTTTTCTTTCCCGCTTGACTTTCGTACCAAGCCTCTCTCTCATGTCCGACCTGACTCTCGTCCTAAGCCTCTCTATCCTCTCCGGCATGACTCTCGTCCCAAGCCTCCCTATCATGTCTTGCCTTACTCACGCCCCAAGCATCTCTCTCCTTTCCTGCCTGAGTCTCGTTCCAAGTCTCTCTCTCCTGTCCTGCCTGACTCTCGTCCCAAGCTTCTCTCTCTTATTCAGTCTGACTCTCGTGCCAAGCTTCTCTCCTCTCATACCTGAGTCTCGTCTCAAACCTCTTTCTCCTGTCTTGCCTGACTCTCGTCCTAAGCCTCTCTATCCTCTCCGGCATGACTCTCCTCGCAAGCCTCTCTCTCCTGCCCTGTCTGACTGTCGTCCCAAGCCTCTCTCTCCTGTCCTATCTAACTCTCGTCCCAAGACCCTCTCTCCTGTCCTGCCTGACTTTCATCCCAAGCCTCCCTCTCCAGTCCTGCCTGACTCTCTTCACAAGCCTCTCTTCTGTGCAGCCTGACTCTCGTCCCAAGCCTGTCTCTCCTGTCCTGCCTGACTCTCGTCCCAAACCTCTCTATCCTATCCTATCTGACTCTCGTCCCAAGCCTCTCTCTCCTGTCCTGTCTGGCTCTCGTCCCCAACCCCTCTCTAGTGAAGAGCGTGACTCTCGTCCCGAGCCCCCCTCTCCCGTGCTTCCTGGCTCTAGTCCCAAGCCTCTGTCTCCTGTCTTGCCTGACTCTCGAATTAAACCTCTCTAACCTGTCCTTTCTGACTCTTGTTCCAAGCCTCTCTCGCCTGTCCTCACCGAGTCTCGTCCTAACCCTCTCTCTCCTGTCCTGTATGAGGCTGGTCGCAAGCCTCTCTCTCCTGTCCTGCCTGACTCTCGTCCTATACCACTCTCTTATGTGATGCCTGAGTCTTGTCCCAAGCTTCTCTCTCCAGTCTTGCCTGACTCTCGTCCCAAGCTCTCTCTCCTGTCCCAACTGACTCTCGTAACAAGCATATCTCCATTGTCCTGTCTGACTCTCGTCCCAAGCCTCTCTCTCTCCTATCCTGACTGACTCTGGTCACAAGCCTCTTTCTCTTGTCCGTTTAGATTTTTGCACTAAGTTAATCTCTCCTGTCCGACCTGACTCTCGTCCCAAGTCTCTCTATCCTCTCTGGTATGAATCTCGTCGCAAGCTGCTCTCCTCTGCCCTGTCTGACTCTCGTCCCAAGCCTCTCTCTCCTGTCCTATCTAACTCTCGTCCAAATCCCCTCTCACCTGTCCTGTCTGACTCTGGTCCCAAGCCTCTCTCTCCTGTCTTGCCTGACTCTTGAAGGAAACCTCTCTCTCTCCTATCCAGCCTGACTCTCATCACAACCCTTTCTCTGCTTTCATGCCTGAGTATCGTCCCAAGCCTCTCTCTCCTCTCCTGCCTGACTCTCGTCCCAAGCCTCTCTCTCCTGTCCTGCCTGACTCTCGTCGCAAGCCTCTCTCTCTCCTGTCCTGCCTGACTCTCTCCCCACACTTCAATTTTCTCTCCCGCCTGACTCTCGTACCAAGCCTCTATCTCCTGTCCTGCATGACTCTCGTCACAGACCCCAGACTTCACTTTTTTTTCCAGCCTGACTCTCGTCCCAAGCCTCTCTCTCCTGTCCTGCCTGACTCTCTCCCCACACTTCACTTTTCTTTCCCGCCTGACTCTCGTACCAAGCCTCTATCTACTGTCCTGCATGACTCTCGTCACAAACCCCAGACTTCACTTCTCTTTCCAGCCTGACGCTCGTACCAAGCCTCTCTCTCCTGTCCGACCTGACTCTCGTCCTAAGCCCCTCTATTCTCTCCGGCATGTTTCTCGTCCCAAGCCTCCCTCTCATGTCTTGCCTTACTCACGTCCCTAGCCTCTCTCTCTTGTTATGCCTGAGTCTCGTCCCAAGCCTCTCTCTCCTGACCTGCCTGACTCTCGTCCCAAGCTTCTCTCTCTTATTCAGCCTGATCTCGTGCCAAGCCTCTCTCTCTCTTCTCATACCTGAGTCTCGTCCCAAACCTCTCTCTCCTGTCTTGCCTGACTCTCGTCCTAAGCCTCTCTCTCTCCTGTCCTGGGTGACTCTCCTCCCAAGCCTTCTCACCTGTCAGGTTAGATTCTTGCCCCAAGTCCATCTCTACTCTCCGACCTGACTCTCGTCCTAATCCTCTCTATCCTCTCCGGCATGACTATCCTCGCCCGTCTCTCCCTCCTGCACTATTTGACTCTCATCCCAATCCTCTCTATCCTGTCCTATCTAACTTTCGTCCCAAGCCTCTCTCTCCTGTCCTGCCTGACTCTCGTCCCAAAACCTCTTTCTCCAGTCCTTCCTGACTCCCATCTCAAGCCTCTCTCCTGTGCAGCATGACTCTCGTCCCAAGCCTCTCTCTCCTGTCATGCCTTACTCTCGGCCCAAGCCTCTCTATCCTATCCTGCCTGACTCTCGTCCCAAGCCTCTCGCTCCTGTCCTGCCTGGGTCTCTTCCCCAGCCCCTCCCTACTGAAGAGCGTGACTCTCGTCCCGAGCCTCCTTCTCCTGTACTTCCTGACTCTCGTCCCAAGCCTCTCTCTCGTGTCTTGCCTGAGTCTCGTCCTAAGCGTCTCTCCTGTCCTGCCTGACTCTTGTCACAAGCCTCCCTCACCAGTCCTGCCTGACTCTCTTCCCAAGCCTCTCTCTCCTATCCTGCCTGACTCTCGTCCCAAGCCTCTCCCTCCTATCCTGCCAGAGTCTCGTCCCAAGCCTCTCTCTCCTGTCCTGCCTGAGTCTCGTCTCAAGCCTCTCTCTCCTGTCCAGCCTGACTGTCGTCCAAAGCCTCTCTCGACCTTCTGGCCTAACTCTCGTCCGACGACTCCCTCTCCTGCCCTACCTGACTCTCGTGCCAAGCATCTCAATCCTGTCCTGCTTGACTCTCATCTCTCGCCACCCTCCCCTGCCCTACCTGACTCTCCTCCCAAGCGCCTCTCTCCTGTCATGTTTGACTTTCGTCACAAACTTCTCTCTCCTGTCCTGCTGACTCACTTACCAAGCCTCTGTCTCCTGTCCTGCCTGACTCTCGTCCCAAGCAATTCTCTCATGTCTTGCCTAACTCTCAAACCAAGCCTCTCTCTTCTATCCAACCTAACTCTCGTCCCCACGCCTCTCTCTCCTGTCCTGCCTGAGTCTCTACCTAAGCCTCTCTCTCCTGACCGACCTGACTATCGTACTAAGGCTCTCTATCTTCTCCGTCATGACTCTCGTCCCAAGCCTCCCTCTCGTGTCTTGCCTTACTCACGTCACAAGCCTCTCTGTCCTGTCCTGGCTGACTCTCGTCCCAAGCATCTCTCCCCTGTCCTGTCTGACTCTAGTCACAAAACTCTCTCCTATTCTGCCTGACTCTCGTCCCAAGCCTCTCTCTCCTGTCCAGCCTGATTCTCGTCCCAAGCCTCTCTCTCCTGTCCTGCCTGACTCTCGTCGCAAACCTCTCTCTCCTGTTCTGCCTGACTCTCGTCGTAAACCTCTCTCTCATGTACTGCCTGACTCTCGTCCTAAACCACTCTCTCCTGTCCTGTCTGAGTCTCGTCCCTAGCTTCTCTCTCCTGTCTTGCCTGACTTTCGTCTCAAGCCTCTCTCTCCTGTCCTGACTGACTCTCGTCCCAAGCATCTCTCCATTGTTGTGTCTGACTCTAGTCCCAAGCCTCCCTCTCTCCTGACCTGACTGACTTTGGTCCCAAGCCTCTCTCTCCTGTCCGGTTAGATTCTTGCACCAAGTCTATCTCTCCTGTCCGACCTGACTCTAGTCCGAAGCCTCTCTATCCTCTCCGGTATGACTCTCGTCGCAAGCCTGTTTCTCCTGCCCTGTCTGACTCTCATCCCAAGCCCCTCTCTCCTGTCCTATGTAACTCTCGTCTCAAGCCCCTCTCACCTCTCCAGTCTCACTCTCATCCCAATCCTCTTTGTTCTGTCTTGCCTGACTCTCGTCCTAAGCCTCTCTCTCCTGTCCTGCCTGACTCTCGTCCCAAGCCTCTGTATCCTCTCCTTCCTGAATCTTGTCCCAAGCTTCTCTATATTGTCCTGCCTGGCTCTCGTCCCCAGCCCCTCTCTCCTGTAGAGCCTGACATTTGTCCCGAGCCTCCCTCTCCTGTGCTTTCTGACTCTCCTATGATTTTTGACTTTCTGACTTTCTGACGTACTAATTCTCTTTCTTCTGTGTTGCCTGGATCTTGTCCCATGCCCCTTTCTCCTGCCCTGCCTGACTCTTTTATGAATCCTCTCTCCCTTTTCCTGTCTGACTTGCGTCCCAAGCCTTTCTATCCTATCCTACCTGACTCTCGTCCCAAGCCTCTCTCTCCTGTCCAGCCTGACTCACGTCCTCAGCCTCTCTCTCCTGTCCTGCCTGACTCTCGTCCCAAGACTCTCTCTCCTGTACTGCCTGACTCTCTCCCCACAATTCACTTTTCTTTCCCGCCTGACTCTCGTACTAAGCCTCTCTCACCTGTCCTGCCTGACGCTCGTCACAAACCCCAGACTTCACTTTTCTTTCCCGCCTGACTTTCGTACCAAGCCTCTCTCTCCTGTCCGATCTGAATCTCGTCCTAAGCCTGTCTATCCTCTCCGGCATGACTCTCGTCCCAAGCCTCCCTCTCATGTCTTGCCTTACTCACGTCCCAAAACTATCTCTCCTGTCCTGCCTGGCTCTCGTCCCAAGCATCTCCCCCCCCCCCTTTCCTGTGTGACTCTAGTCCCAAGCCTCTCTCTCCTATCCTGCCTGACTCTCGTCCCCAGCCTGTCTTGCCTCACTCGCGTCGCAAGCCTCTCTCTCTTGTCCTGCCTGATTCTCGTCCAAAGCCACTCTCTCCTGTCCTGCCTGACTCTCGCCCCAAGCCTCTCTCTCCTGCACTGCCTGACTCTCGTCCCAAGCCTCTCTTTCCTGTCCTGCCTGACTCTCTCCCCAGCCTTCACTTTTCTTTCCCGCTTGACTCTCGTACCAAGCCTCTCTCTCTCCTAGCCTGCCTGACGCTCTCCCCAGACTTCATTTTTCTTTCCCGCCTGACTCTCGTACCAAGCCTCTTTCTCCTGTCAGACCTGACTCTCGTCCTAGGTCTCTTTTTCCTCTCCGGGTTGACTCTCGTCCCATGGCTCCCTCTCAAGTCTTGCCTCACTCACGTCCCAAGGCTCTCTCTCCTGTCCTACCTGACTCCCCTCCCAAGCATCTCTCCCCTGTCCTGTCTGACACTAATCCCAGGCCCCTCTCTCCTATCCCACCTGACTCTCGTCCTAAGGCTCTCTCTCCTGTCCTGCCTCACTCTCGACGAAAACCTCTCTCTCTCCTGTCCTGCCTGACTTTCGTCCCAAGCCTCTCTCTCCAGTCTTGCCTGACTCTCGTCCCAAGAATCTCTCTCCTGTCCTGCCTGACTCTCGTTCCACGCCTATCTATCCTATCCTGACTGACTCTCGTCCGAAGCCTCTCTCTCCTGCCCTGCCTGGCTTTTATCCCCAGCCCCTCTCTACTGTAGAGCCTGACTCTCGTCCCGAGCCTCCCTCTCCTGTGCTTGATGACTCTCCTCCCAAGCCTCATTCTCCTCTCTTGTCTGACTCTCGAATTAAGCCTTTCTCTCCCGTCCTGCCTGACTCTCGTCCCAAGCCTCTCTCTCCTGTCCTGCCTGAGTCTCTTCCCAAGCCTCTCTTTCCTGTCCTGCCTGACATTCGTCACAAGCCTCCCTCTCCAGTACTGCCTGACTCTCTTCCCAAGCCTCTCTCTCCTATCCAGCCTGGCTCTCGTCCTAAGCCTCTCTCTCCTGTCCCGCCAGAGTCTCGTCCCAAGCCTCTCTCTCTTGTCCAGCCTGCGTCTCGTCCCAAGCCTCTCTCTCCCTTCCTGCCTGACTCTCATCCCAAGCCTCTCTCTCCTGTCCTGCCTGGCTCTCGTCCCCAGCCCCTCTCTCCTGTAGAGCATGACTCTTCCCGAGCCTCCCTCTCCTGGGCTTCCTGGCTCTCGTCACAAACCTCTCTCTCCTGTCCAGCCTGACTCTCGTCCCAAGCATCTCTCTACCTTCCGGCTTGACTCTCCTTCCAAGACTCCCTCTCCTGCCCTACTTGACTCTCCTCCCAAGCCTCTCTCTCCTGTCCTGCCTGACTCTTGTCCCAAGCCCCCCTCTCCTCCCGTACCTGACTCTCCTCCCAAGCCCCTCTCTCCCGTCCTGTCTGACTCTTGTCCCAAATCTCTCTCCCTGTCCTGCTGATTCACGTCCCAAGCCTCTGTGTCCTCTCCTACCTGACTCTCGTCCCAAGACTTTTTGTCCTGTACTACCTGACTCTCGTCCCAAGCATCTCTTTCCTGTCCTGCCTGACTCTCGTCCAAAGCCTTTCTCTCCTGCTCTACCTGACTCTCGTCCCAAACTTCTCTCTCCTGTCCTGCTGATTTTCGTCCTAAGCCTTTCCATCCTCTCTTTCCTGACTCAGGTCCCAAGCCTCTTTTTCCTGGCCTGCATAACTCTCGTTCCAAGCCTCTCCCTTTTTTTCCTAGTGACTCTCGTCCTAAGCCTCTCTCTCCTCTCCTTCCGTACTCTCATCCAAAGGGTCTCTCTCATGTCTTCCCTGACTCACGTCCCAAGACTCTTTCTCATGTGTTGCCTGGCTCTCGTCCCAACCCTCTTCCTCCTGCCCTGCCTGACTCTATTCCGAACCCTCTCTCCCTTGTCCTGTCTGACTCTTGTTCCAAGCCTTTCTCTCACATCCTACCTGACTCTCGTCCCAAGCCTCTCTCTCCTGTCTAGCCTGACTCTCGTACCAAGCCCTTCTCTCCTGTCCTATGTGACTCTCGTCCCAAACCTCTCTCTCCTGTCCTGCCTGACTCTCTCCCCAGACTTCACTTTTCTTTCCCGCCTGACTCTCGTACCAAGCCTCTCTATCCTGTCCTGCCTGACTCTCGTCACAAACCCGACTTCACTTTTCTTTCCCGCCTGACTCTCGTATCAAGCCTCTCTCTCCTGTCCGACCTGACTTTCGTCCCAAGCCTCTCTATCCTCTCCGTCATGACTCTCGTCCCAAGCCTCTCTATCCTCTCCGTCATGACTCTCGTCCCAAGCCTCCATCTTATGCCTTGCCTTACTCACGTCCCAAGCCTCTCTCTCCTGTCCTGACTGACTCTCCTCCCAAACCTCTCTTTTCTGTCTGGTTAGATTCTTGCCCCACGTCTATGTCTCCTGTCCGACTTGACTCTCATTTTAAGCCTTTCTATCCTCTTAGGCATGACTCTCGTCGCAAGCCTCTCTCTCCTGCCCTGTGTCACGCTAGTCCAAAAAGACTCTCTTCTGTCCTGTCTAACTCTCGTCCCAAGCCTCTCTCTCCTGTCCTGCCTGACTCTCATCCCAAGCCTCCCTCTAATGTCCAGCCTGACTCTCGTCTCAAGCCTCTATCTCATCTCCTTACTGACTCTCGTCCAAAGCCACTCTCCCCTGTCCTGTCTGACTCTCGAACCAAGCCTCTCTCTCCAATTCAGCCTAACTCTCGTCCCAAGCCTCTCTCTCCTGTCCTGCCTGAGTCTCGTCCAAAGCCTCTCTCTTGTCCTGCCTGACTCTCGTTCCAAGCTTCTCTCTTATTCAACCTGATTCTTGTGCCAAATGTCTCTCTCCTCTCATACCTGAGTCTCGTCCCAAACCTCTCTCTCCTGTCCTATCTAACTATCGTCCCAAACCCCTCTCTCCTGTCCTGCCTGACTCTTGTCCCAAACCTCCCTCTCCAGTCCTGTCTGACTCTCTTCCCAAGCCTCTCTCCTGTCCAGCCTGACTCTCGTTCCAAGCCTCTCTCTCCTGTACTGCCTCACTCTCGTCCCAAGCCTCTCAATCCTATCCTGCCTGACTCTCGATCCAAGCCTCTCTCTCCTGTCCTGCCTGGCTCTCGTCCCCAGTCCCTGTCTACAATAGAGCCTGACTCTCGTCCCGAGCCTACCTCTCCTGTGCTTCCTGAATCTCTCCTGTCCTGCCTGACTTTCGTCCCAATCCTCCCTCTACTGCCATACCTGACTCTTCTCCCAAGCCCCTCCCTCCTGTTCTGTCTGACTCCCGTCCCAAACCTCTCTCTCCTGTCCTGCTGACTCACTTCCCAAGCCTCTGTCTCCTCTCCTACCTGACTCTCGTCCCAAGCCTTTTTTTCCTGTCCGGCATGTCTCTCGTCCTAAGCCTCTCATTCCTGTCCTGCCTGACTCTCGTCCCAAACCTCTCTCTCCTGTCCTGCTGACTCTCGTAATAAGCCTCTCTCTCCTCTCCTGCCTGACTCAGGCCTCAAGCCTCATTTTCCTGGCCTGCATGACTCTCGTCCCAAGCTTCCCCCTTCTGCCCTAGTGACTCTCGTTCTAAGCCTCTCTCTCCTCTCCTTCCTGACTCTCGTCCCAAGGCTCTCACTCATGTCTTCCCTGACTCATGTCCCAAGCCTCTTTCTCCTGTGTTGCTTGGCATTCGTCCCAACCCTCTTTCTCCTGCCCTGCCTGAGTCTATTCCGAACCCTCTCTCTCCTGTCCTGTCTGACTCTCGCCCCATACCTTTCTCTCCTATCCTACCTGATTCTGGTCCAAAGCCTCTCTGATATGTCCAGCTTGACTCTCGTACCAAGCCTCTCTCTCCTCTCTTGCCTGATTCTCGTCACAAACCCCAGACTTCAATTTTCTTTCCCGCCTGACTCTCGTATTAAGCCTCTCTCTCCTCCACGACCTGGACCACGTCCTAAGCTTCCCTCTCATGTCATGCCTTACGTCCCAAGCGTCTCTCTCCTGTCCTGCCTGACTCTCGTCCCGAGTATATCTCCCCTGTCCAGTCTGACTCTAGTCCCAAACCTCTGTCTCCTAGTCTGCCTGACTCTCGTCTTAAGCCTCTCTCTCCTGTCCAGCCTGATTCTCGTCGCAAGCCTCTCACTCCTGTCCTGCTTGACTCTCGTCCCAAGGCTCTCTCTCCTGTCCTACCTGACTCTCGTCGGAAGCCTCTCTCTCCTCTCCCAACTGACTCTCGTCCTAAGCCACTCTCCCCTGTTCTGCATGGGTCTCGTCCCAAACCTCTCTCTCCTCTCTTGCCTGACTCTCGTACCAAGCCTCTCTCTTATGTCCTGACTGAGTCTCGTCCCAAGGATCTCTCCCCTGTCCTGTCTGACTCGAGTCCCAAGCCTCTTTCTCTCCTGTCCTGACTGACTCTGGTATCAAGCCTCTCTCTCCCGTCCGGTGAGATTCTTGCCCCAAGTCTATCTCTCCTGTCCGACCTGACTCTCGTCCTAAGCCTCTCCATCCACTCCGGCATGACTCTCGTCGGAAGCCTCTATCTCCTGTGCTGTGTGACGCTCGTCCCAAGCCTCTTTCTCCTGTCCTGTCTAACTCTCGTCACAAGCCTCTCTCTCCTGTACTGCCTGACTCTCATCCCAAGCCTCTCTCTGTTGTCCTGCCTTACTCTCGTCCCAAGCCACTCTCTCCTGTCTTGTATGACTCTCGAACCAAGCCTCTCTATCCTATCAAGCCAGACTCTCGTCCTAAGCCTCTCTCTCCTCTCTTCCCTGAGTCTCTTCCGAAGCTTCTCTCTCCTGTCCTGCCTGACTCTCGTCCCAAGCTTCTTTCTTATTCAGCCTGACTCTCGTGCCAATGGTCTCTCTCCTCTTATACCTGAGTCTTGTTCCAAAAATCTCTCTCCTATCCTATCTAACTATGGTCCGAAGCCCGTCTCTCCTGTGCTGCCTGACTCTCGTCCCAAGCCTCCCTCTCCAGTACTGCCTGACTCTCTTCCCAAGCCTCTCTCCTCTCCAGCATGACTCTCGTCCCAAGCCTCTCTCTCCTGTTCTGCTTGACTCTCGTCCCAAGCCTCTCTATCCTATCCTGCCTGACTCTCGACCCAAGCCTCGCTCTTCTGTCCTGCCTGGCTCTCGACCACATCCCCTCTCTACAATAAAGCCTGACAATCGTCCCGAGCCTCTCTCTCTTGTGCTTCCTGACGCTCGGTCCAAGCCTCTCTCTCCTGTCTTGCCTGACTCTCGAATTAAGCGTCTCTCTCCTGTCCAGCCTGACTCTCGTCCCAAGCCTCTCTCTCCTGTCCTGCCTGAGTGTCGTCCCAGGCCTCTCCCTACTGTACTTCCTAAGTCTCGTCTCGAGCCTCTCTTTCCTGTCCTGCCTGACTCTCGTCACAAGCCTCTGTCTCCAGACCTGCCTGACTCTATTCCCAAGCCTCTCTCTCCTATCCAGCCTGACTCTCGTCCCAAGCCTCTCTCTCTCTCACCTTTCCTGCCAGAGTCTCGTCCCAAGCCTCTCTCTCCTGTCCTGCCTGACTCTCGTCCCAAGCTTTTCTCTCCTGTCTTGCCTGACTCTCTAGTCCAAAGCCTCTCTCTCCTGTCCTACCTGTCTCTCGCCCACAGCCCCTCTCTCCTGTAGAGCCTGACTCTCGTCCCGAGCCTCCCTCTCCAGTGCTTCCTGACTCTCGTCCCAAGCCTCTCTCATCTGTCTAGCCTGACTCTCGTCCCAAGCCTCTCTCTACCTTGCGGCCTGAGTCTCGTCCTAAGACTCCCTCTCCTGTCCTACCTGACTCTCCTCCCAAGCCTCTCTCTCTCCTGTCCTGCCTGACTCTCGTCCTAAGCCTCCCTCTCCTGCCCTACCTGACTCTTCTCCCAAGCCCCTCTCTCCTGCCCTGTCTGACTCTCGTCCGAAACCTCTCTCTCCTGTCCTGCTGACTCACGTCCCAAGCCTCTGTCTCCTCTCCTACCTGACTCTCGTCCCAAGCCTTCTTCTGCTGTCCTGCCTGACTCTCGTCCCAATTCTCTCTTTCCTGTCCTGCCTGACTCTCGTCACAAGCCTTTCTCTCCTGCCCTACATGACTCTCGTCCCAAACCTCTTTCTCCTGTCCTGCTGACTCTTGTCCTAAGCCTCTCCCTCCTCTCCTGCCTGACTCAGTCCTCAAGCTTCTTTTTCCTGGCCTGCATGACTCTCGTCCCTAGCCTTCCCCTTCTGCCCTAGTGACTCTCGTCCTAAGCCTCTCTCTCCTCTAGTTCGTGACTCTCGTCCTATGGCTCTCTCTCATGTCTTCCCTGACTCAGGTCCCAAGCCTCTTTCTCCTGTGTTGCCTTGTTCTCGTCCCAACCCTCTTTCTCCTGACCTGCCTGACTCTATTCCGAACCCTCTCTCCCCTGTCCTGTCTGACTCTCGTCCCAAACCTTTCTCTCCTATCCTACCTGACTCTCGTCCCAAGCCTCTCTCATCTGTCCAGCCTGATTCTCGTCCTAAGCTTCTCTTTCCTTTCCTGCCTGACTCTCGTCCCAAGCCTCTCACTCCTGTCCTGCCTGACTCTCTCCCCACACTTAACTTTTCTTTCCCGCCTGACTCTCGTACCAAGCCTCTCTCTCCTGTCCTGCCTGACTCTCGTCACAAATCTCAGATTTCACTTTTCTTTCCCGCCTGACTCCTGTATTAATCCTCTCTCTCCTCTCCGACCTGGCTCTTGTCGTAAGCCTCTCTATCCTTTCCGTCATGACTCCTATCCCAAACCTCCCTCTCATGTCTTGCCTTACTCACGTCCCAAGCCTCTCTCTCCTGCCCTGCCTCACTCTCGTCCCAAGCATCTCTCTCCTGTCCTGACTGTGTCTCGTCCCAAGCATTTCTCCCCTGTCCTGTCTGACTCTAGTCCCAAGCCTCTCTCTCTCCTGTCCTGACTAACTCTGGTCCCAAGACTCTCGTCATAAGCCTTTCTATCCTCTCCAGTTTTTATCTCGTCGCAAGCCTCTCTCTCTCCTGCCCAGTCTGACTCTCGTCCCAAACCTCTCTCTCCTGTCCTATCTAACTCACGTCTCAAGCCCCTCTCACCTGTCCTGTGTGACTCTCGTTCAGAGCCTCTCTCTCCTGTCTTGCCTGACTCTCGAACCAAACCTCTTTCTCATATCCAGCGTAAATCTCATCCCAAGCCTCTCTCTCCAGTCCTGCTTGACTCTCTTTCCAAGCCTCTCTCCTGTCAAGCCTAACTCTCGTCCCAACCCTCTCTCTCCAGTCCTGCCTGATTCTCTTCCAAAGCCTCTCTATCCTGTCCATCTTGACTCTCTTCCCAAGCCTCTCTCTCCTGTCTTGCCTGGCTCTCGCCACCAGCCCCTCTCTCTTGCCCAGCCTGACTCTCGTCCCAAGCTTCTCCCTCCTGTCCCTCTCTGATTCTCGTCGCAAGACTCTCCCTTCTGTCCTGTCTGACTCTCTCCCAAGACTTCACTTTTCTTTCCCCCCTGACTCTCGTACCAAGCCTGTCTCTCCTCTCCGACCTGACTCTCGCCCCAAGCCTCCCTCTCATGTCTTCCCTTACTCACGTCCCAAGCCTCTCTCTCCTGTCCTGCATGACTCTCGTCCCAAGCATCTCTCCCCTGTCCTGTCTGATTCTAGTTCCAAACCTGTCTCTCCTATTCTGCCTGACTCTCTTCCCAATCCTCGCTCTCCTCTCCGACCTGACTCTCGTCCCAAGCCTCTCTCTCCTGTCCTGCCCGACTCTCGTCCTAAGCCTCTCTCTCCTGCCCTGACTGACTCTCGTCCCAAGCATCTCTCCCCTGTCCTGTCTGACTCTAGTCCCAAGCCTCTCTCTCTCCTGTTCTGACTGACTCTTTTCCCAATTCTCTCTCTCCCGTCCGGTTAAATTCTTGCACTCAGTCTATCTCTCCTGTCCGACCTCACTCTCGTCATAAGCTTCTCTATCCTTTCCAGCATGACTCTCGTCGCAAGCCTCTCTCTCCTGCCCAATCTGACACTCGTCCCAAGCTTCTCTTTCCTGTCCTATCTAACTCTCGTCCAAAGCCCCTCTCACCTGTCCTGTCTGACTCTTGTCCCAAGCCTCTCTCTCTGTCTTGCCTGACTCTCGAACCAAACCTCTCTCTCCTAACCAGCTTGACTCTCCTCCCAAGCCTCTCTCTCCAGTCCTGCTGGACACTCTTTCCAAGCCTCTCTCCCGTCCAGCCTGACTCTCGTCCCAAGCCTCTCCCTCCTGTCCTGCCAGAGTCTCGTCCAAAGCCTCTCTATCCTGTCCTTCCTGACTCTCGTCCCAAGCCTCTCTCTCCTGTCCTGCCTGGCTCTCGTCCCCAGCCCCTCTCTCCTGTAGAGCCTGACTCTCGTCCCGAGCCTCCCTCTCCTGTGCTTCCTGACTCTCGTCCCAAGCCTCTCTCTCCTGTCCTGCCTGACTCTCGTCCCAAACCTCTCTCGACCTTCCGGCCTGACTATCGTCCCAAGCCTCTCTCCTGACCTGCCTGACTCTTGTCCCAAGCCTTTTTCTCCTGTCCTGTCTGACTGTCTCCCTATATTTCACTTTTCTTTCCCTCCTGACTCTCGTACCAAGCCTCTCTCCCCTGTCTTGCATGACTCTCGTCCTAAGCCTCTCTATCCTCTCCGTCATGATTGTCGTCCCAAGACTCCGTCTCATGTCTTGCCTTACTCACGTCCCAAGCCTCTCTCTCCTGTCCGTACCGACTCTCATACCAAGCATCTCTCCCCTGTACTGTCTGACTCTAGTCCCAAGCCTGTGTCTCCTATCATTCCTGTCTCTCGTCCCAAGCCCCTCTCTCCTGTCCAACCTGACTCTCGTCCCAAGCCTCTCTCTCCTGTCCTGCCTGGCTCTCGTCCCCAGCCCCTCTCTCCTGTAGAGCGTGACTCTCGTCCCGAGCCTCCCTCTCCTGTGCTTCCTGACTCTCGTCCCAAGCATCTCTCTCCTGTCCTGCCGAACTCTCTTCCTAAGCCACTCTCTCCTGTCCTGCCTGAGTTTCGTCCCAAGCCTTTCTCTCCTGTCTTGCCTGACGCTCATCCCAAGCATCTCTCCCCTGTCCTGTGTGATTCTAGTCACAAGACTCTCTCTCCTATCCTCCCTGACTCTAGTCCCAAGCCTCTCTCTCCTGTACTAACTGAGTCTCGTCCCAAGCCTCTCTCTCCTGTGTTGACTGACTCTCGAACCAAGCCTCTCTCTCCTATCCAGCCTGACTCTCGAGCACAGGCCTCTCTCTCCTGTCCTGCCTGAGTTTCGTCCCAAGCCTCTTTCTCCTGTCCTGCCTGACTCTCGTCCCGAGCCTCCCTCTCCTGCCCTACCTGAATTTTCTCCCAAGCCTCTCTCTCTTGTCTTGTCTGACTCTCGTCCCATGCCTCTCACTCCTATCCTGCCTGAGTCTCGTCCTAGGGCTCTCTCTACAGTTCTCCCTAAGTCTCGTCCCCAGCCTCACTCTCCTGTCCTGCTTGACTCTCGTCAAAAGCCTTTCTCTCTAGTCCTGTCTGACTCTCTTCCCAAGACTCTCTCTCCTATCCATCCTGTCTCTCATCCGAAGCATCTCTCCCCTGTCCTGTCTGACTCTAGTCCCAAGCCTGTCTCTCCTATCCTGCCAGTCTCTCGTCCCAAGCCCCTCTCTCCTGTCCAGCCTGATTCTCGTCCCAAGCCTCTCTCTCCTGTCCTGCCTGAGTCTCCTCCCAAGCCTCTTTCTCCTGTCCTGCCTGACTCTCGTCCCGAGCCTCCCTCTCCTGCCCTACCTGAATCTTCTCCCAAGCCTCTCTCTCTTGTCTTGTCTGACTCTCGTCCCATGCCTCTCACTCCTGTCTTGCCTGAGTCTCGTCCTAGGGCTCTCTCTACAGTTCTCCCTAAGTCTCGTCCCCAGCCTCACTCTCCTGTCCTGCTTGACTCTCGTCAAAAGCCTTTCTCTCTAGTCCTGTCTGACTCTCTTCCCAAGACTCTCTCTCCTATCCATCCTGTCTCTCATCCGAAGCATCTCTCCCCTGTCCTGTCTGACTCTAGTCCTAAGCCTGTCTCTCCTATCCTGCCAGTCTCTCGTCCCTAGCCCCTCTCTCCTGTCCAGCCTGATTCTCGTCCCAAGCCTTTCTCTCCTGTCCTGCCTGACTCTCGTCCCAAGCCTCTCTCTCCTGTCCTGCCTGACTCTCGTCCTAAGCCACTCTCTCCTGTCCTTCCTGAGTCTCGTCCAAAATGTCTCTCTCCTGTCTTGCCTGACTCTCGTTCCAAGCATCTCTCCCCTGTCCTGTGTGAGTCTAGTCCCAAGATTCCCTCTCCTGCCCTCCCTGATCTCTTCCCAAGCCCCTCTCTCCTTTCCAGCCTGACTCTCGTCCTAAGCCTCCTTCTCCTGCCCTACCTGACTCTTCTCACAAGCCCCTATCTTTTTTCCTGTCTGACTCTCGTCCCAAACATCTCTCCCCTGTCCTGCTGACTCACGTCCCAAGACTCTGTCTAATCTCCCACCTGACTCTCGTCCCAAGCATTTTTGTCCTGTCCTGCCTGACTCTCGTCACAAGTCTCTTTTTCCTGTCCTGCCTGACTCTTGTCCCAAGCTTTTCCTGCCCTACCTGACTCTCGTTCCAAGCCTCTCTCTCCTCTCCTGCCTGACTAACGCCCCAAGCCTCTCTTTCCTGGCCTGCATGACTCTCGTCCCAAGCCTCCCCCTTCTGCCATAGTGACTCCCGTCCCAAGCCTCTCTCTCCTCTCCTTCATGACTCTTGTCCCAAGGCTCTCTCTCATGTCTTCCCTGACTCACGTCCCAAGCCCCTTTCTCCTGTGTTGCCTTGTTCTCGTCCCAACCCTCTTTCTCCTGCCCTGCCTGACTCTATTCTGAACCCTCTCTCCCCTGTCCTGTCTAAACTCTCGTCCCAAACCTTTCTCTCCTATCTTACCTGACTGTCGTCCCAAGCCTCTATCACCTGTCCAGCCTGACTCTCGTCCCAAGCTTCTCTCTCCTATCCTGCCTGACTCTCGTCCCAAGCCTCTCACTCCTGTCCTGCCTGACTCTCTCGCCAGACTTCACTTTGCTTTCCCGCCTGACTCTCGTACCAAGCCTCTCCTGTCCTGCCTGACTCTCGCCACAAACCCCAGACTTCACTTTTCTTTCCCGCCTGACTCTCGTATTAAGCCTCTCTCCTGTCCGACCTTACTCTCGTCCTAAGCCTCTCTATCCTCTCCGTCATGACCCTCGTCCCAAGCATCCCTCTCATGTCTTGCCTTCATCACGTCCAAAGCCTCACTCTCCTGTCCTGCCTGAATCTCGTCCCAAGCATCTCTCCCCTGTTTTGTCTGACTCTAGTCCAAAACCTCTTTCTCCTATTGTGCCTGACTCTTTTCCCAAGCCTCTCTCTCCTGTCCAGCCTCAGTCTCGTCCGAAACCTCTCTTTCCTGACTTGCCTGACTCTCGTCCCAAGCCTCTCTCTCCTGTCCTGACTGACTCTCTTCCCAAGCTTCTCTCCCCTGTCCTATCTGACTCAAGTCCCAAGCCTCTCTCTCTCATGTCCTGACTGACTATGGTCCCAAGCCTCTCTCTCCCGTTCGGTTAGATTCTTGCACAAAGTCTATCTCTCCTGTCCGACCTGACTCTCGTCATAAGCCTCTCTATCCTCTCAAGCATTACTCTCTCTTCTGGCCAGTCTGACTCTCGTCCCAAAACTCTCTCTCCTGTCCTATCTAACTCTCCTCCCAAACCCCACTCACCTGTCCTGTCTGACTCTAGTCCCAAGCCTCTCTCTCCTGTCTTGCCTGACTCTCGAACGAAACCTCTCTCCCTTATCCAGCCTGATTTTCATCCTAAGCCTCTCACTCCAGTCCTGCTTGGCTCTCTTTCCAAGCCTCTCTCATGTTAAGCCTGACTCTCTTCCCACGCCTCTCTCTCTCCTGTCCTGCCTGATTCTCGTCCAAAGCCTCTCTATCCTGTCCTTCTTGACTCTCGTCCCAAGCCTTTCTCTCATGTCCTGCCTGGCTCTCGTCCCCATCCCCTCTCTCCTGTCCAGCCTGACTCTCGTCCCAAGCCTTTCACTCCTGTCCTGCCTGACTGTCGTCGCAAGCCTCTTTCTCCTGTACTGTCTGACTCTCTCCCCAGACTTCACTTTTCTTTCCCGCCTGACTCTTGTACCAAGCCTCTCTCTCCTGTACTGCCTGACTCTCGTCACAAACACCAGATTTCACTTTTCTTTTCCGCCTGGATTTCGTATTAAGCCTCTCTCTCCTCTCCGAACTGACTCTCGTCCTAAGCCTCTCTATCGTCTCCGTCATGACTCTCGGTCCAAGCCTCCCTCTCATGTCTTGCCTTACTCATGTCCCGAGCCTCTCTCTCCTGTCCTGACTGACTCTCTTCCCAAGCTTCTCTCCCCTGTCCTATCTGACTCAAGTCCCAAGCCTCTCTCTTTCATGTCCTGACTGACTATGGTCCCAAGCCTCTCTCTCCCGTTCGGTTAGATTCTTCCACCAAGTCTATCTCTCCTGTCCAACCTGACTCTCGTCATAAGCCTCTCTATCCTCTCAAGCATGACTCTCGTCGCAAGCCTCTCTCTTCTGGCCAGTCTGACTCTCGTCCCAAAACTCTCTCTCCTGTCCTATATAACTCTCTTCCCAAACCCCACTCACCTGTCCTGTCTAACTCTAGTCCCAAGCCTCTCTCTCCTGTCTTGCCTGACTTTCGAACGAAACCTCTCTCCCTTATCCAGCCTGATTCTCATCCTAAGCCTCTCACTCTAGTCCTGCTTGGCTCTCTTTCCAAGCCTCTCTCATGTTTAGCCTGACTCTCTTCCCACGCCTCTCTCTCTCCTGTCCTGCCTGATTCTCGTTCAAAGCCTCTCTATCCTGTCCTTTCTGACTCTCGTCCCAAGCCTTTCTCTCATGTCCTGCCTGGCTCTCGTCCCCAGCCCCTCTCTCCTGTCCAGCCTGACTCTCGTCCCAAGCCTTTCTCTCCTGTCCTGCCTGACTGTCGTCGCAAGCCTCTTTCTCCTGTCCTGTCTGACTCTCTCCCCAGACTTCACTTTTCTTTCCCGCCTGACTCTCGTACCAAGCCTCTCTCTCCTGTCCTGCCTGACTCTCGTCACAAACCCCAGACTTCACTTTTCTTTCCCGCCTGACTTTCGTATTAAGCCTCTCTCTCCTCTCCGAACTGACTCTCGTCCTAAGCCTCTCTATCCTCTCCGTCATGACTCTCGGTCCAAGCCTCCCTCTCATGTCTTGCCTTACTCATGTCCCAAGCCTCTCTCTCATGTCCTGCCTGACTCTCGTCCTAACCATCTCTCCCTTATCCTGTCTGACTCTAGTCCCAAGCCTCTCTCTCTCCTGTTCTGACTGACTCTTTTCCCAAGACTCTCTCTCCCGTCCGGTTAGATTCTTGCACCAAGTCTATCTCTCCTGTCCGATGTGACTCTCGTCATAAGCCTCTCTATCCTCTCCAGCAAGACTCTCGTCGCAACCCCCTCTCTCCTGGCCAGTCTGACTCTCGTCCCAAGCCTCTCTCTCCTGTCCTATCTAACTCTCGTTCCAAGCCCTCTCACCTGTCCGACCTGACTCTCGTCCCAAGCTTCTCTCTCCTGTCTTGCATGACTCTCGAACCAAACCTTTCTCTCCTATCCAGCCTGACTCTCATCCCACGCCTCTCTCGGCAGTCCTGCTTGTCTCTCCATTCCTCTCTCCTGTCCAGCCTGACTCTCGTCACAAGTCTCTCTCCTGTTCTGCCTGATTTTCGTCCAAAGACACTCTATCCTATCCTTCCTGACTCTCGTCACAAGCCTCTCTCTCCTGTCCTGCCTGGCTCTCGTCCCCAGTCCCTCTCTCCTGTAGGGCCTGACTCTCATCCCGATCCTCCCTCTCCTGTGCCTCCTGACTCTCGCCGCAAGCCACTCTCTCCTGTCCATCCTGACTCTCGTTCCAAGTCTTTCTCGACCTTCCGGCCTGACTCTCGTCCTAAGCCTCTCTCTCCTGACCTGCCTGACTCTGGTCGCAAACCTCTTTGATCCTGTCCTGTCTGACTGTCTCCCTAGACTTCACTTTTCTTTCCGGCCTGACTCTCGTACCAAGCCTCTCTCCCCTGCCCGACCTGACTCTCGTCCGAAGCCTCTCTATCTCCGTCATGACACTCGTCCCAAGACTCCGTCTCATGTCTTGCCTTATTTACGTCCCAAGCCTCTCTCTCCTGTCCGTACCGACTCTCATCCCAAGCATCTCTCCCCTGTCCTGTCTCACTTTAGTCCCAAGCCTGTCTCTCCTATGTTGCCTGTCTCTCGTCTCAAGCCCCTCTCTCCTTCCAGCCTGATTCTCGTCACAAGCCTCTTTCTCCTGTCCTGCTTGACTCTCGTCCCAAGAATCTCTCCCCTGTCCTGTGTGACTCTAGTCGCAAGACTCTATCTCCTATTCTGCCTGACTCTCGTCTCAAGCCTCTCTCTCCTGTCCTGCCTGAGTCTCGCCCCGAGACTCTCTCTCCTGTCCTGCCTGAGTCTCATCCCAAGCCTCTCTCTCCTGTCTTCTCTGACTCTCGAATCCAAGCCTCTCTCTCCTATCCAGCCTGACTCTCGTGCACAGGCCTCTCTCTCCTGTCCTGCCTGAGTCTAGTCCCAAGCCTCTCTCTCCTGTCCTGCTTGACTCTCGTCCCAAGCTTCTCTCACCTGTTCTGCCTAACTCTCGTCGTAAGCCACTCTATCCTGTCCTGCCTGAGTCTCGTCCCAACCCTCTCTCTCCTGTCTTGCCCCTCTCTACGGTAGAGCCTGACTCTCGTCCCGAGCCTCACTCTCCTGTGCTTCCTGACTCTCATTCTAGGCCTCTCTCTCTATTCCAGCCTGAATATTGTCCCAAGCCTCTCTCTACCTTCCGGCCTGACTCTCGTCCCAAGACTCCCTCTCTTGCCCTACCTGACTCTCCTTCCAAGCCTATCTCTTCTGTCCTGTCTGACTCTTGTCCCAAACCTCTCTCTCCTGTCCTGCTGACTCACCTCCCAAGCTTCTGTCTCCTCTCCATCATGACTCTCGTCCCAAGCCTCCCTCTCATGTATTGCCTTACTCTCGTCGCAATCCTTACTCTCGTGACCTGCTTGACTCTCGTCCTATACCAATCTCCCCTGTCCTGCCTGACTCTCGTCCTAAGCCTCTCTCTCCTGTCCCGATTGACTCTCGTACAATGCCTCTCTCCGTTGTCCTTCCTGAATCTCATCAAGAACCACAGATTTCACTTCTCTTTTCCGCGTGACTCTCGTAAAAAGCCTCTCTCTCCTGTCCGACCTGACTCTCGTCCTAAGCCTCTCTATCCTCTCCAGGAAGACTGTCGTCCCAAGCATCTCTCTCCTGTCCTGTCTGACTCCCGTCCAAAGCCTCTCTCTCCTGTCCTGCCTGATTCTCGTCCTAAGCCACTCTCTCGTGTCCAACCTGAGTCTCGTCCGAAGCCTCTCTCTCCTGTCTTGCCTGACTCTCGTCCCAAGCATCTCACCCCTGTCCTGTTTGATTCTAGTCCCAAGCCCTCTCTCTTATCCTGACTGACTCTCGTCCCAAGCATCTCACACCTGTCCTGTTTGATTCTAGTCCCAAGCCTTCTCTCTTATCCTGACTGACTCTCGTCCCAAGCCTCTCTCTCCTGTCCTGCCTGACTCTCGTCCCAAGCCTCCCTCTCCTGTCCTGCCTCATTCTCGTCCCAAGCCTCTCTCTCCTGTACAGCCTGACTCTCGTCCCGAACCTCTCTCTCTTGTCCTGCCTGACTCTCGTCCCAGGCCTCTCTATCCTGTCCTGGCTGGCTCTCGTCCCAAGCCTCTCGCTACCTTCCGGCCTGACTCTCGTACCAAGCGTCTCTCTCCTGACCTGCCTGATTCTCGTCCCAAGCCTCTTTCTCCTGTCCTGTCTGACTGTCTCCATAGACTTCACTTTTCTTTCCCGCCTGACTCTCGTACTAAGCCTCTCTCCCCTGTCCGACCTGACTCTCGTCCTAAGCCTGTCTATCCTCTCCGTCATGACTCTGGTCCCAAGACTCCGTCTCATGTCTTGCCTTACTCACGTCCCAAGCCTCTCTCTCCTGTCCGTACCGACTCTCATCCCAAGCATCTCTCCCCTGTCCTGTCTGACTCTAATCCCAAGCCTGTCTCTCCTATCCTGCCTCTCTCTCGTCCCAAGCCCCTCTCTCCTTCCAGCCTGATTCTCGTCCCAAGCCTCTCTCTCCTGTCCTGCCTGACTCTCGCCCCAAGCCTCTCTCTCCTGTCCTGCTTGACTCTCGTCGTAAACCACTTTCTCCTGTCCTGTCTGAGTCTCGTCCCATGCCTCTCTCTCCTGTCTTGCCTGACTCTCGTCCAAAGCATCTCTCCCCTATCCAGTGTGATTCCAGTCGTAAGACTCTCTCTACTATCCTGCCTGACTCTCGTCCCAAGACTCTCTCTCATGTCCTGCCTTAGTCTCGTCCCGAGCCTCTCTCCTGTCCTGCCTGAGTCTCGTCGCAAGTATCTCTTTCCTATCTTGCCTGACTCTCGAACCAAGCCCCTCTCTCCTATCCAGCCTGACTCTCGTGCACAGACCTCTCTCTCCTGTCCTGCCTGGCTCTCGTCCTAAGCCACTCTCTCCTGTCCTGCCTGAGTCTCATCACAAGCCTCTCTCTCCTGTCTTGCCTGACTCTCGTCCCAAGCATCTCTCCCCTGTCCTGTGTGACTCTAGTCGCAAGACTCTCTCTACTATCTTGCCTGACTCTCGTCCCAACCCTCTCCCTCCTATCTTGCCTGACTCTCGAACCAAGCCTCTCTCTCCTATCCAGCCTGACTCTCTTGCACAGGCCTCTCTCTCTTGTCCTGCCTGACTGTCGTCCCAAGCCTCTCTCTCCTGCCCTGTCTGACTCTCGTCCCAAACATCTCTCCCCTCTCCTGCTGACTCACGTCCCAAGACTCTGTCTCCTCTCCTACCTGACTCTCGTCCCTAGACTTTTTGTCCCGTCCTGCCTGACTCTCGTCCCAAGCCTCTCCTTCCTGTCCTGCCTGACTCTCATCCCAAGCATTTCTCTCCTGCCCTACCTGACTCACGTAACAAACCTCTCTCCTGTCCTGCTGACTCTCGTTCCAAGCCTCTCTTTCCTTTCCTGCCTGACTCAGGCCCCAAGCCTCTTTTTCCTGGCCTGCATGACTTTCGTCCCAAGCCTCCTCATTCTGCCCTAGTGACTCTCGTCCTAAGCCTCTCTCCCCTCTCCTTCCTGACTTTTGTCCCAAGGCTCTCTCTCATGTCTTCCCTGACTCACGTCCCAAGCCTCTTTCTCCTGTGTTGCCTTGTTCTCGTCCCAACCCTCTTTCTCCTGACCTGCCTGACTCTATTCAGAACCCTCTCTCCCCTGTCCTGTCAGACTCTCGTCCCAAACTTTTCTCTCCTATCCTACTTGACTCTCGTCTCAAGTAACTCTCACCTGTCCAGCCTGACTCGTACCAAGCTTCTCTCTACTATCCTGCCTGACTCCCGTCCCAAGCTTCTCTCTCCTGGCCTACCTGACTCTCTCCCCAGACTTCACTTTTCATTCCCGCCTGACTCTCGTACCAAGCCTCTCTCTACTGTCCTGCCTGACTCTCGTCACAAACCCCAGATTTCACTTTTCTTTCCCGCCTGACTCTCGTATTAAGCCTCTCTCTCCTCTCCGACCTGACTCTTGTCCTAAGCCTCTCTATCCTCTCCGCCATGACTCTTGTCCCAAACCTCCCTCTCATGTCTTCCTTCATCACGTCCAAAGCTTCTCTCTCCTGTCCTGCCTGAATCTCGTCCCAGGCATCTCACCCCTGTCCTGTCTGACTCTAGTCCCAAACCTCTTTCTCCTATTCTGCCTGACTCTTTTCCCAAGACTCTCTCTCCTGTCCAGCCTGAGTCTCGTCCTAAGCCTCTCTTTCCTGTCTTGTCTGACTCTCGTCACAAGGCTCTCTCTCCTGTCCTGCCTGACTCTCGTCCTAATCCACTTTCTCCTGTCCTACCTGAGTCTCTTCCCAAGCCTTTCTCTCCTGTCTTGCCTGACTCTCGTCCCAAGCATCTCTCCCCTGTCCTGTCTGTCTCTAGTCCCAAGCCTCTCTCTCCTATCCGTCAAGACTCTCGTTCTAAGCCTCTTTCTCCTGTCCACCTGAGTCTCGTCCCAGAACTCTCTCTCCTGTAGATCCTGACTCTCGTCCCAAGCCTCTCTCTACCTTCCGGCCTGACTCTCGTCCCAAGCCTCTTTCTCCTCTCCTGTCTGACTGTCTCCCTAGACTTCACTTTTCTTTCCCGCCTGACTCTCGTACCAAGCCTCTCTCCCCTATCCTACCTGACTCTCGTCCTAAGCATGTCTATCCTCTCCGTCATGACTCTGGTCCTAAGACTCCGTCTCATGTCTTGCCTTACTCACGTCCCAAGCCTCTCTCTCCTGTCCGTTACGATTCTCATCCCAAGCATCTCTCCCCTGTCCTGTCTGACTCTACTCTCAAGACTGTCTCTCCTTTCCTGCCTCTCTCTCGTCCCAAGCCCCTCTCTCCTTTCCTGCCTTAGTGTCGTCCCGAGCTTCTCTCTCCTTTCCTGCCTGAGTCTCGTCACAAGCCTCTCTCTCCTGTCTTGCCTAACTCTCGAATCAAGCACCTCTCTCCTATCCAGCCTGACTCTCGTGCAAAGGCCTCTCTCTTCTGTCCTGCATGGCTCTCGTCCTAGGCCACTCTCTCCTGTCCTGCCTGAGTCTCGTCCCAAGCCTCTCTCTCCTGTCTTGCCTGACTCTCGTCCCAAGCATCTCTCCCCTGTCCTGTGTGACTCTAGTCGCAAGACTCTCTCTACTATCTTGCCTGACTCTCGTCCCAACCCTCTCCCTCCTATCTTACCTGACTCTCGAACCAAGCCTCTCTCTCCTATCCAGCCTGACTCTCTTGCACAGGCCTCTCTCTCTTGTCCTGTCTGACTGTCGTCCCAAGCCTCTCTCTCCTGCCCTGTCTGACTCTCGTCCCAAACATCTCTCCCCTCTCCTGCTGACTCACGTCCCAAGACTCTGTCTCCTCTCCTACCTGACTCTCGTCCCTAGACTTTTTGTCCAGTCCTGCCTGACTCTCCTCCCAAGCCTCTCCTTCCTGTCCTGCCTGACTCTCATCCCAAGCATTTCTCTCCTGCCCTACCTGACTCACGTAACAAACCTCTCTCCTGTCCTGCTGACTCTCGTTCCAAGAGTCTCTTTCCTTTCCTGCCTGACTCAGGCCCCAAGCCTCTTTTTCCTGGCCTGCATGACTTTCGTCCCAAGCCTCCTCATTCTGCCCTAGTGACTCTCGTCCTAAGCCTCTCTCTCCTCTCCTTCCTGACTCTTGTCCCAAGGCTCTCTCTCATGTCTTCCCTGACTCACGTCCCAAGCCTCTTTCTCCTGTGTTGCCTTGTTCTCGTCCCAACCCTCTTTCTCCTGACCTGCCTGACTCTATTCCGAACCCTCTCTCCCCTGTCCTGTCAAACTCTCGTCCCAGACTTTTCTCTCCTATCCTACCTGACTCTCGTCTCAAGTAACTCTCACCTGTCTAGCCTGACTCTCGTACCAAGCTTCTCTCTACTATCCTGCCTGACTCCCGTCCCAAGCTTCTCTCTCCTGGCCTACCTGACTCTCTCCCCAGACTTCACTTTTCTTTCCCGCCTGACTCTCGTACCAAGCCTCTCTCTACTGTCCTGCCTGACTCTCGTCACAAACCCCAGATTTCACTTTTCTTTCCCGCCTGACTCTCGTATTAAGCCTCTCTCTCCTCTCCGACCTGACTCTCGTCCTAAGCCTCTCTATCCTCTCCGCCATGACTCTTGTCCCAAACCTCCCTCTCATGTCTTCCTTCATCACGTCCAAAGCTTCTCTCTCCTGTCCTGCCTGAATCTCGTCCCAGGCATCTCACCCCTGTCCTGTCTGACTCTAGTCCCAAACCTCTTTCTCCTATTCTGCCTGACTCTTTTCCCATAGCCTCTCTCTCCTGTCCAGCCTGAGTCTCGTCCTAAGCTTCTCTTTCCTCTCTTGTCTGCATCTCGTCCAAAGGCTTTCTCTCCTGTACTGACTGACTCTCGTCACAAGCATCTCTCCCCTGTTCTGTCTGACTCTAGTCCTAAGCCACTCTCTCTCCTCTCCTGAATGACTCTGGTCCTAAGCCTCTCTCTTCCTTCCAGTTAGATTCTAGCACAAAGTCTATCTCTCCTGTCCGACCTAACTCTCTTCATAAGCCTCTCTATCTTCTCCAGCATGACCCTCGTCGCAAGCCTCTCTCTCCTGCCCTGTCTCACTCTCGTTACAAACCTCTCTCTCCTGTCCTATCTAACTCTCCTTTCCAAGGCTCTCTCACCTGTCCTGTCTGACTGTCGTCCCAAGCCTCTCTCTCCTGTCTTGCCTGACTCTCGAACCAAACCTCTCTCTCCTATCCAGCATGACTCTCATCCCAAGCCTCTCTCTCCAGTCCTGCTTGACTCTCTTTCCAAGCCTCTCTCATGTCAAGCCTGACTCTCGTCCCAAGCCTCTCTCTCCTGTCCTGACTGATTCTCGTCTCAAGCACCTCTCCCCTGTCCTGTCTGACTCTAGTCCCAAGTTTCTCTCTCTCCTGTTCTGGCTGACTCTTTTCCCAATCCTCGCTCTCCCATCCGGTTAGATTCTTGCACCAAGTCTATCTCTCCTGTCCGACCTGACTCTCCTCATAATCCTATCTATGCTCTCCAGCATGACTCGTCGCAAGCCTCTCTCTCCCGCCCAGTCTGACTCTCGTTCCAAGCCTCTCTCTTCATTCCTATCTAACTCTCGTCCCAAGCCCCTCTCACCTGTCCTGTCTGACTCTCGTCCCAAATCTTTCTCCCCTGTCTTGCCTGACTCTCGAGCCAACCATCTCTCTCCTATCCAGTATGACTCTCATCCCAAGCCTTTCTCTCCAGTCCTGCTTGACAATCTTTCCATGCCTCTCTCCTGTCCAACCTGCCTCTCGTCCCAAGACTTTCTCTACTGTCCTGCCTGACTCTCGTCCTAAGCCACTCTCTCCTTTCCTGCCTGACTCTCGTCCCAAGCCTCTCTCTCCTATCCTGCCTGAGTCACATCTCAAAATTTCTCTCCTGTCCTGCCTGAGTCTCGTCCCGAGCCGCTCTCTCCTCTCTTGCCTGGCTCTCGAACCAACCCTCTCTCTCCTATCCAGCATGACTCTCGTCCAGAGGCCTCTCTCTCCTGTCCTGCCTGAGTGTCGTCCTAAGCCTCTCTCTCCTATCCTGCCTGACTCTCGTCCCAAGCCTCCCTCTCCTGCCCTATCTCACTCTCCTCCCAAGCCTGTCTCTCCTGTCCTATCTGACTCTCGTCCCAAACCACTCTCTCCTGTCCTGCTGACTCACCTCCCAAGCCTCTGTTTCCTCTCCTACCTGACTCTAGACGTAAGCCTCTCTATCCTCTCAGTCATGACTCTCGTCCGAAGCCTCCCTCTCATGTCTTGCCTTACTCTCGTCGCAATACTCACTCTCCTGTCCTGCCTGATTCTCGTCCCATGCCAATCTCCCCTGTCCTGCCTGACTCTCGTCGGAAGCCTCTCTCTCCTGTTCTGATTGACTCTTTTCCCAAGCCTCTCTCTCCTGTCCTGCCTGAGTCTTATCCCAAAACTCTCTCTCCTGTCCTGCCTGACTCTCGTCCCAGGCCTCTGTATTCTGTCCTGCCTGACTCTCGTCCCAGGCCTCTCTATTCTGTCCTGCCTGACTCTCATCCCGAGACTCACTCTCCTGTGCTTCCTGACTCTCATACAAGGCCTCTCTCTCCTGTCCAGCCTGACTCTCTTCCTAAGCCTCTCTCTACCTTCCGGCCTGACTCTCGTCCGACCACTCCCTCGCTTGCCCTACCTGACTCTCCTCCCAAGCCTCTCTCTCCTGTCCTGCCTGACTCTCGACCCAAGCCTCCCTCTCCTGCCCTACCTGACCCTCCTCCCAAGCCACTCTCTTCTGTCCTGTCTGACTCTTGTCCCAAACCTCTCTCTCCTGTCCTGCTGACTCACCTCGCAAACCTCTGTCTCCTCACGTATCTGAATCTCATCCTATGCCTTTCTATCCTCTCCATCATGACTCTCGTCCCAAGCCTCCATATCATATCTTGCCTTACTCTCGTCGAAATCCTTACTCTCCTGACCTGCTTGACTCTCGTCCTATACCAATCTCCCCTGTCCTGCCTGACTCTCGTCCTAAGCCTCTCTCTCCTGTCCTGATTGATTCTCGTACCAAGCCTCTCTCTCCTGTCCTACCTGAATCTAGTCACAAACCCCAGATTTCACTTCACTTTCTCGCCTGACTCTTTTACAAAGCCTCTATCTCCTGTCCGACCTGACTCTCGTCCTAAGCCTCTCTATCCTCTCCGGGAAGACTGTCGTCCCAAGCATCTCTCTCCTGTCCTGCCTGACTCCCATCCCAAGCCTCTCTCTCCTGTCCTGCCTGACTCTCGCCCTAAGCTAATCTCTCGTGTCCAACCTGAGTCTCGTCCCAAGCCTCTATATCCTGTCTTGCCTGACTCTCGTCCCAAGCATCTCTCCCCTGTCCTGTCTGACTCTAGTCCCAAGCCTCTCTCTCTTATCCTGCCTGAATCTCGTCCCAAGCCTCTCTCTCCTGTCCTGCCTGAGTCTCGTCCCAAGCCTCTCTCTCCTGTCCAGCCTGACTCTCGCCCCAAGCCTCTCTCTACCTTCCGGCATGACTCTCGTCCCAAGACTCCCTCTCCTGCCTTACCTGACTCTCCCCCAAGCCTCTTTCTCCTGTCCTGCCTGAATCTTGTCCCAAGCCTCCCTCCCCTGCCCTATCTGACTCTCCTCCCAATCCTCTCTCTCCTGTCCTGTCTGACTCTCGTCCCAAACCTCTCTCTCCTGTCCTGCTGACTCTGGTCCGAAGAGTCTCTCTTCCCTCCTGCCTGACTCAGGTCCCAAGCCTTTTTTTCCAGGCCTGAATGACTCTCTTCCCAAGCCTCCCCATTCTGCCCTAGTGTCTATCGTCCTAAGCTTCTATCTCCTCTCTGACTCTAGTCCTAAAGCTCTCTCTCATGTCTTCCCTGACTCACGTCCCAAGACTCTTTCTCCTGTGTTGTCTGGCTCTCATCCCAACCCTCTTTCTCCTGCCCTGCCAGACTCTATTCCGAAAACTCTCTTTCCTGTCCTGACTGACTATTGTCCCAAACCTTTCTCTCGTATCCTACCTGACTCTCGTCCCAAGCCACTCTCACCTGTCCAGCTTGACTCTCGTCCCAAGCTTCTCTCTCCTATCCTGCCTGACTCTCGTCCCAAGCCTCTCTCTCCTGTCCTGCCTGACTCTCTCCCCAGACTTCACTTTTCTTTCCCACCTGACTCTCGTACCAAGCCTCTCTCTACTGTCCTGCCTGACTCTCGTCACAAAACCCAGATTTCACTTTTCTTTTCCGCCTGACTCTCGTATTAAGCCTATCTCTCCTCTCCGACCTGACTCTCGTCCTAAGCCTCTCTATCCTCTCCGTCATGACTTGTCCCAAGCCTCCCTCTCATGTCTTCTTTCATCACGTCCAAAGCTTCTCTCTCCTGTTCAGCCTGAATCTTGTCCAAGGCATCTCTCCCCTGTCCTCTCTGACTCTAGTCCCAAACCTCTTTCTCCTATTCTGCCTGACTCTTTTCCCATAGCCCCTCTCTCCTGTCCAGCCTGAGTCTCGTCCCAAGCTTCTCTTTCCTGTCTTGTCTGACTCTCGTCCTAAGGCTCTCTCTCCTGTCCTGACTGACTCTCGTCCCAAGCATCTCTCCCCTCTTCTGTCTGACTCTAGTCCCAAGCCACTCTCTCTCCTCTCCTGACTGACTCTGGTCCCAAGCCTCTCTCTTTCTTCCAGTTAGATTCTAGCACCAAGTCTATCTCTCCTGTCCGACCTGATTCTCGTCATAAGCCTCTCTATCTTCTCCAGCATGACTCTCGTCGCAAGCCTCTCTCTCCTGCCCTGTCTCACTCTCGTTACAAACCTCTCTCTCCTGTCCTATCTAACTCTCCTTTCCAAGGCCCTCTCACCTGTCCTGTCTGACTGTCGTCCCAAGCCTCTCTCTCCTGTCTTGCCTGACTCTCGAACCAAACCTCTCTCTCCTATCCAGCATGACTCTCTCCAGTCCTGCTTGACTCTCTTTCCAGAGCCTCTCTCATGTCAAGCCTGACTCTCGTCCCAAGCCTCTCTCTCCTGTCCTGACTGATTCTCGTCTCAAGCACCTCTCCCCTGTCCTGTCTGACTCTAGTCCCAAGTTTCTCTCTTTCATGTTCTGGCTGACTCTTTTCCCAAACCTCGCTCTCCCTTCCGGTTAGATTCTTGCACCAAGTCTATCTCTCCTGTCCGACCTGACTCTCCTCATAATCCTATCTATGCTCTCCAGCATGACCCTCGTCGCAAGCCTCTCTCTCCCGCCCAGTCTGACTCTCGTTCCAAGCCTCTCTCTCCTATCCTATCTAACTCTCGTCCCAAGCCCCTCTCACCTGTCCTGTCTTGACTCTCGTCCCAAATCTTTCTCTCCTGTCTTGCCTGACTCTCGAACCAACCATCTCTCTCCTATCCAGCATGACTCTCATCCCAAGCCTTTCTCTCCAGTCCTGCTTGACAATCTTTCCAAGCCTCTCTCCTCTCCAAACTGCCTCTAGTCCCAAGCCTCTCTCTACTGTCATGCCTGACTCTCGTCCTAAGCCACTCTCTCCTTTCCTGCATGACTCTCGTCCCAAGCCTCTCTCTCTTATCCTGCCTGAGTCACATCCCAAAACTTTCTCTCCTGTCCTGCCTGTCCTGCCTGTCCCAGGCCTCTCTCTCCTCTCTTGCCTGACTCTCGAACCAAGCCTCTCTCTCCTATCCAGCCTGACTCTCGTCCCAGGCTTCCCTCTCCTGCCCTACCTCACTCTCCTCCCAAGCCTCTCTCTCCTGTCCTATCTGACTCTCGTCCCAAACCACTCTCTCCTGTCCTGCTGACTCACCTCCCAAGCCTCTGTCTCCTCTCCTACCTGACTCTAGTCATAAGCCTCTCTATCCTCTCCGTCATGACTCTCGTCCGAAGCCTCCCTCTCATGTCTTGCCTTACTCTCGTCGCAATACTCACTCTCCTGTCCTGCCTGACTCTCGTCCCCTGCCAATCTCCCCTGTCCTGCCTGACTCTCGTCGGAAGCCTCTCTCTCCTGTTCTGATTGACTCTTTTCCCAAGACTCTCTCTCATGTCCTGCCTCACTCTCGTCCGAAGCCTCTCTCTCCTGTCATGCCTGACTCTCGTCCTAAGCCACTCTCTCTTTTCCTGTCTGACTCTCGTCCCAAGCCTCTCTCTCCTGTCCTGCCTGAGTCTCATCCTAAAACTCTCTCTCTTGTCCTGCTTGAGTCTCGTCCCAAGCCTCTCTCTCCTGTCTTGCCTGACTCTCGTCCCAGGCCTCTGTATTCTGTCCTGCCTGACTCTCGTCCCAGGCCTCTCTATTCCGTCCTGCCTGACTCTCGTCCCGAGCCTCACTCTCCTGTGCTTCCTGACTCTCATACCAGGCCTCTCTCTCCTGTCCAGCCTGACTCTCTTGCTAAGCCTCTCTCTACCTTCCGGCCTGACTCTCGTCCCAACACTCCCTCTCTTGCCCTACCTGAATCTCCTCCTAAGCCTCTTTCTCCTGTCCTGCCTCACTCTCGACCCAAGCCTCCCTCTCCTGCCCTACCTGACCCTCCTCCCAAGCCACTCTCTTCTGTCCTGTCTGACTCTTGTCCCAAACCTCTCCTGCCCTACCTGACCCTCCTCCCAAGCCACTCTCTTCTGTCCTGTCTGACTCTTGTCCCAAACCTCTCTTGCCCTACCTGACCCTCCTCCCAAGCCACTCTCTTCTATCCTGTCTGACTCTTGTCCTAAACCTCTCTCTCCTATCCTGCTGACTCACCTCGCAAACCTCTGTCTCCTCAAGTATCTGAATCTCATCCTAAGCCTCTCTATCCTCTCCATCATGACTCTCGTCCCAGGCCTCCATATCATATCTTCCCTTACTCTCGTCGCAATCCTTATTCTCCTGACCTGCTTGACTCTCGTTATATACCAATCTCCCCTGTCCTGCCTGACTCTCGTCCCAAGCCTCTCTCTCCTGTCCTGATTGATTCTCGTACCAAGCCTCTCTCTCCTGTTCTACCTGAATCTAGTCACAAACCCCAGATTTCACTTCACTTTCTCGCCTGACTCTCTTACAAAGCCTCTATCTCCTGTCCGACCTGACTCTCGTCCTAAGCCTCTCTATCCTCTCCGGGAAGACTGTCGTCCCAAGCCTCTCTCTCCTGTCCTGCCTGACTCTCGCCCTAAGCTAATCTCTCGTGTCCAACCTGAGTCACGTCCCAAGCCTCTATATCCTGTCTTGCCTGACTCTCGTCCCAAGCATCTCTCCCCTGTCCTGTCTGACTCTAGTCCCAAGCCTCTCTCTCTTATCCTGCCTGAATCTCGTCATAAGCCTCTCTCTCCTGTCCTGCCTGAGTCTCGTCCCAAGCCTCTCTCTCCTGTCCAGCCTGACTCTCGCCCCAAGCCTCTCTCTACCTTCCGGCATGACTCTCGTCCCAAGACTCCCTCTCCTGCCTTACCTGACTCTCCCCCAAGCCTCTTTCTCCTGTCCTGCCTGAATCTTGTCCCAAGCCTCCCTCCCCTGCCCTATCTGACTCTCCTCCCAATCCTCTCTCTCCTGTCCGGTCTGACTCTCGTCCCAAACCTCTCTCTCCTGTCCTGCTGACTCTGGTCCGAAGAGTCTCTCTTCCCTCCTGCCTGACTCAGGTCCCAAGAATCTTTTTTCCAGGCCTGAATGACTCTCTTCCCAAGCCTCCCCATTCTGCCCTAGTGTCTCTCGTCCTAAGCTTCTATCTCCTCTCTGACTCTAGTCCTAAAGCTCTCTCTCATGTCTTCCCTGACTCACGTCCCAAGACTCTTTCTCCTGTGTTGTCTGGCTCTCATCCCAACCCTCTTTCTCCTGCCCTGCCAGACTCTATTCCGAAAACTCTCTTTCCTGTCCTGACTGACTATTGTCCCAAACCTTTCTCTCGTATCCTACCTGACTCTCGTCCCAAGCCACTCTCACCTGTCCAGCTTGACTCTCGTCCCAAGCTTCTCTCTCCTATCCTGCCTGACTCTCGTCTCAAGCCTCTCTCTCCTGTCCTGCCTGACTCTCTCCCCAGACTTCACTTTTCTTTCCCACCTGACTCTCGTACCAAGCCTCTCTCTACTGTCCTGCCTGACTCTCGTCACAAAACCCAGATTTCACTTTTCTTTTCCGCCTGACTCTCGTATTAAGCCTATCTCTCCTCTCCGACCTGACTCTCGTCCTAAGCCCCTCTATCCTCTCCGTCATGACTTGTCCCAAGCCTCCCTCTCATGTCTTCTTTCATCACGTCCAAAGCTTCTCTCTCCTGTTCAGCCTGAATCTTGTCCAAGGCATCTCTCCCCTGTCCTCTCTGACTCTAGTCCCAAACCTCTTTCTCCTATTCTGCCTGACTCTTTTCCCATAGCCCCTCTCTCCTGTCCAGCCTGAGTCTCGTCCCAAGCTTCTCTTTCCTGTCTTGTCTGACTCTCGTCCTAAGGCTCTCTCTCCTGTCCTGACTGACTCTCGTCCCAAGCATCTCTCCCCTCTTCTGTCTGACTCTAGTCCCAAGCCACTCTCTCTCCTCTCCTGACTGACTCTGGTCCCAAGCCTCTCTCTTTCTTCCAGTTAGATTCTAGCACCAAGTCTATCTCTCCTGTCCGACCTGATTCTCGTCATAAGCCTCTCTATCTTCTCCAGCATGACTCTCGTCGCAAGCCTCTCTCTCCTGCCCTGTCTCACTCTCGTTACAAACCTCTCTCTCCTGTCCTATCTAACTCTCCTTTCCAAGGCCCTCTCACCTGTCCTGTCTGACTGTCGTCCCAAGCCTCTCTCTCCTGTCTTGCCTGACTCTCGAACCAAACCTCTCTCTCCTATCCAGCATGACTCTCTCCAGTCCTGCTTGACTCTCTTTCCAGAGCCTCTCTCATGTCAAGCCTGACTCTCGTCCCAAGCCTCTCTCTCCTGTCCTGACTGATTCTCGTCTCAAGCACCTCTCCCCTGTCCTGTCTGACTCTAGTCCCAAGTTTCTCTCTTTCATGTTCTGGCTGACTCTTTTCCCAAACCTCGCTCTCCCTTCCGGTTAGATTCTTGCACCAAGTCTATCTCTCCTGTCCGACCTGACTCTCCTCATAATCCTATCTATGCTCTCCAGCATGACCCTCGTCGCAAGCCTCTCTCTCCCGCCCAGTCTGACTCTCGTTCCAAGCCTCTCTCTCCTATCCTATCTAACTCTCGTCCCAAGCCCCTCTCACCTGTCCTGTCTTGACTCTCGTCCCAAATCTTTCTCTCCTGTCTTGCCTGACTCTCGAACCAACCATCTCTCTCCTATCCAGCATGACTCTCATCCCAAGCCTTTCTCTCCAGTCCTGCTTGACAATCTTTCCAAGCCTCTCTCCTCTCCAAACTGCCTCTAGTCCCAAGCCTCTCTCTACTGTCATGCCTGACTCTCGTCCTAAGCCACTCTCTCCTTTCCTGCATGACTCTCGTCCCAAGCCTCTCTCTCTTATCCTGCCTGAGTCACATCCCAAAACTTTCTCTCCTGTCCTGCCTGTCCTGCCTGTCCCAGGCCTCTCTCTCCTCTCTTGCCTGACTCTCGAACCAAGCCTCTCTCTCCTATCCAGCCTGACTCTCGTCCCAGGCTTCCCTCTCCTGCCCTACCTCACTCTCCTCCCAAGCCTCTCTCTCCTGTCCTATCTGACTCTCGTCCCAAACCACTCTCTCCTGTCCTGCTGACTCACCTCCCAAGCCTCTGTCTCCTCTCCTACCTGACTCTAGTCATAAGCCTCTCTATCCTCTCCGTCATGACTCTCGTCCGAAGCCTCCCTCTCATGTCTTGCCTTACTCTCGTCGCAATACTCACTCTCCTGTCCTGCCTGACTCTCGTCCCCTGCCAATCTCCCCTGTCCTGCCTGACTCTCGTCGGAAGCCTCTCTCTCCTGTTCTGATTGACTCTTTTCCCAAGACTCTCTCTCATGTCCTGCCTCACTCTCGTCCGAAGCCTCTCTCTCCTGTCATGCCTGACTCTCGTCCTAAGCCACTCTCTCTTTTCCTGTCTGACTCTCGTCCCAAGCCTCTCTCTCCTGTCCTGCCTGAGTCTCATCCTAAAACTCTCTCTCTTGTCCTGCTTGAGTCTCGTCCCAAGCCTCTCTCTCCTGTCTTGCCTGACTCTCGTCCCAGGCCTCTGTATTCTGTCCTGCCTGACTCTCGTCCCAGGCCTCTCTATTCCGTCCTGCCTGACTCTCGTCCCGAGCCTCACTCTCCTGTGCTTCCTGACTCTCATACCAGGCCTCTCTCTCCTGTCCAGCCTGACTCTCTTGCTAAGCCTCTCTCTACCTTCCGGCCTGACTCTCGTCCCAACACTCCCTCTCTTGCCCTACCTGAATCTCCTCCTAAGCCTCTTTCTCCTGTCCTGCCTCACTCTCGACCCAAGCCTCCCTCTCCTGCCCTACCTGACCCTCCTCCCAAGCCACTCTCTTCTGTCCTGTCTGACTCTTGTCCCAAACCTCTCCTGCCCTACCTGACCCTCCTCCCAAGCCACTCTCTTCTGTCCTGTCTGACTCTTGTCCCAAACCTCTCTTGCCCTACCTGACCCTCCTCCCAAGCCACTCTCTTCTATCCTGTCTGACTCTTGTCCTAAACCTCTCTCTCCTATCCTGCTGACTCACCTCGCAAACCTCTGTCTCCTCAAGTATCTGAATCTCATCCTAAGCCTCTCTATCCTCTCCATCATGACTCTCGTCCCAGGCCTCCATATCATATCTTCCCTTACTCTCGTCGCAATCCTTATTCTCCTGACCTGCTTGACTCTCGTTATATACCAATCTCCCCTGTCCTGCCTGACTCTCGTCCCAAGCCTCTCTCTCCTGTCCTGATTGATTCTCGTACCAAGCCTCTCTCTCCTGTTCTACCTGAATCTAGTCACAAACCCCAGATTTCACTTCACTTTCTCGCCTGACTCTCTTACAAAGCCTCTATCTCCTGTCCGACCTGACTCTCGTCCTAAGCCTCTCTATCCTCTCCGGGAAGACTGTCGTCCCAAGCATCTCTCTCCTGTCCTGCCTGACTCCCGTCCCAAGCCTCTCTCTCCTGTCCTGCCTGACTCTCGTCCTAAGCTAATCTCTCGTGTCCAACCTGAGTCTCGTCCCAAGCCTCTATGTCCTGTCTTGCCTGACTCTCATCCCAAGCATCTTTACCCTGTCCAGTCTGACTCTAGTCCCAAGCCTCTCTCTCTTATCCTGCCTGAATCTCGTCCCAAGCCTCTCTCTCCTGTCCTGGTTGAGTCTCGTCCCAAGCCTCTCACTCCTATCCTGCCTGATTCTCGTCCGAAGCCTCTCTCTCCTGTACAGCCTGACTCTCATCCCAAGCCTCTCTCTCCTGTCCTGCCCGATTCTCGTCCCAGGCCTCTCTATCCTCTCTTGGCTGACTCTCTTCCCAAGCCTCTCTCTCCTGTCCTGCCTTACTCTCGTCCCGAGCCTCCCTCTTCTGTGATTCCTGACTCTCGTCCCAGGCCTCTCTCTCCTGTCCAGCCTGACTCTCGCCCCAAGCCTCTCTCTACCTTCCGGCATGACTCTCGTCCCAAGACTCCCTCTCCTGCCCTACCTGACTCTCCCCCAGGCCTCTCTCTCCTGTCCTGCCTGAATCTCGTCCCAAGCCTCCCTCCCCTGCCCTACCTGACTCTCCTCCCAATCCTCTCTCTCCTGTCCTGTCTGACTCTCGTCCCAAACCTCTCTCTCCTGTCCTGCTGAATCTGGTTCGAAGCGTCTCTCTTCCCTCCTGCCTGACTCAGGTCCCAAGAATCTTTTTTCCTGGCCTGCAAGACTCTCTTCCCAAGCCTCCCCATTCTGCCCTAGTGTCTCTCGTCCTAAGCTTCTCTCTCCTCTCCTTCCTGACTCTAGTCCTAAAGCTCTCTCTCATATCTTCCCTGACTCACGTCCCAAGACTCTTTCTCCTGTGTTGCCTGGCTCTCGTCCCAACCCTCTTTCTCCTGCCCTGCCTGACTCTATTCCGAACCCTCTCTCCCCTGTCCTGTCTGACTCTCATCCAAAACCTTTCTCTCCTATCCTACCTGACTCTCGTCACAAGCCTATCTCTCCTGTCCAGCCTGACTCTCGTCCCAAGCCTCTCTCGACCTTCAGGCCTGACTCTCGTCCCAAGCCTCTCTCTCCTGACCTGCTTGACTCTCGGCCCAAGCCTCTTTCTCCTGTCCTGTCTGACTGTCTCCCTAGACTTCATTTTTCTTTCCCGCCTGACTCTCGTACCAATCCTCTCTCCCCTGTCCGACCTGACTCTCGTACAAAGCCTCTCTATCCTCTCCGTCATGACTCTCGTCCCAAGGCTCCGTATCATGTCTTGCCTTACTCACGCCCCAAGCCTCTCTCTCCTGTCCGTACCGACTCTCATCCCAAGCATCTCTACCCTGTCCTGTCTGACTCTAGTCCCAAGCCTGTCTCTCCTATACTGCCTGTGTCTCGTCCCAAGCCTCTCTCTCCTGTCCTGCCTGACTCTCGTCCCAAGCCTCTCTCTCCTCTCCTGCCTGACTCTCGTCCTAAGCCACTCTCTCCTATCCTGCCTGCGTCTCGTCCCAAGCCTCTCTTTCCTGTCTTGCCTGACTCTCGTCCTAAGAATCTCTCCCCTGTCCTGTTTGACTCTAGTCGGAAGCCTCTCTCTCCTATCCTCCCTGACTCTCGTCCCAAGCCTCTCTCTCCTGTCCTGCCTGAGTCTCGTCCTAAGCCTCTCCTGTCCTGCCTGAGTCTCGTCCCAAGCCTCTCCTGTCCTGCCTGAGTCTCATTCCAAGCCTCTCTCTCCTGTCTTGCCTGACACTAGAACGAAGCCTCTCTCTCCTATCCAGACTGACTCTCGTTCCAAGCGCCTCTTTCCTGTCATGTATGACTCTCGTCCCAAGCCACTCTCTCCTGTCTTGCTGACTCACCTCTCAAGCCTCTGTCTCCTCTCCTACCTGACTCTCGTCCTAAGCCTCTCTATCCTCTCCGTCATGACTCTCGCCACAAGCCTCCCTCTCATGTCTTGCCTTACTCTCGTCCCAATCATCACTCTCTTGTCCTGCCTGACTCTCGTCCCCTGCCAATCTCCCCTGTCCTGCCTGACTCTCGTCGGAAGCCTCTCTCTCCTGTTCTGATTGACTCTCGTACCAAGTCTCTCTCTCCTGTCCTGCCTGAATCTCATCACAAACCCCAGATTTCACTTCTCTTTCCCGCCTGACTCTCTTCCCAAGCCTCTCTCTCCTGTCCGACCTGACTCTCGTCCAATTAATCTCTATCGTCTCCGGCAAGATTTTCGTCCGAAGCCTCTCTCTCCTGTCCTGACTGAATCTCGTCCCCAGCCTCTCTCTCCGGTAGAGCCTGACTCTCGTCCCGAGCCTCACTCTCCTGTGCTTCCTGACTCTCATTCCAGGCCTTTCTCTCTTGTCCAGCCTGAATATTGTCCCAAGCCTCTCTCTACCTTCCGGCCTGACTCTCGTCCCAAGACTCCCTCTCTTGCCCTACCTGACTCTCCTTCCAAGCCTATCTCTTCTGTCCTGTCTGACTCTTGTCCCAAACTTCTCTCTCCTGTCCTGCTGACTCACCTCCCAAGCTTCTGTCTCCTCTCGTATCAGACTCTTGTCCTAAGCCTCACTATCCTCTCCATCATGACTCTCGTCCCAAGCCTCCCTCTCATGTATTGCCTTACTCTCGTCGCAATCCTCACTCTCTTGACCTGCCTGACTCTCGTCCTATACCAATCTCCCCTGTCCTGCCTGACTCTCGTCCCAAGGCTCTCTCTCCTGTCCTGATTGACTCTCGTACAATGCCTCTCTCCGTTGTCCTGCCTGAATCTCATCAAAAACCCCAGATTTCACTTCTCTTTCCCGCGTGACTCTCGTACAAAACCTCTTTCTCCTGTCCGACCTGACTCTCGTCCTAAGCCTCTCTATCCTCTCCGGGAAGACTGTCGTCCCAAGCATCTCTCTCCTGTCCTGTCTGACTCCCGTCCCAAGCCTCTCTCTCCTGTCCTGCCTGACTCTCGTCCTAAGCCACTCTCTCGTGTCCAACCTGAGTCTCGTCCCAAGCCTCTCTCTCTTGTCTTGCCTGACTCTCGTCCCAAGCATCTCACCCCTGTCCTGTTTGATTCTAGTCCCAAGCCTCTCTCTCTTATCCTGCCTGACTCTCGTCCCAAGCTTCTCTCTCCTGTCCTGCCTGACTCTCGTCCCAAGCCTCTCTCTCCCGTCCTGCCTGATTCTCGTCCCAAGCCTCTCTCTCCTGTACAGCCTGACTTCCGTCCCAAATCTCTCTCTCTTGTCCTGTCTGACTCTCGTCCCAGGCCTCTCTATCCTGTCCTGGCTGACTCACTTCCCTAGCTTCTCTCTCCTGTCCTGCCTGGCTCTCGTCCCCAGCCCCTCTCTCCTGTAGAGCCTGACTCTAGTCCCGAGCCTCCCTCTTCTGTGCTTCCTGATTTTCGTCCCAGGTCTCTCTCTCCTGTCCAGCCTGACTCTCGAACTAAGCCTCTCTCTACCTTCCGGCAAGACTCTCGTCCCAAGACTCCCTCTCCTTCCCTACCTGACTCTCCCCCAAGCCTCTCTCTCCTGTCCTTCCTGAATCTCGTACCAAGCCTCCCTCCCCTGCCTTACCTGATTCTCCTGCCAAGCGTCTCTCTCCTGTCCTGTCTGACTCTCGTCACAAACCTCTCTCTACTGTCCTGCTGACTCACCTCCCAAGCCTCTGTCTCTTCTACCTGACTTTCGTCCTACGCCTCTTTATCCTCTCCGTCATGACTCTCGTCCCAAGCCTCCCTCTCATGTCTTGCCTTACTCTCTTCGCAATTCTCACTCTACTGTCCTGCCTGAGGCTCGTCCTATGCCAATCTCTCATCTCCTGCCTGACTCTCGTCTCAAGCCTCTCTCTCCTGTCCTGATTGACTCTCGTACCAAGTCTCTCTCTCTTGTCCTGCCTGAATCTCGTCACAAACCCCAGATTTCAACTCTCTTTCCCGCCTGACTCTCGTACCAGGCCTCTCTCCTGTCCGACCTGACTCTCGTCCTAAGCCTCTCTATCCTCTCCGACAAGACTGTCTTCCCAAGCCTCTCTCTCCTTTCCTGCCTGACCCTCGTCCCAAGCCTTTCTCTACTGTCCTGCCTGACTCTTGTCCTAAGCCACTTTCTCCTGTCCTGCCGGAGTCTCTTCCCATGCCTCTCTCTCCTGTCTTGCCTGACTCTCTTCCCAAGCATCTCTCCCCTGTCCTGTCTGTCTCTAGTCCCAAGCCTCTCTCTCCTATCCGTCACGACTCTCGTCCTAAGCCTCTCTCTCCTGTCCTGCCTGATTCTCGTCCCAAAACTCTCTCTCCTGTAGATCCTGACTCTGGTCCCGAGACTCCCTCTCATGTGCTTCGTGACTCTCGTCCCAGACCTGTCTCTCCTGTCTAGCCTGACTCTCGTCCGAAGCCTCTCTCTACCTTCCGGCCTGACTCTCGTCCCAAGCGTCTCTCTCCTGACGTGCCTGACTCTCGTCCCAAGCCTCTTTCTCCTGTCCTGTCTGACTGTCTCCCTAGACTTCACTTTTCTTTCCCGCCTGACTCTCGTACCAAGCCTCTCTCCCCTGTCCGACCTGACTCTCGTCCTAAGCCTCTCTATCCTCTCCGTCATGACTCTGGTCCCAAGACTCCGTCTCATGTCTTGCCTTACTCACGTCCCAAGCCTCTCTCACCTGTCCATACCGATTCTCACCACAAGCCTCTCTCCCCTGTCCTGTCTGACTCTAATCCCAAGCCTGTCTCTCCTATCCTGCCTCTCTCTCGTCCCAAGTCCCTCTCTCCTTCCAGCCTGATTCTCGTCCTAAGCCTCTCTCTCCTTTCCTGCCTGAGTCTCGTCCCAAGCCTCTCTCTCCTGTCCTGCTTGATTCTCGTCCTAAGCCACTCTCTCCTGTACTGCCTGAGTCTCGTCCCATGCCTCTCTCTCCTGTCTTGCCTGACTCTCGTCCCAAGCATCTCTCCCCTGTCCGCTTTGATTCCAGTCGCAAGACTCTCTCTCCTATCCTGCCTGACTCTCGTCCCAAGTCTCTCTCTCCTGTCCTGCCCTAGTCTCGTACCTAGCCTCTCTCTCCTGTCCTGCCTGAGCCTCGTCCCAAGCCTCTCTTTCCTGTCTTGCCTGACTCTCGAAGCAAGCCCCTCTCTCCTATCCAGCCTGATTCTCGTGCACAGGCATGTCCCAAACCTCTCTTCCTCCTGACTGACTCTCTCCAATCTCTCTCTGCCTGCCTGACTCTCGTCCAAGCCTCTCTTCCTGTCCTGTTGACTCTCGTACCAAGCTCTCTCTCTCTGTCCTGCCTGATCTCGTCACAAACCCCAGATTTCACTCTCTTTCCCGCCTGACTCTCGTATCCAAGCCTCTCTCTCCTGTCCGACCTGACTCTCGTCCTAAGCCTCTCTATCCTCTCCGCAGACTCTTCCCAAGCCTCTCTCTCCTTTCCTCTGACCTGCCAAGCCTTTCTCTCTGTCCTGCCTGACTCTGTCCAAGCACTCCCTGTCCTGTCCGATCTTCCCAACCTCTCTCTCCTGTCTTGCCTGACTCTCTTCCCAAGCCTCTCTCTCCTGTCCTGCTGTCTCGTCCCAAGCCTCTCTTCCTTCCGTCTGACTCTCGTCCAAGCTCTCTCTCCTTACTGCCTGACTCTCGTCCAACATCTCTCTCCTGTGATCGACTCTGTCCCAGACTCCTCTCATTGTCTTGCTGACTCTGTCCCAGACCTCCCTGTCCGCTGTCTCTGTCCAAGCCCTCTCTCCTATCCGCCTGACTCTCGTCCAAGCCTCTCTCTCCTGTCCCGCCTGACTCTCGTCCCAAGCTCTTTCTCCTGATCCTGACTTCGTCCAGCTCTCACTCTCTCCGCCTGACTCTCGTCCCAACCTTCTCCCTGTCCGCCTGACTCTCGTCCAAGCCTCTCTCTCCTTCCGCTGACTCTCGTCCAAGCCTCTCTCCTGCTGCCTGACTCTCGTCCCAAGCCTCTCTCCCCTCTCAACAGTCTCTGTCTCTAGACTCACTCCTTCTTCCCGCCTACTCTCGTCCAAGCTCCTCTCCCTGTCCGACCTGATCTCGTCCTAAGCCTCTCCTATCTCCTTCTCGCCCAGACGTCTCGTCCCAAGCCCTCTCTCTTCCCTGTCCGTACCATCTCTCATCCAGTACTCCTGCCTGTCTCGTCCCAGCCTCTCTCTCCTGTCTTGCCTGACTCTCGTCCCAAGCATCTCTCCCCTGTCCTGTGTGACTCTAGTCGCAAGACTCTCTCTCCTATCTTGCCTGACTCTCATCCCAAACCTCTCTCTCCTGTCCTGCCTGAGTCTCGTCCCAACCCTCTCTCTCCTATCTTGCCTGACTCTCGAACCAAGCCTCTCTCTCCTATCCAGCCTGACTCTCCTGAACAGGCCTCTCTCTCTTGTCCTGTCTGACTCTCGTCCCAAGCCTCTCTCTCCTGCCCTGTCTGACTCTCGTCCCAAACATCTCTCCCCTCTCCTGCTGACTCACGTCCCAAGACTCTGTCTCCTCACCTACCTGACTCTAGTCCCTAACTTTTTGTCACGCCCTGCCTGACTCTCGTCGCAATCCTCTCTTTCCTGTCCTGCCTGACTCTCGTCCCAAGACTTTCTCTCCTGCCCTACCTGACTCTCGTCCCAAACCTCTCTCTCCTGTACTGCTGATTCTCGTTCTAAGCCTCTCTCTCCTTTCCTGCCCGACTCAGGCCCCAAGCCTCTTTTTCCTGGCCTGCATGACTTTCGTCCCAAGCCTCCCCCTTTTGCCCTAGTGACTCCCGTCCTAAGCCTGTCTCTCCTCTCCTTCCTGACTCTTGTCCCAAGGCTCTCTCTCATGTCTTCCCTGACTCACGTCCCAAGCCTCTTTCTCCTGTCTTGCCTGGTTCTCGTCCCAACCCTCTTTCTCCTGCCCCGCCTGACTGTATTCCGAACCCTCTTCTCCCCTGTACTGTCTGACTATTGTCCCAAACCTTTCTCTCCTATCCTGCCTGACTCTCGTCCCAAGCCTCTCTCTCCTGGCCTGCCTGACTCTCTCCCCAGACTTCACTTTTCTTTCCCTCCTGACTCTCGTACCAAGCCTCTCTCTACTATCCTGCCTGATTCTCGTCACAAACCCCAGATTTCACTTTTCTTTCCCGCCTGACTCTCGTATTAAGCCTCTCTCTCCTCTCCGACCTGACTCTCGTCCTAAGCCTCTCTATCCTCTCCGTCATGACTCTTGACCCAAGCCTCCCTCTCATGTCTTTCTTCATCACGTCCAAAGCTTCTCTCTCCTGTCCTGCCTGAATCTCGTCCCAGGCATCTCACACCTGTCCTGTCCGACTCTAGTCCCAAACCTCTTTCTCCTATTCTGCCTGACTCTTTTCCCAAGCCTCTCTCTCCTGTCCAGCCTGAGACTCGCCCTAAGCCTCTCTTTCCTGTCTTGTCTGACTCTCGTCCCAAGGCTCTCTCTCCTGTACTGCCTGACTCTCGTCCTAAGCCACTTCTTCCTGTCCTGCCTGAGTCTCTTTCCAAGCCTCTCTCTCCTGTCTTGCCTGACTCTTGTCCCAAGCATCTCTCCCCTGTCCTGTCTGTCTCTAGTCCCAAGCCTCTCTCTCCTATCCGTCATGACTCTCGTCCTAAGCCTCTCTCTCCTGTCCTGCCTGAGTCTCGTCCCAAAACTCTTTCTCCTATAGATCCTGACTTTCGTCCCAAGCCTCCCTCTCCGGTGCTTCGTGACTCTCGTCCCAGACCTGTCTCTCCTGTCCAGCCTGATTCTCGTCCGAAGCCTCTCTCTACCTTCCGGCCTGACTCTCGTCCCAAGCGTCTCTCTCCTGACGTGCCTGACTCTCGTCCCAAGCCTCTTTCTCCTCTCCTGTCTGACTGTCTCCATAGACTTCACTTTTCTTTCCCGCCTGACTCTCGTACCAAGCCTCTCTCCCCTGTCCGACCTGACTCTCGTCCTAAGCCCCTCTATCCTCTCCGTCATGACTCCGGTCCCAAGACTCCGTCTCATGTCTTGCCTTACTCACGTCCCAACTCTCTCTCTCCTGTCCGTACCGATTCTCATCCCAAGCATCTCTCCCCTGTCCTGTCTGACTCTAATCCCAAGCCTGTCTCTCCTATCCTGCCTCTCTCTCGTCCCAAGCCCCTCTCTCCTTCCAGCCTGATTCTCGTCCCAAGCCTCTCTATCCTGTCCTGCCTGACTCTCGTCCCATGCCTCTCTCTCCTGTCTTGCCTTACTCTCGTCCCAAGCATCTCCCCTGTCCGCTGTGATACCAGTCGCAAGACTCTCTCTCCTATCCTGCCTGACTCTCGTCCCAAGCCTCTCTCTCCTGTCTTGCCTTAGTCTCGTCCCGAGCCTCTCTCTCCTGTCCTGCCTGAGTCTCGTCCCTAGCCTCTCTCTCCTGTCTTGCCTGACTCACGAATCAAGCCCCTCTCTCCTATCCAGCCTGACCCTCTTCCAGAGGCCTCTCTCTCCTGTCCTGCCTGGCTCTCGTCCTAAGCCACTCTCTCCTGTCCTGCCTTAGTCTCGTCACAAGCCCCTGTCTCCTGTCTTGCCTGACTCTCGTCCCGAGCAGCTCTCCCCTGTCCTGTGTGACTGTAGTCGCAAGACTCTCTCTCCAATCTTGCCTGACTCTCGTTGCAAGCCTCTCTCTCCTGTCCTTGATGAGTCTCGTCCCAAACCTCTCTCTCCTGTCCTGCCTAAGTCTCGTCCCAACCCTCTCTCTCCTGTCTTGCCTGACTCTCGAACCAAGCCTCTCTCTCCTATCCAGCCTGACTCTCCTGCACAGGCTTCTCTCTTGTCCTGTCTGACTCTCGTCCAAAGCCTCTCTCTCATGCCCTGTCTGACTCTCGTCCCAAACATCTCTCCCCTCTCCTGCTGACTCACGTCCCAAGACTCTGTCTCCTCTCCTACCTGACTCTCGTCCCTAGACTTTTTGTCCCGTCCTGCCTGACTCTCGTCCCAAGCCTCTCTTTCATGTCCTGTCTGAATCTCGTCCCAAGCCTTTCTCTCCTGCCCTACCTGACTCTTGTCCCAAACCTCTCTCTCCTGTACTGCTGAATCTCGTTCCAAGCCTCTCTCTCCTCTCCTGCCTGACTCAGGCCCCAAGTATCTTTTTCCTGGCCTGCATGACTTTCGTCCCAAGCCTCCCCAATTTGCCCTAGTGACTCCCTTCCTAAGCCTCTCTCTCCTCTCCTTCCTGACTCTTGTCCCAAGGCTCTCTCTCATGTCTTCCCTGACTCAGGTCCCAAGCCTCTTTCTCCTGTGTTGCCTGGTTCTCGTCCCAACCCTCTTTCTCCTGACCTGCCTGAATCTATTCCGAGCCCTCTCTCCCCTGTTCTGTCTGACTCTCGTCTCAAACCTTTCTCTCCTATCCTACCTGACTCTCGTCCCAAGCCACTCTCACCTGTCCAGCCTGACTCTCGTCCCAAGCTTCTCTCTCCTATCCTGCCTGACTCTCGTCCCAAGCCTCTCTCTCCTGTCCTGCCTGACTCTCTCCCCAGATTTCACTTTTCTTTCCCGCCTGACTCTCGTACCAAGCCTCTCTCTACTGTCCTTCCTGACTCTCGTCATAAACCCCAGATTTCACTTTTCTTTCCCGCCTGACTCTCGTATTAAGCCTATCTCTCCTCTCCGACCTGACTCTCGTCTTAAGCCTCTCTATCCTCTCCGTCATGACTTGTCTCAAGCCTCCTTCTCATGTCTTCTTTCATCACGTCCAAGGCTTCTCTCTCCTGTCCTGCCTGAATCTCGTCCCAGGCATCTGTCTGACTCTAGTCCCAAACCTCTTTCTCCTATTCTCCCTGACTCTTTTCCTAAGCCTCTCTCTCCTTTCCAGCCTGAGTCTCGTCCCAAGCTTCTCTTTCCTGTGTTGTCTGACTCTCGTCCCAAGGCTCTCTCTCCTGTCCTGACTGATTCTCGTCCCAAGCATCTCTCCCCTGTTCTGTCTGACTCTAGTCCCAAACCACTCTCTCTCCTCTCCTGACTGATTCTGATCCCAAGTTTCTCTCTTCCTTCCAGTTAGATTCTAGCAGCAAGTCTATCTCTCCTGTCCGACCTGACTCTCGTCATAATTCTCTCTTTCCTCTCCAGCATGACTCTCGTCGCAAGCCTATCTATCTCCTGCCCAGTCTCACTCTCGTTCCAAACCTCTCTCTCCTGTCCTATCGAACTCTCCTTTCCAAGGCCCTCTCACCTGTCCTGTCTGACTGTCGTCCCAAGCCTCTCTCTCCTGTCTTGCCTGACTCTCGAACCAAACCTCTCTCTCCTATCCAGCATGACTCTCATCCTAAGCCTCTCTCTCCAGTCCTGATTGACTCTCCTTCCAAGCCTCTCTCATGTCAAGCCTGACTCTCGTCCCAAGCCTCTCTCTCCTGTCCTGACTGATTCTCGTCTCAAGCATCTCTCCCCTGTTCTGTTTGACTCTAGTCCCAAGTTTCTCTTTTCTTGTTCTGGCTGACTCTTTTCCCAAGCGTCTCTCTCCCATCCGGTTAGATTCTTGCACCAAGTCTATCTCACCTGTGCGACCTGACTCTCGTCATAATCCTCTCTATGCTCTCCAGCATGACTCTCGTCTCAAGCCTCTCTCTCCCGCCCAGTGTGACTCTCGTCCCAAGCTTCTCTCTCCTGTCCCATCTAAGTCTCGTTCCAAACCCCTCTCACCTTTATTGCCTGACTCTCGTCCCAAGTCTTTCTCTCCTGTCTTGCCTGACTCTCGAACCAAACATCTCTCTCCTATCCAGCATGACTCCCATCCCAAGCCTTTCCAGTCCTGCTTGACACTCTTTCCAAGCCTCTCTCCTGTCCAACCTGACTCTTGTCTCAAGCCTCTCTCTACTGTCCTGCCTGACTCTCGTCATAAGCCACTCTCTCCTTTCCTGCCTTACTCTCGTCCCAAGCCTCTCTCTCCTGTCCTGCCTGACTCATATCCCAAAACTTTCTCTTCTGTCCTACCTGAGTCTCGTCCCAAGCCTCTCTCTCCTCTCTTGCCTGACCCTCGAACCAAGCCTCTCTCTCCTATCCAGCCTGACTTTCGTCCAGAAGCCTCTCTCTCCTGTCCTGCCTGAGTGTCGTCCCAAGCCTCTCTCTCCTATCCTGCCTGACTCTCGTCCCAAGCCTCCCTCTCCTGCCCTACCTCACTCTCCTCCCAAGCCTCTCTCTCCTGTCCTATCTGACTCTCGTCCCAAACCACTCTCTCCTTTCCTGCTGACTCACCTCCCAAGCCTCTGTCTCCTCTCCTGCCTGACTCTAGTCGTAATCCTCTCTATCCTCTCCGTCATGACTCTCGTCCGAAGCCTCACTCTCATGTCTTGCCTTACTCTCGTCGCAATACTCACTCTCCTGTCCTGCCTGACTCTCGTCGGAAGCCTCTCTCTCCTGCTCTGATTGACTCTTTTCCGAAGCCTCTCTCTCCTGTCCTGCCTGACTCTCGTCCGAAGCCTCTCTCTCCTGTCCTGCCTGACTCTCGTCCTAAGCCACTCTCTCCTTTCCTGTCTGACTCTCGTCCCAAGCCACTCTCTCCTTTCCTGCCTTACTCTCGTCCCAAGCCTCTCTCTCCTTTCCAACCTGACTCTCGTCCCAAGCCTCTCTTTACTGTCCTGCCTGACTCTCGTCCTAAGCCACTCGCTCATTTTCCTGCCTTACTCTCGTCCCAAGCCTCTCTCTCCTGTCCTGCCTGAGTCACATCCCAAAACTTTCTCTCCTGTCCTACCTGAGTCTCGTCCCAAGCCTCTCTCTCCTCTCTTGCCTGACTCTCGAACCAAGCCTCTCTCTCCTATCCAGTCTGACCCTCGTCCAGAAGCCTCTCTTTCTCCTGTCCTGCCTGAGTGTCGTCCGAAGCCTCTCTCTCCTATCCTGCCTGACTCTCGTCCCAAGCCTCCCTCTCCTGCCCTACCTCACTCTCCTCCCAAGCCTCTCTCTCCTGTCCTATCTGACTCCCGTCCCATACCACTCTCTCCTGTCCTGCTGACTCACCTCCCAAGCCTCTGTCTCCTCTCCTACCTGACTCTAGTCGTAAGCCTCTCTATCCTCTCCGTCATGATTCTCGTCCGAAGCCTTCCTCTCATGTCTTACCTTACTCTCGTCGCAATACTCACTCTCCTGTCCTGCCTGACTCTCGTCCCCTGCCAATCTCCCCTGTCCTGCCTGACTCTCGTCGGAAGCCTCTCTCTACTGTTCTGATTGACTCTTTTCCCAAGCCTCTCTCTCCTGTCCTGCCTGACTCACGTCCAAAGCCTCTCTCTACTGTCCTGCCTGATTCTCTCCTCAGACTTCTCTTTTCTTTCCCGTTTGACTCTCGTACCAAGCCTCTCTCTCCTGTCCTGCCTGACTCTTTCCCAAGATTTCAGTTTTCTTTCCCGCTTGACTCTCGTACTGAGACTCTCTCTCCTGTCCTGCCTGACTTTCGTCCTAAGCCTCTCCCTCCTGTCCTGCCTGACTTTCGTCCTAAGCCACTCTCTCCTGCCCTGTCTGACTCTCGTCTTAAGCATCTCTCCCCTGTCCTGTCTGTCTCTAGTCCCAATCCTCTCTCTCCTATCCTGCCTGACTCTCAACCCAAGCCTCGCTCTCCTGTCCTGCCTGAGTCTCGTCCCAAAACCCCCTCTCCTGTCCTCCCTGATTCTCGTCCCAAGCTTCTCTCTCCTTTCCAGCCTGACTATCGTCCTAAGCTTCTCTCTCCTTTCCTGCCTGACTCTCGTCCCAGGCCTCTCTATTCTGTCCTGCCTGACTCTTGTCCTAAGCCTCTCTCTCCTGTCCTGCCTGGCTCTTGTCCCCAGCCCCCCTCTCCCGTAGATCCTGACTCTCGTCCCGAGCCTCTCTCTCCTGTGCTTCTCGACTCTCGTCATAGGCCTCTCTCTCCTGTACAGCTTGACTCTCGTCCCAAGCCTCTCTCTACCTTCCGGCCTGACTCTCGGCCAAAGACTCCCTCTCTTGCCCTAACTGACTCTCCTCCTAAGCCTCTCTCTCCTGTCCTGCCTGACTCTTGTCCCAAGCCTCCCTCTCCTGCCCTACCTGATTCACTTCCCAGGCCCCTCTCCCCTGTCCTGTCTGACTCTCGTCGCAAACCTCTTTCTACTGTACTGCTGACTCTCCTCCCAAACATCTGTCTCCTCTCCTACCTGACTCTCGTCCCAAGGGTCTCTATCCTCTGAATCATGACTCTCGTCCGAAGCCTCCCTCTTATGTCTAGCCTTACTCTCGTCGCAATCCTCACTCTCCTGTCTTGCCTGACTCTCAGCCTATGACAATCTCCCCTGTCCTGCCTGGCTCTCGTCGGAAGCCTCTCTCTCCCGTCCTGATTGACTCTCGTACCAAGCCTCTCTCTCCTATCCTGTCTGAATCTCGTCACAAATCCCAGATTTCATTTCTCTTTCCCGCCTGACTCTTGTAACAGGCCTCTCTCTCCTGTCCGACCTGAATCTCATCCTAAGCCTCTCTATCCTCAACGGCAAGACTGTCGTCCAAAGCATCTCTCTCCTGTCCTGCCTGACTCTCGTCCTATGTCAATCTCCCCTGTCCTGCCTGACTCTCGTCCCAATCCTCTCTCTCCTGTCCTGACTGAGTCTCCACCCAAGCCTCTCTCTCCTGTCCAGCCTGAGTCTCGTCCCAAGCATCTCTCTCCTGTCCAGCCTGACTCTCGTCCCAAGCCTCTCTCTCCTGTCCTGCCTGACCCTCGTCCCAACCCTCTCCTTCCTGTCCTGCCTAGCTCTCGTCCCCAGCCCCTCTCTCCTGTAGAGCCTGACTCTCGTCCCGAGACTCCTTCTCCTGTGCTTCCTGATTCGCGTCACAGGCCTCTCTCTACTGTCCAGTCTGACTCTCGTCCCAAGCCTCTCTCTACCTTCCGGCCTGACTCTCGTCCCAAGACTCCATCTCCTGCCCTACCTGACTCTCCTCCCAATCCCCTTTCTTCTGTCCTGCCTGACTCTCGTCCAAAGCCTCCCTCTCTTGCCCTACCTGACTCTCCTCCCAGGCCCCTCCCTCCTGTCCTGTCTGACTGTCGTCTCAAACCTCTCTCTCCTGTCCTGCTGACTTACCTCGCAAGCCTCTGTCTCCTCTCCTGCCTGACTCTCGTCCCAAGCCTTTTTCTCCTGCCCTACCTGACTCTCGTCCCAAACCTCTCTCTCCTGTCCTGCTGATTCTCGTTCCAAGCCTCTCTCTTCTCTCATGCCTGACTCAAGTCCCAAAGCTCTTTTTCCTGGCCTGCATGACTCTCGTCCCAAGCCTCCCTCTTCTGCCCTAGTGACTCTCGTCCTAAGCCTCTCTCTCCTCTCCTTCCTGACTCTCGTACCAAGGCTCTCTCTCATGTCTTCCCTGACTCACGTCCCACGACTCTTTCTCCTGTGTTGCCTGTCTCTTGCCCCAACCCTCTTTCTCTTGCCCTGCCTGACTCTATTCCGAACCCTCTCTCCCCTGTCCTGTCTGACTCTCATCCCAAGCCTTTCTCTCCTATCCTACATGACTCTCGTCCCAAGCCTCTCTCTCCTGTCCAGCCTGACTCTCTTCCCAAGCCTCTCTCTCCTGTCCTGCCTGACTCTCGTCGAAAGCCTCTCTCTCCTGTCCTGACTGACTCTCTCACCAGACTTCACATTTCTTTCCCGCCTGACTAACGTACCAAGCCCGTCTCTCTTGTACTGCCTGACTCTCTCGCAAGACTTCACTTCTCTTTCCCGCCTGATTCTCGTACCAGGCCTCATTCTCCTGCCCTGTCTAACTCTCCTCCCAAGCCTCTCTCCTGTCCTGCCTGACTCTCGTCCTAAGCCTCTCTATCCTCTCCGTCATGACACTCGTCCCAAGCCTCCCTCTCATGTCTTTCCTTACGTCGCAAGCGTCTCTCTCCTGTCCTGCCTGACTCTCGTCCCAAGCATCTCTCCCCTGTCCTGTCTGACTCTTTTCCCAAGCCTCTCTCTCCTGTCCAGCCTGACTCTCGTCCCAAGCGTCTCTCTCCTGTCATGCCTGACTTTCGTCCCAAAACTCTCTCTCCTGTCCTGCCTCACTCTCGTCGCACGCCTCTCTCTCTTGTCTTGCCTGACTCTCGTTCCAAGGCACCATCTCCTGTTTTGCTTGATTCTCGTCCCAAGACTCTCTCTCCTGTCATGCCTGACTCTCGTCCCAAGCCCCTCTCTTCTGTCCTACCTTATTCTTGTCGCAAGCCTCTCTCTCCTGTCCTGCCTGACTCTCGTCCTAAGCCACTTTCTCCTGTCCTGCTTGACTCACGTCACAAGCCTCTCTTTCCTGTCTTGCCTAACTCTCGTCCCAAGGCACTCTGTTTCTCCTGTCCTGACTGACTCTCTTCCCAAGCATCTCTCTCCTCTCTCGTTAGATGTTTGCCCCTAGTCTACCTCTCGTGTCCGACCTTACTCTCGCCCTAAGCCTTTCTATCCTCTCCGGTATGACTCTCGTCGCAAGCCTTTCTCTCCTGCCCTGTCTGACTCGTCACTAGCCTCTTTCTCCTGTCCTGCCTGACTCTCATCCCAAGCCTCTCTCTCCTGTCCAGCCTGACTCTCGTCCACAGGCCTTTCTTTCCTGTCCTGCCTGAGTCTCGTCCCAAGCATCTCTCATGTCCTGCCTGACTCTCGTTCCAAGCTTATCTCTCCTATCCAGCTTGACTCTCGTGCCAAGCCTCTCTCTCCTCTCATACCTGAGTCTCGTCCCAAACCTCTCTCTCCTGTCTTGCCTGACTCTCGTCCCAAGCCTCTTTCTCTCCTGTCCTGATTGACTCTCGTTCCAAGCCTCTCTCTTCTGTCCGTTTAAATTCTTGCCCCAAGTCTATCTCTCCTCTCCGACCTGACTTTCGTCATAAGCTTTTCTATCCTCTAAGGCATAACTCTCCTCGCAAGCCTCTCTCTCCTGCCCTGTCTGACTCTCGTCCAAAAAATCTTTCCCCTGTCCTATCTAACTCTCGTCCCAAGGTCCTCTCTCCTGTACTGCCTGACTCTCGTCACAAGCCCCCCTCTCCAGTCCAGCCTGACTTTCGTCCAAAGCCTATTTATCCTTTCCTGCCTGACTCTCGTCCCAAACCTCTCTCTTCTGTCCTGCCCTGCTCTAGTCTCATGCCCTTCTCTCCTGTAGAGTGTGACTATCGTCCCGAGCCTCCCTCTCTTGTGCTTTCTGACTCTCGTCCCAAGCCTCTCTCTCTTGTCCGGCTTGACTCTCGTACCAAGCCTTCCTCGAGATATTGTTCTGCCTAACTCTCGTCCCAAGCCTCTTTCTACTGCCATGCCTGACTCTCGAACGAAGCCTCTCTCTCCTATCCATCTGACTCTCATCCGAAGCCTCTCTCCGATCCTGCCTGAGTCTAGCCCCAAGCCTCTCTCTCCTGTCCTGCCTGACTCTCGTCCCAAGTTTCTCTCTCTAATCCAGCCTGACTCTCATGCCAAGCCTCTCTCTCCTCTCATACCTAAGTCTCGTCCAAAAAATCTCTCTCCTGCCTTGCCTGACACTCATCCTAAGCGTCTATCAACTGTCCTGCCTGACTATCGTCCCCAGCCTCTCTCACCTGTACTGCCTGACTCTCTCCCCAGAATTCACTTTTGTTTCCCGCCTGACTCACGTACCAAGCCTCTCTCTCCTGTCCTGCCTGACTCTCGGTAAAAACCCCAGACTTCACTTTTCTTTCCCACCTGACTTTCGTACCAAGCCTCTCTCTCCTGTCCTGTCCTACGCCTCTCTATCCTCTTCGGCATGACACTCGTCCCAAGCCTCCCATTCATGTCATGTCTTACTGACGTCCCAAGCCTCTTTCTCCTGTCCTGCCTGACTTTCGACCCAAGCATCTCTCCCCTGTCTTCTCTGAGTCTCGTCCTCAGCCAATCTCTCCTATCCTGCCGACTCTCGCCCCAAGCCTCTCTCTCTCGTGTCTTGCCTGACTCTCGTCCCAAGCCTCTCTCTCTTTCCTGTCCTGACTGACTCTCGTCCCAAGCCTCTCTCTCCTGTCTGTTTATATTCGTGCCCCAAGTCTATCTCTCCTGTCCAACCTGACTCTCGTCCTACGCCTCTCTATCCTCTACGGCATGACTCTCGTCACACGCCGTTCTCTCCTGCCCTGTCTAACTCTCGTCCCAAGCCTCTCTCTCCTGTCCTACCTGACTCTCGTGCCAAGCCTCTCTCTCTTTCCAGCCTGCCTGACTTTTGTCCCAAGCCTCTCTCTCCTGTCTTGCCTGACTCTCGAACTATGACTCTCTCTTCTATCCAGCCAGACTCTCGTCTCAAGCCTCTCTCTCCTGTCCTGCCTCAGTCTCGTCCCAAGCATATCTCTCCAGTCATGACTGACTCTCGTCCCAAGCTTCTCTCTCCTATCCAGCCTGACTCATGTGCCAAGCCTCTCTTCCTTCTCATACCTGAGTCTCGTCCCAAACCTTTCTTTCCTGTCCTGACTGACTCTGGTCCCAAGCGTCTCCCTCCTGTCCGGTTAGATTATTGTCCCAACTCTATATCTTCTCTACGACCTGACTCTCGTTCTAAACCTCTCTATCCTCTCTGGCATGACTCTCCTCGCAAGCCTCTCTCTCCTGCCCTGTCTAACTCTCGTCCCAAGCCTCTCTCTCCTGTCCTATCTAACTTCCGTCCCAAGCCCCTCTCACCTGTCCTGCCTGATTCTCGTCACAAGCATCTCTCTCCAGTCCTTCCTGACTCTATTCCCAAGCCTCTCTCCTGTCCAGCCTGACTCTCGTCCCAAGCCTCTCTCTCCTGTCCTGTCTGACTCTCGTCCTAAGCCTTGTCTATCCTGTCCTTCCTGACTCTCGTCCCAAGCCTCTCTCTCCTGTCCTGCCTGGCTCTCGTTCCCAGCCCCTCTCTCCTGTAGAGGCTAACTCTCGTCCCGAGCCTCCCTCTCCTGTGCTTTCTGACTCTCGTCCCAAGCCTCTCTCTCCTGTCCAGCTTGACTCTCGTCCAGAGCCTCTCTCTACCTTCCGGCCTGACTCTCGTCCCAAGCCTCTCTTTCCTGTCCTGCATAACTCTCGTCGCAAGCCTCTCTCTCCTCTCCTGTCTGACTCTCTCCCCAGACTTCATTTTTCTTACCCGCCTGACTCTCGTACCAAGAATCTCCCTCCTGTCCTGCCTGAGTCTCGTCACAAACCCCAGACTTCACTTGTCTTTCCCACATGACTTTAGTACTAAGCCTCCCTCTCCTGTCCGATCTGACTCTCGTCCTAAGCCTCTCTATCCTCTCCGTCATGACTCTCGTACCAAGCTCTCTCTCCTGTCCGATCTGACTCTTGTCCTAAGCCTCTCTATCCTCTCCGTCATGACTCTCGTCCCAAGCCTCCCTCTCATGTTTTGCCTCACTCAAGTCCCAAGCCTCTCTCTCCTGTCCTGCCTGACTCTCTTCTCAAGTATCTCTCCCCTGTCCTGTCTGATTCTAGTCCCAAGACTATCCTGCCTGACTCTCGTCCCAAGCCTCTCTCTCCTGTCCAGCCTAATTCTCGTTGCAAGCCTCTCTCACCTGTCCTGCCTGACTCTCGTCCTAAGAAAATCTCTCCTGTCCTGCCTGACTCTCGTCCCAAGCATATCTCTCCTGCACTGTCTGACTCTAGTCCCAAGCCATTCTCTTCTATCCTGCCGGACTCTCGTCCCAAGCATGTCTCTCCTGTCCAGCCCGACTCTCATCCCAAGCCTCTCTCTCCTTTCCGGTTAAATTCTTGCCCCAAGTGCATCACTTCTATCAGAACTGACTCTCGTCCTAAGCCTCTCTATCCTCTTCGGCACGACTCTCGTCCCAAGCCTCTCTCTCCTGCAATGTCTGACTCTCGTCACAAGCCTTTCTCTCCTGTCCTGTATGATTCGCCCTAAGCCTCTTTTTCCTGGCCTTCCTGACTCTCGTCCCAAGCCTCTCTCTCCTGTCCTGCCCGACTCTCGTCACAAGCCTATCTCCTGTCCAGCCTGACTCTCGTCCCAAGCCTCTCTCTCCTGTACTGCCTGACTCTCGTCCCAAGTCTCTCCATCGTATCCTGCCTTACTCTCTTCCCGAGCCTCTCTCGCCTGTCCTGCCTGGCTCTCGTCCCCAGCCCCTCTCTACAATAGAGCCTGACCCTCGTCCCGAGCCTCCCTCTCTTGTGATTCCTGACTCTCGTTCCAAGCCTCTATGTCCTGTCTTGCCTGACTCTCGAATAAACCTCTCTCTCCTCTCCTGCCTGAGTCTCGTCCCAGGCCTATCTCTACTGTAATCCCTAAGTCTCGTCCCAAGCCTCTCTCTCCTGTCCTGCCTGACTCTCGTCACAAGCCTTTCTCTCCAGTCCTGCCTGACTCTCTTCCCAAGCCTCTCTCTCCTATCCAGCCTGATTCTCGTCCCAAGTCTCATTCTCTCTCCTGTCTTTCCAGAGTCTCGTCCCAAGCCTCTCTCTCCTGTCCTGCCTGAGTCTCGTTCCAAGCCTTTCTCTCATGTCTTCCCTGACTCTCTAGTCTAAGGCTCTCTCTCATGTCCTGCCTGGCTTTCGTCCACAGCCAATCTCTCCTGTAGAATCTGACTCTCGTCCCAAGCCTCCCTCTCCAATGCTTCCTGACTCTTCTCCCAAGCCCCTCTCTCCTGTCCTGTCTGACTCTCGGCCCAAGCCTCTCTCTACCTTCCGGCCTGACTCTCGTCCCAAAACTCCCTCTCCTGCTCTACCTTACTCTCCTACCAAGCATCTCTCTCCTCTCCTCCCTGACTCTCGTCCCAAGCCTCCCTCCCCTGCCCTAACTGACTCTTCTCCCAAGCCCCTCTCTCCTGTCCTGTCTGACTCTCGTCCCAAACCTTTCTCTCCTGTCCTGCTGAGTCACATCCCTAGCCTCTGTCTTCTCCCCTACTTGACTCTCGTCCCAAGCCTTTTTGTCCTGTCCTGCCTGACTCTCGTCCCAAGCCTCTCTTTCCTGTCCTGCCTGACTCTCGTCCCAAGCCTTTCTCTCCTGACCTGCCTGACTCTCGTCCCAAACCTCTCTCTCCTGTCCTGCTGACTCTCGTCCCAAGCATCTCTACCCTGTCCTGTCTGACCCTAGTCCCAAACCTCTCTCTCCTGTCCTGCTGACTCAAGTCCCTAGCCTCTGTCTTCTCCCCTACTTGACTCTCGTCCCAAGCCTTTTTCTCCTGTCCTGCCTGACTCTCGTCCCAAGCCTCTCTTTCCTGTCCTGCCTGACTCTCGTCCCAAGCATCTCTACCCTGTCCTGTCTAACTCTAGTCCCAAACCTCTCTCTCATGTCCTGCTGACTCAGGTCCCAAGCCTCTGTCTCCTCTCCTACCTGACTCTCGTCCTAAGCCTTTTTGTCCTGTCCTGCCTGACTCTCGTCCGAAGCCTTTCTCCCCTGTCCTGTCTGACTCTCGTCCCACACCTCTTTCTCCTGTCCTGCTGACTCTCGTCCCAAGCATCTCTACCCTGTCCTGTCTGACTCTAGTCCCAAACCTCTCTCTCCTGTCCTGGTGACTCACGTCCCAAGCCTCTGTCTCCTCTCCTACCTGACTCTCGTCCTAAGCCTTTTTGTCCTGTCCTGCCTGACTCTCGTCCCAAGCCTCTCTTTCCTGTCCTACCTGACTCTCGTCCCAAGCCTTTCTCTCCTGTCCTACCTGACTCCTCCCAAACCTCTCCCTCCGGTCCTGCTGACCCCGGTCCCAAGCCTCTCTCTCCTCTCCTGCCTGACTCAGGCCCCAAGCCTCTTTTATCTGGCTTTTTCCTGGCCTCTCTCTCCTCTCCTTCCTGACTCTCGTCCAAAGGCTCTTTCTCATGTCTTCCCTGACTCCCGTCCCAAGCCTCTTTCTCCTGTGTTGCCTGGCTCACTTCCCAACCCTCTTTCTCCTGCCCTACCTAACTCTATTCCGAACCATCTCTCCCCTGTCCTGTCTGACTCTCGTCCCAAACCTTTCTCTCCTATCCTACCTGATTCTCGTCCCAAGCCTATCTCACCTATCCAGCCTGACTCTAGTCATAAGCTTCTCTCTCCTGTCCTGCCTGACTCTCGTCCAAAGCCTCTCACTCCTGTCCTGCCTGACTCTCTCCCCACACTTCACTTTTCTTTCCCGCCTGAATCTCGTACCAAGCCTCTCTCTCCTGTCCTGCCTGGCTCTCGTCCCCAGCGCCTCTCTACAATAGAGCCTGACCCTCATCCCGAGCCTCCCTCTCTTGTGCTTCCTGACTCTCGGTCCAAGCCTCTCTCTCCTGTCTTGCTTGACTCTCGAATTAAGCCTCTCTCTCCTGTCCAGCCTGACTCTCGTCCCAAGCCTCTCTCTCCTGTCCTGCCTGAGTCTCGTCCCAGGCCTATCTCTACTGTAATCCCTAAGTCTCGTCACAAGCCTCTCTCTTCTGTCCTGCTTGACTCTCGTCACAAGCCTTTCTCTCCAGTCCTGCCTGACTCTCTTCCCAAGCCTCTCTCCCCTACCCAGCCTGATTCTCGTCCCAAGCCTCTCTCTCCTGTCCTGCGTGAGTCTCGTTCCAAGCCTTTCTCTCATGTCTTCCCTGACTCTCTAGTCTAAGGCTCTCTCTCATGTCCTGCCTGGCTTTCGTCCACAGCCAATCTCTCCTGTAGAATCTGACTCTCGTCCCAAGCCTCCCTCTCCAATGCTTCCTGACTCTTCTCCCAAGCCCCTCTCTCCTGTCCTGTCTGACTCTCGGCCCAAGCCTCTCTCTACCTTCCGGCCTGACTCTCGTCCCAAGACTCCCTCTCCTGCTCTACCTTACTCTCCTACCAAGCATCTCTCTCCTCTCCTACCTGACTCTCGTCCCAAGCCTCCCTCCCCTGCCCTAACTGACTCTTCTCCCAAGCCCCTCTCTCCTGTCCTATCTGACTCTCGTCCCAAACCTTTCTCTCCTGTCCTGCTGAGTCACATCCCTAGCCTCTGTCTTCTCCCCTACTTGACTCTCGTCCCAAGCCTTTTTGTTCTGTCCTGCCTGACTCTCGTCCCAAGCCTCTCTTTCCTGTCCTGCCTGACTCTCGTCCCAAGCCTTTCTCTCCTGACCTGCCTGACTCTCGTCCCAAACCTCTCTCTCCTGTCCTGCTGACTCTCGTCCCAAGCATCTCTACCCTGTCCTGTCAGACCCTAGTCCCAAACCTCTCTCTCCTGTCCTGCTGACTCACGTCCCTAGCCTCTGTCTTCTCCCCTACTTGACTCTCGTCCCAAGCCTTTTTCTCCTGTCCTGCCTGACTCTCGTCCCAAGCCTCTCTTTCCTGTCCTGCCTGACTCTCGTCCCAAGCATCTCTACCCTGTCCTGTCTGACTCTAGTCCCAAACCTCTCTCTCATGTCCTGCTGACTCCCGTCCCAAGCCTCTGTCTCCTCTCCTACCTGACTCTCGTCCTAAGCCTTTTTTTCCTGTCCTGCCTGACTCTCGTCCGAAGCCTTTCTCCCCTGTCCTGTCTGACTCTCGTCCCAAACCTCTTTCTCCTGTCCTGCTGACTCTCGTCCCAAGCATCTCTACCCTGTCCTGTCTGACTCTAGTCCCAAACCTCTCTCTCCTGTCCTGGTGACTCACGTCCCAAGCCTCTGTCTCCTCTCCTACCTGACTCTCGTCCTAAGCTTTTTTGTCCTGTCCTGCCTGACTCTCGTCCCAAGCCTCTCTTTCCTGTCCTACCTGACTCTCGTCCCAAGCCTTTCTCTCCTGTCCTACCTGACTCCTCCCAAACCTCTCCCTCCGGTCCTGCTGACTCCGGTCCCAAGCCTCTCTCTCCTCTCCTGCCTGACTCAGGCCCCAAGCCTCTTTTATCTGGCTTTTTCCTGGCCTCTCTCTCCTCTCCTTCCTGACTCTCGTCCAAAGGCTCTTTCTCATGTCTTCCCTGACTCCCGTCCCAAGCCTCTTTCTCCTGTGTTGCCTGGCTCACTTCCCAACCCTCTTTCTCCTGCCCTACCTAACTCTATTCCGAACCATCTCTCCCCTGTCCTGTCTGACTCTCGTCCCAAACCTTTCTCTCCTATCCTACCTGATTCTCGTCCCAAGCCTATCTCACCTATCCAGCCTCACTCTAGTCATAAGCTTCTCTCTCCTGTCCTGCCTGACTCTCGTCCAAAGCCTCTCACTCCTGTCCTGCCTGACTCTCTCCCCACACTTCACTTTTCTTTCCCGCCTGAATCTCGTACCAAGCCTCTCTCTCCTGTCCTGCCTGGCTCTCGTCCCCAGCGCCTCTCTACAATAGAGCCTGACCCTCATCCCGAGCCTCCCTCTCTTGTGCTTCCTGACTCTCGGTCCAAGCCTCTCTCTCCTGTCTTGCTAGACTCTCGAATTAAGCCCCTCTCTCCTGTCCAGCCTGACTCTCGTCCCAAGCCTCTCTCTCCTGTCCTGCCTGAGTCTCGTCCCAGGCCTATCTCTACTGTAATCCCTAAGTCTCGTCACAAGCCTCTCTCTTCTGTCCTGCTTGACTCTCGTCACAAGCCTTTCTCTCCAGTCCTGCCTGACTCTCTTCCCAAGCCTCTCTCCCCTACCCAGCCTGATTCTCGTCCCAAGCCTCTGTCTCTCACTCCTGTCCTTCCAGAGTCTCGTCCCAAGCCTCTCTCTCCTGTCCTGCGTGAGTCTCGTTCCAAGCCTTTCTCTCATGTCTTCCTTGACTCTCTAGTCCAAGGCTCTCTCTCATGTCCTGTCTGGCTTTCGTCCACAGCCCCTCTCTCCTGTAGAATCTGACTCTCGTCCCGAGCCTCCCTCTCCAATGCTTTCTGACTCTCATCCCAAGACTCTCTCTCCTGTCCAGCCTGACTCTCGTCCCAAGCCTCTCCCTACCTCCCGGCCTGACTCTCGTCCCAAGACTCGTCTCCTGCTCTACCTGACTCTCCTCCCAAGCATCTCTCTCCTGTCCTGCCTGACTCTCGTCCCAAGCCTCCCTCCCCTGCCATACCTGACTCTTCTCCTAAGCCCCTCTCTCTTGTCCTGTCTAACTCTCGTCCCAAACCTCTCTCTCTTGTCCTGTTGGCTCACGTCCCTAGCCTCTGTCTTCTCTCCTACTTGACTTTCGTCCCAAGACTTTTTGTCCTGTCCTGCCTGACTCTCGTCCCAAGCCTCTCTTTCCTATCCTGCCTGACTCTCGTCCCAAGCCTTTCTCTCCTGACCTGCCTGACTCTCTTCCCAAACCTCTCTCTACTGTCCTGCTGACTCTCGTCCTAAGCATCTCTACCCTGTCCTGTCTGCCTCTAGTCCCAGACCTCTCTCTCCTGTCCTGCTGACTCACGTCCCAAACCTCTGTCTCCTCTCCTACCTGACTCTCGTCCCAAGCCTTTTTCTCCTGTCCTGCCTGACTCTCGTCCTAAGCTTCTCTTTCCTGTCCTGCCTGACTCTCGTCCCAAGCCTTTCTCTCCTGCCCTACATGACTCTCGTCGCAAACCTCTCTCTCCTGTCCTGCTGACTCCCGTCCCAAGTCTCTCTCTCCTCTCCTGCCTGACTCATGTCCCAAGCCTCTTTTTCCTGGCCTGCATGACTCTCGTCCCGAGCCTCCCCCTTCTGACATAGTGACTCTCGTCCTAAGCCTCTCTCTTCTCTCCTTTCTGACTCTCGTCCGAAGGCTCTCACTCATGTCATCCCTGACTCACGTCATAAGCCTCTTTCTCCTGTGTTCCCTGGCTCACGTCCCAACCGTCTTTCTCCTTTCCTGCCTGACTCTATTCCGAACCCTCTCTCCCCTGTCCTGTCTGACTCGTCCCAAACCTTTCTCTCCTATCCTACCTGACTCTCGTCCCAATCCTCTCTCACCTGTCAAGCCTGACTCTCGTCCCAAGCTTCTCTCTCCTGTCCTGCCTGACTCTCGTCCCAAGCCTCTCACTCCTGGCCTGCCTGACTCTCTTCCCACACTTCACTTTTCTTTCACGCCTAACTCTCGTACTAAGCCTCTCTCTCCTGTCCTGCCTGACTCTCGTCACAAACCCCAGACATCACTTTTCTTTTCCGCCTGACTCTCGTATTAAGCCTCTCTCTCCTCTCCGACCTGAATCTCGTCCTAAGCCTCTCTATCCTTTTCGTCACGACTCTCCTCCCAAGCCTCCCTCTCATGTCTTGCCTTACTTTCGTCCCAAGCCTCTCTCTCCTGTCCTGCCTGACTCTCGTCCCAAGCATCTCTCCCCTGTCCTGTCTAACTTTAGTCACAAACCTCTATCTCCTATTCTGCCTGACTCTTTTCCCAAGCCTCGCTCTCGTGTCCTGACTGACTCTCGTCCCAAGCCTCTCTCTCCTGTCTTGCCTGACTCTGGTCCCAAGCCTCTCTCTTCTGTCCTGACTGACTTTCGTCCCAAGCGTCTCTCACCTTTCCTGTCTGACTCTAGTCCCAAGCCTCTGTATCTCCTGTCCTGACTAACTCTGGTCCCAAGCCTCTCTCTCCCGTCCGGTTAGATTCTCGCACAAAGTGTATCTCTCCTGTCCGATGTGACTCTCGTCATAATCCTCTCTATCATCTCCACCATGAGTCTCGTCGCAAGCCTCTCTCTCCTGTCTAGTCTGACTCTCGTCCCAAGCCTCTCTCTCCTGTCTTGCCTGACTCTCGAACCAAACCTCTCTCTCCAATCCAGCCTGACTTTCATCCCAAGCCTCTCTCTCCAGTCCTGCTTGACTCTCGAACCAAACCTCTCTCTCCTATCCAGCCTGACTCTCATCCCAAGCCTCTCTCTCCAGTCCTGCTTGACTCTCTCTCCAAGCCTCTCTCCTGTCAAGCCTGATTCTCGTCCCAAGCCTCTCTCTCCTGTCCTGCCTGGCTCTCTTCCCTAGCCCCTCTATACAATAGAGCCTGACTCGTCACGAGCCTCCCTCTCTTGTGGTTCCTGACTTTCGGTCCAAGCCTCTGTTTCTTGTCTTGCCTGACTCTCGAATTAAGCCTCTCTCTCCTCTCCAGCCTGACTCTCGTCCCAAGCCTCTCTCTCATGTCCTGCCTGAGCCTCGTCCCAGGCCTCTCTCTACTGTCCTCACTAAGTCTCGTTCCAAGCCTCTCTCTCCTGTACTGCCTGGCTCTCGTCACAAGCCTCTCTCTCCAGTCCTGCCTGATTCTCTTCCTAAGCGTCTCTCTCCTATCCAGCCTGACTCTCGTCCCAAACCTCTGTCTCTCTCTCTCCTGTCCTGCCTGACTCTCGTCCACAGCCCCTCTCTCATGTAGAGCCTGACTCTCGTTCCGAGCCTCCCTCTCCAGTCCTTCTTGACTCTCGTCCCGAGCCTCTCTCTCCTGTTCAGACTGACTCTCGTCCCAGCCTCTCTCTACCTTCCGGCCTGACTCTCGTCTCCAGACTCCCTCTCCTGCCCTACCTGACTCTCTTCCCAAGCCTCTCTCTCCTGTACTGCCTGACTCTCGTCCCAAACCTCCCTCTCCTGCCATACCTGACTCTTCTCCCAAGCCCCTCTCCCCTGTCCTGTCTGACTCTCTTCCCAAACCCCTCTCCCCTGTCCTGCTGACTCACGTCCCAAGCCTCTGTCTCCTCTCCTACCTGACTCTCGTCCCAAGCCTTTTTGTCCTGTCCTACCTCGATCTCGTCCCAAGCCTCTCTTTCCTGTCCTGTCTCACTCTCGTCCGAAGCCTTTCTCTCCTGCCCTACCTGACTCTCATCCCAAACCTCTCTCTCCTGTCCTGCTGACTCTCGTCCCAAGTCTTTATTTCCTCTACTGCCTGACTCAAGCCCGAAGCCTCTTTTCCTGGCGTGCTAGACTCTCGTCCCAAACCTCCCCCTTCTGCTATAGTGACTCTCGTCCTAAGCCTCTCTCTACTCTCCTTCTTGACTCTCGTCCCAAGGCTCTCTCTCATATCTTGCCTGACTCACGTCCCAAGCCTCTTTCTCCTGTGTTGCCTGGCTCTTGCCCCAACCCTCTTTCTCCTGTCTTGCCTGACTCTATTCCGAACCCTCTCTCCTGTCCTGTCTGACTCTCGTCCCAAACCTTTCTCTCCTATCCTACCTGACTCTCGTCCCAGTGCTCTCTCGACCTGTCCAGCCTGACTCTCGTCCCAAGCTTCTCTCTCCTGTCCTGCCTGACTCTCGTCCCAAGCCTCTCACTCCTGGCCTGCCTGACTCTCTTCCCACACTTCACTTTTCTTTCACGCCTAACTCTCGTACTAAGCCTCTCTCTCCTGTCCTGCCTGACTCTCGTCACAAACCCCAGACTTCACTTTTCTTTCCCGCCTGACTCTCGTATTAAGCCTCTCTCTCCTCTCCGAAATGAATCTCGTCCTAAGCCTCTCTATCCTTTTCGTCACGACTCTCCTCCCAAACCTCCATCTCATGTCTTGCCTTACTTTCGTCCCAAGCCTCTCTCTCCTGTCCTGCCTGACTCTCGACCAAGCATCTATCCCCTATCCTGTCTGACTTTAGTCCCAAAGCTCTATCTCCTATTCTGCCTGACTCTTTTCCCAAGGCTCGCTCTCGTGTCCTGACTGACCCTCGTCCCAAGCCTCTCTCTCCTGTCTTGCCTGACTCTGGTCCCAAGCCTCTTTCTTCTGTCCTGACTGACTCTCGTCCCAAGCGTCTCTCCCCTTTCCTGTCTGACTCTAGTCCCAAGCCTCTGTATCTCCTGTCCTGACTAACTCTGTTCCCAAGCCTCTCTCTCCCGTCCGGTTAGATTCTCGCACCAAGTGTATCTCTCCTGTCCGATGTGACTCTCGTCATAATCCTCTCTATCATCTCCAGCATGAGTCTCGTCGCAAGCCTCTCTCTCCTGTTCAGTCCGACTCTCGTCCCAAGCCTCTCTCTCCTGTCCTATCTAACTCTCGTCCCAAGCCCCTCTCACCTGTCCTACCTGACTCTCTTCCCAAGCCTCTCTCTCCTGTCTTGCCTGACTCTCGAACCAAACCTCTCTCTCCAATCCAGCCTGACTCTCATCCAAAGCCTCTCTCTCCAGTCCTGCTTGACTCTCGAAACAAACCTCTCTCTCCTATCCAGCCTGACTCTCATCCCAAGCCTCTCTCTCCAGTCCTGCTTGACTCTCTTTCCAAGCCTCTCTCCTGTCAAGCCTGATTCTCGTCCCAAGCCTCTCTCTCCTGTCCCGCCTGGCTCTCTTCCCCAGCCCCTGTATACAATAGAGCCTGACTCGTCACGAGCCTCCCTCTCTTGTGGTTCCTGACTCTCTGTCCAAGCCTATGTCTCCTGTCTTGCGTGACTCTCGAATTGAGCCTCTCTCTCCTCTCCAGCCTGACTCTCGTCCCAAGCCTCTCTCTCATGTCCTGCCTGAGTCTCGTACCAGGCCTCTTTCTACTGTCCTCCCTAAGTCTCGTTCCAAGCCTCTCTTTCCTATGCTGCCTGACTCTCGTCACAAGCCTCTCTCTCCAGTCCTGCCTGATTCTCTTCCCAAGCCTCGCTCTCCTATCTAGCCTGACTCTCGTCCCAAGCCTCTCTCTCTCTCTCTCTCTCTCTCTCTCTCTCTCTCTCTCTCTCTCTCTCTCTCTCTCTCTCTCTCTCTCTCTCTCTCTCTCTCTCTCTCTCTCTCTCTCTCTCTCTCTCTCTCTCTCTCTCTCTCTCTCTCCTGTCCTGCCCGAGTCTCGTCCAAAGCCTTTCACTCATGTCTTCCCTGACTCTCTAGTCCTAAGCCTCTCTCTGCTGTCCTGCCTGGCTCTCGTCCGCTGCCCCTCTCTCCTGTACAGCCTGACTCTCGTTCCGAGACTCCCTCTCCAGTGCTTCCTGACTCTCTTCCCAAGCCTCTCTCTCTTGTCCAGCCTGACTCTCGTCCCAAGCCTCTCTCTACCTTCCGGCCTGACTCTCGTCTCCAGACTTCCTCTCTTGCCCTACCTGATTCTCCTCCCAAGCCTTTCTCTCCTGTTCTGCCTGACTCTCGTCCCAACCCTCCCTCTCCTACCCTACCTGACTCTTCCCCGAAGCCCCTCTCTCCTGTCCTGTCTGAATCTTTTCCCAAACCTCTCGCTCCTGTCCTGCTGACTCACGTCCCAAGCCTCTGTCTCCTCTCCTACCTAACTCTCGTCCCAAGCCTTTTTGTCCTGTCCTGCCTGACTCTCGTCCCAAGGGTCTCTTTCCATTCCTGCCTGACTCTCGTCCCAAGCCTTTCTCTCCTGCCCTACCTGACTCTAGTCCCAAACCTCTCTCTCCTGTCCTGCTGAATCTCGTCCAAAGCCTCTCTCTCCTTTCCTACCTGACTCAGGCCTGAAGCCTCTTTTTCCTGGTCTGCATGACTCTCGCCGCAAACCTCCCCCTTCTGCCATAGTGACTCTTGTCCTAAGAATCTCTCTCCTCTCCTTCGTGACTCTCGTCCCAAGGCTCTCTCTCATGTCTTCCCTGACTCACGGCCCAAGCCTCTTTCTCCTGTGTTCCCTGGCTCACGTCCGAACCCTCTTTCTCCTGCCCTGCCTGACTCTATTCCGAACCCTCTCTCCCCTGTCCTGTATGACTATCGTCCCAAAGCTTTCTCTCCTATCCTACCTGACTCTCGTCCCAAGCCTCTCTCACCTGTCCAGCCTGACTCTCGTCCCAAGCTTCTCTCTCATATCCTGCCTGACTTTCGTCCTAAGCCTCTCACTCCTGTCATGCCTGACTCTCTCCAAACACTTCACTTTTCTTTCCCTCTTGACTATCGTACCAAGCCTCTCTCTCCTGTCCTGCCTGACTCTCGTCACAAACTCCAGACTTCTCTTTTCTTTTCCGCCTGACTCTTGTATTAAGCCTCTCTCTCCTCTCCGACCTGACTCTCGTCCCAAGCCTCTCTCTCTTGTCCTGCCTGAGTCTCGACCAAGGCCACTCCCTACTGTCTTCCTTAAGTCTCGTTCCAAGCCTCTCTCTCCTGTCCTGCCTGACTCTCGTCACAAGCCTCTCTCTCCAGTCATTCATGACTCTCTTCCCAAGCCTCTCTCTCTCCTATCCAGCCTGACTCTCGTCCTAAGCCTCTCTCTCTCTCTCTCTCTCTCTCCCCTGTCCAGCCTGAGTCTCGTACCAAGCCTTTCTCTCCTGTCTTGCCTGACTCTCTAGTCCAAAGCCTCTTTCTCCAGTCCTGCCTGGTTCTCGTGCACAGCCCTCTCTCCTGTAGATCCTGACTCTCGTCCCGAGCCTCCCATCTCCAATGCTTCCTGACTCTCTTCCCAAGCCTCTCTCTCCTGTCCAGGCTGACTCTCGTCCCAAGCCTCTCTCTACCTTCCGGCCTGACTCTCGTCCCCACACTCCATCTCCTGCCCTAACTGACTCTCCTCCCAAGCCTCTCTCTCCTGTCCTGCCTGACTCTCGTCCAAAGCCTCCCTATCCTGCCCTACCTGGCTCTTCCCCGAAGCCCCTTTCTCCTGTCCTGTCTGACTCTCGTCCCAAGCCTCTCTCTCCTGACCTGCTGACTCACGTCCCAAGCCTCTGTCTCCCCTCCTACCTGACTCTCGTCCCAAGGCTTTTTGTCCTGTCCAACCTGGATCTCGTCCCAAGCCTTTCTTTCCTGTCCTGCCTCACTCTCGTCCCAGGCCTTTCTCTCCTGCCCTACCTGAGTATCGTCCCAAACGTCTCTCTCCTGTCCTGCTGATTCTCGTTCCAAGCCTCTCTCTCCTCTCCTGCCTGACCCAGGCCCGAAGCCTCTTTTTCCTGGCCTGCATGATTCGTCCCAAGCGTCCCACTTTTGCCATAGGGACTCTCGTCCTAAGCCTCTCCTTTCCTTCCTGACTCTCGTCCGAAGGCTCTCTCTCATGTCTTCTCTGACTCATGTCCCAAGCCTCTTTCTCCTGTGTTGCCTGGCTCTCACCCCAACCCTCTTTCTCCTGCACTGCCTGACTCTATTCCGAACCCTCTCTCCCCTGTCCTGTCTGACTCGTACAAAACCTTTCTCTCCAATCCAACCTGACTCTCCTCCCAATCCTCTCTCGACATGTCCAGCCTGACTCTCGTCCCAAGCTTCTCTCTCTTGTCCTGCCTGACTCTCGTCCCAAGCCTCCCACTTCTGTCCTGCCTGACTCTCTCCCCACACTTCACTTTTCTTTCCCTCCTGACTCTCGTACTAAGCCTCTCTCTCCTGTCCTGCCTGACTTTCGTCACAAACCCCAGATTTCACTTTTCTTTCCCGCCTGACTCTCGTATTAAGCCTCTCTCTCTTCTCCGAACTGAATCTCGTCCTAATCCTCTCTATCCTCTCCGTCATGACTCTCGTCCCAAGCCTCCCTCTAATGTCTTGCCTTACTCAGGTCCCAAGCCTTTCTCTCCTGTCCTGCCTGACTCTCGTCACAAGCATCTCTACCCTGTCCTGTCTGACTCTAGTCCCAAACCTCTCTCTCCTGTTCTGCCTGACCCTTTTCCCAAGCCTCTCTCTCCTGTCCAGCCAGAGTCTCATCCAAAGACTCTCCTGTCATGCCTGACTCTCGTCCCAAGCCTCTCTCTCCTGTCCTGACTGACTCTCGTCCCAAGCGTCTCTCCCCTGTCCTGTCTGACTCTAGTCCCAAGCCAATCTCTCTCCTCTCCTGACTAACTCTGGTCCCAAGCCTCTCTCTCCCTTCCGGTTAGATTCTCGCACCAAGTCTATCTCTCCTGTCCGACGTGACTCTGGTCATAAGCCTCTCTATCCTCTCCACCATGAGTTTCGTCGCAACCCTCTCTCTCCTGCCCAGTTTGACTCTCGTCCCAAGCCTCTCTCTCCTGTCCTATCTAAATCTCGTCCCAAGCCCCTCTCACCTGTCCTGCCTGACTCTCGTCCCAAGCCTCTCTCTCCTGTCTTGCCTGACTCTCGAACCAAACCTCTCTCTCCTATCAAGCCTGACTATCATCGCAAGCCTCTCTCTCCAGTCCTGCTTGACTCTCTTTCCAAGCCTTTCTCCTGTCAAGCCTGACTTGCGTCCCAAGCCTCTCTCTCCTGTCCTGCCTTATTATCGTGGAAAGCCTCTCTATCCTGTCCATCCTGACTCTCGTCCAAAGCCTCTCTCTCCTGACCTGCCTGGCTCTCTTCCACAGCCCCTCTCTACAATAGAGCCTGACTCTCGTCCCGAGCCTCCCTCTCTTGTGCTTCCTGACTCTCGTACCAAGCCTCTCTCTCCTGTCTTGCCTGACTCTAGAATTAAGCCTCTCTCTCCTGTCTAGCCTGACTCTCGTCCCAAGCCTCTCTCTCATGTCCTGCCTGAGTGTCGTCGCAAGCCTCTCTCTCCTGCCCAGTCTGACTCCCGTCCCAAGCCTCTCTCTCCTGTCCTATCTAACTCTCGTTCCAAGCCCCTCTCACCTGTCCTGCCTGACTCTCGTCCCAAGCCTCTCTCTCCTGTCTTGCCTGACTCTCGAACCAAACCTCTCTCCTATCTAGCCTGACTCTCATCCCAAGCCTCTCTCACCAGTCCTGCTTGATTCTCTTTCCAAGCCTCTCTCATGTGAAGCCTGACTCTCGTCCCAAGCCTCTCTCTCCTGTCCTGCCTGATTCTCGTCCAAAGCCTCTCTATCCTGTCCATCCTGACTCTAGTCCCAAACCTCTCTCTCCTGTCCTGCCTGGCTCTCTTCCTCAGCCCCTCTCTAAAATAGAGCCTGACTCTCGTCCCGAGCCTCCCTCTCTTGTGCTTCCTGACTCTCGCACCAAGCCTCTCTCTCCTGTCTTGCCTGACTCCCGAATTAAGCCTCTCTCTCTTGTCCATCCTGACTCTCGTCACAAGCCTCTCTCTCCAGTCCTACGTGACTCTCTTACCAAGCCGCTCTCGCCTATCCAACCTGACTCTCGTCCCAAGCCTTTCTCTCTCTCTCTCTCTCTCTCTCTCTCTCTCTCTCTCTCTCTCTCTCTCTCTCTCTCTCTCTCTCTCTCTCTCTCTCTCTCTCTCTCTCTCTCTCTCTCTCTCTCTCTCCTGTCCTGCCTGATTCTTGTCCCAAGGCTTTCTAACCTGTCTTGCCTGACTCTCTAGTCCAAAGCCTCTCTCTCTCCTGTCCTGCTTGGCTCTCGTCCACAGCCCCTCTCTCCTGTAGAGTCTGACTCTCGTTCCGAGCCTCCCTCTCCACTGCTTCCTGACTCTCGTCCCAAGCCTCTCTCTCCTGTCCAGCCTGACTCTCGTCCCAAGCCTCTCTCTACCTTCCGGCCTGACTCTCGTCCCAAGACTCCCTCTCCTGCCCTACCTGATTCTCCTCCCAAGCCTCTCTCTCCTGTTCTGCCTGACTCTCGTCCCAAGCCTCCGTCTCCTGCCCTACCTGACTCTTCTCCCAAGCCCCTCTCTCATGTCCTGTCTGACTCTCGTCCCAAACCTCTCGCTCCTGTCCTGCTGACTCACGTCCCAAGCCTTTGTCTCATCTCCTACCTGACTCTCGTCACAAACCTTTTTGTCCTGTCCTGCCTGACTCTCGTCCCAAGGGTCTCTTTTCTGTCCTGCCTGACTCTCGTACCAAGGGTCTCTTTCCTGTCTTGCCTGACTCTCGTCCCAAACCTTTCTCTCCTGCCATACCTGACTCTCGTCCCAAACCTCTCTCTCCTGTCCTGCTGACTCTCATCCCAAGATTCTCTTTCCTGTCCTGCTGACTCTCGTCCGAAGCCTTTCTCTCCTGCCCTACCTGACTCTCGTCCCAAGACTCCCTCTCCTGCCCTACCTGATTCTCCTCCCAAGCCTCTCTCTCCTGTTCTTCCTGACTCTCGTCCCAAGCCTCCCTCTCCTGCCCTACCTGACTCTTCTCCCAAGCCCATCTCTCCTGTCCTGCTGACTCTCATCCCAAGCCTCTCTCTCCTCTCCTGCCTGACTCAGGCCCGAAGCCTCTTTTTCCTGGCCTGCATGACTCTCGTCCCAAACCTCCCCCTTCTGCTATAGTGACTCTCGTCCTAAGACTCTCTCTCCTCTCCTTCCTGACTCTCGTCCCAAGGCTCTCTCTTCTGTCGTCCCTGACTCACGTCCTAAGACTCTTTCTCCTGTGTTGCCTGGCTCTCACCCCAACCCTCTTTCTCCTGCCCTGCCTGACTCTATTCCGAAACCTCTCTCCCCTGTCCTGTCTAACTCTCTTCCCAAACCTTTCTCTCCTCTCCTACCTGACTCTCGTCCCAAGCCTCTCTCACCTGTTCAGCCAGACTCTCGTCCCAAGCTTCTCTCTCCTGTCCTGCATGTCTCTCGTCCCAAGCCTCTCACTCCTGTCCTGCCTGACTCTCTCCCCACACTTCACTTTTCTTTCCCTCCTGACTCTCGTACCAAGCCTCTCTCTCCTGTCCTGCCTGACTCGGAACAAACGCCAGACTTCACTTTTCTTTCCCGCCTGACTCTCGTATTAAGGCTCTCTCTCCTCTCCGACCTGACTCTCGTCCTAAGCCTCTCTATCCTCTCCGTCATGACTCTCTTCCCAAGCGTCCCTCTCATGTCTTGCCTTACTCACGTCGCAAGCCTCTCTCTCCTTTTCCTGCCTGGCTCTCGTCCCAAGCATCTCTATCCTGTCCTGTCTAACTCTAGTCCCAAACCTCTCTGTCCTATTCTGCCTGACTCTTTTCCCAAGCCTCTCTCTCCTGTCCAGCCAGAGTCTTGTCCCAAGCCTCTCTCTCCTGTCTTGCCTGACTCTCGTCCCAAGCCTCTCTCCCTGTCCTGACTGACTCTCATCGCAAATATCTCTCCCCTGTCCTGTATGGCTCTAGTCCCAAGCCTTTCTCTCTCCTGCCTAGTCTAACTCTCGACCCAAGTCTCTCTCTCCTGTCTCATCTAACTCTCGTCCCAAGCCCCTATCACCTGTCCTTTCTGACTCTCGTCCCAAACCTCTCACTCCAGTCTTGCCTAAATCTCGAACCAAAACTCTCTCTCGCATCCAGCCTGGGTCTCATCCCAAGTCTCTCTCTCGAGTCCTGCTTGACAATCTTTCCAAGCCTCCGTCCTGTCCAGCCTGACTCTCGTCCTAAGCCTCTCTCTCCAGTCCTGACTCATTCTCGTCCAAAGCCTCTCTCCCCTGTCTTGCCTGACTCTCGTCCTAAGCCTCTCTCCCCTGTCCTGACTGACTCTCGTCGCAAATATCTCTCCCCTGTCCTGTATGACTCTAGTCCCAAGCCTTTCTCTCTCCTGCCTAGTCTAACTCTCGACCAAAGTCTCTCTCTCCTGTCTCATCTAACTCTCGTCCCAAGCCCCTATCACCTGTCCTTTCTGACTCTCGTTCCAAGCCTCTCACTCCTGTCTTGCCTAACTCTCGAACCAAAACTCTCTCTCCTATCCAGCCTGGGTCTCATCCCAAGTCTCTCTCTCGAGTCCTGCTTGACAATCTTTCCAAGCCTCCGACCTGTCCAGCCTGACTCTCGTCCTAAGCCTCTCTCTCCAGTCCTGACTCATTCTCGTCCAAAGCCTCACTATCCTGTCTTGCCTGACTCTCGGCCCAAGCCTCTCTCTCCTGTCCTGCCTGGCTCTCGTCCTCAGCCACTCTCTCCTGTAGATCCTGACTCTCGTCCCGAGCCTCCCTCTCCAGTGTTTCCTGACTCTCGTCCCAAGCCTCTCTCTCCTGTCCAGCCTGACTCTCGTCCCAAGCCTCTCTCTACCTTCCGGCCTGACTCTCGTCCCAAGACTCCATCTCCTGCCCTACCTGTTTCTTCTCCCAAGCCTCTCTCTCCAGTTCTGCCTGACTCTCGTCCCAAACCTCCTTCTCCTGCCCTACCTGACTATTCTCACAAGCCCCTCTCTCCTGTCCTGTCTGACTCTCGTCCGAAACCTCTCTCTCCTGTCCTGCTGACTCACGTCCCAAGCCTCTGTCTCCTCTCCTACCTAACTCTCCTCACAAGGCTTTTTGTCCCGTCCTGCCTGACTCTCGTCTCAAGCATCTCTTTCCTGTTCTACCTGACTCTCGTCCCAAACCTCCCTCTCCTGCCCTACTTGACTCTTCTCCCAAGCCCATCTCTCCTGTCCTGCTGACTCTCGTTCCAAGCCTCTCTCTCCTCTCCTGCCTGACTCAGGCCCGAAGCGTCATTTTCCTGGCCGCATGACTCTCGTCCCAAGCCTCCAGATTCGCCCCTAGTGACTCTCGTCCTAAGCCTCTCTCTCCTCTTCTTCCTGACTCTTGTCCAAAGGCTCTGTCTCATGTCTTCCCTGACTCAGGTCCCAAGCCTCTTTCTACTGTGTTGCCTGGCTCTCGTCCCAACCCTCTTTCTCCTGCCCCGCCTGACTCTATTCCGAATCCTCTCTCCCCTGTCCTGTCTGACTCTCGTCCCAAATCTTTCTCTCCTATACTACCTGACTCTCGTCCCAAGGCTCTCTCACCTGTCTAGCCTGACTCTCGTCCGAAGCCTCTCTTTCCCATCCTGACTGACTCTCGTCCCAAGCATATCTCCCCTGTCCTGTCTGACTAGTCCCAAGACTCTCTCTGTCGTGTCCTGACTGACTCTTTTCCCAGGCATCTCTCTCCAGTCCGGTTAGATTCTTGCACCAAGTCTATCTCACATCTCCGACCTGACTTTCGTCATAAGCTTCTCTATCCTCTCCGGCATGACTCTCCTCGCAAGCCTCTCTCTCCTGCCCAGTCTGACTCTCGTCCCAAGCCTCTATCTCCTGTCCTATCTAACTCTCGTCCCAAGCCCCTCTCACCTGTCCTGTCTAACTCTAGTCCCAAGCCTCTCTCTCCTGTCTTCCCTAACTTTCGAACCAAACCTCTCTCTCCTATCCAGCCTGAGTCTCATCCTAAGCCTCTCTCTCCAGTTCTGCTTGACTCTCTTTCCAAGCCGCTCTCCTGTCCAGCCTGACTATCGTCACAAGCCTCTCTCTCCTGGACTCAGGTCCCAAGGCTCTTTTTCCTTCCCTTCATTACTCTCGTCCCAAGCCTCTCTCTTCTCTCCTGCCTGACTCAGGTCCGAAGCCTCTTTTTCCTTGCCTGCATTACTCTCGTCCCAGGCCTTCCCCCTTCTGCACTAATGACTCTCGTCCTAAGCCGCTCTCTCCTCGCCTTCCTGACTCTAGTCCCAAGGCTATCTCTAATGTCTTCCCTGACTCACGTTCCAAGACTCTTTCTCCTGTTTTGCCTGGCTCTCGTCCCAACCCTCTTTCTCCTGCCCTGCCTGACTCTATTCCTAACCCTCTCTCCCCTGTCCTGTCTGACTCTCGTCCAAAGCCTTTCTCTCCTATCCTAACTGACTCTCGTCCCAAGACTCTCTCTCCTGTCCAGCCTGACTCTCGTCCCAAGCCTCTCTCTCCTGTCCTGCCTGACTCTCGTCAAAAGCCTCTCTCTCCTGTTCTGAATGATTCTCTCCCCAGACTTCACTTTTCTTTCCCGCCTGACTCTCGTAACAAGCCTCTCTCTCCTGTCCTGACTAACTCTCTCCCAAGACTTCACTTTTCTTTTCCGCTTGACTCTCGTACCACGACTCTCTCTCCTGTCCGGACTCACCCTCGTCCCAAGTCTCTCTCTCCTGTCCTGCCTGACTCTCGTCCTATGCCACTCTCTCCTGTCCTGCTTGACTCTCGTCCCAAGCCTCTCTCTCCTGTAGAGTCTGACTCTCGTCCCAAGCATCTCTCCCCTGTCCTGTCTGTCTTTAGTCCCAAGCCTCTCTCTCCTATCCTGACTGACTCTCGTCCCAAGCCTCTCTCTCCTGTCCTGCCTGAGTCTCGTCCCAAAACTCTCTCTCCTGTCCTGCCTGAGTCTCGTCCCAAGCCTGTCTCTCCTGTCCAGCCTGACTCTCATCCCAAGCCTCTCTCTCCTGTCCTGCCTGACTTTCGTCCCAGGCCTCTCTATTCTGTCCTGCCTGACTCTCGTCCCAAGGGTCTCTCTCCTGTCCTGCCTGGCTCTCGTCCCCAACCCCTCTCTCTTGTAGATCCTGACTCTCGTCCCGAGCCTCCCTCTCCTGTGCTTCCTGACTCTCGCCCTAGGCCTTTCTCTCCTGTCCAGCCTGACTCTCGTCCCAAACGTCTCTCTACCTTCCTGCCTGACTCTCGTCCCAAGACTCCCTCTCTTGCCCTACCTGACTCTCATCCGAAGCCTCACTCTCCTGTCCTGCCTGACTCTTGTCCCAAGCCTCCTTCTCCTGCCCTACCTGACTCTCTTCCGAAGCCCCTCTCTCCTGTACTGTCTGACTCGCGTCCCAAACCTCTCTCTCCTGTCCTGCTGACTCACCTCCCAAGCCTCTGTCTCCTCTCCTGCCTGACTCTCGTCCTAAGACTCTCTATCCTCTCCATCATGACTTTCGTCCCAAGCCTCCCTCTCATGTCTTGACTTACTCTCGTCGCAATCCTCACTCTCCTGTCCTGCGTGACTCTCGTCATATGCCAATCTCCCCTGTCCTGCCTGACTCTCGTCCTAAGCCTGTCTCTCCTGTCCTGATTGACTCTCGTTCCAAGCCTCTTTCTCCTGTCCTGCCTGAATCTCGTCACAAACCCCAGATTTCACTTCTCTTTCCAGCCTGACTCTCGTACCAGGCATCTCTCTTCTGTCCAACCTGACTCTCCTCCTAAGCTTCTCTATCCTCTGCGGCAAGACTCGTCCCAAGCATCTCTCTCCAGTCCTGCCTGACTTTCGTTCCAAGCCTCTCTCTCCTGTCCTACGTGACTCTGGTCCTAAGCAACTCTCTTCTGTCCTGCCTGAGTCTCGCCCCAAGCCTCTCTCGCCTGTCTTGCCTGACTCTCGTCCCAAGCATCTCTCCCCTGTCCTGTCTGACTCTAGTCCCAAGCGTCTCTCTCTTATCCTGCCTGACTCTAGTCCGAAGCTTCTCTCTCCTATCCTGCCTGAGTCTCGTCCCATGCCTCTCTCTCCTGTCCAGCCTGACTCTCGTCCCAAACCTCTCTATCCTGTCCTGCCTGACTCTCGTCCCAAGCCTCTCCTTCCTGTCCTGCCTGGTTCTCGTCCCCAGCCCCTCTCCTCTGTAAAGCCTCACTCGCGTCCCGAGCCTCCCTCTCCTGTGCTTCCTGACTCTCGCCCCAAGCCTCACTCTCCTGTATATCCTGACTCTCGTCCCAAGCCTCTCTCGACATTCCGGCCGGTCTCTCGTCCCAAGCCTCTCTCTCCTGACCTGCCTGAGTCTCTTCGCAAGCCTCTTTCTCCTGTCTTGTCTGACTGTCTCCCTAGACTTCACTTTTTTTTCCCGCCTGACTCTCGTACCAAGTCTCTCTCCCCTGTCCGATCTGACTCTCGCGCTAAGCCTCTCTATCCTCTCCGTCATGACTCTCGTCCCAAGACTCCGTCTCATGTCTTTCCTTACTCACGTCACAAGCCTCTCTCTCCTGTCTTGACTGACTCTCGTCCCAAGCATCTCTCCCCTGTCATGTCTGACTCTAGTCCCAAGCCTCTCTCTCTGCTGTCCTGAATGACTCTTTTCTCAAGCCTCTCTCTCCCGTCCGGTTAGATTCTTGCACCAAGTCTATATCTCCTGTCCGACCTCACTCTCGTCATAAGTGTCTTTATCTTCTCCAGCATGACTCTCGTCCTAAGCCTCTCTCTCCTGCCCAGTCTGACTCTCGTCCCAAGCCTCTTTCTCCTGTCCTATCTAACTCTCGTCCCAAGACCATCTCACCTGTCCTGTCTGACTCTCGTCCCAAGCCTCTCTCTCCTGTCTTGCCTAACTCGAGCCAAACCTCTCTCTCCTATCCAGCCTGACTCTCATCCCAAGCCTCTCTCTCCAGACCTGCTTGTCACTCTTTCCAAGCCTCTCTCCTGTCCAGCCTGACTCTCGTCCCAAGCCTCTCTCTCCTGTCCTACCTCATTCTCGTCCAAAGCCTCTCTCTCCTCTCCTTCCTGAATCTCGTCCCAAGGCTCTCTCTCATGTCTTCCCTGACTCACGTCACAAGCCTCTTTCTCCTATCCTGCCTGGCTCTCGTCCGAACCCTCTTTCTCCTACCCTGCCTGACTATTCCGCAACCTCTCTCCCTAACCTGTCTGACTTTCGTCCCAAACCTTTCTGTCCTATCATGCCAGACTCTCGTCCCAAACCTTTCTGTCCTATCATACCAGACTCTCGTCCCAAGCCTCCTTCTCCTGCCCTACCTGTCTCTCCCCCCATGCCCCTCTCTCTTGTCCTGTCTGACTCACCTCCCAAGCCTCTCTCTCCAGTCCTGCTTGACTCTCTTCCCAAGCGTCTATCTCCTATCCAACCTGACTCTCGTCCCAAGCGTCTCTCTCCTGTCCTACCAGAGTCTCGTCCCAAGCCTCTCTCTCCTGTCCTGCCTGAGTCTCGTCCCAAGACTTTCTCTCCTGTCCTGCCTGACTCTCCAGTCCGAAGCCTCTCTCTCCTGTCCTGCCTGGCTCTCGTCCTCAGCCCCTCTCTCCTGTAGAGCCTTACTCTCGTCCCGAGCCTCCCTCTCCAGTGTTTCCTGACTCTCGTCCCAAGCCTCTCTCTCCAGTCCAGCCTGACTCTCTTCCCGAGCCTCTCTCTACCTTCCGGCCTGACTCTCGTCCCAAGACTCCATCTCCTGCCCTACCTGATTCTTCTCCCAAGCCTCTCTCTCCAGTCCTGCCTGACTCTCGTCCCAAACCTCCTTCTCCTGTCCTACCTGACTATTCTCACAAGCCCCTCTCTCCTGTCCTGTCTGACTCTCGTCCGAAACCTCTCTCTCCTGTCCTGCTAACTCACGTCCCAAGCCTCTGTCTCCTCTCCTACCTGATTCTCCTCACAAGCCTTTTGTCCCGTCCTGCCTGACTCTCGTCTCAAGCATCTCTTTCCTGTTCTGACTGACTCTCGTCCCAAGTCTCCCTCTCCTGCCCTACCTGACTCTTCTCCCAAGGCCATCTCTCCTATCCTGCTGACTCTCGTTCCAAGCCTCTCTCTCCTCTCCTGCCTGACTCAGGCGCGAAGCCTCTTTTTCCTGGCCTGCATGACTCTCGTCCCAAGCCTCCACCTTCTCCCCTAGTGACTCTCGTCCTAAGCCTCTCTCTCCTCTTCCTCCTGACTCCTGTCCAAAGGCTCTGTCTCATGTCTTCCCTGACTCACGTCCCAAGCCTCTTTCTACTGTGTTGCCTGGCTCTCGTCCCAACCCTCTTTCTCTTGCCCTGGCTGACTCTATTCCGAATCCCCTCTCCCCTGTCCTGTCTGACTCTCGTCCCAAACCTTTCTCTCCTATACTACCTGACTCTCATCCCAAGCCTCTCTCACCTGTTCAGCCTGACTCTCGTCCCAAGCCTCTCTCTCCTATCCTGCCTGACTCTCGTTTCAAGCCTCTCACTCCTGTCCTGCCTGACTCTCTCCCTACACCTCACTTTTTTTTCCCGCCTGACTCTCGTACCAAGCCTCTCTCTCCTATCCTGCCTGACTCTCGTCCCAAACCCCAGATTTTACTTTTCTTTCCCGCCTGACTCTCGTATTAACTCTCTCTCTCCTCTCTGACCTGACTTTCGTCCTAAGCCTCTCTATCCTCTCCGTCATGACTCTCGTCCCAAGCCTCCCTCTCATGTCGTGCCTTAATCACGTCCAAAGCCTCTCTCTCTTTTCCTGCCTGAATCTCATCTCAAGCATCTCTCTCCTGTCCTGTCTGACTCTACTCCCAAACCTCTCTCTCCTATTCTGCCTGACTCTCTTCCCAAGCGTCTCTCTCCTGTCCAGCCTGAGTCTCGTCCCAAGTCTCTCTCTCCTGTGCTAGCCTGACTCTCGTCCCAAGCCTCTCTTTCCTATCCTGACTGACTCTCGTCTCAAGCATATCTCCCCTGTCCTGTCTGACTCTAGTCCCAAGACTCTCTATGTCGTGTCCTGACTGACTCTTTTCCGAAGCATCTCTCTCCAGTCCGGTTAGATTCTTGCACCAAGTCTATCTCACGTCTCCGACCTGACTTTCGTCATAAGCTTCTCTATCCTTTCCGGCATAACTCTGCTCGCAAGTCTCTCTTTCCTGCCCAGTCTGACTCTCGTCCCAAGCCTCTATCTCCTGTCCTATCTAACTCTCGTCCCTAGCCACTCTCACCTGTCCTGTCTAACTCTAGTCCCAAGCCTCTCTCTCCTGTCTTGCCTAACTCTCGAACCAAACCTCTCTCTCCTATCCAGCCTGAGTCTCATCCTAAGCCTTTCTCTCCAGTTTTGCTTGACTCTCTTTCCAAGCCGCTCTCCTGTCCAGCCTGACTATCGTCCCAAGCCTCTCTCTCCTGGACTCAGGTCCAAAGCCTCTTTTTCCTTGCCTGCATTACTCTCGTCCTAAGCCTCTCTCTTCTCTCCTGCCTGACTCAGGTCTGAAGCCTCTTTTTCCTTGCCTGCATTACTCTCGTCCCAAGCCCCCCCCCCCCCCTTCTGCGCTAGTGACTCTCGTCCTAAGCCGCTCTCTCCTCGCCTTCCTGACTCTTGTCCCAAGGCTATCTCTTATGTCTTCCCTGACTCACGTTCCAAGACTCTTTCTCCTGTTTTGCCTGGCTTTCGTCCCAACCCTCTTTCTCCTGCCCTGCCTGACTCTATTCCAAACCCTCTCTGCCCTGTCCTGTCTGACTCTCGTCCCAAGTCTTTCTCTCCTATCCTACCTGACTCTCGTCCCAAGCCTCTCTCTCCTGTCCAGCCTGACTCTCGTCCCAAGCCCCTTTCTCCTGTCCTGCCTGACTCTCGTCAAAAGCCCCTCTCTCCTGTTCTGCCTGATTCTCTCCCCAGACTTCACTTTTCTTTCCCGCCTGACTCTCGTAACAGTCCTATCTCTCCTGTCCTGCCTAACTCTCTCCCAAGACTTCACTTTTCTTTCCCGCTTGACTCTCGTACCACGACTCTCTCTCCTGTCCGGCCTCACTCTCGTCCCAAGTCTCTCTCTCCTGTCCTGCCTGACTCTCGTCCTAAGTCACTCTCTCCTGTCCTGCTTGACTCTCATCCCAAGCCTCTCTCTCCTGTAGAGCCTGACTCTCGTTCCAAGCATCTCTCCCCTGTCCTGTCTGTCTCTAGTCCCAAGCCTCTCTCTCCTGTCCTTCATGACACTCGTCCCAAACCTCTCTCTCCTGTCCTGCCAGAATCTCGTCCCAAAACTCTCTCTTCTGTCCTGCGTGAGTCTCGTCCTAAGCCACTCTCTCCTGTCCTGCTTGACTCTCGTCCCAAGCCTCTCTCTCCTGTAGAGCCTGACTCTCGTTCCAAGCATCTCTCCCCTGTCCTGTCTGTCTCTAGTCCCAAGCCTCTCTCTCCTATCCTTCCTGACTCTCGTCCCAAGCCTCTCTCTCCTGTCCTGCCAGAATCTCGTCCCAAAACTCTCTCTTCTGTCCTGCATGAGTCTCGTCCCAAGCCTGTCTCTCCTGTCCAGCCTGACTCTCATCCCAAGCCTCTCTCTCATGTCCTGCCTGACATTCGTCCCAGGCCTCTCTATTCTATCCTGCCTGACTCTCGTCCCAAGTGTCTCTCTCCTGTCCTGCCTGGCTCTCGTCCCCAACCCCTCTCTCTTGTAGATCCCGACTCGTCCCGAACCTCCCTCTCCTGTGCTTCCTGACTCTCGTCCTAGGCCTTTCTCTCCTGTCCAGCCTGACTTTCGTCCCAAACGTCTATCTACCTTCCTGCCTGACTCTTGTCCCAAGCCTCCCTCTCCTGCCCTACCTGACTCTCTTCCCATGCCCCTCTCTCCTGTCCTGTCTGACTCGCGTCCCAAACCTCTCTCTCCTGTCCTGCTGACTCACCTCCCAAGCCTCTGTCTCCTCTCCTGCCTGACTCTCGTCCTAAGCCTCTCTATCCTCTCCATCATGACTTTCGTCCCAAGCCTCCCTCTCATGTCTTGACTTACTCTCGTCGCAATCCTCACTCTCCTGTCCTACCTGACTCTCGTCATATGCCAATCTCCCCTGTCCTGCCTGACTCTCGTCCCAAGCCTGTCTCTCCTGTCCTGATTGACTCTCGTTCCAAGCCTCTCTCTCCTGTCCTGCCTGAATCTCGTCACAAACCCCAGATTTCACTTCTCTTTCCAGCCTGACTCTCGTACCAGGCCTCTCTCTCCTGTCCGATCTGACTCTCCTCCTGAGCCTCTCTATCCTCTGCGGCAAGACTGTCGTCCCAAGCATCTCTCTCCAGTCCTGCCTGACTTTCGTCCCAAGCCTCTCTCTCCTGTCCTACGTGACTCTGGTCCTAAGCCACTCTCATCTGTCCTGCCTGAGTCTCGCCCCAAGCCTCTCTCTCCTGTCTTGCCTGACTCTCGTCCCAAGCATCTCTCCCCTGTCCTGTCTGACTCTGGTCCCAAGCGTCTCTCTCTTATCCTGCCTGACTCTCGTCCCAATCTTCTCTCTCCTATCCTGCCTGAGTTTCGTCCCATGCCTCTCTCTCCTGTCCAGCCTGACTCTCGTCCCAAGCCTCTCTATCCTGTCCTGCATGACTCTCGTCCGAAGCCTCTCTATTCTGTCCTGCCTGACTCTCTTCCCAAGCCTCTCCTTCCTGTCCTGCCTGGTTCTCGTCCCCAGCCCGTCTCTCCTGTAGAACCTGACTCTCATCCCGAGACTCCCTCTCCTGTGCTTCATGACTCTCGTCCTAGGCCTCTCTCTCCTGTCCAGTCTGACTCTCGTCCCAAGACTCCCTCTCCTGCCCTACCTGACTCTCCTCCCAAGCCTCTCTCTCCTGCCCTGCCTGACTTTCGTCCAAAGCCTCAATCTCTTGCTCTACCTGACTCTCCTCCTAAGCCCTTCCCTCCTCTCCTATCTGACTCTCGTCGCAAACCTCTCTCTCCTGTCCTGCTGACTCATCTCACAAGCCTCTGTCTAAAATCCTACCTGACTCTTGTCCCAAGCCTTTTTGTTCGGTACTGCTTGACTCTCGTCCCAAGTCTCTCTTTCCTGTCCTGCCTGACTCTCGTTCTATGCCAATCTCCCCATGTCATGCCTAACTGTCGTCCTAAGCCTCTCTCTCCTCTCTTTCCTCACTCTCGTCCCAAGGCTCTCTCTCATGTCTTCCCTGACTCACGTCCCAAGACTCTTTCTCCTGTGTTGCCTGGCTCTCATCCCAACTTTCTTTCTCCTGCCCTGCTTGATTCTATTCCAAAGCCTCTCTCCCCTGTCCTGTCTGACTCTCGTCCCAAACCTTTCTCTCGTATACTACCTGACTCTCGTCCCATGCCTCTCTCTCCTGTCCAGCCTGACTCTCGTCCCAAGCCTCTCTCTCCTGTCCTGCCTGAGTCTCTTCCAAAGCCTCTCTCTCCCAAGACTTCAATTTTCTTTCCCGCCTGATTCTTGTACCAAGCCTCTTTCTCCTGCCCTGTCTGACTCTCGTCTGAAGCTTCTCTCTCCTGTCCTTCCTGACTCTCGTCCTAAGCCTCTCTATCCGCTCCGTCTTGACTCTCGTCCTAATCCTCCCTCTCATGTCTTCCCTTACTCACGTCCCAAGCGTCTCTCTCCTGTCCTGCCTGACTCTCGTCCCAAGCATCTCTCCCTATCCTGCCTGACTCTAGTCCCAAGCGTCTCTCTCCTGTCCAGCCTGACTCTCGTCCCAAGCGTCTCTCTCCTGTCCAGCCTGACTCTCGTCCCAAGCGTCTCTCTCCTGTCCTCCCTGACTCTCGTCAAAAACCTCGCTCTCTTGCCCTAACAGACTCTCCTCAAAAGCCCCTCCCTCCTCTCCTGTCTTAATCTCGTCCCAAACCTCTCTCTCCTGTCCTGCTGGCTAACCTCCCAAGCCTCTGTCTCCTTTCCTACCTGACTCTCATCCCAAGCCTTTTTGTCCTGTACTGCCTGACTCTCGTTACAAGCCTCTCTTTCCTGTCCTGCCTGACTTTCGTCCGAAGCCTTTCCTACCCTACCTGACTCTCGTCCCAAACCTCTCTCTCCTGTCCTGCTGACTCTCGTCCGAAGCCTCTCTCTTCTCTCCTGCCTGACTCAGGTCCCAAGACTTCACTTTTCTTTCCCCCTTGACTCTCGTACCAAGACTCTCTCTCCTTTCCAGCCTGACTCTCGTCGAAAGCCTCTCTCTCCTGTCCTGCCTGACTCTCTCCCAAGACTTCACTTTTCTTTCCCGCCTAACCCCCGTACCAAGCCTCTTTTTCCTGCCCTGCCTGACTCTCGTCCCAAACCTCTCTCTCGCTTATCCTGTCTAACTCTCGTCCCAAGCCTCTCTCTCCTGTCCTGCCTGACTCTCGACGCAAGCCTGTCTTTCCTGTCCAGACTGACTCTTGTCCCAAGCCTCTCTCTCCTGTCCTGCCTAAGAATCGTCCCAAGCCTCTCTCTCCTGTCCTGCCTGACTCTGGAAACAAGCCTCTCTCTCCTATCCAGCCTGACTCTCTTCCACAGGCTTCTCTCTCCTGTCCTGCCTGACTCTCGTCATAAGCCACTCTCTCCTGTTCTGCCTGACTCTCGTCCCAAGCGTCTATCTCCTGTCTTGCCTGACTCTCGTCCCAAGCATCTCTCTCCTGTCCTCTCTGTCTCTAGTTCCAAGCCTCTCCCTCCTATCCTGCCTGACTCTCGTCCCAAGTCTTTCTCTCCCGTCCTGCCTGAGTCTCGTCCCAAAACTCTCTCTCCTGTCCTGCCTGAGTCTCGTCCCTATCTTCTCTCTCCTGTCCAGCCTGACTCTCGTCCCCAGCCCATCTCTCCTGTAGATCCTGACTCTCGTCCCGAGCCTCACTCTCCTGTGATTTCTGACTCTCGTCCCAGGCCTCTCTCTCCTGTCCAGCCTGACTCTCGTCCTAAGCGTCACTCTACCTTTCGGCCTGACTCTCGTCCCAAGACTCCCTCTCTTGCCCTACCTGACTCTCCTCCCAAGCCTCTCTCTACTGTCCTGCCTGACTCTTGTCCCAAGCCTCCCTCTCCTGCCCTACCTGACTCTCTTCCCAAGCCCCTCTCTCCTGTCCTGTCTGACTCGCGTCCCAAACCTTTCCCTCCTGTCCTGCTGACTCACCTCTCAAGCCTCTGTCTCCTCTCCTACCTGACCCTTGTCCTAAGCCTCTCTATCCTCTCCATCATGACTCTCGTCCCAAGCCTCCCTCTCATGTCTTGCCTTACTCTCGTCGCAATCCTCACTCTCCTCTCCTTCCTGACTCTCGTCCTATGACAATCTCCCCTGTCCTGCCTGCCTCTCGTCCCAAGCCTCTCTCTCCTGTCCTGCCTGACTCTGGTCCTAGGCCACTCTCTCCTGTCCTGCCTGAGTCTCGTCTCAAGCCTCTCTCTCCTGTCTTGCCTGACTCTCGTCCCAAGCATCTCTCCCCTGTCCTGTCTGACTCTAGTCCCAAGCCTCTCTCTCTTATCCTGCCTGACTCTCGTCCCAAACCTCTCTCTCTCCTGTCCTGCCTGAGTCTCGTCCCAAGCCTTTCTCTCCTATCCATCCTGACTCTCGTCCCAAGCCTCTCTCTCCTGTCCTGCATGACTCTCGTCCCAGGCCTCTCTTTCCTGTCCTGCCTGACTCTCGTCCCAAGCCTCTCCTTCCTGTCCTGCCTGGTTCTCGTCCCCAGCCCCTCTCTCCTGTAGAGCCTGACTCTCGTCCCGAGCCTCCCTCTACTGTGCTTCCTGACTCTCGTCCCAGGCCTCTCTCTCCTGTCCAGCCTGACGATCGACCTAAGACTCTCTCTACCTTCCGGCCTGACTCTCGTCCCAAGACTCCCTCTCCTGCCCTACCTGACTCTTCTCCCAAGCCTCTCTCTCCTGTCCTGCCTGACTCTCGTCCAAAGCCTCCCTCTCTTGCCCTACCTGACTCTCCTCCCAAGCCCCTCCCTCCTGTCCTGTCTGACTCTCGTCGCAAACCTCTCTCTCCTGTCCTGCTGACTCACCTCCCAAGCCTATGTCAAATCTCCTACCTGACTCTCGTCCCAAGCCTTTTTGTCCTGTACTGCCTGGTTCTCCTCCCAAGTCTCTCTTTCCAGTCCTGTCTTACTCTCGTTGCAATCCTCATTCTCTTGCCCTACCTGACTCTCGTCCTAAACCTCTGTCTCCTGTCCTGCTGACTCTCGTCCCAAGCCTTTCTCTTCTCTCCTGCCTGACTCAAGTCCCAATCCTCTTTTTCTGGGCTTGCATGATTCTCGTCCTAAGCCTCCCCCTTCTGCCCTAGTGACTTTCGTCCTAAGCCTCTCTGTCCTCTCCTTCCTGACTCTCGTCCCATTGCTCTCTTCATGTCTTCCCTGACTCACGTCCCAAGACTCTTTTACCTGTGTTGCCTGGCTCTCGTCCCAACCCTCTTTCTCCTGCCCTGCTTGACTCTATTCCGAACCCTCTCTCCCCTATCCTGTCTGACTCTCGTCCCAAGCCTTTCTCTCCTATCCTACTTGACTCTCGTCCCAAGCCTCTCTCTCCTTTCCAGCCTGACTCTCGTCCTAAGGCTCTCTCTCCTGTCCTGCCTGTCTCTCGTTCAAGGCCTCTCTCTCCTGTCCTGCCTGACTCTCTCCCAAGACTTCACTTTTCTTTCCCGCCTGAATCTCGTACCAAGCTTATTTCTCCTGCCCTGCCTGACTCTCGTCCCAAGCCTCTCCCTCCTGTCCTGCCTGACTCTCGTCCTAAGCCTCTCTATCCTCTCCGCCATGTTTCTCGTCCCAAGCCTCCCTCTTATGTCTTCCCTTACTCACGTCCCAAGCGTCTCTCTCCTGTCCTGACTGACTCTCGTCCCAAGCATCTCTCCCCTGTCCTGTCTGACTCTACTGCCAAGCCTCTCTCTCCTGTACAGCCTGTCTCTCGTCCTAAGCCTCTCTATCCTCTCCATCATGACTTTCGTCCCAAGCCTCCTCTCATGTCTTGCCTTACTCTCGTCGCAATCCTCCTCTCCTGTCCTCCTGACTCTCGTCCTATGCACAATTCTCCCTGTCCTGCCTGACTCTCGTCCCAGCCTCTCTCTCCTGTCTGCTGACTCTGTCCAAGCCTCTCTCTCCTGTCCTTCCCCGATCTCGTCTCAAGCCTCTCTCTCCTTCTTCAGCCTGACTCTCGTCCCAGCCATCTCTCCCTGTCCTGTCTGAACTCGTCCCAAGCCTCTCTCTCTTATCCTGCCATAGACTCTCGTCCCAAGCATCTCTCTCTCCTGTCTGCTTTAGTCTCGTCTCCAAGCCTCTCTCTCCTATCCTCCGTGACTCTCGTCCAAGCCTCTCTCTCCTGTCCTGCTGACTCTCGTCCCAAGGCCTCTCTTCCTGTCTCTGCCTGACTCTCTCCCAAGCCTCCTCTTCCTGTCCTGCCTGACTCTCGTCCCCAGCCCCTCTCTCCTGTAGAGCCTGACTCTCGTCCCGAGCCTCCCTCTACTGTGCTTCCTGACTCTCGTCCCAGGCCTCTCTCTCCTGTCCAGCCTGACGATCGACCTAAGACTCTCTCTACCTTCCGGCCTGACTCTCGTCCCAAGACTCCCTCTCCTGCCCTACCTGACTCTTCTCCCAAGCCTCTCTCTCCTGTCCTGCCTGACTCTCGTCCAAAGCCTCCCTCTCTTGCCCTACCTGACTCTCCTCCCAAGCCCCTCCCTCCTGTCCTGTCTGACTCTCGTCGCAAACCTCTCTCTCCTGTCCTGCTGACTCACCTCCCAAGCCTATGTCAAATCTCCTACCTGACTCTCGTCCCAAGCCTTTTTGTCCTGTACTGCCTGGTTCTCCTCCCAAGTCTCTCTTTCCAGTCCTGTCTTACTCTCGTTGCAATCCTCATTCTCTTGCCCTACCTGACTCTCGTCCTAAACCTCTGTCTCCTGTCCTGCTGACTCTCGTCCCAAGCCTTTCTCTTCTCTCCTGCCTGACTCAAGTCCCAATCCTCTTTTTCTGGGCTTGCATGATTCTCGTCCTAAGCCTCCCCCTTCTGCCCTAGTGACTTTCGTCCTAAGCCTCTCTGTCCTCTCCTTCCTGACTCTCGTCCCATTGCTCTCTTTCATGTCTTCCCTGACTCACGTCCCAAGACTCTTTTACCTGTGTTGCCTGGCTCTCGTCCCAACCCTCTTTCTCCTGCCCTGCTTGACTCTATTCCGAACCCTCTCTCCCCTATCCTGTCTGACTCTCGTCCCAAGCCTTTCTCTCCTATCCTACTTGACTCTCGTCCCAAGCCTCTCTCTCCTTTCCAGCCTGACTCTCGTCCTAAGGCTCTCTCTCCTGTCCTGCCTGTCTCTCGTTCAAGGCCTCTCTCTCCTGTCCTGCCTGACTCTCTCCCAAGACTTCACTTTTCTTTCCCGCCTGAATCTCGTACCAAGCTTATTTCTCCTGCCCTGCCTGACTCTCGTCCCAAGCCTCTCCCTCCTGTCCTGCCTGACTCTCGTCCTAAGCCTCTCTATCCTCTCCGCCATGTTTCTCGTCCCAAGCCTCCCTCTTATGTCTTCCCTTACTCACGTCCCAAGCGTCTCTCTCCTGTCCTGACTGACTCTCGTCCCAAGCATCTCTCCCCTGTCCTGTCTGACTCTACTGCCAAGCCTCTCTCTCCTGTACAGCCTGTCTCTCGTCCCAAGCGGCTCTCTCCTGTCCTGCCTGACTTTCGTCCCAAGCCTCTGTCTCATGTTCTTCCTCACTCTTGTCGCAAGCCTCTCTCTCCTGTCCTGCCTGACTCTCGTCCTAAGCCACTTTCTCCTGTCCTGCCTGAGTCTCGTCCCTAGCCTCTCTCTCTTGTCTTGGCTGCCTCTCGTCCCAATCCTTTCTCTCCTGTCTTCCCTGACTCTCGTCCTAAGCCTCTCTCCTTTCCTGCCTCACTCTCGTCCCAAGCCTCTCTCTTCTGTCCTGCCTTATTCTCGTCCCAAGACTCTCTCTCCTGTCATGCCTAACTCGTCCCAAGGCTCTCTGTCTCTCCAGTCCCGACTAACTCTCGTCCCAAGCATTTCTCTCCTCTCTCGTTAGATTCTTGCCCCAGGTCTATCTCTCCTGTCCGACCTGACTCTCGTCCTAAGCCTCTCTATCCTCTCCGGCATGACTCTCGTCGCAAGCCTCTCTCTCCTGCCCTCTCTTACTCTCGTCCCAAGCCTCTCTCTCGCTTAGCCTGTCTAACTCTCGCCCCACGCCTCTCTCCCCTGTAATGCCTGACTCGTCCCAAGCCTCTCTCTCCTGTCCAGCCTGACTCTCGTCCCAAGCCTCTCTCTCCTGTCCTGCCTGAGTCTCTTCCCAAGCCTCTCTCTTCTGTCTTGCCTGACTCTCGAACCAAGCCTCTCTCTCCTATCCAGCCTGACTCTCTTCCACAGGCCTCTCTCTCCTGTCCTGCTTGAGTCTCGTCCCAAGCCTCTCTCTCCTGTCCTGCCTGACTCTCGTTACAAGCTTATCTCTCCTATCCAGCTTGACTCTCGTGCCAAGCCTCTCTCTCCTCTCATACCTGAGTCTCGTCCCAAACCTCTCTCTCCTGTCTTGCCTGACTCTCGTCCCAAGCCTCTTTCTCTCCTGTCCTGACTGACTCTCATCCCAAGCCTCTCTCTCCTGTCCGGTTAGATTCTTCCACCAAGTCTATCTCTCCTCTCCGACCTGACTTTCGTCATAAGGTTCTCTATCCTCTCCGGCATAACTCTCCTCGCAAGCCTCTCTCTCCTGCCCTGTCTGATTCTCGTCCCAAGAATCTTTCTCCTGTCCTATCTAACTCCCGTCCCAAGCTCCTCTGTCTTGTCCTGCCTGACTCTCGTCCCAAGCCTCCCTCTCCAGTCCAGCCTGACTCTCGTCCCAAGCCTCTCTATCCTGTCCTGCCTGACTCTCGTCCCAAACCTCTCTCTCCTGTCCTGCATTGCTCTCGTCCCATGCCCTTCTCTCCTGTAGAGTGTGACTCTCGTCTCGAGCCTCCCTTTCTTATGCTTACTGCCTTTCGTCCCAAGCCTCTCTCTTTTGTCTGGCCTGAGTCTAGTCCCAAGCCTCTCTCTCCTGTCCTGCCTGACTCTCGTCCCAAGCTTCTCTCTCCAATCCAGCCTGATTCTCGTGCTAAGCCTCTCTCTCCTCTCATACCTAAGTCTTGTCCCAAAAGTCTCTCTCCTGCGTTGCCTGACTCTCTTCCCAAGCCTCTATCTACTGTCCTGGTTGACTCTCGTCAAAAGCCTCTCTCTCCTGTCCTGCCTTACTCTCTCCCCAGAAATCACTTTTCTTTCCCGCATGACTTTCGTACCAAGCCTCTCTCTCCTGTCCGACCTGACTCTCGTCCTACGCCTCTCTATCCTCTCCGGCATGACACTCGTCACAAGCTTCCCATTCATGTCTTGTCTTACTCACGTCCCAAGCCTCTTTCTCCTGTCCTGCCTGACTTTCGTCCCAAGCATCTGTCCCCTGTCCCGTCTGATTCTCGTCCTAAGCCAATCTCTCCTGTACTGCCTGACTCTAGTCCCAAGCCTCTCTCTCCTGTCTTGCCTGACTCTCGTCCCAAGCCTCTCTCTCTCTCCTGTCCTGACTGACTCTCGTCCCAAGCCTCTCCCTCCTGTCTGGTTATATTCGTGCCCCAAGTCTATCTCTCTTGTCCTCCCTGACTCTCGTCCTAAGCGTCTCTCTCCTGTCTTCCCTGACTCTCGAACTAAGACTCTCTCTACTATCCAGCCAGACTCTCGTCCCAAGCCTCTTTCTCCTGTCCTGCCTGAGTCTCGTTCCAGGCATCGCTCTCCTGTCATGCCTGACTCTCGTCCAAAGCTTCTCTCTCCTATCCAGCCTGACTCTTGTGCCAAGCCTCTCTTTCCTCTCATACCTGAGTCTCGTCCCAAACCTTTCTCTCCTGTCTTGCCTGACTCTCGTCCCAAGCCTCTCTCTCTCCTGTCCTAACTGACTCTGGTCCCAAGCCTCTCCTGTCCGGTTAGATTCTTGTCCCAACTTGTTGTCCCAACTCTATCTCTCCTCTCCGACCTGACTCTCGTCCTAAACCTCTCTATCCTCTCCGGGATGACTCTCCTCGTAAGCCTCTCTCTCCTGCCTTGTCTGACTCTCGTCCCAAACCTCTCTCTCCTGTCCTATCTAAATTGCGTCCCAAGCCCCTCTCACCTGCCCTGCCTGACTCTCGTCACAAGCCTCTCTGTCCAGTCCTGCCTGACTCTCGTCACAAGCCTCTCTGTCCAGTTCTGCCTGACTCTCTTCCCAGGCCTCTCTCCTGTCCAGCCTGAATCTCGTCCGAAGCCTCTTTCTCCTGTCCTCCCCGACTCTCGTTCCATGCATTGTGTATCCTGTCCTTCCTGACTTTCGTCCCAAGCCTCTCTCTCCTGTCCTGCCTTGCTCTCGTCCCCAGCCCCTCTCTCCTGTAGAGGCTGACTCTCGTCCTGAGCCTCCCTCGCATGTGCTTTCTGACTCTCGTCCAAAGTCTGTCCTGTCCAGCTTGACTCTCGTGCCAAGCCTCTCTATACCTTCCGGCCTGACTCTCGTCCCAAGCCTCTCCTTCCTGTCCTGCCTGGTTCTCGTCCCCAGCCCCTCTCTCCTGTAGAGCCTGACTCTCGTCCCGAGCCTCCCTCTACTGTGCTTCCTGACTCTCGTCCCAGGCCTCTCTCTCCTGTCCAGCCTGACGATCGACCTAAGACTCTCTCTACCTTCCGGCCTGACTCTCGTCCCAAGACTCCCTCTCCTGCCCTACCTGACTCTTCTCCCAAGCCTCTCTCTCCTGTCCTGCCTGACTCTCGTCCAAAGCCTCCCTCTCTTGCCCTACCTGACTCTCCTCCCAAGCCCCTCCCTCCTGTCCTGTCTGACTCTCGTCGCAAACCTCTCTCTCCTGTCCTGCTGACTCACCTCCCAAGCCTATGTCAAATCTCCTACCTGACTCTCGTCCCAAGCCTTTTTGTCCTGTACTGCCTGGTTCTCCTCCCAAGTCTCTCTTTCCAGTCCTGTCTTACTCTCGTTGCAATCCTCATTCTCTTGCCCTACCTGACTCTCGTCCTAAACCTCTGTCTCCTGTCCTGCTGACTCTCGTCCCAAGCCTTTCTCTTCTCTCCTGCCTGACTCAAGTCCCAATCCTCTTTTTCTGGGCTTGCATGATTCTCGTCCTAAGCCTCCCCCTTCTGCCCTAGTGACTTTCGTCCTAAGCCTCTCTGTCCTCTCCTTCCTGACTCTCGTCCCATTGCTCTCTTTCATGTCTTCCCTGACTCACGTCCCAAGACTCTTTTACCTGTGTTGCCTGGCTCTCGTCCCAACCCTCTTTCTCCTGCCCTGCTTGACTCTATTCCGAACCCTCTCTCCCCTATCCTGTCTGACTCTCGTCCCAAGCCTTTCTCTCCTATCCTACTTGACTCTCGTCCCAAGCCTCTCTCTCCTTTCCAGCCTGACTCTCGTCCTAAGGCTCTCTCTCCTGTCCTGCCTGACTCTCGTCCTAAGCCTCTCTCTGCTGTCCTGCCTGACTCTCGTCCCAAGCCTCTCTATCCCGTCCTTCCTGACTCTCGTCCCAAACCTCTATTTCCTTTCCTGCCTGGCTCTCCTCTCCAGCCCCTCTCACCTGTAGAGGCTGACTCTCGTCCCGAGCCTCCTTTTCTTGTGCTTCCTGACTCTCGTCCAAAGCCTCTCTCTCCTGGCCAGCCTACTCTCGTCCTAAGCGTCTCTCTACCTTCCGGCCTGACTCTCGTCCCAAGCTTCTCTCTCCTGTCCTGCCTGACTCTCGTCCCAAGCATCTCTTCCCTGTCGTGTCTGACTCTAGTCCCAAGCCTGCCTCTCCTATCCTACCTGACTCTCGTCCCAAGCCTCTCTCTCCTGTCCTGCCTCACTCTCGTCCCAAGCCTCTCTATACTGTCCTGCCTCACTCTCGTCCTAAGGAACTCTCTTTTGTCCTGCCTGACTCTCGTCCCAAGCATCTCTCTCCTGACCTTGCTGACTCTCGTCCCAAGCCTCTCTCCCCTGTCCTGCATGATTCTCTCCCCAGACTTCACTGTGCTTCCTGACTTTCGTCCCAAATCTCTCTCCCCTGTCCTGCCTGACTCTCGTCTTAAACCTCTCTATCCTCTCCGGCATGACTCTCCTCGCAAGCTTCTCTCTCCTGCCCTCTCTGATTCGCGTCCCAAGCCTGTCTCTCCTGACCTATCTAACTTTCGTCCCAAGCCCCTCTCACCTGTCCTGCCTGACTCTCGTCACAAGCCTATCTCTCCAGTCCTGCCTGTCTCACTTCCCAAGCCTCTCTCCTGTCCAGCCTGACTCTCGTCACAAGCCTCTCTCTCCTGTCCTGCCTGACTCTCGTCCCAAGCCTCTCTATCCTGTCCTTCCTGACTCTCGTCCTAAGCCTCTCTCTCCTGTCCTGCCTGGCTCTTGTCACCAGTCCCTCTCTCCTGCAGAGGCTGACTCTCGTCCCGAGCCTCCCTCTGCTGTACTTCCTGACTCTCGTCATAAGTCTCTCTCTCCTATCCTGTCTGACTCTATCCCCAGACTTCATTTTCCTTTCCCGCCTGACTCTCGTACCAAGCCACTCTCTCCTGTCCTGCCAGAACCTCGTCAAAAACTCCAGACTTCACTTTTCTTTCCCGCCTGACTCTCGTAACAAGCCTCTCTCTCCTGTTCGACCTGGCTCTCGTCCTAATCCTCTCTATCCTCTCCGTCATGACTCTCGTCATAAGCCTCCCTCTCATGTCTTGCCTCCACTATGTCCCAAGCCTCTCTCTCTTGTTCTTCCTGACTCTCGTCCCAACCATCTCTCCCCTGAACTGTCTGACTCTAATCCCAAGCTTGTCTCTCCTATCCTGCCTGTCTCTCGTCCCAAGCCTCTCCCTCCTGTCCAGCCTGATTCTTGTTCCAAGCCTCTCTCTCCTGTCCTGCTTCACTCTCGTCCCAAGCCTCTCTCTCCTGCCCTGCCTCACTCTCCTCGCAAGCCTCTCTCTCCTGTCCTGCCTGACTCTCTCCTCAGACTTCACTTTTCTTTCCAGAATGACTCTCGTACCAAGCCTCTATCTCCTGTCCTGCCTGACTCTCGTCAAAAACCCATGACTTCACTTTTCTTTCCCGCTTCACTCACGTACCAAGCCTCTCTCTCCTCTTAGACCTGATTCTCGTCCTAGGTCTCTCTTTCCTTTCCGGCATGACTCTCGTCCCAAGCCTCCCTCTAATGTCTTGCCTTACTCATATCCCAAGCCTCTCTCGCCTGTCCTGCCTGACTCTCCTTGCAAGCATCTCTTCCCTGTCCAGTCTGACTCTAATCCCAAGCCTCTCTCTCTTATCCTGTCTGACTTTCGTCTCAAGCCTCTCTCTCCTGTCCTGCCTCACTCTCGACTCAAGGCTCTCTCTCCTGTCCTGTCTGACTCTCGTCTTAAGCCACTCTCTCCTGTCTTGCCTGACTTTTCTCCCAATCCTCTCTCTCCTGTCTTGCCTGAACCTCGTCCCAAGCCTCTCTCTCTCTCATTTCCTGACTGACTCTCGTCCCAAGCCTCTCTCTCGTGTCTGGTTAGATTCTTGCCCAAAGTCTATCTCTCCTGTCCGACTTGACTCTCGTCCTAAGCCTCTCTATCCTCTCCGGCATGATTCTCGTCGCAAACCTCTCTCTCCTGCCCTGTCTGACGCTCGTCCCAAGCCTCTCTCTCCAGGCCTGTCTAACTCTCGTCCCAAGCCTCTCTCTCTCCTGTCCTGCCTCACTCTCGACTCAAGGCTCTCTCTCCTGTCCTGCCTGACTCTCGTCTTAAGCCACTCTCTCCTGTCTTGCCTGACTTTTCCCCCAATCCTCTCTCTCCTGTCTTGCCTGAACCTCGTCCCAAGCCTCTCTCTCTCTCTCTCATTTCCTGACTGACTCTCGTCCCAAGCCTCTCTCTCGTGTCTGGTTAGATTCTTGCCCAAAGTCTATCTCCCATATCCGACCTGACTCTCGTCCTAAGCCTCTCTATCCTCTCCGTCATGACTCTCGTCATAAGCCTCCCTCTCATGTCTTGCCTCCACTATGTCCCAAGTCTCTCTCTCTTGTTCTTCCTGACTCTCGTCCCAACCATCTCTCCCCTGAACTGTCTGACTCTAATCCCAAGCTTGTCTCTCCTATCCTGCCTGTCTCTCGTCCCAAGCCTCTCCTTCCTGTCCAGCCTGATTCTTGTTCCAAGCCTCTCTCTCCTGTCCTGCCTCACTCTCGTCCCAAGCCTCTCTCTCCTGCCCTGCCTCACTCTCCTCGCAAGCCTCTCTCTCCTGTCCTGCCTGACTCTCTCCTCAGACTTCACTTTTCTTTCCTGAATGACTCTCGTACCAAGCCTCTATCTCCTGTCCTGCCTGACTCTCGTCAAAAACCCATGACTTCACTTTTCTTTCCCGCTTCACTCACGTACCAAGCCTCTCTCTCCTCTTAGACCTGACTCTCGTCCTAGGTCTCTCTTTCCTTTCTGACATGACTCTCGTCCCAAGCCTCCCTCTAATGTCTTGCCTTAATCATATCCCAAGCCTCTCTCGCCTGTCCAGCCTGACTCTCCTTGCAAGCATCTCTTCCCTGTCCAGTCTGACTCTAATCCCAAGCCTCTCTCTCTTATCCTGTCTGACTTTCGTCTCAAGCCTCTCTCTCCTGTCCTGCCTCACTCTCGACTCAAGGCTCTCTCTCCTGTCCTGTCTGACTCTCGTCTTAAGCCACTCTCTCCTGTCTTGCCTGACTTTTCTCCCAATCCTCTCTCTCCTGTCTTGCCTGAACCTCGTCCCAAGCCTCTCTCTCTCTCATTTCCTGACTGACTCTCGTCCCAAGCCTCTCTCTCGTGTCTGGTTAGATTCTTGCCCAAAGTCTATCTCCCCTGTCCGACTTGACTCTCGTCCTAAGCCTCTCTATCCTCTCCGGCATGATTCTTGTCGCAAACCTCTCTCTCCTGCCCTGTCTGACGCTCGTCCCAAGCCTCTCTCTCCAGGCCTGTCTAACTCTCGTCCCAAGCCTCTCTCTCTCCTGTCCTGCCTCACTGTCGACTCAAGGCTCTCTCTCCTGTCCTGCCTGACTCTCGTCTTAAGCCACTCTCTCCTGTCTTGCCTGACTTTTCTCCCAATCCTCTCTCTCCTGTCTTGCCTGAACCTCGTCCCAAGCCTCTCTCTCTCTCTCATTTCCTGACTGACTCTCGTCCCAAGCCTCTCTCTCGTGTCTGGTTAGATTCTTGCCCAAAGTCTATCTCCCCTATCCGACCTGACTCTCGTCCTAAGCCTCTCTATCCTCTCCGGCATGATTCTCGTCGCAAACCTCTCTCTCCTGCCCTGTCTGACGCTCGTCCCAAGCCTCTCTCTCCAGGCCTGTCTAACTCTCGTCCCAAGCCTCTCTCTCCTGTCCTGTCTGACTCTCGTCCCAAGCCTCTCTCTCCTGTCCTGCCCGAATCTCAGCCAAAGCCTCTCTCTCCCGTCCTACCTGACTCTCGTCCCAAGCTTCTCTCTCTTATTGAACCTGACTCTCGTGCCAAGCCTCTCTCTCCTGTCATACCTGAGTCTCTTCCCAAACCTCTCCCTCCTGTCTTGCCTGACTCTCGTCCTAAGCCTCTCTCTCTCCTGTCCTGACTGACTCTCGTCCCATGCCCTTCTCACCTGTCCGGTTAAATTCTTGCCATATTTCTATCTCTGCTCTCCGACATGACTCTCGTCCTAAGCCTCTCTATCCTCTCCGGCATGACTCTCCTCGCAAGCCTCTCTCTCCCGCCCTGTCTGATTCTCTCCCCAAGCCTCTCTCTACTCTACTATCTAACTCTCGTCCAAAGCCCCTCTCTCCTGTCCTACCTGACTCTCGTCCCAAGACTCCCTCTCCAGTCCTGCCTGACTCTCTTCCCAAGCTTCTCTCCTGTCCTGCCTGACCCTCGTCCCAAGCTTCTGTCTCCTGACCTGCCTGACTCTCGTCCCAACCCTCTCTATCCTATCCTGCCTGACTCTCGTCCCAAGCCTCTCTCTCCTGCCCTGCCTGGCTCTTATCCCCAGCCCCTCTCTACTGTAGAACCTGACTCTCGTCCCGAGCCTCCCTCTCCTGTGCTTGCTGACTCTCCTCCCAAGCCTCTTTCTCTTGTCTTGCCTGACTCTCGAATTAAGCCTCTCTCTCCCATCCAGTCTGACTCTCGTCCCAAGCCTCTCTCTCCTGTCCTTCCTGAGTCTCGTCCCAAGCCTCTCTCTCCTGTCCTGCCTGAGAGTCTCCCCAGACTTAACTTTGTTTCCCGCCTGACTATTGTACCAAGCTTCTCTCTCCTGTCCTGCGTGACTCTTGTGAAAAAACACAGACTTCACTTTCCTTTCCCGCCCGACTCTCGTACCGAGCCTCTCTCTCCTCTCAGACCTGACTCTCGTTCTAGGTCTCTCTTTTCTCTCCAACATGACTCTCGTCCCAAGCCTCCCTCTCATGTCTTGCCTTACTCACGTCCCAAGCCTCTGTCTCCTGTCCTGCCTGACTCTCCTCGCAAGCATCTCTCCCCTGTCCTGTCTGACTCTAATCCAAAGCCTGTCTCTCCTATCCTGCCTGACTCTCGTCCCAAGCCTCTCTCTCCTGTCCTGCCTCACTCTCGACGCAAGACTCTCTGTCCTGTCCTGCCTCAATCTCGTCTTAAACCACTCTCTGCTGTCCTGCCTGACTTTCGTCCCAAGACTCCCTCCTGTCTTGCCTGACTCTCGTCCCAAGCCTCTCTCTCTCTCTCCTGTCTTGACTGACTCTCGTCTCAAGCCTCTCTATCCTGCCCTGTCTGAAGCTCGGCTTCGGAATAGTCAGGCAGGGGAGGAGAAAGAGGCTTGGGACCAGAGCCAGGCAACACAGGAGAAGGAGGCTTGGGATGTGAGTCAGGGAAGATATGAGAATGCGGCTTGGGACGAGAGTCAGCCAGGAGAGGAGAGAGGGGCTTGGGACGAGAATCAAGCAGGACAGGAGAGTGAAGTTTGGGACGAGTGTCAGGCAGAGCAGGAAAGAAAGGCTTGGGAAGAAAGTGATGCAGGACAGGAGATTGAGGCTTGGGACGACAGTCAGGTAGGAGAGGAGAGAGAGGATTGGGACGAAAATCAGGAGGGACAGGAGAGAAGAGCGAGGCTTGGGAAGAGAGTCAGGCAGGACAGGGCAAAGAGACTTGGGACGAGAGTCAGGCAGGAGAGGAGAGAGAGGTTTGGGACGAGAGTCAGCAGGGCAAGAGAGAGAGGTTTGGGACGAGACAGAGGTAGGGCAGGAGAGAGAGGCTTAAGACGAGAGTCAGGCAGAATAGGAGAGAAAGGCTTGGGATGAGAGTTAGAAAGGACAGGGGAGAGAGGCTTCGGACTAGTCAGGCAGGGGAGGAAAAAGAGGCTTGGGACGAGAACCAGGGAACACAGGAAAAAGAGGCTTGGGACGTGAGTCAGGGAATATATGAGACGTCGGCTTGGGACGAGAGTCAGGCAGGAGAGGAGAGAGATGCTTGGGACGAGAATCAGGCAGGACAGGAGATTGAGGCTAGAGTCAGGTTGGATAGGAAAGAGAGGATAGTGACGAGAATTAGGCAGGACAGGAAAGAGAGGCTTAGGACGAGAGTCAGGTAGGTCAGAAGAGCGAGGTTTTGGACAAAAGTCAAGCAGGACAGGATAAAGAGACTTAGAACGAGAGTCAGGCAGGAGAAGAGAGAGTGGCTTGGGATGAGAGTCAGCAGGGCATTAGAGAAAGGTTTGGGACGAGACTCAGGTAGGGCAGGAGAGAGAGGCCTGGAACGAGCGTCAGGCACGCCAGGAGAGAGAGGTTTGCGCGAGAGTCAGGCATTACAGGACAAAGAGGCTTGGAACGAGAGTTAGGTAGGAGAGTAGCGAGAGGAACGGGACGCGAGTGAGCAGGACACGAGAGAGAGGATTGGGGCAAGAATCTGTGGGGACAGATGTGAAATCTTGGGACTAGAGTCAATCAGGAGAGGAGAGGGAGGCTTGGGACGAGAGTCAGGCAAGACAGGAGAAAGAGGCTTAGGACGAGAGTCAGGCAGGACAGGAGAGAGAGGCTTGGGACGAAGGTCAGGCAGGACTGGACAGAGAGGCTTGGGATGAGAGTCAGATGGGAAAGACAAATGAAATCTCGGGCGAGAGTCAGGCAGGATAGGAGAGAGAAAGGCTTATGACGAGAGTCAAGGGGGACAGGAGAGAGAGGCTTGGGACGACAGTCAAGATGGACAGTAGAGAGAGGCTTGTGACGAGAATCAGGACGGACAGGAGAGAGAGGCTTGGATCGATAGTCAGGCAAGACAAGAGAGAGAGGCTTGGGATGAGAGTCAGGCAGGACAGGAGAGAGAGGTTTCGACGAGATTCGGGCAGGACAGGAGAGAGTGGCTTGAGACGAGAGTCAGGTGGGAAAGAAAGTGAAGTCTAGGGCGAGAGTCAGGCAGGAGAGAACAGAGATTCTTGGGACGAGTCAGGCAGGACAGGAGAGAAAAACTTGGTACGAGATTCAGGCGGGAAAGAAAAGTGAAGTGTGGGGCGAGAGTCAGGCAGGAGATGAGTGAGAGTGTTGGGAGGAGAGTCAGGCAGGACAGGAGAGAGAGGCTTGGGACGAGAGTCAGGTTGGACGGGAGAGAGAGGCTTGGAACGAGAGTCAGGACGGACAGGAGAGAGAGGCTTGGGACGAGAGTCAGGACGGACAGGAGACAGAGGCTTGGGACGAGAGTCAGGCAGGTCAGGAGAGAGAGACTTGGTACGAGATTCTGGCTGGAAAAAAAAAGTGAAGGCTGGGGCGAGAGTCAGGTTGAACACGAGAGAGAGGTTTGGGACTAGAGTCAGGTAAGACAGGAGAGAGATACTTGGGCCGAGAGTCAGGCGGGGAAGAAAAGTGAAGTCTTGGGCGAGAGTCAGGCATTACAGGAGAGAGAAGCTTGGGGCGAGAGTCAGGAAGGACAGGAAAGACAAACTTGATACGAGATTCAGCGGGAAAAAAATGTGAAGTCTGAGGCAAGAGTCAACGGGAGAGGAGAGAGTCATGGGAAGAGAGTCAGGCAGGACAGGGGAGAGAGGATTGGGACGAGAGTCAGGCTGAACTGGAGAGAGAGGCATGGAACGAGAGTCAGGCAGGACAGGAGAGAGAGGCTTGGGACGAGAGTCAGGCAGGACAGGAGATAGAGGCTTGGTACGAGAGTCGAGCTGGGCAGGAGTGAGAATCTTGTTACGAAAATCCGGCAGGACAGAAGAGAGAGGCTTGGGATAAGAGTCAGGCAGTACAGGTTGGTGAGGTTTAGGACGAGAGTACGGCTGGACAGGAGAGAGAGGCTTGGGACGAGAGTCAAGCACTATAGGAGAGAGAGGCTTGGGACGAGAATCGGGCAGGACAGGACAGATGGGCTTGGGACGACAATCAGGCAGGACAGGAGAGAGGTATGTGGGACAAGAATGAGGGAGGATAGGAGAGAGCGGCTTGGGACGAGAGTCAGGCACGACAGGAGAGAATCTTGGGATGAGAGTCAGGCAGGACAGGACAGAGGGGCTTTGGACGAAAATCAGGCAGGACAGGAGAGGGAGGTTTGGGACAACAGTAAGACAGGACTGGAGAGAGAGGCTTGGGGGGAGTCAGACAGGACAGGAGATAGGGGCTTGGTACAAGAGTCAGGCTGAATAGGAGAGAGAGGTTTGGGACGAGAGTCAGGTAGGACAGGAGAGAGAATCTTGGGACGAGAGTCAGGAGGGAAAGAAAAGTAAAATCGGGAGCTAGAGTCAGGCTGGACTGGAGAGAGTGGCTTGGGACGAGAGTCAGGTAGGAGAGGAGAGAGAGGCTTGGTACGACAGTCAGGCAGGACTGGAGAGAGAGGCTTGGGACGAGAGTCAGGCAGGGCAGGAGAGAGGGGCTGGAGACGAGAGCCAGGCTGGACAGGAGGTAGGGGCCGGCGACGACAGTCAAGCATGACAGGAGAGAGAGGCTTGGGACGAGAGTCAGGCAAGACAGGACAAATAGGCTTGCGACGAGAGTCAGGTAGGAGAGGAGAGAAAGGTTTGGGACGAGAGTCAGCAGGACAAGAGAGAGAGGTTTAAGACGAGAGTCAAACAGGACAGATGAGAGAGCCTTGGGACGAGGATCAGTTAGGGCAGGAGAGGGAGGCTTAGGACGAGAGTCAGGCGGGAGAGGGTAGAGAGAATTAGGAAAAGAGTCAAGTCGGACAGGAGAGACAGCGTTGGGGCATGAGTCTCACCCGTCAGGAGAAAGAGGCTTGGGACGGAAGACAGGCAGGAGAGGAGAAGGAGGCTTGGGACGAGAGTTAGGCAGGAGAAGAAAGAGAGGGTTGGGGCGAGAGTCAGGCAAAATAGAAGGGAGAGGTTTGAGAAGAGCCAGGCAGGACGGAATTAAGAGGCTTGGGACGATAGTCAGGCAACACAGGAAAGTGAGGCTTGGGAAGACACTCAGGAAGGACAGTCGAGAGAGGATAGGGACGAGAGTCAGGCAGGACAGGAGAAAGGGGCTTAGGACGAGAGTCAGGCAGAACAGGAGAGACACACTTGGGACGAGAGTCAGGCAGGAGAGGAGAGAGAAACTTGGTACGAGATTTTGGCGGGAATGAAAAATGAAGTCTGGGGCGAGTGACAGACAGAAGAGGAGAGAGAGGCTTGGGAGGAGAGTCAGGCAGGACAGGAGAGAGAGCTTGGGACGAGAGTCAGGCAGGACAGGAGTGAGAGATTTGGTACGAGAGTCAGACAGGACAGGGGAGAAAGGTTTGGGACGAGAGTCAGGTGGGGCAGGAGAGGGAGGCTTGGGACGAGAGTCAGGCCGGAGAGGATAGAGAGGCTTCGGACAAGAGTCAAGTCAGATAGGAGAGAGCGCCTTGCGGCAAGAGTCTCAACTGACAGGAGAAAGAGGCTTGGGACGAGAGACAGGAAGGTCAGGAAAGAGAGGCTTGGGAAGAAAGAGGCAGGACAGGAGATTGAGGCTTGGGACGAGAGTCAGGTAGGGTAGGAGAGAGAGGATTTGGACGAAAATCAGGCAAGTCAGGAGGGAGAGGCTTTAGGACGAGATTTAGATAGGACAGGAGAGAGAGTCTTGGGACGAGAGTCAGACAGGGCAGGAGAGACAGGTTTGGGAGGAGAGTCAGCCGGGCAGGAGAGAGAGGTTTGGGACGAGAGTTAGGTAGGGCAGGAGAGAGAGGTTTGGGACGAGAATCAGGCAGGATAGGAGAGAAAGGTTTAGAAAGAAAGTTAGAGAGGACAGGGGAGAGAGGCTTCGGAAAAGAGTCAGGCAGAGGAGGAGAAAGAGGCTTGGGACGAGAGCTAGGCAACACAGGAGAAGGAGGCGTGGGACGTGAGTCAGGGAAGATATGAGACGGCGGCTTGGGACGAGAGTCAGGCAGGAGAGGAGAAAGGGCTTGTGACGAGAATCAGGCAGGACAGGAGAGAGAGGCTTGGGACGAGAGTCAGGCAGGGCCAGAGAGACAGGCTTGGGAAGAAAGTGAGGCAGGACAGGAGATTGAGGCTTGGGACTATCAGTTAGGTAGGATAGGAGAGAGAGGATTGGGACGAAAATCAGACAGGACAGGAGGGAGAGGGCAGGAAAGTAGAGAGAGGCTCGGGACAAGAGTCAGACAGGACAGGACAGAGAGGCTTGGGACGATTGACAGGCAGAACAGGAGAGAAAGGCTCGGGACGAGAGTCATGCCGAAGAGGATATAGAGGCTTAGGACGAGAGTCAGGTTGGACAAGAGAGATAGACTTGGGGCAAGAGTCTGACCGGACAGGAGAGAGAGGCTTGGGACGAAAGTCAGCCACGACAGGAGAGAGGCTTAGAACGAGAATCATAGAAGGCATGAGAGAGAGGCTTTGGACGAGAGTCAGGCTTGACAGGAGAAAGAGGCTTGTAACGAGACCCAGGCACGACAGAAGAGAGAGGTTTAGGACGAGAGTCAGGCAGGAGAGGAGAGGCTTGGGACGAGCGTCAGGAGGGAAAGAAAAGTGTAGTCTGGGGCGAGAGTCAGACAGGACCGGAGAGGGAGGCTTGGGACGAGAGTCTGGCAGGACAGGAGAAAGAGGCTTGGGACGTCAGTCAGGCTGGAATGGAAAACGAGGCTTGGGGCAAGAGTCAGGCACGATAGGAGAGAAAGGCTTGGGAAAGAGTTAGACAGGACAGGGGAGAGAGTCATCGGAATAGAGTCAGGCAGGGAAGGAGAAAGATGCTTGTGACGAAAGCCAGGAAACACAGGAGAAAGAGGCTTGGGACATGAGTCAGGGAAGATATGAGATGGCGGCTTGGGACGAGCGTCAGGCAGGAGAGGAGAGAAAGTTTTGGGACGAGAATCAGGCAAGACATGAGAGTGAGGCTTAGGACGAGAGTCAGGCAGGAAAGGAGAGAAAAGCTTGGCATGAAAGTGAGGCAGGACAGGAGATTGAGGCATGGGACGAGAGTCAGGTAGGATAAGAGACAGTGGATTGGGACAAACATGAAGCAGGACAGAAGAGAGAGGCTTAGGCTAAAGTCAGGTAGGTCAGAAGAGCGAGGATTGGGACGAGAGTGAAGCAGGACAGGACAAAGAGACTTGGGACGTGAGTCAGGCAGGAAAGGAGAGAGAGGCTTGGGAGGAGAGTCAGCCGGGCAGGAGAGAGAGGTTTGGGACGAGAGTTAGGTAGGGCAGGAGAGAGAGGTTTGGGACGAGATAGGAGAGAAAGGTTTAGGAAGAAAGTTAGAGAGGACAGGGGAGAGAGGCTTCGGAAAAGAGTCAGGCAGAGGAGGAGAAAGAGGCTTGGGACGAGAGCTAGGCAACACAGGAGAAGGAGGCGTGGGACGTGAGTCAGGGAAGATATGAGACGGCGGCTTGGGACGAGAGTCAGGCAGGAGAGGAGAAAGGGCTTGTGACGAGAATCAGGCAGGACAGGAGAGAGAGGCTTGGGACGAGAGTCAGGCAGGGCCAGAGAGACAGGCTTGGGAAGAAAGTGAGGCAGGACAGGAGATTGAGGCTTGGGACTATCAGTTAGGTAGGATAGGAGAGAGAGGAATGGGACGAAAATCAGACAGGACAGGAGGGAGAGGCTTTAGGACGAGAGTCAGGTAGGTCAGAGGAGCGAGGCTTGGGAAGAGAGTCAGGCATGACAGGACAAAGAGACTTGGGACGAGAATCAGGCAGGAGAGGAGAAGGAGGCTTGGGACGAGACTCAGCGGAGTAGGAGGGACAGGCTTGGGAGGAGAGTCAGACAGGGCAGGAGAGAGAGGCTTGCGAGGAGAGTCATGACGAAGAGGTTAGAGAGTCTTAGGACGAGAGTTGCGTCGGAGTGAGAGATAGACTTTGGGCAAGTATCTAACTGGACAAAGAGAATTGGGACGAGAGTCAGCCAGGAAAAGAGAGAGAGAGGCTCGGGGTGAGAGTCAGGCAAGACAGGAGAGAGAGTTTTGGGACGAGACTCAGGTATAAGACAAGAGAGAGAGGCTTGGGACGAGGGTCAGGCAACAGAGGAGAGAGAGGCTTGGGACGCGAGTCAGGCATGACCGGAGAGAGAAGCTTAGGGCGAGAGTCAGGCAGAACAGGAGAAGGTGGCTTGGGACGAGAGTAAGGCAGGACAGGAGAGAGAGAGGCTTGGGATGAGAGTTAGATAAGACAGGAGTGAGAGTCTTCGGACGAGAGTCAGACATGGCAGGAGAGAAAGGCTTGCGAGGAGAATCATGACGGAGAGGATAGAGAGGCTTAGAACGAGAGTTACGTCGGACAGGAGGGATAGACTAGGGCAAGAATCTAACCGGACAGGAGAAAGAGGCTTGGGCGAGAGTCAGTCAGGACAGGTGAGATAGAGAGAGGCTTTGTACCAGAGTCAGGCTAGACAGGAGAGAGAAGCTTGGGACGAGAGTCAGGCACGACAGGAGAGAGTGGCTTGGGACTAGAGTCAGGCTGGGCAGGAGAGGGAGGCTTAGGAAGAGAGTCAGGGAGGACAGGAGAGAGAGGATTGGGACAAAAGTCATGCTGGACAGGAGAGAGAGGCTTATGGCGAGAGTCAGGCAGGATAGGAGAGGCTTGGGACTAGAGTCAGACAGTACAGGGGAAACATGCTTGGGATGAGATTCTTACAACACGGGAGAAAGATGCCTGGGACGTGAGTCAGGCAAGACATGAGAGGGAGGCTTGGGATGAGAGTCAGACAGGACAGGCAAGAGAGGCTTGGGACGATTGTCAGGCAGAGAAGGAGAGAGACGCTCGGGACGGGAGTCATGCCGGAGAGGATATAGAGGCTTAGGACGAGTCAGGTTGGACAGGAGAGAGAGGCTTAGGACGAGAGTCATAGAAGACTGGAGAGAGAGAGGTTTGGGACCAGAGTCAGGCTGGACAGGAGAGACAGGGTTAGGACGAGACTCAGGCACGACAAAAGAGAGAGGCTTGTGACGAGAGTCAGGCAAGACAGGAGAGAGAGTCTTGGGACGAGAGTCAGGCGGGAAAAAAAAGTGAAGGCTGGGGCGATAGTCAGGCAGGACTGGAGAGAGAGTCTTGGGACGAGAGTCAAGCAGGACAGGAGAAAGAGGCTTGGGACGAGAATCAGGGTGGAATGGAGAGAGAGGCTTGGGACAAGAGTCAGGCAGGATAGGAGAGAAAGGCTTGGGAAGAGAGTTAAATAGGACAGGGGAGAGAGGCTTCAGAATAGTTAGGCAGGGGAGGAGAAAGAGGCTTGGAGACGAGAGATAGGCGACACAGGAGAAGGAGGCTTGGGATGTGAGTCAGGTTAGATATGAGAGGGCGTCTCGGGTCGAGAGTCAGGCAGGAGAGGAGAGAGAGGCTTGGGACGAGATTCAGGCAGGATAGATAAGATAAGATAAGATAAGATGCTTTATTCGTCAAATTGTTATACAAAATGTAATACAAAATGAAATTCGTTTTGGCTTTAGAGCTCCTTAGTAGTTGTAAAAAAAAAAAAAAAAAAAGAAATTAAAATATTAACAAGAAATATTGCATAGGTTATTTCATATAAAATGTTACTTTGCTATTGTGTACATGCGATATCAGCTTGTCACCATCCCTATCATAAACCATCACCTACAGTTATCATGAAACTTTAAGCTAGAAGTTATAGTGATGATAGATGATTGAAAAGCAGAATGCTTTTAGGTACAAACGACTTTTTGTATCTGTCAGTGCGCAGCTTGGGCAGAGCTAGCCTTCTACCAGATTTAAGATACGTGTAACAATTATGTAACGGATGCGTTACATCTTTCATCATTCTGTCTACTTGTTTCATTGTACCTTTTTGATACAGCTTATTCAGTGATGTGGTCTCTGCACCTAGTTTTCTTGCTTTCTTAATAATCCTTCCCAACTTCTTTTTATCTTTGCACGTAAGTTTTCCATACCAGGCAGTGATTGAAAAATTTATAACTGATTCTAAAATTGTTTTATAAAATAGGCTAATGACCATTTTATCTACATGTAGGTTATGCAAGATACGTACAAAGTGTAATCTTTGGTTACATTTCCTTGACACCATATCTGTATTAACACTTCCCTTCAACTGGTCATCAATCATAAAGCCCAAATACTTATACTGGTTTACTCTTTCTACGTTTTCTTCCTCAATTGTTAATAGGTCTGGTACGTGTTTATTTTTAGTTCTGAAATCAAATATCATCTCTTTCGTTTTCTTTACATTAAGCTCCAAAAAATTTTGTTTACTCCAGTCAACGAATTTTTTAACTTGAGTTAAATAGCCTTCATAATTATTATTTACAATTTTTCCTAAGATAACTGTATCGTCAGCATATTTTATAATAGTACAATCATCAATTTCACTTCTACAATCATCTGTATACAAGGTGAAAAGAGCTGGGGACAATACACAACCTTGGGGGGCTCCTGTGTTGGTGACTATCACATTGGACTTAACATTATTTACATTGGTATATTGGGGTCTCTGGGTTAAAAAGCTAAAAATCCATGTTAAGATATTTCTATTTACACCCAATTCTAGCATTTTATTGAGCAAAATATGAGGTTGCATTGTATTAAATGCTGAACTAAAATCAATGTATAGTGCTCTAATTTGTGATTTGGGCTTATCTAAATGCTTATTAATATCATTTAATAGTACAAGTGTTGCATCCTGTACACTCCTATTATTACAATAAGCAAATTGCATAGGGTCTTTTAAATTATTTGTTTTTTCACAGATATAGTTTTTCACAATGCTTTCTAAACATTTCATAATATTAGATGTTAGTACTACAGGTCTGAAGTCTTTGTGATCTTTTGGGTGATTAATTTTTGCAATAGGTTTCACTTCAGATTCTTTCCATTTATAAGGCACCACTCCCTGATCCAGCGAGTCCTGAAATAATGTGGTCAGTACGGGTGCCAATTGTTTTGCACAGCATTTAAGTACCCTAGCAGGTATCCCGTCTGGCCCTGTAGCTTTACCTGCCCGAATATTCTGCAGGGACTTCTGTACGTCTTCTTGCCTAATTATAATTCTTTCATCATTGTTGGATTGAATTTCTGTCATTACCTCATTACACGCATCACTGAAATCATGTCTTTCAAATCTCGCAAAGAACGCGTTCATTTCATTTACATATGTGTTGATATTTTCCGGTTCAGGCACACTTTGTTTCTTCTTGTGCCCGCACAGGGTTTTAAGTCCTTTCCAAGCGTCTTTTACTCTGTTTGTTTTAAACAAGCCTTCAACTTTTTCTTTGTATATTCTTTTCGATTCAGTAATTTTTTTATCAATATTACTTTGCAATGTTCTTCTATCAACATCACTTCCATTTCGCATGAGTCTGTGTTTTTTATTTAGCATAGAGTTTAGTTCTTTTTTAATCCATGGTTTATTGTTTGGGTATATCTTTATTGTTTTGGTAGGTACGATCATATCAAAGCAAAAGTGAAAGTATTCATTGAAAATATCTAAGTTAGTGTTGATATCAGTCCTGTTTTCTATCAGGACAGACCAGTCTGTACAGTCAAAACACGCTTGTAATCGTTGTCTCTTGTTATCGTCCCATTCTCTAATTTCAATTTCTTTCGATTTGACTCTTTTCAGTAATTGTTTATATGTAGGTACACAGTATAGCATGTTATGGTCTCCATTTCCAATGTTTGCTCGTTTAAAAACTTTATATCCATTTTTAATATTACAATACATCTTATCCAGTGTCGCGTTACCTCTTGTGGGACACTTTACTGTTTGTTCGTACGTAGGGACTTTTCCTTGAAAATCACAATGATTAAAATCTCCTAAAATAATTATTGCACTGTTCGGGCTCTCATTTTCACAGTTTGTAACACAATTTTCTAGTATATCAGCTGCTATAACTTCGTCCGCATCCGGGGGTATATATACAAGTACTAGGATTATCTTATTAAATTCACGTGGTAGATAAAAGGGTCGACAGGTGAACGCTAAATACTCGATATTGTTGTCACAGTAGCTCTTCTTAACATTAATTTGTGAACACCATCTGTCATTCACGTAAGCGGCAACCCCACCCCCTCGGCCCTTATCAACACCTTTCCTGTCAGACCGTACCAACACAAACCCATCGATAGCCAGTGTGCTATCCGCATCCCGATCTTGCAACCAGGTTTCCGTGAGGGCGATCACTGCACTGTCTCTATATTCTTGAATAAACTTACAGTTGGTACATAACTCGTCCATTTTATTTCTAATTGAGCGTACGTTACCAAAGGTGATGGCTGGCAGCGGAGTCCTCATGCCACGTCTAATTCTCACACGTATACCGCTGCGTCGCCCTCTTCTCCGCATTCGGTGTCTTTTCTCTGCTACATTTTCTGAGTATTCCTTCTCGTTGTAACTTGCCTGTAATTCTTGTAGTCTTCTTACATCATTGATGAACTTAACAGGTAGAGGTGAGTCCAGCGAGGGTCGCAGGCTGATTAGGGAAGCATTGTCATACTGGATGTTTACATTCGTGGCTGCAGTCACCTTCATAACACACAGAATTGCACCACAGATCAAGTACATTTTCTGGTTCCATAGTGTTAGAGTTGCTCCAGAGGCATTCATGGTTACTGTAGAATGGTCCAGGAAGTGCAGATTTATCAGAAAAAGGTTAAAAAAAGAGATAAAAGTCGGGAGCTCTAGCGCCGGGGCAGCCGTCGAGCAGCGCCACCTGCCACTAATAGGGGAGTGAGGCTAGGGTCGAGAGTCAGACAAGGCAGGAGAGAAAGGCTTGGGAAGAAAGTGAGGCAGGACAGGAGATTGAGGCTTGCGACGAGAGTCAGGGTAAGATAGAGGAGAGAAGATTAGGGCGAAAATCAGGCAAGACTGCAGAGAGACGCTTAGGTAGGTCAGAAGAGCGAAGGCTTGGGACGAGAGCCAGGCAGGACACGACAAAGAGACTTGGGACGAGAGTCTGGCAGGAGAAGAGAGAGAGTCTTGAGACGAGAGTCAGCAGGGCAGGAGAGAGAGGTTTGGGACGAGAGTCAGGTATGGCAGGAGAGAGAGGCTTGGGATAAGAGTCAGGCAGGCAAGTAGAGAGAGGCTTGCGACGAGAGTCAGGCATTACAGGACAAAGAGGCTTGGGACGAGAGTCACCTAGGAGAGGAGCGAGAGGTTTTGGACGAGAGTCAAGTTGTACAGGAGAGAGAGGCTTGTACCGAGAGTCAGGCATGACAGGAGAGAGAGGCTTGGATCGAGAGTCAGGGAAGACAAGAGAGAGAGGCTTGGGACGAGAGTCAGGCTGGACAGGAGAGAGAGGCTTGATACGAGATTCAGACGGGAAAGAGAAGTGGAGTCTGGAGAGAGAGTCAGGCAGGACAGGAGAGAGAGACTTAGGACAAGAGTCAAGCAGGATAGGAGAGAGGGGCCTGGGACAAGAGTCAGACAGGACAGGAGAGAAAAACTTGGTACGAGATTCTGGCGTTAAAGAAATAGAGACGTCTGGGGCGAGGGTCAGGCAGGAGAGGAGAGAGAGGCTTGGGACGATAATCAGTAGGGCAGGAGAGGGAGGTTTGGGACGAGAGTCAGGTAGGGCAGGAGAGAGAGGCTTGGGATAAGATTCAGGCAGGCCAGTAGAGAGAGGCTTACGACGAGACTCAGGCATTACAGGACAAAGAGGCTTGGGACGAGAGTCAGGCAGGAGAGGAGCGAGAGGATTGGGACGAGAGTCAGCAAGACACGAGAGAGAGGCCTGGGACGAGAGTCAAAAGGGACAGGAGAGAAAGCTTGGGGCGAGAGAAAGTCAGGACAGGAGAGGGAGACTTAGGACGAGAGTCAGGCAAGACAGGAGAGAGAGGCTTGGGAAGAGAGTCAGGCAAAACAAGAGAGAGAGGTTTGGGACGAGAGTCAGGCAGGACAGGAGAGAGAGAGGCTCTGGACGAAGGTCATGCAGGACAGGAGTGAGGCTTGGTATGAGAGTCAGGTGAGATAGACAAATGCAGTCTGGGGCGAGAGTCAGGCAGGAGAGGAGAGAGAGAAGCTTGGGACGAGAGTCAGGCAGGACACGAGAGAGAGGTTTGGGACGAGATTCAAGCTGTAAAGGAGAGAGAGGCTTGTAACGAGAGTCAGGCATGACAGGAGAGAGAGGCTTGGATCGAGAGTGAGGGAAGACAAGAGAGAGAGGCTTGGGACGAGAGTCAGGCTAGACAGGAGAGAGAGGCTTGCTACGAGAGTCAGACAGGAGAGGAGAGAGAGGCTTGAGACGAGAGTCAGGTGGGAAAGAAAAGTGAAGTCTGGGGCGAGCGTCAGGAAGGACAGAAGACAGAGGCTTGGGACGACAGTCAGGCAGGACGGGAGAGAGAGGCTTGGGACGAGAGTCAGAAAGGACAGGAGAGAGAAAGTTGGTACGAGATTCAGGCGAGAAAGAAAAGTGAGATCTGGGGCGAGAGTCAGGCCAGAGAAGAGAGTCTTGGGAGGAGAGTCAGGTAGGGTAGGAGAGAGAGGCTTAGGATGAGAGTCAGGCTGGACAGGAGACAGAGGCTTGGGACGAGAGTCAGGCAGGGCAGGAAAGAGAGGCTTGCGACGAGAGTCAGGCAGGACAGGAGAGAGAGAGGCTTGGTACGAGATTTAGGCGGGAAAGAAAAGTGAAGTCTGGGGTGAGAGCCAGGCGGGAGAGGAGAGAGAGTTTTATGAGGCGAATCAGGCAGGACAGGAGAGAGAGGCTTGGGACGAGAGTCATTCTGAGAAGGAGAGAGATGTTTGGGACGAGAGTCAGGCGAGACAGAAAAGTGAAGTGTCAGGCGAGAGTCATGCAGGCCAGGAGAGAGAGGCTTGGGAGTAAAGTCAGGCAGGACAGGAATGAGAAACTTTGTACGACATACAGACGGGAAAGAAAAGTGAAGTCTGGAGCGAGATTCAGTCAGGAGAGGAGAGAGAGCCTTGGGAGGAGAGTCAGGCAGGACAGGAGAGAGAGGCTTCTGACGAGAGTCAGGCAAGACAGGAGAGAGAGGCTTGTGACGAGATTCTAGCTGGGCAGGAGATAGAGGCTTTTGACGAGAATCAGGCAGGACAGAAGAGAGAGGCTTGGGACAAGAGTCAGGCAGGACAGGAGAGAGAGGCTTGGGACGAGAGTCAGGGTGGACAGGAGAGAGAGTCTTGGAATGTGAGTCAGGTAGGACAGGAGAGAGAGGCTTGGGAAGAGAGTCAGGCATTACAGGACAAAGAGGCTTGGAACGAGAGTCACGTATGAGAGGAGAGAGAAGATTGGGACGAGAGTCAGCAGGACACGAAAGAGAGGTGTCGGACGAAAGTAAGAGGGGACAGGGGAGAAAGCTTGCGACAAGAGTCAGGCAGGACAGGAGAGGGAGGCTTGGGACGAGATTCAGGCAAGACATGAGAAAGAGTCTTAGGACGAGAGTCCACCAAGACAAGAGAGAGCGGTTTGGGACGAGAGTCAGGCAGGACAGGAAAAAGAGGCTTGGGACGAAGGTCAGGCAAGACTGGAGAGATAGGCTTGGGATGAGAGTCAGGTGGGAAAGACAAATGAAGTGTGAGACAAGAGTCATGCAGGACAGGAGACAGAGAGGCTTGGGATGAGAGTCAGGCAGGAAAGGAGAGAGAGGCTTAGGACGAGAGTCAAACCGTACAGGAGAGAGAGGCTTGTGACGAGATTAAGTCAGGACTGGAGAGAGAGACTTGAATGGAGAGTCAGGCAAGACAGGAGAGAGAGGCTTGGGACGATAGTCAGGATGGATAAGAGAGAGAGGCTTGCGACGACAGTCAGGCAGGACAGGAGAGAGAGGCTTTGGACGAGAGTCAAGCACGACAGGAGAGAGAGGCTTGGGACGAGAGTCAGGCAGGACAGAAGAGAGGGGCTTTGGACGAAAATTAGGCAGGACAGGAGAGAAAGGCTTGGGGCGAGATTCACGCAGGACAAGAGAGGGAGGCTTGGGACGAAAGTCAGACATGACTGGAGAGAGAGGCTTTTGAGGAGAGTCAGGCAGGACAGGAGATAGGGGCTTGGGACAACAGTCAGGCTGAACAGGAGAGAGAGGTTTGGGACGAGATTCAGGTAAGATAGGAGAGAGAGGCTTTGGACGTGAGTCAAGCAGGAGAGGAAAGAGAGACTTAGGCCGAAAATCATAGAGGACAGGCTAGAGAGGCTTGAGACGACAGTCAGACTGGACAGGAGAGAGAGGCTTGGGACGAGAGTCAGGCACGACAGGAGAGAGAGGCTTGGGACGAGATTCAGGCAGGACAGGAGAGAGAGGCTTGGGACGAGAGTCAGGCGGGAAAGAAAAGTGAAGTCTTAGGCGAGAGTCGGGCAGGACAGGAGAGAGAGGCTCGGGACGACAGTCTGACAGGACTGGAGAAAGAGGCTTGGGACGAGAGTTATGCTGGAGTGGAGAGAGAGGCTTGGGGCGAGAGTCAGCAGGACACGAGAGAGAGGTTTGGGACGAGAGTCAGAAGGGACAGGAGAGAAATCTTGGTCAGAGAGTAAGGCAGGACAGGAGAGGGAGGCTTTGGACGAGAGCCAGGCAACAAAGGAGAAGGAGGCTTGGGACCTGAGTCAGGGAAGATATGAGCGGGCGGCCTGGGACGAGAGTCAGGCTTGGGAGAGGCTTGGGACGAGAATGAGGCAGGAGAGGAGGGTGAGGCTTGGGACGAGAGTCAGGCAGGGCTGGAGAGAAAGGCTTGGGAATAAAGTGAGGCATGACAGGAGACTGAGGCTTGGGACGAGAGTCAGGTAGGATCGCAGAGAGAGGATTGAGACGAAAATCAGGCAGGACAGGAGAGAGGTTTGGGACGAGAGCCAGGTAGGTCAGAAGAGCGAGGCTTGGGACGAGAGTCAGGAAGGACAGGACAAAGAGACTTGTGACTAGAGTCAGTCAGGATATTAGAGAGAGGCTTGGGACGAGAATAAGCAGAGCAGGAGAGAGAGGTTTGGGACGAGAGTCAGGTAGGGCAGGAGAGAGAGGCTTGGGACGAGAGGCAGGCAGAATAGGAGATATAGGCTTGGGAAGATAGTTAGACAGGACAGGGGGGAGAGGCTTCGGAATAGAGTCCGGCAGGGAGTAGAAAGAGGCTTGGGACGAGAGCCAGTCAACACATTAGAAGGGGGCTTGGGACATGAGTCATGGAAGATATGAGACGGCGGCTTGGGACGAGAGTCAGGCAGGAGAGAAGAGAGATGCTTGGGACGAGAATCAGGCAAGACAGGAGAGTGAGGCAGGCAAGACAGGAGAGAGAGGCTTGTGACGAGATTCTAGCTGGGCTGGAGATAGAGGCTTTTGACGAGAATCAGGCAGGACAGAAGAGAGAGGCTTGGGACATGAGTCAGGCAGGACAGGAGAGAGAGGCTTGGGACGAGAGTCAGGGTGGACAGGAGAGAGAGGCTTGGAATGCCAGTCAGGTAGGAAAGGAGAGAGAGGCTTTTGAAGAGAGTCAGGCATTACAGGACAAAGAGGCTTGGAACGAGAGTCACGTATGAGAGGAGAGAGAGGTTTGGGACGAGAGTCAGCAGGACACGAAAGATAGGTTTCGGACGAGAGTCAGAGGGGACAGGGGAGAAAGCTTGCGACAAGAGTCAGGCAGGACAGGAGAGGGGGGCTTGGGACGAGATTCAGGCAAGACAGGAGAAAGAGTCTTAGGACGAGAGTCCAGCAAGACAAGAGAGAGCGGTTTGGGACGAGATTCAGGCAGGACAGGAAAAAGAGGCTTGGGACGAAGGTCAGGCAGGACTGGAGAGATAGGCTTGGGATGAGAGTCAGGTGGGAAAGACAAATGAAGTGTGAGACAAGAGTCATGCAGGACAGGAGACAGAGAGGCTTGGGATGAGAGTCAGGCAGGAAAGGAGAGAGAGGCTTAGGACGAGAGTCAAACCGTAGAGGAGAGAGAGGCTTGTGACGAGATTAAGTCAGGACTGGGGAGAGAGGCTTGAATGGAGAGTCAGGCAAGACAGGAGAGAGAGGCTCGGGACGATAGTCAGGCTGGGCAGGAGAGAGAGGCTTGCGACGACAGTCAGGCAGGACAGGAGAGAGAGGCTTTGGACGAGAGTCAAGCACGACAGGAGAGAGAGGCTTGGGACGAGAGTCAGGAAGGACAGAAGAGAGGGGATTTGGACGAAAATTAGGCAGGACAGGAGAGAAAGGCTTGGGGCGAGATTCACGCAGGACAAGAGAGGGAGGCTTGGGACGAAAGTCAGACATGACTGGAGAGAGAGGCTTTTGAGGAGAGTCAGGCAGGACAGGAGATAGGGGCTTGGGACAACAGCCAGGCTGAACAGGAGAGAGACGTTTGGGACGAGATTCAGGTAGGATAGGAGAGAGAGGCTTTGGACGTGAGTCAGGCAGGAGAGGAAAGAGAGACTTAGGCCGAAAATCATAGAGGACAGGCTAGAGAGGCTTGAGACGACAGTCAGGCTGGACAGGAGAGGGAGGCTTGGGACGAGAGTCAGGCACGACATGAGTGAGAGGCTTGGGACGAGATTCAGGCAGGACAGGAGAGAGAGGCTTGGGACGAGAGTCAGGCGGGAAAGAAAAGTGAAGTCTTAGGCGAGAGTCGGGCAGGACAGGAGAGAGAGGCTCGGGACGACAGTCTGACAGGACAAGAGAAAGAGGCTTAGGACGTGAGTTATGCTGGAGTGGAAAGAGAGGCTTGGGGCAAGAGTCAGCAGGACATGAGAGAGAGGTTTGGGACGAGAGTCAGAGGGGACAGGGGAGAAATCTTGGTCAGAGAGTCAGGCAGGACAGGAGAGGGAGGCTTTGGACGAGAGCCAGGCAACAAAGGAGAAGGAGGCTTGGGACCTGAGTCAGGGAAGATATGAGCGGGCTGCCTGGGACGAGAGTCAGACAGGAGAGGAGAGAGAGGCTTGGGACGAGAATGAGGCAGGAGATGAGGGTGAGGCTTGGGACGAGAGTCAGGCAGGGCAGGAGAGAAAGGCTTGGGAATAAAGTGAGGCATGACAGGAGACTGAGGCTTGGGACGAGAGTCAGGTAGGATCGCAGAGAGAGGATTGAGACGAAAATCAGGCAGGACAGGAGAGAGGTTTGGGACGAGAGCCAGGTAGGTCAGAAGAGCGAGGCTTGGGACGAGAGTCAGGAAGGACAGGACAAAGAGACTTGTGACTAGAGTCAGTCAGGATATTAGAGAGAGGCTTGGGACGAGAATAAGCAGAGCAGGAGAGAGAGGTTTGGGACGAGAGTCAGGTAGGGCAGGAGAGAGAGGCTTGGGACGAGAGGCAGGCAGAATAGGAGATATAGGCTTGGGAAGATAGTTAGACAGGACAGGGGGGAGAGGCTTCGGAATAGAGTCCGGCAGGGAGTAGAAAGAGGCTTGGGACGAGAGCCAGTCAACACATTAGAAGGGGGCTTGGGACATGAGTCATGGAAGATATGAGACGGCGGCTTGGGACGAGAGTCAGGCAGGAGAGAAGAGAGATGCTTGGGACGAGAATCAGGCAAGACAGGAGAGTGAGGCAGGCAAGACAGGAGAGAGAGGCTTGTGACGAGATTCTAGCTGGGCTGGAGATAGAGGCTTTTGACGAGAATCAGGCAGGACAGAAGAGAGAGGCTTGGGACATGAGTCAGGCAGGACAGGAGAGAGAGGCTTGGGACGAGAGTCAGGGTGGACAGGAGAGAGAGGCTTGGAATGCCAGTCAGGTAGGAAAGGAGAGAGAGGCTTTTGAAGAGAGTCAGGCATTACAGGACAAAGAGGCTTGGAACGAGAGTCACGTATGAGAGGAGAGAGAGGTTTGGGACGAGAGTCAGCAGGACACGAAAGATAGGTTTCGGACGAGAGTCAGAGGGGACAGGGGAGAAAGCTTGCGACAAGAGTCAGGCAGAACAGGAGAGGGGGGCTTGGGACGAGATTCAGGCAAGACAGGAGAAAGAGTCTTAGGACGAGAGTCCAGCAAGACAAGAGAGAGCGGTTTGGGACGAGATTCAGGCAGGACAGGAAAAAGAGGCTTGGGACGAAGGTCAGGCAGGACTGGAGAGATAGGCTTGGGATGAGAGTCAGGTGGGAAAGACAAATGAAGTGTGAGACAAGAGTCATGCAGGACAGGAGACAGAGAGGCTTGGGATGAGAGTCAGGCAGGAAAGGAGAGAGAGGCTTAGGACGAGAGTCAAACCGTAGAGGAGAGAGAGGCTTGTGACGAGATTAAGTCAGGACTGGGGAGAGAGGCTTGAATGGAGAGTCAGGCAAGACAGGAGAGAGAGGCTCGGGACGATAGTCAGGCTGGGCAGGAGAGAGAGGCTTGCGACGACAGTCAGGCAGGACAGGAGAGAGAGGCTTTGGACGAGAGTCAAGCACGACAGGAGAGAGAGGCTTGGGACGAGAGTCAGGAGGACAGAAGAGAGGGGCTTTGGACGAAAATTAGGCAGGACAGGAGAGAAAGGCTTGGGGCGAGATTCACGCAGGACAAGAGAGGGAGGCTTGGGACGAAAGTCAGACATGACTGGAGAGAGAGGCTTTTGAGGAGAGTCAGGCAGGACAGGAGATAGGGGCTTGGGACAACAGTCAGGCTGAACAGGAGAGAGAGGTTTGGGACGAGATTCAGGTAGGATAGGAGAGAGAGGCTTTGGACGTGAGTCAGACAGGAGAGGAAAGAGAGACTTAGGCCGAAAATCATAGAGGACAGGCTAGAGAGGCTTGAGACGACAGTCAGGCTGGACAGGAGAGGGAGGCTTGGGACGAGAGTCAGGCACGACATGAGAGAGAGGCTTGGGACGAGATTCAGGCAGACAGGAGAGAGAGGCTTGGGACGAGAGTCAGGCGGGAAAGAAAAGTGAAGTCTTAGGCGAGAGTCGGGCAGGACAGGAGAGAGAGGCTCGGGACGACAGTCTGACAGGACAAGAGAAAGAGGCTTAGGACGTGAGTTATGCTGGAGTGGAGAGAGATGCTTGGGGCGAGAGTCAGCAGGACATGAGAGAGAGGTTTGGGACGAGAGTCAGAGGGGACAGGGGAGAAATCTTGGTCAGAGAGTCAGGCAGGACAGGAGAGGGAGGCTTTGGACGAGAGCCAGGCAACAAAGGAGAAGGAGGCTTGGGACCTGAGTCAGGGAAGATATGAGCGGGCTGCCTGGGACGAGAGTCAGACAGGAGAGGAGAGAGAGGCTTGGGACGAGAATGAGGCAGGAGATGAGGGTGAGGCTTGGGACGAGAGTCAGGCAGGGCAGGAGAGAAAGGCTTGGGAATAAAGTGAGGCATGACAGGAGACTGAGGCTTGGGACGAGAGTCAGGTAGGATCGCAGAGAGAGGATTGAGACGAAAATCAGGCAGGACAGGAGAGAGGTTTGGGACGAGAGCCAGGTAGGTCAGAAGAGCGAGGCTTGGGACGAGAGTCAGGAAGGACAGGACAAAGAGACTTGTGACTAGAGTCAGTCAGGATATTAGAGAGAGGCTTGGGACGAGAATAAGCTGAGCAGGAGAGAGAGGTTTGGGACGAGAGTCAGGTAGGGCAGGAGAGAGAGGCTTGGGACGAGAGGCAGGCAGAATAGGAGATATAGGCTTGGGAAGATAGTTAGACAGGACAGGGGGGAGAGGCTTCGGAATAGAGTCCGGCAGGGAGTAGAAAGAGGCTTGGGACGAGAGCCAGTCAACACATTAGAAGCGGGCTTGGGACATGAGTCATGGAAGATATGAGACGGCGGCTTGGGACGAGAGTCAGGCAGGAGAGAAGAGAGATGCTTGGGACGAGAATCAGGCAAGACAGGAGAGTGAGGCAGGCAAGACAGGAGAGAGAGGCTTGTGACGAGATTCTAGCTGGGCTGGAGATAGAGGCTTTTGACGAGAATCAGGCAGGACAGAAGAGAGAGGCTTGGGACAAGAGTCAGGCAGGACAGGAGAGAGAGGCTTGGGACGAGAGTCAGGGTGGACAGGAGAGAGAGGCTTGGAATGCGAGTCAGGTAGGAAAGGAGAGAGAGGCTTTTGAAGAGAGTCAGGCATTACAGGACAAAGAGGCTTGGAACGAGAGTCACGTATGAGAGGAGAGAGAGGATTGGGACGAGAGTCAGCAGGACACGAAAGATAGGTTTCGGACGAGAGTCAGAAGGGACAGGGGAGAAAGCTTGCGACAAGAGTCAGGCAGGACAGGAGAGGGAGGCTTGGGACGAGATTCAGGCAAGACAGGAGAAAGAGTCTTAGGACGAGAGTCCAGCAAGACAAGAGAGAGCGGTTTGGGACGAGATTCAGGCAGGACAGGAAAAAGAGGCTTGGGACGAAGGTCAGGCAGGACTGGAGAGATAGGCTTGGGATGAGAGTCAGGTGGGAAAGACAAATGAAGTGTGAGACAAGAGTCATGCAGGACAGGAGACAGAGAGGCTTGGGATGAGAGTCAGGCAGGAAAGGAGAGAGAGGCTTAGGACGAGAGTCAAACCGTAGAGGAGAGAGAGGCTTGTGACGAGATTAAGTCAGGACTGGGGAGAGAGGCTTGAATGGAGAGTCAGGCAAGACAGGAGAGAGAGGCTCGGGACGATAGTCAGGCTGGGCAGGAGAGAGAGGCTTGCGACGACAGTCAGGCAGGACAGGAGAGAGAGGCTTTGGACGAGAGTCAAGCACGACAGGAGAGAGAGGCTTGGGACGAGAGTCAGGCAGGACAGAAGAGAGGGGCTTTGGACGAAAATTAGGCAGGACAGGAGAGAAAGGCTTGGGGCGAGATTCACGCAGGACAAGAGAGGGAGGCTTGGGACGAAAGTCAGACATGACTGGAGAGAGAGGCTTTTGAGGAGAGTCAGGCAGGACAGGAGATAGGGGCTTGGGACAACAGTCAGGCTGAACAGGAGAGAGAGGTTTGGGACGAGATTCAGGTAGGATAGGAGAGAGAGGCTTTGGACGTGAGTCAGACAGGAGAGGAAAGAGAGACTTAGGCCGAAAATCATAGAGGACAGGCTAGAGAGGCTTGAGACGACAGTCAGGCTGGACAGGAGAGGGAGGCTTGGGACGAGAGTCAGGCACGACATGAGAGAGAGGCTTGGGACGAGATTCAGGCAGAACAGGAGAGAGAGGCTTGGGACGAGAGTCAGGTGGGAAAGAAAAGTGAAGTCTTAGGCGAGAGTCGGGCAGGACAGGAGAGAGAGGCTCGGGACGACAGTCTGACAGGACAAGAGAAAGAGGCTTAGGACGTGAGTTATGCTGGAGTGGAGAGAGATGCTTGGGGCGAGAGTCAGCAGGACATGAGAGAGAGGTTTGGGACGAGAGTCAGAGGGGACAGGGGAGAAATCTTGGTCAGAGAGTCAGGCAGGACAGGAGAGGGAGGCTTTGGACGAGAGCCAGGCAACAAAGGAGAAGGAGGCTTGGGACCTGAGTCAGGGAAGATATGAGCGGGCTGCCTGGGACGAGAGTCAGACAGGAGAGGAGAGAGAGGCTTGGGACGAGAATGAGGCAGGAGATGAGGGTGAGGCTTGGGACGAGAGTCAGGCAGGGCAGGAGAGAAAGGCTTGGGAATAAAGTGAGGCATGACAGGAGACTGAGGCTTGGGACGAGAGTCAGGTAGGATCGCAGAGAGAGGATTGAGACGAAAATCAGGCAGGACAGGAGAGAGGTTTGGGACGAGAGCCAGGTAGGTCAGAAGAGCGAGGCTTGGGACGAGAGTCAGGAAGGACAGGACAAAGAGACTTGTGACTAGAGTCAGTCAGGATATTAGAGAGAGGCTTGGGACGAGAATAAGCAGAACAGGAGAGAGAGGTTTGCTACGAGAGTCAGGTAGGGCAGGAGAGAGAGGCTTGGGACGAGAGTCAGGCAGAATAGGAGATATAGGCTTGAGAAGATAGTTAGACCGGACAGGGGGGAGAGGCTTCGGAATAGAGTCCGGCAGGGAGTAGAAAGAGGCTTGGGACGAGAGCCAGTCAACACATTAGAAGGGGGCTTGTGACATGAGTCATGGAAGATATGAGACGGCGGCTTAGGACGAGAGTCAGGCAGGAGAGAAGAGAGATGCTTGGGACGAGAATCAGGCAAGACAGGAGAGTGAGGCAGGCAAGACAGGAGAGAGAGGCTTGTGACGAGATTCTAGCTGGGCTGGAGATAGAGGCTTTTGACGAGAATCAGGCAGGACAGAAGAGAGAGGCTTGGGACAAGAGTCAGGCAGGACAGGAGAGAGAGGCTTGGGACGAGAGTCATGGTGGACAGGAGAGAGAGGCTTGGAATGCGAGTCAGGTAGGAAAGGAGAGAGAGGCTTTTGAAGAGAGTCAGGCATTACAGGACAAAGAGGCTTGGAACGAGAGTCACGTATGAGAGGAGAGAGAGGATTGGGACGAGAGTCAGCAGGACACGAAAGATAGGTTTCGGACGAGAGTCAGAGGGGACAGGGGAGAAAGCTTGCGACAAGAGTCAGGCAGGACAGGAGAGGGAGGCTTGGGACGAGATTCAGGCAAGACAGGAGAAAGAGTCTTAGGACGAGAGTCCAGCAAGACAAGAGAGAGCGGTTTGGGACGAGATTCAGGCAGGACAGGAAAAAGAGGCTTGGGACGAAGGTCAGGCAGGACTGGAGAGATAGGCTTGGGATGAGAGTCAGGTGGGAAAGACAAATGAAGTGTGAGACAAGAGTCATGCAGGACAGGAGACAGAGAGGCTTGGGATGAGAGTCAGGCAGGAAAGGAGAGAGAGGCTTAGGACGAGAGTCAAACCGTAGAGGAGAGAGAGGCTTGTGACGAGATTAAGTCAGGACTGGGGAGAGAGGCTTGAATGGAGAGTCAGGCAAGACAGGAGAGAGAGGCTCGGGACGATAGTCAGGCTGGGCAGGAGAGAGAGGCTTGCGACGACAGTCAGGCAGGACAGGAGAGAGAGGCTTTGGACGAGAGTCAAGCACGACAGGAGAGAGAGGCTTGGGACGAGAGTCAGGCAGGACAGAAGAGAGGGGCTTTGGACGAAAATTAGGCAGGACAGGAGAGAAAGGCTTGGGGCGAGATTCACGCAGGACAAGAGAGGGAGGCTTGGGACGAAAGTCAGACATGACTGGAGAGAGAGGCTTTTGAGGAGAGTCAGGCAGGACAGGAGATAGGGGCTTGGGACAACAGTCAGGCTGAACAGGAGAGAGAGGTTTGGGACGAGATTCAGGTAGGATAGGAGAGAGAGGCTTTGGACGTGAGTCAGGCAGGAGAGGAAAGAGAGACTTAGGACGAAAATCATAGAGGACAGGCTAGAGAGGCTTGAGACGACAGTCAGGCTGGACAGGAGAGGGAGGCTTGGGACGAGAGTCAGGCACGACATGAGAGAGAGGCTTGGGACGAGATTCAGGCAGACAGGAGAGAGAGGCTTGGGACGAGAGTCAGGTGGGAAAGAAAAGTGAAGTCTTAGGCGAGAGTCGGGCAGGACAGGAGAGAGAGGCTCGGGACGACAGTCTGACAGGACAAGAGAAAGAGGCTTAGGACGTGAGTTATGCTGAGTGGAGAGAGAGGCTTGGGGCGAGAGTCAGCAGGACATGAGAGAGAGGTTTGGGACGAGAGTCAGAGGGGACAGGGGAGAAATCTTGGTCAGAGAGTCAGGCAGGACAGGAGAGGGAGGCTTTGGACGAGAGCCAGGCAACAAAGGAGAAGGAGGCTTGGGACCTGAGTCAGGGAAGATATGAGCGGGCTGCCTGGGACGAGAGTCAGACAGGAGAGGAGAGAGAGGCTTGGGACGAGAATGAGGCAGGAGATGAGGGTGAGGCTTGGGACGAGAGTCAGGCAGGGCAGGAGAGAAAGGCTTGGGAATAAAGTGAGGCATGACAGGAGACTGAGGCTTGGGACGAGAGTCAGGTAGGATCGCAGAGAGAGGATTGAGACGAAAATCAGGCAGGACAGGAGAGAGGTTTGGGACGAGAGCCAGGTAGGTCAGAAGAGCGAGGCTTGGGACGAGAGTCAGGAAGGACAGGACAAAGAGACTTGTGACTAGAGTCAGTCAGGATATTAGAGAGAGGCTTGGGACGAGAATAAGCAGAGCAGGAGAGAGAGGTTTGCTACGAGAGTCAGGTAGGGCAGGAGAGAGAGGCTTGGGACGAGAGTCAGGCAGAATAGGAGATATAGGCTTGAGAAGATAGTTAGACAGGACAGGGGGGAGAGGCTTCGGAATAGAGTCCGGCAGGGAGTAGAAAGAGGCTTGGGACGAGAGCCAGTCAACACATTAGAAGGGGGCTTGTGACATGAGTCATGGAAGATATGAGACGGCGGCTTAGGACGAGAGTCAGGCAGGAGAGAAGAGAGATGCTTGGGACGAGAATCAGGCAAGACAGGAGAGTGAGGCAGGCAAGACAGGAGAGAGAGGCTTGTGACGAGATTCTAGCTGGGCTGGAGATAGAGGCTTTTGACGAGAATCAGGCAGGACAGAAGAGAGAGGCTTGGGACAAGAGTCAGGCAGGACAGGAGAGAGAGGCTTGGGACGAGAGTCAGGGTGGACAGGAGAGAGAGGCTTGGAATGCCAGTCAGGTAGGAAAGGAGAGAGAGGCTTTTGAAGAGAGTCAGGCATTACAGGACAAAGAGGCTTGGAACGAGAGTCACGTATGAGAGGAGAGAGAGGATTGGGACGAGAGTCAGCAGGACACGAAAGATAGGTTTCGGACGAGAGTCAGAGGGGACAGGGGAGAAAGCTTGCGACAAGAGTCAGGCAGGACAGGAGAGGGGGGCTTGGGACGAGATTCAGGCAAGACAGGAGAAAGAGTCTTAGGACGAGAGTCCAGCAAGACAAGAGAGAGCGGTTTGGGACGAGATTCAGGCAGGACAGGAAAAAGAGGCTTGGGACGAAGGTCAGGCAGGACTGGAGAGATAGGCTTGGGATGAGAGTCAGGTGGGAAAGACAAATGAAGTGTGAGACAAGAGTCATGCAGGACAGGAGACAGAGAGGCTTGGGATGAGAGTCAGGCAGGAAAGGAGAGAGAGGCTTAGGACGAGAGTCAAACCGTAGAGAAGAGAGAGGCTTGTGACGAGATTAAGTCAGGACTGGGGAGAGAGGCTTGAATGGAGAGTCAGGCAAGACAGGAGAGAGAGGCTCGGGACGATAGTCAGGCTGGGCAGGAGAGAGAGGCTTGCGACGACAGTCAGGCAGGACAGGAGAGAGAGGCTTTGGACGAGAGTCAAGCACGACTGGAGAGAGAGGCTTGGGACGAGAGTCAGGCAGGACAGAAGAGAGGGGCTTTGGACGAAAATTAGGCAGGACAGGAGAGAAAGGCTTGGGGCGAGATTCACGCAGGACAAGAGAGGGAGGCTTGGGACGAAAGTCAGACATGACTGGAGAGAGAGGCTTTTGAGGAGAGTCAGGCAGGACAGGAGATAGGGGCTTGGGACAACAGTCAGGCTGAACAGGAGAGAGAGGTTTGGGACGAGATTCAGGTAGGATAGGAGAGAGAGGCTTTGGACGTGAGTCAGGCAGGAGAGGAAAGAGAGACTTAGGACGAAAATCATAGAGGACAGGCTAGAGAGGCTTGAGACGACAGTCAGGCTGGACAGGAGAGGGAGGCTTGGGACGAGAGTCAGGCACGACATGAGAGAGAGGCTTGGGACGAGATTCAGGCAGAACAGGAGAGAGAGGCTTGGGACGAGAGTCAGGTGGGAAAGAAAAGTGAAGTCTTAGGCGAGAGTCGGGCAGGACAGGAGAGAGAGGCTCGGGACGACAGTCTGACAGGACAAGAGAAAGAGGCTTAGGACGTGAGTTATGCTGGAGTGGAGAGAGAGGCTTGGGGCGAGAGTCAGCAGGACATGAGAGAGAGGTTTGGGACGAGAGTCAGAGGGGACAGGGGAGAAATCTTGGTCAGAGAGTCAGGCAGGACAGGAGAGGGAGGCTTTGGACGAGAGCCAGGCAACAAAGGAGAAGGAGGCTTGGGACCTGAGTCAGGGAAGATATGAGCGGGCTGCCTGGGACGAGAGTCAGACAGGAGAGGAGAGAGAGGCTTGGGACGAGAATGAGGCAGGAGATGAGGGTGAGGCTTGGGACGAGAGTCAGGCAGGGCAGGAGAGAAAGGCTTGGGAATAAAGTGAGGCATGACAGGAGACTGAGGCTTGGGACGAGAGTCAGGTAGGATCGCAGAGAGAGGATTGAGACGAAAATCAGGCAGGACAGGAGAGAGGTTTGGGACGAGAGCCAGGTAGGTCAGAAGAGCGAGGCTTGGGACGAGAGTCAGGAAGGACAGGACAAAGAGACTTGTGACTAGAGTCAGTCAGGATATTAGAGAGAGGCTTGGGACGAGAATAAGCAGAACAGGAGAGAGAGGTTTGCTACGAGAGTCAGGTAGGGCAGGAGAGAGAGGCTTGGGACGAGAGTCAGGCAGAATAGGAGATATAGGCTTGAGAAGATAGTTAGACAGGACAGGGGGGAGAGGCTTCGGAATAGAGTCCGGCAGGGAGTAGAAAGAGGCTTGGGACGAGAGCCAGTCAACACATTAGAAGGGGGCTTGTGACATGAGTCATGGAAGATATGAGACGGCGGCTTAGGACGAGAGTCAGGCAGGAGAGAAGAGAGATGCTTGGGACGAGAATCAGGCAAGACAGGAGAGTGAGGCAGGCAAGACAGGAGAGAGAGGCTTGTGACGAGATTCTAGCTGGGCTGGAGATAGAGGCTTTTGACGAGAATCAGGCAGGACAGAAGAGAGAGGCTTGGGACAAGATTCAGGCAGGACAGGAGAGAGAGGCTTGGGACGAGAGTCAGGGTGGACAGGAGAGAGAGGCTTGGAATGCGAGTCAGGTAGGAAAGGAGAGAGAGGCTTTTGAAGAGAGTCAGGCATTACAGGACAAAGAGGCTTGGAACGAGAGTCACGTATGAGAGGAGAGAGAGGATTGGGACGAGAGTCAGCAGGACACGAAAGATAGGTTTCGGACGAGAGTCAGAGGGGACAGGGGAGAAAGCTTGCGACAAGAGTCAGGCAGGACAGGAGAGGGAGGCTTGGGACGAAATTCAGGCAAGACAGGAGAAAGAGTCTTAGGACGAGAGTCCAGCAAGACAAGAGAGAGCGGTTTGGGACGAGATTCAGGCAGGACAGGAAAAAGATGCTTGGGACGAAGGTTAGGCAGGACTGGAGAGATAGGCTTGGGATGAGAGTCAGGTGGGAAAGACAAATGAAGTGTGAGACAAGAATCATGCAGGACAGGAGACAGAGAGGCTTGGGATGAGAGTCAGGCAGGAAAGGAGAGAGAGGCTTAGGACGAGAGTCAAACCGTAGAGGAGAGAGAGGCTTGTGACGAGATTAAGTCAGGACTGGGGAGAGAGGCTTGAATGGAGAGTCAGGCAAGACAGGAGAGAGAGGCTCGGGACGATAGTCAGGCTGGGCAGGAGAGAGAGGCTTGCGACGACAGTCAGGCAGGACAGGAGAGAGAGGCTTTGGACGAGAGTCAAGCACGACAGGAGAGAAAGGCTTGGGACGAGAGTCAGGAAGGACAGAAGAGAGGGGCTTTGGACGAAAATTAGGCAGGACAGGAGAGAAAGGCTTGGGGCGAGATTCACGCAGGACAAGAGAGGGAGGCTTGGGACGAAAGTCAGACATGACTGGAGAGAGAGGCTTTTGAGGAGAGTCAGGCAGGACAGGAGATAGGGGCTTGGGACAACAGTCAGGCTGAACAGGAGAGAGAGGTTTGGGACGAGATTCAGGTAGGATAGGAGAGAGAGGCTTTGGACGTGAGTCAGGCAGGAGAGGAAAGAGAGACTTAGGCCAAAAATCATAGAGGACAGGCTAGAGAGGCTTGAGACGACAGTCAGGCTGGACAGGAGAGGGAGGCTTGGGATGAGAGTCAGGCACGACATGAGAGAGAGGCTTGGGACGAGATTCAGGCATGACAGGAGAGAGATGCTTGGGACGAGAGTCAGGCGGGAAAGAAAAGTGAAGTCTTAGGCGAGAGTCGGGCAGAACAGGAGAGAGAGGCTCGGGACGACAGTCTGACAGGACAAGAGAAAGAGGCTTAGGACGTGAGTTATGCTGAGGTGGAGAGAGAGGCTTGGGGCGAGAGTCAGCAGGACATGAGAGAGAGGTTTGGGACGAGAGTCAGAGGGGACAGGGGAGAAATCTTGGTCAGAGAATCAGGCAGGACAGGAGAGGAAGGCTTTGGACGAGAGCCAGGCAACAAAGGAGAAGGAGGCTTGGGACCTGAGTCAGGGAAGATATGAGCGCGCTGCCTGGGACGAGAGTCAGACAGGAGAGGAGAGAGAGGCTTGGGACGAGAATGAGGCAGGAGATGAGGGTGAGGCTTGGGACGAGAGTCAGGCAGGGCAGGAGAGAAAGGCTTGGGAATAAAGTGAGGCATGACAGGAGACTGAGGCTTGGGACGAGAGTCAGGTATGATCGCAGAGAGAGGATTGAGACGAAAATCAGGCAGGACAGGAGAGAGGTTTGGGACGAGAGCCAGGTAGGTCAGAAGAGCGAGGCTTGGGACGAGAGTCAGGAGGTACAGGACAAAGAGACTTGTGACTAGAGTCAGTCAGGATATTAGAGAGAGGCTTGGGATGAGAATAAGCAGAGCAGGAGAGAGAGGTTTGGGACGAGAGTCAGGTAGGGCAGGAGAGAGAGGCTTGGGACGAGAGTCAGGCAGAATAGGAGATATAGGCTTGGGAAGATAGTTAGACAGGACAGGGGGGAGAGGCTTCGGAATAGAGTCCGGCAGGGAGTAGAAAGAGGCTTGGGACGAGAGCCAGTCAACACATTAGAAGGGGGCTTGGGACATGAGTCATGGAAGATATGAGACGGCGGCTTGGGACGAGAGTCAGGCAGGAGAGAAGAGAGATGCTTGGGACGAGAATCAGGCAAGACAGGAGAGTGAGGCAGGCAAGACAGGAGAGAGAGGCTTGTGACGAGATTCTAGCTGGGCTGGAGATAGAGGCTTTTGACGAGAATCAGGCAGGACAGAAGAGAGAGGCTTGGGACAAGAGTCAGGCAGGACAGGAGAGAGAGGCTTGGGACGAGAGTCAGGGTGGACAGGAGAGAGAGGCTTGGAATGCCAGTCAGGTAGGAAAGGAGAGAGAGGCTTTTGAAGAGAGTCAGGCATTACAGGACAAAGAGGCTTGGAACGAGAGTCACGTATGAGAGGAGAGAGAGGATTGGGACGAGAGTCAGCAGGACACGAAAGATAGGTTTCGGACGAGAGTCAGAGGGGACAGGGGAGAAAGCTTGCGACAAGAGTCAGGCAGGACAGGAGAGGGGGGCTTGGGACGAGATTCAGGCAAGACAGGAGAAAGAGTCTTAGGACGAGAGTCCAGCAAGACAAGAGAGAGCGGTTTGGGACGAGATTCAGGCAGGACAGGAAAAAGAGGCTTGGGACGAAGGTCAGGCAGGACTGGAGAGATAGGCTTGGGATGAGAGTCAGGTGGGAAAGACAAATGAAGTGTGAGACAAGAGTCATGCAGGACAGGAGACAGAGAGGCTTGGGATGAGAGTCAGGCAGGAAAGGAGAGAGAGGCTTAGGACGAGAGTCAAACCGTAGAGAAGAGAGAGGCTTGTGACGAGATTAAGTCAGGACTGGGGAGAGAGGCTTGAATGGAGAGTCAGGCAAGACAGGAGAGAGAGGCTCGGGACGATAGTCAGGCTGGGCAGGAGAGAGAGGCTTGCGACGACAGTCAGGCAGGACAGGAGAGAGAGGCTTTGGACGAGAGTCAAGCACGACTGGAGAGAGAGGCTTGGGACGAGAGTCAGGAAGGACAGAAGAGAGGGGCTTTGGACGAAAATTAGGCAGGACAGGAGAGAAAGGCTTGGGGCGAGATTCACGCAGGACAAGAGAGGGAGGCTTGGGACGAAAGTCAGACATGACTGGAGAGAGAGGCTTTTGAGGAGAGTCAGGCAGGACAGGAGATAGGGGCTTGGGACAACAGTCAGGCTGAACAGGAGAGAGAGGTTTTGGACGAGATTCAGGTAGGATAGGAGAGAGAGGCTTTGGACGTGAGTCAGGCAGGAGAGGAAAGAGAGACTTAGGCCGAAAATCATAGAGGACAGGCTAGAGAGGCTTAAGACGACAGTCAGGCTGGACAGGAGAGGGAGGCTTAGGACGAGAGTCAGGCACGACATGAGAGAGAGGCTTGGGACGAGATTCAGGCAGGACAGGAGAGAGAGGCTTAGGACGAGAGTCAGGCGGGAAAGAAAAGTGAAGTCTTAGGCGAGAGTCGGGCAGGACAGGAGAGAGAGGCTCGGGACTACAGTCTGACAGGACAAGAGAAAGAGGCTTAGGACTTGAGTTATGCTGGAGTGGAGAGAGAGGCTTGGGGCGAGAGTCAGCAGGACATGAGAGAGAGGTTTGGGACGAGAGTCAGAGGGGACAGGGGAGAAATCTTGGTCAGAGAGTCAGGCAGGACAGGAGAGGGAGGCTTTGGACGAGAGCCAGGCAACAAAGGAGAAGGAGGCTTGGGACCTGAGTCAGGGAAGATATGAGCGGGCTGCCTGGGACGAGAGTCAGACAGGAGAGGAGAGAGAGGCTTGGGACGAGAATGAGGCAGGAGATGAGGGTGAGGCTTGGGACGAGAGTCAGGCAGGGCAGGAGAGAAAGGCTTGGGAATAAAGTGAGGCATGACAGGAGACTGAGGCTTGGGACGAGAGTCAGGTAGGATCGCAGAGTGAGGATTGAGACGAAAATCAGGCAGGACAGGAGAGAGGTTTGGGACGAGAGCCAGGTAGGTCAGAAGAGCGAGGCTTGGGACGAGAGTCAGGAAGGACAGCACAAAGAGACTTGTGACTAGAGTCAGTCAGGATATTAGAGAGAGGCTTGGGACGAGAATAAGCAGAGCAGGAGAGAGAGGTTTGGGACGAGAGTCAGGTAGGGCAGGAGAGAGAGGCTTGGGACGAGAGTCAGGCAGGATAGGAGATATAGGCTTGGGAAGAGAGTTAGACAGGACAGGGGGGAGAGGCTTCGGAATAGAGTCCGGCAGGGGAGTAGAAAGAGGCTTGGGACGAGAGCCAGTCAACACATTAGAAGGGGGCTTGGGACATGAGTCAGGGAAGATATGAGACGGCGGCTTGGGACGAGAGTCAGGCAGGAGAGAAGAGAGAGGCTTGGGACGAGAATCAGGCAAGACAGGAGAGTGAGGCATTGGACGATAGTCAGGAAGGGCAGGAGAGAAAGGCTTGGGAAGAAAGTGAGGCAGGAAAGGAGATTGGGGCTTGGGCCGAGAGTCAGTTAGGATAGGAGAGAGGGCATTGGGAAGAAAATCGGACAGGACTTGAGAGAGAGGCTTAGGACGAGAGTCAGGTAGGTCAAAATTGCGAGGCTTGGGAAGAGAGTCAGGCAGGATAGAACAAAGAGACTTGGGACGAGAGTCAGGCAGGAGAGGAGAGAGAGGCTTGGGACGAGAGTCAGCAGGGCAGGAGAGAGTGGTTTGGGACGAGAGTCAGGTAGGGCAGGAAAGAGAGGCTTGGGATAAGAGTCAGGCAGGCCAGGAGAGAGAGGCTTGCGACGAGAGTCAGGCATTACAGGACAAAGAGGCTTGGGACGAGAGTCAGATAGGAGACGAGCGAGGGTATTGGGACGAGAGTCAGCAGGACACGAGAGAGAGGCTTGGGACGAGAGTCACAGGGGACAGGGGAGAAAGCTTGGAACGAGAGAAAGTCAGGACAGGAGAGGGAGGCATGGGACGAGAGTCAAGCAAGACAGGAGAGATGCTTGGTACGAGATTCAGGCGGGAAAGAAAAGTGAAGTCTGTGGCGAGTATCAGGCTGGAAAGGAAAGAGAGTTTTATGAGGCGAGTCACGCAGGACCGGAGAGAGAGAGGCTTGGGACGAGAGTCAGGCTGAACAGGAAAGAGAGGTTTGGGACGAGAGTCAGGCGGGAAAGAAAAGTGAAGTGTGACGCGAGAATCAGGCAGGACAGGAGAGAGAGCCTTGGGACGAAAGTCAGGCAGGACAGGTGTGAGAAACTTGGTACGAGATTCAGGCGGGAAAGGAAAGTGACGTTTGGGGCAAGAGTCAGGCAGGAGGGGAGAGAGAGGCTTGGGACGAGAGTCAGCAGGGGAGGGGAAAGAAATTTGGGACGAGAGTCAGGTAGGGCAGGAGAGAGAGGCCTGGGATAAGAGTCAGGCATGACAGGAGAGAGAGGCTTGCGACGAGAGTCTGGCATTACAGGACAAAGAGGCTTGGGACGAGAGTCAGGTAGGAGAGGAGCGAGAGGATTGTGACGAGAGTCAGCAGGACACGAGAGAGAAGTTTGAGACGAGAGTCAGAGGGGACAGGGGAGAAAGCTTAGGATGAGAGAAAATCAGGACAGGAGAGGGAGGCTTAGGACGAGAGTCAGGCAAGACAGGAGAGAGAGGCTTGGGACGAGAGTCAGTCAAAACAAGAGAGAGAGAGGTTTGGGATTAGAGTCAGGCAGGACAGGAGAGAGAGAGGCTCTGGATGAAGGTCATGCAGGACTCGAGTGAGAGGCTTGGTATGAGAGTCAGGTGAGATAGACAAATGAAGTCTGGGACGAGAGTCAGGTAGGAGAGGAGAGAGAGAGGCTTGGGACTAGAGTCAGGCAGGACACGAGAGAGAGGTTTGGGACGAGAATCAAGATGTACAGAAGAGAGAGGCTTGTAACGAGAGTCAGGCATGACAGGAGAGTGAGGGAAGACAAGAGAGAGAGGTTTGGGACGAGAGTCAGGCTGGACAGGAGAAAGAGGCTTGCGACGAGAGTCAGGCAGGAGAGGAGAGAGAGGTTTGGGACGAGAGTCAGACAGGACAGGAGAGAGAAACTTGGTACGAGATTCAGGCGGGAAAGAAAAGTGAGGTCTGGGGCTAGAGTCAGGCCGGAGAAGAGAGAGAGTCTTGGGAGGAGAGTCAGGCAGGACAGGAGAGAGAGAGGCTTAGGACGAGAGTCAGGCTGAACAGGAGACAGACGCTTGGGACGAGAGTCAGGCAGGACAGGAAATAGAGGCTTGCGATGAGAATCAGGCAGGACAGGAGAGAGAAGCTTGGTACGAGATTTAGGTGGGAAAGAAAAGTGAAGTCTGGGGCGAGAATCAGGCGGGAGAGGAGAGAGTTTTATGAGGCGAGTGAGGCAGGACAGGAGAGAGAGGCTTATGACGAGAGTCAGTCTGAAGAGGAGTGAGAGGTTTTGTACGAGAGACAGGCGGGAAAGAAAAGTGAAGTGTGAGGCGAGAGTCACGCTAGCCAGGAGAGAGAGGCTTGGGTCGAAAGTCAGGCAGGACAGGAGCGGGAATCTTGGTACGAGATTCAGGCCGGAAAGAAAAGTGAAGTCTAGGGCGAGAGTCAGGCAGGAGAGGAGAGAGAGTATTGGGAGGGGAATCAGGCATGAGAGGAGAGAGAGGCTTGGGACGAGAGTCAGGCTGGACAGGAGAGAGAGAGGCTTGGAACGAGAGGCAAGCACGATAGGAGAGAGAGGTTTGTGACGAGAGTCATGCAGGAGAGGACAGATGGGCTTGGGACGAGAATCAGGCAGGACAGGAGAGAGGGGCTTGGAACGAGAATCATGAAGGACAGGAGAGAGAGGTTTGGGACGGGAGTCAGGCAGGACAGGAGAGAGAGGCTTGGGACGAGAGTCAAGCACGACAGGAGAGAGGGCCTTGGGATGAGAGTGAGGCACGACAGAGAGAGGGGCTTTGGACGGAAATAAGGCAGGACAGGAGAGAGAGGCTTGTGGCGAGACTCAGGCAGGAGAGGAGAGGGAGGATTGGGACGACAGTCAAACAAGTCTTGAGAGAGAGGCTTGGGAGGAGACTCAGGCAAGACAGGAGATAGGGGCATGGGACGAGAGTCACGCTGAACAGGAGAGAGAGTTTTGGGCGAGATTCAGGTAGGACAGGAGAGAGAGTTTTGGGCGAGATTCAGGTAGGACAGGAGAGAGAGGCTTGGGACGAGAGTCAGGCAAGACAGGAGAGAGAGGCTTGGGACGAGAGTCATAGAAGACAGGAGAGAGAAGGTTGGGACGAGAGTCACGCTGGACAAGAGAGAGAGGCTTGGGACGAGACTCAGGCACGACAGGAGAGAGAGGCTTGGGACGAGAGTCAAAGAAGACAGGAGAGAGAAGGTTGGGACGAGAGTCACGCTGGACAAGAGAGAGAGGCTTGGGACGAGACTCAGGCACGACAGGAGAGAGAGGCTTGGGACGAGAGTCATAGAAGACAGGAGAGAGAAGGTTGGGACGAGAGTCACGCTGGACAGGAGAGAGAGGCTTGGGACGAGACTCAGGCACGACAGGAGAGAGAGGCTTGGGACGAGAGTCAGGTTGGACAGGAGAGAGAGGCTTGGGACGAGCCTCAGGCACCACAGGAGAGAGAGGCTTGGGACGAGAGTCAAGCAGGACAGGAGAGAGAGGCTTGTGGCGAGAGTCAGGCGGGAAAGAAAAGAGAAGTATGGGGCAAGAGTCAGGCAGGACATTAGAGAGAGTCTTGGGACGACAGACTGGCACGACAGGAGAATGACGCTTGGGACGAGTCAGCCTATAATGGAGAGAGAGCTTTGGTACAAGAGTTAGGCTAGACAGGAGAGAGATGCTTGGGAAGAGACTCAGGAAGGAGATGAGAGAGAGGCCTGGGACGAGAGTCAGGCAGGACAGGAGAGAGAGGCTTAGTACGAGATTCAGGCGGGAAAGAAAAGTGAAGTCTTGGGCGAAAGTCAGGTAGGAGAGGAGATAGATTTTTGGGAGGAGAATCAGGCAGGACACAAGAGAGAGTCTTGTGACGAGAGTCAGGCTGAACAGGAGAGAGAAGTTTAGGACGAGAGTCAGGTAGGACAGGAGAGAGATGCTTAGAACGAGAGTCAGGCGGTAAAGAAAAGTGAAATCTGGGGCGAGAGACAGGCTGGACAGGGGAGAAAAACATGGTATGAAATTCAGGCTGGAAAGAAAAGTGAAGTGTGGGGCGAGAGTCATGAAAGAGTGGAGAGAGTCTTGGGAGGAGAGTCAGACAGGACAGGATAGAGAGGCTTGGGACGAGAGTCAGGCTGGACAGGAGAGAGAGGCCTGGAACGAGAATCAGGCAGGAGAGAAGAGAAAAGCTTGGAACAAGAGTCAAGCAGGACAGGAGAGAGAGGCTTGGGAAATGAGTCAGGCAATGCAGGAGAGAAAGGCTTGGGACAAGAGTCAGGCAGGACAGGAGAGAGAAACTTGTTACGAGATGCAGGCGAGAAAGAAAAGTGAATTCTAGGCGAAAATCAGGCAGGAGTGGAGAGAAAGTCTTGGGAGGAGAGTCAAGCAGGACAGAAGAGAGAGGCTTGGGACAAGAGTCAGGCTGGATAGGAGGAGAGGCTTGTGACAAGAGTCAGTAGGACAGGAGAGAGAGGTATGTGACTAGAGTTAGGCAGGTGTGGGGAGAGAGGCTTTGGACGAGAGTCAGGTAGGGTAGGAGAGGGACTCTTGAGACGAGAGTCAGGTGGGAGAGGATAGAGAGACTTAGGGTAAGAGTCAAGTTGGACAGGAGAGAGAGCCATGGGGGAAGAGTCTCACCTGACAGGAGAAAGAGGCTTGGTATGAGAGACAGGCAGCACAGGAGAGAGAGGCTTGGGAAGAGAGGCAGGGAGGACAGGAAAGGGAGTCTTAGGACGAGAGTCAGGCAGGACAGGAGAGAGAGGCTTGGAACGAGAGTTAGATACGACAGGAGAGACAGGAATGGGAATAGAGTCAGACAGGGCAGGAGAGAGTTTTTGAAGGAGAGTCATGCCGGAGAGGTTAGAGAGGCTTAGGACGAGAGTCACGTCGAGGACGAGAGATAGACTTGGTGCAAGAATCTAACCGCACAGGAGAGAGAGGCTTGGGACGAGAGTCAGTCAGGATAGGAGAGAGAAAAGGTATGGACGAGAGTCAGCCAAGACAGGAGAAAGAGTTTTGGGACGAGACTCAGGCATGACCGGAGAGAGAGGCTTAGGACGAGAGTCAGGCAGGATAGGAGAGAGAGGCTCGGGACGACAGTTAGATAGGACAGGAGAGTGTTGGGACGAAAGTCAGATAGGGCAGGAGAGAGAGGCTTGCGAGGAGAGTTCTGCCGGAGAGGATAGAGAGGCTTAGGACGAGAATCAGGTTGGACAGGAGGGATAGACTTGGGACAAGAATCTAACCGGACAGTAGAGAGAGGCTTTAGACGAGAGTCTGTCAGGAGAGGAGAGAGAGAGAGAGAGAGAGAGAGAGAGGCATGGGACGGGAGTCAAGCTAGACAGGAGAGAGTGGGGCTTGGGACGAGAGTCAGGCAGGACAGGAGAGAATTGCTTGGGACGAGAGTCAGGCAGGACAGGAGATAGAGGCTTCGGACGATAGTCAGGCACGATAGGAGAGAGAGAGGGTTGGGACTAGAGTCAGACAGGACAGGGGAAAATTGCTTGGTACGAGATTCTGGCAATACGGGAGAAAGAGGCTTTGGACGAAAGTCAGGCAAGACATGAGAGGGAGGCTTGGGACGAGAGTCATGCCGGAGAAGATATAGAGGCTTATGACGAGAGTGAGGTTGGATAGGAGAGATAGACTTAGGGCAAGAGTCTGACCGGACAGGAGGAAGAGGCTTGGGACGAGAGTCAGGAAGTACAATAGAGAGAGGCTTAGGACGAGAGACAGAGAAGACAGGAGAGAGAGGCTTCGGACGAGAGTCAGGCTGGACAGGAGAGAGAGGCTTGCGACGAGACTCAGGAACGACAGGAGAGAGAGGATTTGGACGAGAGTCAGGCAGGACAGGAGAGAGAGGTTTGGGACAAGAGTCAGGCAGGACAGGGGAAAGATGCTTGGGACGAGATTCTGCCAATACGGGAGAAAGAGACTTGGGACGAAAGTCAGGCAAGACATGAGAGGGAGATTTAGGACGAGAGTTATGCCGGAGAAACAGAGTCTTAGGACGAGAGTCAGGTCGCACAGGAGAGATACACGTGGTTTAAGAGCCAGTATGGAAAAGAGAGGTGGGCTTACGACGAGATCCATGCAGGAAAGGAGAGAGAGGCTTGGAACGAGAGTCAGACAGGACAGGACAGAGAGGCTTGGGACGATTGACAGGCAGAGCAGGAGAGAGAGGCTCAGGACGAGAGTCATGCCGGAGAGGATATAGAGGCTTATGACGAGAGTCAGGTTGGACAGGAGAGATAGACTTGGGGCAAGAGTCTGACCGGAAAGGAGAGAGAGGCTTTGGACGAGAGTCAGGCAGGACTGGAGAGAGAGGCTTAGGACGAGAGTCATAGAAGACAGGAGAGAGAGGCTTGGGACGAGAGTTAGGCTGGACAGGAGAGAGAGGCTTGGGACGAGACTCAGGCACGACAGGATAGAGAGGCTTTGGACGAGAGTCAAGCAGGACAGGAGAGAGAGGCTTGGGACGAGAGTCAGGCGGGAAAGAGAAGTGAAATCTGGGGCGAGAGTCAGGCAGGAGAGGAGAGAGAGGTTTGGGACGAGATACTGGCAGGACAGGAGAAAGATTCTTGGGACGGGAGTCAGGCTGGAATGTAGAGGCAGATTTGAGCCAGAATCAGGCAGGACAGGAGAGAAATTCCTGGGAAGAGAGTTAACAGAACTGGGGAGAGAGTCTTCGGAATACAGTCAGGCAGGGGAGGAGAAAGAGGCTTGGGAAGAGAGCCAGGCAACACAGGAGATGGAGGTTTGGGACGTGAGTCAAGGAAGATATGAGATAGTAGCTTGGGACGAGAGTCAGGCAAGAGAGGACAGAGAGGCTTGGGACGAGATACTGGCAGGACAGGAGAAAGACTCTTGGGACGAGAGTCAGGCTGGAATGTAGAGAGAGGTTTGAGCCAGAATCAGGCAGGATAGGAGAGAAATTCCTGGGAAGAGAGTTAGACAGGCCTGGGGAGAGAGTCTTCAGAATAGAGTCAGGCAGGAGAGGAGAAAGAGGCTTGGGAAGAGAGCCAGGGAACACAGGAGAAGGAGGCTTGGGACGTGAGTCAGGGAAGATATGAGATGGTGGCTTGGGACGAGATTCAGGCAAGAGAGGACAGAGAGGCTTGGGACGAGAATCAGGCAGGACATGAGAGTGAGTCTTGGGACGAGAGTCAGGCAGGGCAGGAGGGAAAGGCTTAGGAAGAAAGTGAGGCAGGACAGGAGATTGAGGCTTGGGAGGAGAGTCAGGTAGGATAGGAGAAAGAGGATTTGGACGAAAATCAGGCAGGACAGGAGAGAGAGACTTAAGACAAGAGGAGCGAGGCTTGGGACGAGAGTCAGGCAGTACAGGACAAAGAGTCTTGTGACGAGAGTCAGGCAGGAGAGGAGAGAGAGGCTTGGCAAGAGAGTTAGCATGGCAAGATAGAGAGGTTTGTGACGAGACACACGTAGGGCAGGAGAGAGAGGCTTGGGACGAGGGTCAGGCAGGATAGGAGAGAAAGCCTTGGGAAGAGAGTAAGACAGGACAGGGGAGACAGGCTTCGGAATAGAATCAGGCATGGGAGGAAAAAAGACTTAGGACGAGAGCCAGGCAACACAGGAGAAGGAGGGTTGGGACGTGATTCAGGGAAGATATGAGACGGCGGCTTGGAACGAGAGTCAGGAAGGAGAGGAAAGAGAAGCTTGGGACGAGAATCAGGCAGGACAGGAGAGTGAGATTTGGGACGAGAGTCAGGCAGGGAAGGAGAGAAAGGCTTGGGGAGAAAGTGATGCAGTGCAGGAGATTGAGGATTGGGACGAGACTCAGGCACGACAGGAGAGAGAGGGTTAGGACGAGACTCAGGCAGGACAGGAGAGAGAGGCCTGGGACGAGAGTCAGGCAGGACAAGAGATAGAGGCTTACTACGAGATTCAGGCGGGAAAAAAAAGTGATGTCTGGGGCGAGAGTCAGATAGGAGAGGAGATAGAGTTTTTTGAGGAGAGTCAGGCAGGGCAGGAGAGAGAGGCTTGGGACGAGAGTCAGGCTGAACAGGAGAGAGAGGCTTGGTACGAGAGTCAGGTTGGACAGGAGAGAGGCTTAGAACGAGAGTCAGGCGGTAAAGAAAAGTTAAATCTGGGGCGAGAGTCAGGCAGGACAGAAGAGAGAGATTTGGATCGAGAGTCAGGCAGGACAGGAGAGAGAAGCTTGGGAAGATAGACAAGCAGGACAGGAGAGAAAAACTTGGTATGAGAATCAGGATGGAAAGAAAGAGAGAGGCTTGTGATGAGAATCAGGCAGGACAGAAGAGGGAAGCTTGGGATAAGAGTCAGGCAGGACAGGAGAGAGAGGTTTGTGACGAGAGCCAGGCTAGAAAGGAGAGAGAGGCTTGGGACGAGAGTCAAGCACGGATAGGAGAGAGAAGCTCGGAGGCAGAGGAGGACAGATGGGCTTGGGACGAGAAGCAGGCAGGACATGAGGGAGGGGATTGGGACGAGAATCAAGGAGGACAGTAGAGAGAGGTTCGGGACGAGAGTCAAACACGACAGGAGAGGGAGGTTTGGGACGAGAGTCAGGAAGGATAGAAGAGGGGGGCTTTGGACGAAAATCAGGCAGGATAGGAGAGGGAGGATTGGGGCGAGAGTTAGACAGAACAGGAGAGGGAGGCTTGGGACGAGCGTCAGACAGGACTGGAGAGAGAGGTTTGGGAGGAGAGTCAGGCAGGACAGGAAATAGGGGCTTCGGAGTGAAAAGGAGTAAGAGGTTTGGGACGAGAGTCAGGTAGGACAGGAGAGAGAAGCTTGAGACGACAGTCAGGCAGTACAGGAGAGAGAGGCTTAGGAGGAGAGTCATAGAAGACATGAGAGAGATGTTTGGGACGAGAGTCAGACTGGACAGGAGTAAGAGACTTGCGATGAGACTCAGGCACGACAGGAGAGAGAGGCTTGGGACGAGAGTCAGGCAGGACAGGAGAGAGAGGCCTGGGACGATAGTCAGACGTGAAAGAAAAGGGAAGATTGGGGCGAGAGTCAGGCAGGAAAGGAGAGAGAAGCTTGGAACGAGAGTTAGGGAGGGCAGTCGAGAGAAGCTTGGGACGAGAGTCAGGTAGGAGAGGAGAGAGAAGCTTGGGACGAGAGTCAGGCAGGGCAGTAGAGAGAGGCTTGGGACGAGAGTCAGGAGGGAAAGAAAAGTGAAGTGTAGGGCGAGAATCAGTCAGGAGCGGAGAGTCTTGGTAGGAGAGTCAGGCAGGACAGGAGAGAGAGGCTTGGGACGAGAGTCAGGCTGGACAGGAGGGAGAGGCTTAGGACGAGAGACAGTAGGACGGGAGAAAGAGGTATGGGACGAGAGTCAGACAGGACAGAGGAGAGATGCTTGGGACGAGAGTCAGGTATTGCAGGAGAGAGAGGCTTCTGACGAGAGTTGGATAGGACAGGAGAGACAGGCTTGGGAGGAGATTCAGACTGGGGTTAAGAGACAGGCTTCGAAGGAGAGTCATGCTGCAGAGGTTAGAGAGGCTTAGGACCAGAGTCGCGTTAGAGAGGAGAGATAGACTTGGTGCAAGAAACTAACTGGACAAGAGAGAGAGGCTTGGGACGAGAGTCAGCCAGGGCAGGAGAGAGAGGCTTGCGAGGAGAGGGTAAAGAGAATTAGGACGAGAATCTAACTGGACAGGAGAGAGAGGCTTGAGACGAGAGTCAGGCAGGACAGGAGAGAGTGGCTTGGGACGAGAGTCCTGTAGCACAGGAGAGAGTGGCTTGGGACGAGAGTAAGGCAGGACAGGAGAGAGAGGCTTGGGACGAGAGTTAGGCAGGATAGGAGATAGACGCTTAGGACTATATTCAGACAGGACAGGGGAAAGATGCTTGGGACGAGATTCTGGCAATACGGGAGAAAGATGCTTGGGACGTGGCTCAGGCAAGACATGAGTGGGAGACTTGGGACGAGAGTTCTGCCGTAAAAACAGAGAGTCTTAGGACGAGACTTAGGTCGGACAGGAAAGATACACCGTGGGTTAAGAGTCAGGCTGGAAAAGAGAGATGGGCTTAGGACGAGATCCAGGCAGGAAAGGAGAGAGAGGCTTGGGACGAGAGTCAGACTGGACAGGACAGAGAGGCTTGGGACGATTGAAAGGCAGAGCAGGAGAGAGAGACTCTGGACGAGAGTTATGCCAGGAGAGAATATAGAGGCTTAGGACGAGAGTCAGGTTGGATATGAGAGATAGAATTAGGGCAAGAGTCTGACCAAACAAGAGAGAGAGGCTTTGGACGAGAGTCAGACAGGACAGGAGAGAGAGGCATAAGACGAGAGTCTGATAGGTAAGAAGAGCGAGGCTTGGGAGGAGAGTCAGGCAGGAGAGGACAAAGAGACTTGGGACGAGATTCAGGCAGGAGAGGAGAGAGTGGCTTGGGACGAGAGTCAGCAGGGCAAAAGAGGGAGGTTTAGGACGAGACTCAGGTAGGGCATGAGAGAGAGGCTTGGGACGAGGGTCAGGTAGGATAGGAGACAAAGGCTTGGGAAGAGAGTTAGACAGGACAGGGAGAGAGGCCTCCCAATAGAATCAGGCAGGGGAGAAGAAAGAATCGTGGGACGAGAGCAAGGCAACATAGGAGAAGGAGGTTTGGCACGTGAGTCAGGGAAGATATGAGACGGTGGCCTGGGACGAGAGTCAGGTAGGAGAGGAGAGGGAGGCTTAGGACGAGAGTAAGGCAGGACAGGAGAGAGAGGCTTCGTTCGAGAGTCAGGCGGGAAAGAAAAGTGAAGTTTGGGGCGCGAGTCAGACAGGACAGGAGAGAGAGGCCTGGGACGAGAGTCAGGCAAGGCAGGAGAGAGAGGCTTGGGACGACAGTCAGGCAGGACAGGGGAGAGAAACTTGGTACAAGATTCATGCGGGAAAGAAAAGTGAAGTCTCGGGCGAGAGTCAGGCAGGAGAGGAGAGAGAGTCTTGGTGAGAGAGTCAAGCAGGACAGGAGAGAGGCTTGGGACGAGAGTCGGGCTGGACAGGAGAAAAGGGCCTGGAACGAGAGTCAGGCAAGACAGGAGAGAGAGGCTTGGGACGAGATTCAAGCAAGACAGGAGAAAGAGGCTTGGGACGAGATTCTAGCTGGGCAGGAGAGAGAGGCTTTTGACGACAATCAGGAACGACAGAAGATAGAGGCTTGGGACAAGAGTGAGGCAGGACAGGAGACATAGGCTTGGGACGAGAGTCAGGCTGGACAGGAGAGAGAGGCTTGTGACGAGAGTCAAGCATGATAGGATAGAGAGGCTTGGGACGAGAGTCAGGCAGGACAGGACAGATGGGCTTGGGACGAGAATCAGGCAGGACAGGAGAGAGGGGCTTGGGACGGGATTCAGGCAGGACAGGAGAGAGAGGCTTGGGACGAGAATCAAGCACGACAGGAGAGAGAGCCTTGGGATGAGAGTGAGGCACGACAGAGAGAGGGGCTTTAGACGAAAATCAGGCAGGACAGGAGAGAGAGGCTTGGGGCGAGACTCAGGCAGGAGAGGAGAGGGACGATTGGGACGATTCAGGCTGGAAAGAAAAGTGAAGTGTGGAGCGAGAGCCAGGCAGGAGAGGAGAGAGTCTTGGGAGGAGAGTCAGGGAAGACAGGAGAGAGAGGCTTGGGACGAGAGTCAGGCTGGACAAGAGAGAGAGGCCTGGAACGAGAGTCAGTCATGAAGGAGAGAGAAGCTTGGGACGAGAGTCAGGCAGGCCAGGAGAGAGAGGCTTGGGACGAGAGTGAAGGTAGGCAGGAGAGAGAGGATTGTGATGAGAATCAGGCAGGACAGAAGAGAGAGGCTTGGGACAAGAGTCAGGCAGGACAGGAGAGAGAGGTTTGTGACGAGAGTCATGGTGGACGGGAGAGAGAGGCTTGGGACAAGAGTCAAGCACGATTGGAGAGAGAGGCTCGGGACGAGAGTCAGGCAGGACAGGGCAGATGGGCTTTGGACGAGAATCAGGCAGGACAGGAGAGAGGGGATTGGGACGAGAATCAGGGAGGACAGGTGAGAGAGGCTTGGGACGAGAGTCAGGCAGGACAGGAGAGAGAGCTTGGGACGAGAGTCAAACACGACTGGAGAGAGAGGCTTGGGACGAGAGTCAGGTAGGACAGGAGAGGAGGGCTTTGTACGAAACTCAGGCAGGATAGGAGAGAGTCTTGGGGCGAGAGTGAGACAGGACTGGAGAGGGAGGCCTGGGACGAGCGTTAGAGAGGGCAGGAGAGAGAGGCTTACGAAGAAAGGATGAAGAGGATTAGGACGAGAATCAGGTCGGAGAGGAGGGATAGACTTGGGTCAAGAATATAATTGGAGAGGAGAGAGAAGCTTGGGACGAGAGTCAGTCAGGAGAGGAGAGAGAGAGAGAGAGAGAGAGAGAGAGAGAGAGAGAGAGAGAGAGAGAGAGAGAGAGAGAGAGAGAGAGAGAGAGAGAGAGGATTGGGACGACAGTCAGGCTAGACAGGAGAGAGAGGCTTGGGACGAGAGTCAGGCAGGACAGGAGAGAGTGGCTTGGGACGAGACTGAGGCAGGACAGGAGAGAGTGGCTTGGGACGAGAGTCAGGCAGGACATGATAGAGAGGCTTGGGACGAGAGTCAGGCAGGATAGGAGACAGAGGCTTAGGACTAGATTCAGACAGGACTGTGGAAAGTTGCTTGGGACGAGATTCTGGCAATACGGGAGAAAGAGCCTTGGCACATGTGTCAGGCAAGACATGAGTGGGAGGCGTGGGACGAGAGTCATGCCGGAGAAACAGAGAGTCTTAGGAAGAGAGTTAGGTCAGCAGGAGAGATACACCCTGGGTTAAGAGTCATGCTGGAAAAGAGAGATGGGCTTAGGGCGAGATCCAGGCAGGAAAGGAGAAAGAGGCTTGGGACGAGAGTCAGACAGGACAGGACAGAGAGGCTTGGGACGATTGAAAGGCAGAGCAGGAGAGACAGACTCAGGACGAGAGTCATGCCGGAGAGGATATAGAGGCTGAGGACGAGAGTCAGGTTAGATAGGAGAGATAGAATTAGGTTAAGAGTCTGACCGGAGAAGAGAGAGAGGCTTGGGACGAGAGTCAGGCAGGACAGGAGAGAGAGGCTTAGGACGAGAGTCAGGCGGGAAAGAAAAGTGAAGTCTGAAACGAGAGTCAGGCAGGAGACGAAAGAGAGGCTTGGGACGAGAGTCAGGCAGGCCAGGAGAAAGAGGCTTAGGACGAGAGTCAGGCTGGAATGTAGAGAGAGGCTTGGGGCGAGAGTCAGGCAGGATAAAAGGGAAAGGCTTGGGGAGAGAGTTAGACAGGACAGGGGAGAGAGGCTTCGGAATAGAGTCAGGCAGTGGAGGAGAAAGAGGATTTGGACGAGAGCTAGGCAGCACAGGAGAAGGAGGCATGGGACGTGAGTCAGGGAAGATATGAGACGGTGGCTTGGGACGAGAGTCATTCCGGAGAAAACAGAGAGTCTTAGGACGAGAGTCAGGTCGGACAGGAGAGTGAGATATGGGACGATAGTTTTGCAGGGCCGGAGAGAAAGGCTTGGGAAGAAAGTGAGGCAGGGCAGGATATTGAGGCTTGGGACGAGTCAGGTAGGACACGAGAGAGAGGATTGGAACGAAAATCAGGCATGACAGGAGAGAGAAGCTTAAGACGAGAGTTAGGTAGGTAGGAAGAGCGAGGCTTGGGAAGAGAGTTAGGCAGGAGATGACAAAGAGACTTGAGACGAGATTCAGGCAGGAGAGGAGAGAGAAGCTTGGGACGAGAGTCAGGCAGGACAGGAGAGAGAGGCTTGGGATGAGAGTCAAACACGACAGGAGAGAGAGATGCTTGGGACGAGAGTCAGGTAGGACAGGAGAGGGGGAGGGGGCTTTGGACGAAAATCAGGCAGGATAGGAGAGAGAGGCTTGGGCGAGAGTTATGCAGGACAGGAGAGGGAGGCCTGAGACGAGAGTCAGACAGGACTGGAGAGAAAGGCTTCGGAAGAGAGTCAGGCATGACAGGAGATAGGGGCTTGGGACGGAACAGGTGTAAGAGGTTTGGGACGAGAGTCAGGTAGGACAGGAGAGAGAGGCCTAGGACGACAGTCAGGCAGTACAGGAGAAAGAGGCTTAGGACGAGAGTCATACAAGACAGGAGAGAGAGGCTTGGGACGAGAGTCAGACTGGACAGGAGAGAGAATCTTGCGACGAGACTCAGGCACGACAGGAGAGAGAGGCTTGGGACGAGTCATGCACGACAATAGAGAGATGCCTGGGACGAGAGTCAGGCGGGAAAGAAAAGGGAAGATTGGGGCAAGAGTCAGGCAGGACAGGAGAGAGAGGCTTGGGAGGAGAGTCAGGCAGGGAAGGAGAGAGAAGATTGGGACGAGAGTCAGGCAGGGCAGGAGAGAGAAGCTTGGGACGTGAGTCAGGCAGGGCAGGAGAGAGAGGCTTGCGACGAGAGTCAGGAAGGACAGGAGAGAAAGATTTGGTACGAGATTCAGGCTGGAAAGAAAAGTGAAGTCTAGGGCGAGAATCAGTCAGGAGAGGAAAGAGAGTCTTCGGAGGAGAGTCAGGCAGGACAGGAGAGAGAGGCTTGGGACGAGAATCAGTAGGACAGGAGAGAGAGGTATGGGACGAGAGTCAGACAAGACAGAGGAGAGACGCTTAGGACGAGAGTTAGGTATTGCAGGAGAGAGACGCTTCGGACGAGAGTTAGATAGGACAGGAGAGACACGCTTGGGAGGAGAGTCAGATTGGACAGAAGAGAGAGGCTTCGAAGGAGAGTCATGCCGCAGAGGTTAGAGAGGCTTAGGACGAGAGTCACGTCGGAGAGGAGAGATAGACTTTGTGCAAGAATCTAACCGGACAAGAGAGCGAGCCTTGGGACGAGAGTCAGTCAGGATATGAGAGAGAGAAGCTCGGGACGAAAGTCTAGAGACTCAGGCATAACAGGAGGAAGAATCTTAGAACGAGAGTCAGGTAGGACAGGTGAGTGAGGCTTGGGACCAGAGTCAGGCTGGACAGGAGAGAGAGGCTTGGGACGAGAGTTAGATAGGACAGGAGAGAGAGTCTTCGGACGAGAGTCAGACATGGCAGGATAGAGAGTCTTGCGAGGAGAGGATAAAGAGGATTAGGACAAGAATCAGGTCGGAAGAGGGGGGGTTAGACTTGAGGCAAGAATCTAACTGGACAGGAGAGAGAGGCTTGGGACGAGAGTCAGTCTGGAGAGGAGAGAGAGAGAGAGAGAGGCTTAGGACGACAGTCAGGCTAGACAGGAGAGAGAGGCTTGGGACGAGAGTCAGGCAGGACAGGAGAGAGTGGCTAGGGACGAGAGTCAGGCAGCACAGGAGAGAGTGGCTTAGGACTAGATTCAAATAGGACAGGGGAAAGATGCTTGAGGCGAGATTCTGGCAATACGGGAGAAAGTGGCTCGGGACGTGTTTCAGGCAAGACATGAGTGGGAGGCGTGGGACGAAAGTCAGGACGAGAGTTAGGTCGGACAGGAGAGATACACCCTTGGTTAAGAGTCAGGCTGGAAAAGAGAGATGGGCTTCGGACGAGATCAAGGCAGGAAAGGAGAGAAAGTCTTGGGACGAGAGTCAGACAGGACAGGACAGAGAAGCTTGGGACGATTGAAAGGCAGAGCAGGAGAAAGAGAGACTCGGGACAAGGGTCATGCCGGAGAGGATATAGAGGCTTAGGACGAGAGTCAGGTTGAATAGGAGAGATAGAATTAGGGCAAGAGTCTGACCTGACAAGAGAGAGAGTCTTGGGACGAGAGTCAGGCAGGACAGGAGAGAGAGGCTTAGGACGAGAGTCGTAGAAGACAGGAGAGGGAGGCTTGGGACGAGAGTCAGGCTGGACAGGAGAAGGAGGCTTGGGACGAGACTCGGGCACGACAGGAGAGACATCCTTGGTACGAGAATCAGGAAGGACAGGAGAGACAGAGAGGCTTATGACGAGATTAAGGCGGGAAAGAAAAGTGAACTAGGCAACACAGGAAAAGGAGGCTTGGGACGTGAGTCAAAGAAGATATAAGACGGCGGCTTGGGACGAGAGTCATGCCGGAGAGGACAGAGAGTCAGGTCGGACAGGAGAGTGAGATTTGGGACGATAGTCAGGCAGGGCAGGAGAGAAAGGCTTGGGAAGAAAGTGAGGCAGGACAGCAGATTAAGTCTTGGGACGAGAGTCAGGTAGGATAGGAGAGAAAGGGTTGGGACGAAAATCAGGCAGGACACGAGAGAGAGGCTTAAGACGAGAGTCAGGTAGGTAAGAAGAGCGAGGCTTGGGAAGAGAGTCAGGCAGGAGAGGAGAGAGAGGCTTGAGACTAGAGTGAAACACGACTGGAGAGAGAGCCTTGGGACGAGAGTCAGGTAGGACAGGAGAGGGGGGCTTTGGTCGAAAATCTGACAGGATAAGAGAAAGAGGCTTGGGGCGAGAGTTAGACAGGACAGGAGAGGGAGGCCTGGGACGAGAGTCAGACAGGACTGGAGAGAGAGGCTTCGGAGGAGAGTCAGGCAGGACAGGAGATAAGGGCTTGGGACTGAACAGGAGTATGAGGATTGGGACGAGAGTCAGGTAGGACAGGAGAGATAGGCCTGGGACGACAGTCAAGCAGTACAGGAGAGAGAGGCTTAGGACGAGAGTCATGAAGAGAGGAGAGAGAGGCTTGGGACGAGAGTCAGACTGGACAGGAGAGAGAGGCTTGCGACGAGACTCAGGCACGACAGGAGAGAGAAGCTTGGGACGACAGTCAGGCAGGACAGGAGAGAGAGGCCTGGGACGAGAGTCAGGCGGGAAAGAAAAGGGAAGATTGGGGCGAGAGTCAGGCAGGACAGGAAAGAGAGGCTTGGGAGGAGAGTCAGGCAGGGCAGGAGAGAGAAGATTGGGACGAGAGTCAGGAAGGACAGGAGAGATAGACTTGGTACGAGATTCAGGCTGGAAAAAAAGTGAAGTATAGGGCGAAAATCAGTCAGGAGAGGAGAGAGAGTCTTGGGAAGAGATTCAGACAGGACAGGAGAGAGAGGCTTGGGACGAGAGTCAGGCTGGACAGGAGGGAGAGGCTTGGTACGAGAGTCGAAGGACAGGAGAGAGAGGTATGGGACGAGAGTCAGACAGGACAGAGGAGAGATGCTTGGGACGAGAGTCAGGTATTGCAGGAAAGAGACGCTTGGGACGAGAGTTAGATAGGACAGGAGAGACACGCTTGGGAGGAGAGTCAGACTGGGCAGAAGAGAGAGGCTTCGAAGGAGAGTCATGCCGCAGAGGTTAGAGAGGCTTAGGACGAGAGTCACATCGGAGAGGAGAGATAGACTTGATGCAAGAATCTAATCGGACAAGAGAGCGAGCCCTGGGACGAGAGTCAGTCAGGATAGGAGAGAGAGAAGCTCGGGACGAAAGTCAAGAGACTCAGGCATAACCGGAGGAATAATCTTAGAACGAGAGTCAGGTAGGACAGGTGAGTGAGGCTTGGGACCAGAGTCAGGCTGGACAGGAGAGAGAGGCTTGCGACGAGAGTTAGATAGGACAGGAGAGAGAGTCTTCGGACGAGAGTTACACAGGGCAGGAGAGAGATTCTTGCGAGGAGAGGATAAAGAGGATTAGGACGAGAATCAGGTCGGACAGGAGGGATAGACTTGGGGCAAGAATCTAACTAGACAGGAGAGAGAGGCTTGGGACGAGAGTCAGCCAGGAGAGGAGAGAGAGAGAGAGAGAGAGAGAGAGAGAGAGAGAGAGAGAGAGAGAGAGAGAGAGAGAGAGAGAGAGAGAGAGAGAGAGAGAGAGAGAGAGAGAGAGAGAGAGAGAGAGAGAGAGAGAGAGAGAGAGAGAGAGAGAGAGAGAGAGAGAGAGAGAGAGAGAGAGGCTTGGGACGACAGTCAGACTAGACAGGAGAGAGAGGCTTGGGATGAGAGTCAGGCAGGACAGGAGAGAGTGGATTGGGACGAGAGTCAGGCAGCACAGGAGAGAGTGGCTTGCAACTAGAGTCAGGCAGGACATGAGAGAGAGGCTTGGGACGAGAGTCAGGCAGGGTAGGAGAAAGAGGCTTAGGACGAGAGTCAGGCTGGAATGTAGAGAGAGGCGTTTGGCGAGAGTCAGGCAGGATAAAAGAGAAAGGCTTGGGAAGATAGTTAGACAGTACAGGGGGAGAGATGCTTCGGAATAGAGTCAGGCAGGGGAGGAGAAAGAGGCTTGGGACGAGAGCTAGGCAACACGTGAGAAGGAGGCTTGGGACGTGAGTCAAAGAAGATATAAGACGGCGGCTTGGGACGAGAGTCATGCCGGAGAGGACAGAGAGTCAGGTCGGACAGGAGAGTGAGATTTGGGACGATAGTCAGGCAGGGCAGGAGAGAAAGGCTTGGGAAGAAAGTGAGGCAGGACAGCAGATTAAGTCTTGGGACGAGAGTCAGGTAGGATAGGAGAGAAAGGGTTGGGACGAAAATCAGGCAGGACACGAGAGAGAGGCTTAAGACGAGAGTCAGGTAGGTAAGAAGAGCGAGGCTTGGGAAGAGAGTCAGGCATGAGAGGAGAGAGAGGCTTGAGACTAGAGTGAAACACGACTGGAGAGAGAGCCTCGGGACGAGAGTCAGGTAGGACAGGAGAGGGGGGCTTTGGTCGAAAATCTGACAGGATAAGAGAAAGAGGCTTGGGGCGAGAGTTAGACAGGACAGGAGAGGGAGGCCTGGGACGAGAGTCAGACAGGACTGGAGAGAGAGGCTTCGGAGGAGAGTCAGGCAGGACAGGAGATAAGGGCTTGGGACTGAACAGGAGTATGAGGATTGGGACGAGAGTCAGGTAGGACAGGAGAGATAGGCCTGGGACGACAGTCAAGCAGTACAGGAGAGAGAGGCTTAGGACGAGAGTCATGAAAGAGAGGAGAGAGAGGCTTGGGACGAGAGTCAGACTGGACAGGAGAGAGAGGCTTGCGACGAGACTGAGGCACGACAGGAGAGAGAAGCTTGGGACGACAGTCAGGCAGGACAGGAGAGAGAGGCCTAGGACGAGAGTCAGGCGAGAAAGAAAAGGGAAGATTGGGGCGAGAGTCAGGCAGGACAGGAAAGTGAGGCTTGGGAGGAGAGTCAGGCAGGGCAGGAGAGAGAAGATTGGGACGAGAGTCAGGAAGGACAGGAGAGATAGACTTGGTACGAGATTCAGGCTGGAAAAAAGTGAAGTGTAGGGCGAAAATCAGTCAGGAGAGGAGAGAGAGTCTTGGGAAGAGATTCAGACAGGACAGGAGAGAGAGGCTTGGGACGAGAGTCAGGCTGGACAGGAGGGAGAGGCTTGGTACGAGAGTCGAAGGACAGGAGAGAGAGGTTTGGGACGAGAGTCAGACAGGACAGAGGAGAGATGCTTGGGACGAGAGTCAGGTATTGCAGGAAAGAGACGCTTGGGACGAGAGTTAGATAGGACAGGAGAGACACGCTTGGGAGGAGAGTCAGACTGGGCAGAAGAGAGAGGCTTCGAAGGAGAGTCATGCCGCAGAGGTTAGAGAGGCTTAGGACGAGAGTCACATCGGAGAGGAGAGATAGACTTGATGCAAGAATCTAATCGGACAAGAGAGCGAGCCCTGGGACGAGAGTCAGTCAGGATAGGAGAGAGAGAAGCTCGGGACGAAAGTCAAGAGACTCAGGCATAACCGGAGGAATAATCTTAGAACGAGAGTCAGGTAGGACAGGTGAGTGAGGCTTGGGACCAGAGTCAGGCTGGACAGGAGAGAGAGGCTTGCGACGAGAGTTAGATAGGACAGGAGAGAGAGTCTTCGGACGAGAGTTACACAGGGCAGGAGAGAGATTCTTGCGAGGAGAGGATAAAGAGGATTAGGACGAGAATCAGGTCGGACAGGAGGGATAGACTTGGGGCAAGAATCTAACTAGACAGGAGAGAGAAGCTTGGGACGAGAGTCAGCCAGGAGAGAGAGAGAGAGAGAGAGAGAGAGAGAGAGAGAGAGAGAGAGAGAGAGAGAGAGAGAGAGAGAGAGAGAGAGAGAGAGAGAGAGAGAGAGAGAGAGAGAGAGAGAGAGAGAGAGAGAGAGAGAGAGAGAGAGAGAGAGAGAGAGAGAGAGAGAGAGAGAGAGAGAGAGAGAGAGAGAGAGAGAGAGGCTTGGGACGACAGTCAGACTAGACAGGAGAGAGAGGCTTGGGATGAGAGTCAGGCAGGACAGGAGAGAGTGGATTGGGACGAGAGTCAGGCAGCACAGGAGAGAGTGGCTTGCAACTAGAGTCAGGCAGGACATGAGAGAGAGGCTTGGGACGAGAGTCAGGCAGGGTAGGAGAAAGAGGCTTAGGACGAGAGTCAGGCTGGAATGTAGAGAGAGGCGTTTGGCGAGAGTCAGGCAGGATAAAAGAGAAAGGCTTGGGAAGATAGTTAGACAGTACAGGGGGAGAGATGCTTCGGAATAGAGTCAGGCAGGGGAGGAGAAAGAGGCTTGGGACGAGAGCTAGGCAACACGGGAGAAGGAGGCTTGGGACGTGAGTCAAAGAATATATAAGACGGCGGCTTGGGACGAGAGTCATGCCGGAGAGGACAGAGAGTCAGGTCGGACAGGAGAGTGAGATTTGGGACGATAGTCAGGCAGGGCAGGAGAGAAAGGCTTGGGAAGAAAGTGAGGCAGGACAGCAGATTAAGTCTTGGGACGAGAGTCAGGTAGGATAGGAGAGAAAGGGTTGGGACGAAAATCAGGCAGGACACGAGAGAGAGGCTTAAGACGAGAGTCAGGTAGGTAAGAAGAGCGAGGCTTGGGAAGAGAGTCAGGCAGGAGAGGAGAGAGAGGCTTGAGACTAGAGTGAAACACGACTGGAGAGAGAGCCTTGGGACGAGAGTCAGGTAGGACAGGAGAGGGGGGCTTTGGTCGAAAATCTGACAGGATAAGAGAAAGAGGCTTGGGGCGAGAGTTAGACAGGACAGGAGAGGGAGGCCTGGGACGAGAGTCAGACAGGACTGGAGAGAGAGGCTTCGGAGGAGAGTCAGGCAGGACAGGAGATAAGGGCTTGGGACTGAACAGGAGTATGAGGATTGGGACGAGAGTCAGGTAGGACAGGAGAGATAGGCCTGGGACGACAGTCAAGCAGTACAGGAGAGAGAGGCTTAGGACGAGAGTCATGAAAGAGAGGAGAGAGAGGCTTGGGACGAGAGTCAGACTGGACAGGAGAGAGAGGCTTGCGACGAGACTCAGGCACGACAGGAGAGAGAAGCTTGGGACGAGAGTCAGGCGGGAAAGAAAAGGGAAGATTGGGGCGAGAGTCAGGCAGGACAGGAAAGAGAGGCTTGGGAGGAGAGTCAGGCAGGGCAGGAGAGAGAAGATTGGGACGAGAGTCAGGAAGGACAGGAGAGATAGACTTGGTACGAGATTCAGGCTGGAAAAAAAGTGAAGTATAGGGCGAAAATCAGTCAGGAGAGGAGAGAGAGTCTTGGGAAGAGATTCAGACAGGACAGGAGAGAGAGGCTTGGGACGAGAGTCAGGCTGGACAGGAGGGAGAGGCTTGGTACGAGAGTCGAAGGACAGGAGAGAGAGGTATGGGACGAGAGTCAGACAGGACAGAGGAGAGATGCTTGGGACGAGAGTCAGGTATTGCAGGAAAGAGACGCTTGGGACGAGAGTTAGATAGGACAGGAGAGACACGCTTGGGAGGAGAGTCAGACTGGGCAGAAGAGAGAGGCTTCGAAGGAGAGTCATGCCGCAGAGGTTAGAGAGGCTTAGGACGAGAGTCACATCGGAGAGGAGAGATAGACTTGATGCAAGAATCTAATCGGACAAGAGAGCGAGTCTTGGGACGAGAGTCAGGCGGGAAAGAAAATGGAAGATTGTGGCGAGAGTCAGGAAGGACAGGAGAGAGAGGCTTGGGACGAGAGTCGGGTAGGGCAGGAGAGAGAAGATTGGGACGAGAGTCAGACAGGGCAGGAGAGAGAAGCTTGGTACGAGAGCTAGGCAGGGCAGGAGAGGGAGGCTTGGGACGAGAGTCAGGAAGGAGAGGAGAGAAAGACTTGGTACGAGATTCAGGCAGGAAAGAAAAGTGAAGTCTAGTGCGAGAATCAGTCAGGAGAGGAGAGAGAGTCTTGGGAGGAGAGTCAGGAAGGACAGGAGAGAGAGGCTTGGGACGAGAGTCAGGCTGGACAGGAGGGAGAGGCTTGGGACGAGAGTCAGTAGGACAGGAGAGAAAAGTTTGAGAGGAGAGTCAGACTGGGCAGAGAAGAGAGGCTTCGAAGGAGAGTCATGCCGCAGAGGTTAGAGAGGCTTAGGACGAGAGTAACATCGGAGAGGAGAGATTGCCTTGGTGCAAGAATCTAACCAGACAAGAGAGCGAGGCTTGGGACGAGAGTCAGTCAGGATGGGAGAGAGAGAAGCTCGGGACGAAAGTCAGGCAAGACAGGGGAGATAGTATTGGGACGAGACTCAGGCATGACCGGAGGGAGAATCTTAGAACGGGAGTCAGGCAGGAGAGGTGAGTGAGGCTTGGGACGAGAGTCAGGCTAGACAGGAGAGAGAGGCTTGGGACTAGAGTTAGATAGGACAGGAGAGAGAGTCTTGGGACGAGATTCAGACAGGGCAGGAGAGACAGTCTTGCGAGGAGAGGATAAAGGGGATTAATACGAGAATCAGGTCGGACAGGAGGGATAGACTTGGGGCAAGAATCTAACTAGACAGGAGAGAGATGCTTGGGACGAGAGTCAGTCATGAGAGAGAGAGAGAGAGAGAGAGAGAGAGAGAGAGAGAGAGAGAGAGAGAGAGAGAGAGAGAGAGAGAGAGAGAGAGAGAGAGAGAGAGAGAGAGAGAGAGAGAGAGAGAGAGAGAGAGAGAGAGAGAGAGAGAGAGAGAGAGAGAGAGAGAGAGAGAGAGAGAGAGAGAGAGAGAGAGAGAGAGAGAGAGAGAGAGAGAGAGAGAGAGAGAGAGAGAGAGAGAGAAGAGAGAGAGAGAGAGAGAGAGAGAGAGAGAGAGGAGAGAGAGAGAGAGAGAGAGAGAGAGAGAGAGAGAGAGAGAGAGAGAGAGAGAGAGAGAGAGAGAGAGAGAGAGAGAGAGAGAGAGAGAGAGAGAGAGAGAGAGAGAGAGAGAGAGAGAGAGAGAGAGAGAGAGAGAGAGAGAGAGAGAGAGATGAGAGAGAGAGAGAGAGAGAGAGAGAGAGAGAGAGAGAGAGAGAGAGAGAGAGAGAGAGAAGAGAGAGAGAGAGAGAGAGATGAGAGAGAGAGAGAGAGAGAGAGAGAGAGAGAGAGAGAGAGAGAGAGAGAGAGAGAGAGAGAGAGAGAGAGAGAGAGAGAGAGAGAGGCTTGGGACGAGAGTCAGGCAGCACACGAGAGAGTTGCTTGGGACGAAAGTCAGGAATGACAGGAGAGTGAGGCTTGGGCTGAGAGTCAGGCAAGATAGAATATAGAGGCTTAGGACTACATTCAGACAGGACTGGGGAAAGATGCTTGGGACGAGAATCTGACAGTACGGGAGAAAGAGGCTTGGGACGTGGGTCAGGCAAGACATGAGTGGGAGGCTTGGGACGAGAGTCATGCTGTAGAAACAGATAGTCTTAGGACGAGAGATTGGTCAGACAGGAGAGATACACCTTGGCTAAGAGTCATGCTGGAAAAGAGAGATGGGCTTCGGACGAGATCCAGGCAGGAAAGGAGAGAGAGGCTTGGGACGAGAGTCAGAGAGGACAGGACAGAGAGGCTTGGGACGAACGAAAGGCAGAGCAGTAGAGAGAGACTCGGGACGAGAGTCATGCCTGTGAGGCTATATTGGCTTAGGACGAGAGTCAGGTTGGATAGGAGAGATAGAATTAGGGCAAGAGTCTGATCAGACAAGAGAGAGAGGCCTGGGACGAGAGTCAGGCAGGACAGGAGAGAGAGGCTTAGGACGAGAGTCATTGAAGACAGGAGAGAGAGGCTTAAGACGAGAGTCAGGCTGGATAGGAGAAGGAGGCTTGGGACGAGACTCAATCACGACAGGAGAGAGCGCCTTGGGACGAGAGTCAGGCAGGACTGGAGAGAGAGGCTTAGGACGAGAGTCAGGTTTGAAAAAAAAGTGAAGTCTGTAGCGAGAGTCAGGCAGGAGAGGAGAGAGAGGCTTGGGACGAGAGACTGGCAGGACAGGAGAAAGAGGCTTGGTACGAGAATCAGGCTGGAATGTAGAGAGAGGCATAGGGCGAGAGTCAGACAGGATTGAATAGAAAGGCTTGGGAAGAGAGTTAGACAGGACAGGGGAGAGAGAGGCTTCGGAACAGAGTCAGGTAGGGGAGGAGAAAGAGGCTTGGGACGAGTGCCAGGCAACAGAGGAGAGGGAGGCTTGGGACGTGAGTCAGGGAAGATATGAGAGAGTGGCTTGGGACGAGAGTCAGGCAAGAGAGGAAAGAGAGGCTTGGGACGAGAATTAGGTCGGAGAGGAAAGTGAGATTTGGGACGAGAGTCAGGCAGGGCAGGAGAGAAAGGCTTGGGAAGAAAGTGAGGCAGGACAGGAGAGTGAGGCTTGGGACGAGATTCAGGTAGGATAGGAGAGAGAGAATTGGGACGAAAATAAGGCAGGACAGGAGAGAGAGGCTTAAGACGAGAGTCAGGTTGGTAAGAAGAGTGAGGCTTGGGAAGAGAGTGAGGCAGGAGAGGACAAAGAGACTTGGGACGAGAGTCAGGCAGGACAGGAGAGAGAGGCTTGGGACGAGAGTCAGCAGGGCAAAAGAGAGAGGTTTGGGACGAGACACAGGTAGGGCAAGAGAAAGAGGCTTGGGACGAGGGTCAGGCAGGATAGGAGACAAAGGCTTGGGAGGAGAGTTAGACAGGACAGGGGAGAGAGGATTCGGATTAGAATCAGGCAGGGGAGGAGAAAGAGGCTTGGGACGAGAGCCAGGCAACATAGATGAAGGAGGCTTGGCACTTGAGTCAGGGAAGATATGAGACGGCGGATTGGTACGAGAGTCAGGTAGGACAGGAGAGAGAGGCTTGGGACGAGAGTCAGGTGGGAAAGAAAAGTGAAGTCTGAGGATGGAGTCAGACAGGACAGGAGAGAGAGGCTTGGGACGAGAGTCAGGCAAGGCAGGAGAGAGAGGCTTGGGACGAGAGTCACGCAGGACAGGAGAGAAAAACTTGGTACGAGATTCAAGCGGGAAAGAAAAGTGAAGTCTTGGGCGAGAGTCAGGCAGGAGAGGAGAGAGAGTCTTGGTAAGAGAGTCAGTCAGAACAGGAGAGAGGCTTGGGACGAGAGTCAGGCTGGACAAGAGAGAGAGGCCTGGAACGAGAGTCAGGCAAGGCAGGAGAGAGAGGCTTGGGGCGAGAGTCAGGCTAGACAGGAGAAAGAGGCTTGGGACGAGATTCTAGCTGGGCAGGAGAGAGAGAGAGAGAGAGAGAGAGAGAGAGAGAGAGAGAGAGAGAGAGAGAGAGAGAGAGAGAGAGAGAGAGAGAGAGAGAGAGAGAGAGAGAGAGAGAGAGAGAGAGAGAGAGAGAGAGAGAGGATTTGATGACAATCAGGGAGCTCAGAAGAAAGAGGCTTGGGACAAGAGTGACACAGGACAGTAGATATAGGCTTGGGACGAGAGTCTGGCACGACAGGAGAAAGAGGCTTGGGACGAGAGTCAAGCACGATAGGATAGAGAGGCTTGGGACGAGAGTCAGGCAGGACAGGACAGATGGGCTTGGGACGAGAATCAGGCAGGACAGGAAAGAGGGAGTTGGGACAAGAATCAGGGAGGACAGGAGACAGAGGCATGGGTCGGGAGTCAGGAAGGACAGGAGAGAGAGCCTTGGGACGAGAGTCAGGCACGACAGGAGAGAGAGCCTTTGGATGAGAGTGAGGCACGGCAGAGAGAGGGGATTTAGACGAAAATCAGGCAGGACAGGAGAGAGAGGCTTGGGGCGAGACTCAGGCAGGAGAGGAGAGGGAGGATTGGGACGAGAGTCAGTCTGGAAAAGAGAGAGAGTATTCGCACGAGACTCAGGCACAAGAGGAGAGAGATGCTTGGGACGAGAGTCAAGCAGGACAGGAGAGAGAGACTTGGGACGAGAGTCAGGCGGGAAAAAAAAGTGAAATATGGGGCGAGATTCAGGCAAGACATTAGAAAGAGGCTTGGGACGAGAGTCTGGCACGACAGGAGAAAGAAGTTTGGGACGAGAATCAGGCTGAAATGGAGAGAAGCTTGGTACGAGAGTCAGGCTGGATAGGAGAGAGAGGCTTAGGACGAGACTCAGGCAGGACAAGAGAGAGAGTCCTGGGACAAGAGTCAGGCAGGACAGGAGATAGAGGCCTGGGACGAGATTCAGGCAGGACAGGAGAGAGGCTTAGTACGAGATTCAGGCGGGAAAGAAAATTAAAGTCTGGGGCGAGAGTCAGGTAGGAAAGGAGTGAGAGTTTTGGGAGTAGTCAGGCAGGACAGGAGAGTCTTGGGACGAGAGTCAGGCTGAAGAGGAGAGAGAGGTTTGGGACGAGAGTCAGGTAGGACAGGAGAGAAAAACTTGTTATGAGATTGAGGCTGGAAAGAAAAGTGAAGTCTGGGGCGACAGTAAGGCAGGAGAAAGAGAGAGTCTTTGGAGGAGAGTCAGGGAGGACAGGAGAGAGAGACTTTGGATGAGAGTCAGGCTGGACAGGAGAGAGAGGCCTGGAACGAAAGTCAGGCAGGACAGGAGAGAGAGGCTTGGGACGAGAGTCAGGCTGGACAGGAGAGAGAGGCTTGGGACGAGAGTGAAGCTGCACAGGAGAGAGAGGCTTGGGACGAGAGTCAAGAACGATAGGAGAGAGAGGCTCGGGACGAGAATCAGGCAGGACAGGACAGATGGGCTTGGGACGAGAATCAGGCAGGACATGAGAGAGGGGACTGGGACGAGAATCAAGGAGGGCAGGAGAGAGAGGTTTGGGACGAGAGTCAGGCAGGACAGGAGAGAGCGGCTTGGGACGAGAGTCAAACACGACAGGAGAGAGAGGCTTGAGACGAGAGTCAGGTAGGACAGGAGAGGGACGCTTTGCACGAAACTCAGGCAGGATAGGAGAGAGAGGCTTGGGTCGAGAGTCAGACAGGACAGGAGAGGGAGGCATGGGACGAGAGTCAAGCAAGATAGGAGAGAGAGCCTCGGGTCGAGAGTAAGGCAGGACAGGACAAATAGGCTTGGGACGAGAATCAGGCAGGACAGGAGAGAGGGGATTGGGACGAGAATCAAGGAGGACAGGAGAAAGAGGCTTGGGACGAGAGTCAGGCAGGACAGGAGAGAGAGGCTTGGGACGAGAGTCAAACACGACAGCAGAGAGAGGCTTGGGAAGAGAGTCAGGTAGGACAGGAGAGGGGGGGGGGGGCTTTGGACGAAAATCAGGCAGGATAGGGGAGAGAGGCTTGGGACGAGAGTCAGACAGGACAGGAGAGGGAGGCCTGGGACGAAAGTCAGACAGGACTGGAGAGAGAGGCTTGGTAGGAGAGTCAGGCAGGACAGGAGATAGGGGCTTGGGACGAGAGTCAGGCTGAACAGGAGTAATAGGTTTGGGACGAGAGCCAGGTAGGATACGAGAGAGAGGCCTGGGACGACAGTCAGACAGTACAGGAGAGAGAGGCCTGGGACGAGAGTCATAGAAGACAGGAAAGAGAGGCTTGGGACGAGAGTCAGACTAGACAGGAGAAAGAGGCTTGCGACTAGACTCAGGCACGACAGGAAAGAGAGGCTTGGGACGAGAGTCAGACAGGACAATAGAGAGAGGCCTGGGACGAGAGTCAGGCTGGAAAGAAAAGGGAAGTCTGGGGCGAGAATCAGGTAGGACAGGAGAGAGAGGCTTGGGACGAGAGTGAAGCTGGACAGGAGAGAGAGGCTTGGGACGAGATTCAGGCTGGGCAGGAGAGAGAGGCTTGGGACGCGAGTGAAGCTGGACAGGAGAGAGAGGCTTGGGACGAGAGTCAAGCACGATAGGAGAGAGAGCCTCGGGACGAGAATCAGGCAGGACAGGACAGATGGGCTCGGGACGAGAATCAGGCAGGACAGGAGAGAGGGGATTGGGACGAAAATCAGGGAGGAGAGGAGAGAGAGGCTTGGGACGAGAGTCAGGCAGGACAGGAGAGAGAGGCTTGGGACGAGAGTCAAACACGACAGGAGAGAGAGGCTTGGGACGAGAGTCAGGTAGGACAGGAGAGGGACGCTTTGCACGAAACTCAGGCATGATAGGAGAGAGAGGCTTGGGGCGAGAGTCAGACAGGAGAGGAGAGGGAGGCATGGGACGAGAGTCATACACGATAGGAGAGAGAGCCTCGGGACGAGAGTAAGGCAGGACAGGACAAATAGGCTTGGGACGAGCATCAGGCAGGACAGGAGAGAGGGGATTGGGACGAGAATCAAGGAGGACAGGAGAGAGAGGCTTGGGACGAGAGTCAGGAAGGAGAGGAGAGAAAGACTTGGTACGAGATTCAGGCAGGAAAGAAAAGTGAAGTCTAGTGCGAGAATCAGTCAGGAGAGGAGAGAGAGTCTTGGGAGGAGAGTCAGGAAGGACAGGAGAGAGAGGCTTGGTACGAGAGTCAGGCTGGACAGGAGGGAGAGGCTTGGGACGAGAGTCAGTAGGACAGGAGAGAAAAGTTTGAGAGGAGAGTCAGACTGGGCAGAAAAGAGAGGCTTCGAAGGAGAGTCATGCCGCAGAGGTTAGAGAGGCTTAGGACGAGAGTCACATCGGAGAGGAGAGATTGCCTTGGTGCAAGAATCTAACCAGACAAGAGAGCGGGGCTTGGGACGAGAGTCAGTCAGGATGGGAGAGAGAAGCTCGGGACGAAAGTCAGGCAAGACAGGGGAGATAGTATTGGGACGAGACTCAGGCATGACCGGAGGGAGAATCTTAGAACGGGAGTCAGGCAGGAGAGGTGAGTGAGGCTTGGGACGAGAGTCAGGCTAGACAGGAGAGAGAGGCTTGGGACTAGAGTTAGATAGGACAGGAGAGAGAGTCTTGGGACGAGATTCAGACAGGGCAGGAGAGAGAGTCTTCCGAGGAGAGGATAAAGGGGATTAATACGAGCATCAGGTCGGACAGGAGGGATAGACTTGGGGCAAGAATCTAACTAGACAGGAGAGAGAGGCTTGGGACGAGAGTCAGTCATGAGAGAGAGAGAGAGAGAGAGAGAGAGAGAGAGAGAGAGAGAGAGAGAGAGAGAGAGAGAGAGAGAGAGAGAGAGAGAGAGAGAGAGAGAGAGAGAGAGAGAGAGAGAGAGAGAGAGAGAGAGAGAGAGAGAGAGAGAGAGAGAGAGAGAGGCTTGGGACGAGAGTCAGGCAGCACACGAGAGAGTTGCTTGGGACGAGAGTCAGGAATGACAGGAGAGTGAGGCTTGGGCTGAGAGTCAGGCAAGATAGAATATAGAGGCTTAGGACTACATTCAGACAGGACTGGGGAAAGATGCTTGGGACGAGAATCTGACAGTACGGGAGAAAGAGGCTTGGGACGTGGGTCAGGCAAGACATGAGTGGGAGGCTTGGGACGAGAGTCATCCTGGAGAAACAGATAGTCTTAGGACGAGAGTTTGGTCAGACAGGAGAGATACACCTTGGCTAAGAGTCAGGCTGGAAAAGAGAGATGGGCTTCGGACGAGATCCAGGCAGGAAAGGAGAGAGAGGCTTAGGACGAGAGTCAGACAGGACAGGACAGAGAGGCTTGGGACGAACGAAAGGCAGAGCAGTAGAGAGAGACTCGGGACGAGAGTCATGCCTGTGAGGCTATAGAGGCTTAGGAAGAGAGTCAGGTTGGATAGGAGAGATAGAATTAGGGCAAGAGTCTGATCAGACAAGAGAGAGAGGCCTGGGACGAGAGTCAGGCAGGACAGGAGAGAGAGGCTTAGGACGAGAGTCATTGAAGACAGGAGAGAGAGGCTTAAGGCGAGAGTCAGGCTGGATAGGAGAAGGAGGCTTGGGACGAGACTCAATCACGACAGGAGAGAGCGCCTTGGGACGAGAGTCAGGCAGGACTGGAGAGAGAGGCTTAGGACGAGAGTCAGGCTGGATAGGAGAAGGAGGCTTGGGACGCGACTCAATCACGACAGGAGAGAGCGCCTTGGGACGAGAGTCAGGCAGGACTGGAGAGAGAGGCTTAGGACGAGAGTCAGGTTTGAAAAAAAAGTGAAGTCTGTAGCGAGAGTCAGGCAGGAGAGGAGAGAGAGGCTTGGGACGAGAGACTGGCAGGACAGGAGAAAGAGGCTTGGTACGAGAATCAGGCTGGAATGTAGAGAGAGGCATAGGGCGAGAGTCAGACAGGATTGAATAGAAAGGCTTGGGAAGAGAGTTAGACAGGACAGGGGAGAGAGAGGCTTCGGAATAGAGTCAGGCAGGGGAGGAGAAAGAGGCTTGGGACGAGTGCCAGGGAACAGAGGAGAGGGAGGCTTGGGACGTGAGTCAGGGAAGATATGAGAGAGTGGCTTGGGACGAGAGTCAGGCAAGAGAGGAAAGAGAGGCTTGGGACGAGAATTAGGTCGGAGAGGAAAGTGAGATTTGGGACGAGAGTCAGGCAGGGCAGGAGAGAAAGGCTTGGGAAGAAAGTGAGGCAGGACAGGAGAGTGAGGCTTGGGACGAGAGTCAGGTAGGATAGGAGAGAGAGAATTGGGACGAAAATAAGGCAGGACAGGAGAGAGAGGCTTAAGACGAGAGTCAGGTTGGTAAGAAGAGTGAGGCTTGGGAAGAGAGTGAGGCAGGAGAGGACAAAGAGACTTGGGACGAGAGTCAGGCAGGACAGGAGAGAGAGGCTTGGGACGAGAGTCAGCAGGGCAAAAGAGAGAGGTTTGGGACGAGACACAGGTAGGGCAAGAGAAAGAGGCTTGGGACGAGGGTCAGGCAGGATAGGAGACAAAGGCTTGGGAGGAGAGTTAGACAGGACAGGGGAGAGAGGATTCGGATTAGAATCAGGCAGGGGAGGAGAAAGAGGCTTGGGACGAGAGCCAGGCAACATAGATGAAGGAGGCTTGGCACTTGAGTCAGGGAAGATATGAGACGGCGGATTTGTACGAGAGTCAGGTAGGACAGGAGAGAGAGGCTTGGGACGAGAGTCAGGTGGGAAAGAAAAGTAAAGTCTGAGGATGGAGTCAGACAGGACAGGAGAGAGAGGCTTGGGACGAGAGTCAGGCAAGGCAGGAGAGAGATGCTTGGGACGAGAGTCACGCAAGACAGGAGAGAAAAACTTGGTACGAGATTCAAGCGGGAAAGAAAAGTGAAGTCTTGGGCGAGAGTCAGGCAGGAGAGGAGAGAGAGTCTTGGTAAGAGAGTCAGTCAGAACAGGAGAGAGGCTTGGGACGAGAGTCAGGCTGGACAAGAGAGAGAGGCCTGGAACGAGAGTCAGGCAAGGCAGGAGAGAGAGGCTTGGGGCGAGAGTCAGGCAAGACAGGAGAAAGAGGCTTGGGACGAGATTCTAGCTGGGCAGGAGAGAGAGAGAGAGAGAGAGAGAGAGAGAGAGAGAGAGAGAGAGAGAGAGAGAGAGAGAGAGAGAGAGAGAGAGAGAGAGAGAGAGAGAGAGAGAGAGAGAGAGAGAGAGAGAGAGAGAAGATTTGATGACAATCAGGGAGCTCAGAAGAAAGAGGCTTGGGACAAGAGTGACACAGGACAGGAGATATAGGCTTGGGACGAGAGTCTGGCACGACAGGAGAAAGAGGCTTGGGACGAGATTCAAGCACGATAGCATAGAGAGGCTTGGGACGAGAGTCAGGCAGGACAGGACAGATGGGCTTGGGACGAGAATCAGGCAGGACAGGAAAGAGGGAGTTGGGACAAGAATCAGGGAGGACAGGAGACAGAGGCATGGGTCGGGAGTCAGGAAGGACAGGAGAGAGAGCCTTGGGACGAGAGTCAGGCACGACAGGAGAGAGAGCCTTTGGATGAGAGTGAGGCACGGCAGAGAGAGGGGCTTTAGACGAAAATCAGGCAGGACAGGAGAGAGAGGCTTGGGGCGAGACTCAGGCAGGAGAGGAGAGGGAGGATTGGGACGAGAGTCAGTCTGGAAAAGAGAGAGAGTATTCGCACGAGACTCAGGCACAAGAGGAGAGAGATGCTTGGGACGAGAGTCAAGCAGGACAGGAGAGAGAGACTTGGGACGAGAGTCAGGCGGGAAAAAAAAGTGAAATATGGGGCGAGATTCAGGCAAGACATTAGAAAGAGGCTTGGGACGAGAGTCTGGCACGACAGGAGAAAGAAGTTTGGGACGAGAATCAGGCTGAAATGGAGAGAAGCTTGGTACGAGAGTCAGGCTGGATAGGAGAGAGAGGCTTGGGACGAGACTCAGGCAGGACAGGAGAGAGAGAGTCCTGGGACAAGAGTCAGGCAGGACAGGAGATAGAGGCCTGGGACGAGATTCAGGCAGGACAGGAGAGAGGCTTAGTACGAGATTCAGGCGGGAAAGAAAATTAAAGTCTGGGGCGAGAGTCAGGTAGGAAAGGAGTGAGAGTTTTGGGAGTAGTCAGGCAGGACAGGAGAGTCTTGGGACGAGAGTCAGGCTGAAGAGGAGAGAGAGGTTTAGGACGAGAGTCAGGTAGGACAGGAGAGAAAAACTTGTTATGAGATTGAGGCTGGAAAGAAAAGTGAAGTCTGGGGCGACAGTAAGGCAGGAGAAAGAGAGAGTCTTTGGAGGAGAGTCAGGGAGGACAGGAGAGAGAGACTTTGGATGAGAGTCAGGCTGGACAGGAGAGAGAGGCCTGGAACGAAAGTCAGGCAGGACAGGAGAGAGAGGCTTGGGACGAGAGTCAGGCTGGACAGGAGAGAGAGGCTTGGGACGAGAGTGAAGCTGCACAGGAGAGAGAGGCTTGGGACGAGAGTCAAGAACGATAGGAGAGAGAGGCTCGGGACGAGAATCAGGCAGGACAGGACAGATGGGCTTGGGACGAGAATCAGGCAGGACATGAGAGAGGGGACTGGGACGAGAATCAAGGAGGGCAGGAGAGAGAGGTTTGGGACGAGAGTCAGGCAGGACAGGAGAGAGCGGCTTGGGACGAGAGTCAAACACGACAGGAGAGAGAGGCTTGAGACGAGAGTCAGGTAGGACAGGAGAGGGACGCTTTGCACGAAACTCAGGCAGGATAGGAGAGAGAGGCTTGGGTCGAGAGTCAGACAGGACAGGAGAGGGAGGCATGGGACGAGAGTCAAGCACGATAGGAGAGAGAGCCTCGGGTCGAGAGTAAGGCAGGACAGGACAAATAGGCTTGGGAAGAGAATCAGGCAGGACAGGAGAGAGGGGATTGGGACGAGAATCAAGGAGGACAGGAGAAAGAGGCTTGGGACGAGAGTCAGGCAGGACAGGAGAGAGAGGCTTGGGACGAGAGTCAAACACGACAGCAGAGAGAGGCTTGGGAAGAGAGTCAGGTAGGACAGGAGAGGGGGGGGGGGGCTGTGGACGAAAATCAGGCAGGATAGGGGAGAGAGGCTTGGGGCGAGAGTCAGACAGGACAGGAGAGGGAGGCCTGGGACGAAAGTCAGACAGGACTGGAGAGAGAGGCTTGGTAGGAGAGTCAGGCAGGACAGGAGATAGGGGCTTGGGACGAGAGTCAGGCTGAACAGGAGTAATAGGTTTGGGACGAGAGCCAGGTAGGATACGAGAGAGAGGCCTGGGACGACAGTCAGACAGTACAGGAGAGAGAGGCCTGGGACGAGAGTCATAGAAGACAGGAAAGAGAGGCTTGGGACGAGAGTCAGACTAGACAGGAGAAAGAGGCTTGCGACTAGACTCAGGCACGACAGGAAAGAGAGGCTTGGGACGAGAGTCAGACAGGACAATAGAGAGAGGCCTGGGACGAGAGTCAGGCTGGAAAGAAAAGGGAAGTCTGGGACGAGAATCAGGTAGGACAGGAGAGAGAGGCTTGGGACGAGAGTGAAGCTGGACAGGAGAGAGAGGCTTGGGACGAGAGTCAGGCTGGACAGGAGAGAGAGGCTTGGGACGCGAGTGAAGCTGGACAGGAGAGAGAGGCTTGGGACGAGAGTCAAGCACGATAGGAGAGAGAGCCTCGGGACGAGAATCAGGCAGGACAGGACAGATGGGCTCGGGACGAGAATCAGGCAGGACAGGAGAGAGGGGATTAGGACGAAAATCAGGGAGGAGAGGAGAGAGAGGCTTGGGACGAGAGTCAGGCAGGACAGGAGAGAGAGGCTTGGGACGAGAGTCAAACACGACAGGAGAGAGAGGCTTGGGACGAGAGTCAGGTAGGACAGGAGAGGGACGCTTTGCACGAAACTCAGGCATGATAGGAGAGAGAGGCTTGGGGCGAGAGTCAGACAGGAGAGGAGAGGGAGGCATGGGACGAGAGTCATACACGATAGGAGAGAGAGCCTCGGGACGAGAGTAAGGCAGGACAGGACAAATAGGCTTGGGACGAGCATCAGGCAGGACAGGAGAGAGGGGATTGGACGAGAATCAAGGAGGACAGGAGAGAGAGGCTTGGGCGAGAGTCAGGAAGGACGAGGAGAGAAGACTTGGTACGAGATTCAGGCAGGAAAGAAAAGTGAGTTAGTGCGGAAGAATCAGGTCAGGAGAGGAGAGGGGGTCTTGGAGGAGAGTCAGGAGGACAGGAGAGAGAGGCTTGGACGAGAGTCAGAGCGGGAAACAGGAGGGAGAGGCTTGGGACGGAGTCAGTAGGACAGAGAGAGAAAAGTTTGAGTAGGAGAGTCAGAGGCAGGAGAAAGAGAGGCTTCGGAGGAGAGTCATGCCGCAGAGGATTAGAGAGGCTTTAGGACGAGAGTCACTCGGAGGAGGAGAGATTGCCTTGGTGCAAGAATCTAACCAGACAAGAGAGCGGGCTTGGACGAGAGTCAGTCTAGGATGGGAGAGAGAAGCTCGGGACGAAAGTCAGCAAGACAGGGGAGATAGTATTGGGACGGACTCATGGCATGACGGAGGAGATCTTAGAACGGAGAGCAGGCAGGAGAGGTGAGTGAGGCTTGGGACGAGTGTCAGGCTAGACAGGAAGAGAGGGCTTGGGACTAGAGTTAGATTAGGACAGGAGAGAGAGTCTTGGGACGAGAGTCAGACAGGCAGGAGAGAGAGTCTTCCGAGGAGAGGATAAAGGGGATTAATACGAGCTCAGGTCGGACAGGAGGGATAGACTTGGGGCAAGAACTAACTAGACAGGAGAGAGAGGCTTGGGACGAGAGTCAGTCATGAGAGGACGAGAGAGAGAGAAGAGAAGAGTCGAGGTGAGAGAGAGAAGTGAAGTCGAGAGAGAGAGAGAGAGAGAGAGAAGAGAAGAGAGATTGGAGGAGAGAGGAGAGAGGAGAGGAGAGAGAGGAGAGGAGAGTGAGAAGGAGCCTGAGAGAGAGAGTGAGAGAGAGAGAGATGGAGAGAGAGAGAGGCTTGGGACGATGAGTCAGGAGCACGAGAGAGTTGCTTGGGACGAGAGTCAGGAATGACAGGAGATGTGAGGGCTTGGCTGAGAGTCAGGCAAGATAGAATATGAGGTCTTAGGACTAATCAGACAGGGACTGGGGAAAGATGCTTGGGACGAGAATCTGACAGTACGGGAAAAGAGGTTGGGACGTGGAGTCAGGCAAGACATGAGTGGGAGGCTTGGGACGAGAGTCATCTGGAGAAACAGATTAGTCTTAGGACGAGAGTTTGGTCAGACAGGAGGAGATACACCTTGGCTAAGAGTCAGGCTGGAAAAGAGAGATGGGCTTCGGACGAGATCCAGGCAGGAAAGGAGAGAGAGGCTTAGGGACGAGAGTCAGACAGGCAGGTATGAGAGGCTTGGACGAACGAAAGGCGAGAGCAGTAGAGAGAGACTCGGGACGAGAGTCATGCCTGTGAGGCTTATAGAGGCTTAGGCGAAAAGTCAGGTTGGATAGGAGAGATGGGAAATTTGGGCAAGGTTGTCAGAAAGAGAGAGAAAGGCTGGGACCCGGGGTCAGGCAGGACAGGAAGAGGAGGTTAGGACGAGAGTATTGAAGACAGGAAGAGAGAGGCTTAAGGGCGAGAGTCATGCTGGATAGAGAAGGAGGCTTGGGAGGGACTCAAGCACGACAGAGAGAGAGCGCCTTGGGACGAGAGTCAGGCAGGACGGAGAGATGGCTTAGGGGACGAGATGTCCAGGTCTGGATAGGAGAAGGAGGCTTGGGACGCGACTCAATCACGACAGGAGAGAGGCCTTGGGACGAGAGTCAGGCAGGACTGGAGAGAGAGGCTTAGGACGAGAGTCAGGTTTGAAAAAGTGAAGTCTGGTAGCGAGAGTCAGGCAGGAGAGAGGAGAGAGAGGCTTGGGACGAGAGACTGGCAGGACAGGAGAAAAGAGCTTGGTACGAGATCAGGCTGGAATGTAGAGAGAGCATGAGGGCGAGAGTCAGGACAGGATTGAATAGAAAGGCTTGGGGGAAAGAGAGTTAGACAGGACAGGGGAGAGAGAGGCTTCGGAATAGAGTCAGCAGGGGAGGAGAAAGAGGTGGGACGAGTGCAGGGAACAGAGGAGAGGGAGGCTTGGGACGTGAGTCGAGAGGAAGATATGGAGAGTGGCTTGGACGAGAGTGTCAGGCAAGAGAGAAAGAGAGGCTTGGACGAGAATTAGGTCGGAGAGGAAAGTGAGATTTGGGACGAGAGATCAGGCAGGGCAGGAGAGAAAGGCTTTGGGAAGCAAAGTGAGGCAGGACAGGAGAGTGAGGCTTGGACGAGAGTCAGGTAGGATAGGAGAGAGAGAATTGGGACGAAAATAAGGCAGGACAGGAGAGAGAGGCTTAAGAGAGAGTTCAGGTTGGTAAGAAGAGTGAGGCTTGGGGAAGAGAGTGAGGTAGGAGAGGACAAAGAGACTTGGGACGAGAGTCAGGCAGGACAGGAGAGAGAGCTTGGGACGAGAGTCAGCAGGGCAAAAGAGAGAGGTTTGGGACGAGACACAGGTAGGGCAAGAGAAGAGGCTTGGGACGAGGGTCAGGCAGGATAGGAGACAAAGGCTTGGGGAGAGTTAGACAGGCAGGGGAGAGAGGATTCGGATTAGAATCAGGCAGGGGAGGAGAAAGAGGCTTGGGACGAGAGCCCCGGGAAAAATAGAAAGAAGGAAAAAGGTTGGCACTTGAGTCAGGAGATTTAGGACGGGGGGTTTTTGTTCGAGAGGGGGGGGTTAGGACAGAGAAAAGAGTTGGGGCGTGAGTCGGTGGGAAAGAAAGTAAAATTGAGGATGGAGTCGACAGGACGGAGAGAGAGGGTTGGGACGGGTCAGCAAGGCAGGAGAGAGAGCTTGGGACGAGATTTACGCAAGACAGGGAGAAGAAAAACTTGGTTCGAGGGGTTTTAAACGGGAAAGAAAAGTGAAGTTTGGCAGGGGTCAGGCAGGAAAAGGAGAAGAGTCTTGGTAAGAGAGTCAGTCAGAACAGGAGAGGGGGCTTGGGACGAGAGTGGTTTGGAAAAAAGAGAGAGGCTGAACGAGAGTCGGCAAGGGGAGGAGAGAGAGGCTTGGGCGGAGTAGGCAAAGGGAAAGAGGCTTGGGAAAGGATTCCCAGTGGGGAGGGCGAGAGGAGGAGAGAGGAGGAGAGAGATGAGAAGAGATGAGGGAGAGAGGGGGAGAGAGAAATGGGGAGGAGTGGAAGGGAGAGAGAGGGCGAGGGAAAAGAGAGAGGAGAGGGGAGAGGAGAGAGAGGAGTTGAGAGAGAGATGAGGAGAGAGGAGAGGGGGACGGGGAGAAAAAGAGAGAGAGAGAGAGAGAAGATTTGATGACAATCAGGGGTCAGAAGAAAAGGGTTTGGGGGCAAGAGTGACACGGACAGGAGTTAGGCTTGGGGCGAGGTTGGCACGAAAAGGAGAAAGAGGCTTGGGACGAGATTCAAAACGATAGCATAGAGGGGGCTTGGGCGAGATCAGGCGGACGGACAGATGGGCTTGGGACGAGAATCAGGCGGACAGGGAAAAAGGGGGTTGGGGACAAAAATCAGGGAGGGCAGGAAAGGGTTGGGCGGGATCGGAGGAAGGAGAGAGAGCCCTGGGGGAAGTCAGGCAGGGGCAGGAGAGAGAGCTTTGGAGAGAGTAAAACGGCAGGAGAGGGGTTTTTGGAAAAAGGAGGAAAGAGAGGGTTCAGGGTAGGAAAGGAGAGGGGGGGGGGGGTGTTGGAAAAAGAAAATTCCAGGCAGGAAGGGGAGAGAGCTTGGGGGGAGAGTCAACAGGACAGGAGAGGAGCTTTGGGACGAAGTCAGGGGAAAAAAAGGAAAACTTGGAAGAAAAAAAGAGGCTTGGGCGAGAGTCGGAGCAGGAGAAAGGTTTTGGGGCGAGAATCAGGGTGAAAAAGGAGTTTAAAATAGGTTTGGGAGAGAGGGGGAGGTAAAGGAAGGAGAGAGAGCTGGGGCAAAGTCAGGAGGACAGGAGAAGAGGCCTGGGACGAGTTCAGGAGCAGGGAAAGAGGAAAGGGGGGTTTTGGGGCGAGAGTCAGGTGGAAAGGGGGAGGGGGTGCGGCAGGGCCAAAAGGCACGGGGCAGGGAAAAGAGAGGTTTGGACGAGAGTCAGGGGGGAAAAAAAAAAAAATGAGAGAGGCTGGGAAAGGAGTCGGGGGGGTGGAAAAGAAAAAGGGGGGGGTCGGGGGAAAAGGGGAAAACAAGGCAGGGGCAGGGAGAGAGGCCTGGAAAGAAAGTCGGCGGACAGGAAGAGAGGCTTGGGAAAGAGAGTCGGCTGGACGGAGAGGAGGCTTGGGAGGAGTGAAGTGACAGGAGAGAGAGGCTTGGGACGGAGTCAAGAACTAGGAAGAGAGGTGGGACGAGGATCGGCGGACAGGAAGATGGGCTTGGGCGAGAATCAGGCAGGCAGAGGAGGGGATGGGGCGAAAAAAGGGGGGGGGAGAGGAAAGGTTTTGGGACGAGAGTCGGCAGGACGGAGGGGGTGGGGGCGAGAGTCAAAACCCACAGGAGAGGAGGCTTGGGACGGAGTCAGGGGAGGAAGGGAGGGGCGCTTTGCCGAAACTCAGGCAGATAGGAGGAGGGTTGGGCGGAGTCAGACAGGGAAAGGAGAGGGAATGGGGCGAGGTCAACCAACGATAGGGGAGAGAGGGCCCGGGCGAGAGTAAGGCAGGACAGGACAAAAAGGCTTGGGAAGGAAACAGGGAGGACAGGGAGAGGGGATTGGGACGAGAATCAAGGAGGACAGGGAAAAAAGGCTTGGGACGAGAGTCAGGGAGGACCGGAGAGAGAGGCTTGGGACGAGAGTCAAACACGACAGGAGAGAGGCTTGGGAAAGAGAGTCAGGTAGGACGGAGAGGGGGGGGGGTTGGAGAAAAAATTTAGGCAGGAAGGGGAGAGAGGGTTGGGGGGAGAGTCAGACAGGCGGAGAGGGGGGCCTGGGACGAAAATCAGACAGGGACTGGGAGAGAGGCTTTGTAGGAGAGTCAGGCAGGACAGGAGATAGGAGCTTGGGACGAGAGTCAGGCTGAACAGGATTAATAGGTTTGGGACGAGAGTCAGGTAGGATAGGAGAGAGAGGCCTGGGACGACAGTCAGGCAGTACAGGAGAGAGAGGCCTGGGACGAGAGTCATAGAAGACAGGAAAGAGAGGCTTGGGACGAGAGTCAGACTAGACAGGAGAGAGAGGCTTGCGACTAGACTCAGGCACGACAGGAAAGAGAGGCTTGGGACGAGAGTTAGACAGGACAATAGAGAGAGGCCTGGGACGAGAGTCAGGCTGGAAAGAAAAGGGAAGTCTGGGGCGAGAGTCAGGTAGGACAGGAGAGAGAAGCTTGTGACGAGAGTCAGGCAGGGTACGAGAAAGAGGCTTGGGACGAGAATCAGGCAGGACAGGAGAGAAACACTTGGCACGAGATTCAGGCTGGAAAGAAAAGTGAAGTCGAGGACGAGAATCAATCAGGAAAGGAGACAGAGTCTTGTGAGGAGAGTCAGGCAGGACAGGAGAGAGAGGCTTGGGACGAGAGTCAGGCTGGACAGGAGGGAGAGGCTTGGGACGAGAGTCAATAGGACAGGAGAGAGTGGCTTGGGACGATAGTCAGGTAACACAAGAGAGAGTGGCTTGGGACGAGGGTCAGGCATGACAGGAGAGAGAGGTTTTTTACGAGAGTCAGGCAGGACAGGAGAGAGAGTCTTAGGACTAGAGTCAGACAGGACAGGGGAAAGATGATTGGGACAAGATTCTGGCAATACGGGAAAAAAGAGGTTTGGGACGTAAGTCAGGCAAGACACGAGTGGGAGGTTTGGGACGAGAGTCATGATGGAGAAACATTGAGTACTAGGACGAGAGATAGGTCGGACAGGAGAGATACACCTGCGTTAAGAGTCAGGCTGGAAAAGATAGATGGGCTTAGGACGAGATCCAGGCAGGAAAGGAGAGAGAGGCTTGGGACGAGAGTCAGACAGGACAGGACATAGAGGCTTGGGACGATTGAAAGGCGGAGCAGGAGAGAGAGACTCGGGACGAGAGTCATGCCGAAGAGGATATAGAGGCTTAGGACGAGAGTCACGTTGGATAGGAGATAGAATTAGGGCAAGAGTCTGACCGGATAAGAGAGAGAGTTTTGGGACGAGAGTCAGGCAGGACAGGAGAGAGAGGCTTAGGACGAGAGTCATAGAAGACAGGAGATAATGGCTTGGGACGAGAGTCAGGTTGGACATGAGAAGGAGAATTAGGACGAGACTCAGGCATGACAGGAGAGAGAGCCTTGGGACGAAAGTCAGGCAGGACAGGAGAGAGAGGCTTAGGACGAGAGTCAGGTGGGAAGTCTGTGAAGTCTGGAACGAGAGTCAGGCAGGAGAGAAGAGAGAGGCTTGGGACTAGTGACTGGCAGGACAGGAGAAAGATGCTTGGGACGAGAGTCAGGCTGGAATGTAGAGAGAGCCTTGGGGCGAGAGTCAGGCAGGATAGAAGAGAAAGGCTTGGGAAGAGAATTAGACAGGACAGGGGGGAGAGGCTTCGGAATAGAGTCAGTCAGGGGAGGAGAAAGAGGCTTGGGACGAGAGCCAGGCAACACAGGAGAAGGATGCTTGGGACGTGAGTGAGGGAAGATATGAGACGGAGGCTTGGGACGAGAGTCAGTCAGGAAAGGAAAGAGAGGCTTGGGACGAGAATCAGGCAGGAAAGGAGAGTGAGATTTGGGACGAGAGTCAGGCAGGGCAGGAGAGAAAGGTTTTGGAAGAGAGTGAGGCAGGACAGGAGATTGAGGCTTGGTACGAGAGTCAGGTAGGATGGGAGAGAGAGGATTGGGACGAAAATCAGGCAGAACAGGAGAGATAGGCTTAAGACGAGAGTCAGGTAGGTAAGAAGAGCAAGGCTTGGTAAGAGAGTCAGGTAGGAGAGGGTAAGGAGACTTAGGACGAGAGTCAGGCAGGAGAGGAGCGAGAGCCTTGGGAAGAGAGTCAGCAGGGCAAAAGAGAGAGGATTGTGACGAGACACAGGTAGTGCAGGAGAGAGAGGATTGGGCCGAGAGTCAGGCAGGATAGGAGAGAAAGGCTTGGGACGAGATTAGACAGGGCAGGGGAGAGAGGCTTCGGAATAGAGTCAGATAGGGGAGGAGAAAGAGGCTTGGGACGAGAGATAGGCAACACAGGAGAAGGAGGCTTGGGACGTGAGTCAGAGAAGATATGAAACAGAGTCTTGAGACGAGTCATGCCGGAGAGGACAGAGAGTCTTAGGACGAGAGTCAGGCAAGACAGGACAGTGATGCTTGGGACGAGAGTCAGGCAGAGCCGGAGAGAAAGGCTTGGGAAGAAAATGAGGATAGACAGGAGATTAAGGCTTGGGACAAGAGTCAGGTAGGATAGCAGAGAGAGAGGAATGGGACGAAAATCAGGCAGGATAGGAGAGAGAGGCATAGGACGAGAGTCAGGTATGTCAGAAGAGCGAGGCTTTGGACGAGAGTCAGGCAGGAGAGGAGAGAGAGGCTTGAGACGAGAATCAGCAGGGCATGAGAGAGAGGTTTGGGACGAGACTCAGGTAGGGCAAGAGAGAGAGGCTTGGGACGAGAGTCAGGCCGTCCAGGAGGGAGAGGCTTGCGACGAAATTCAGGCATTGCAGGACAAAGAGACTTAGGACGAGAGTCAGTTAGGAGATGAGCGAGAGGATTGGGACGAGAGTCAGCAGGACACGAGAGAGAAGGTTTGGAACGGGAGTAAGAGGGGATAGGGGAGAAAGCTTGGGACGAGAGTCAGGCAGGACAGCAGAGGGAGGCTTGGGACGAGAGTCAGGCCGGAGAGGATAGAGAGGCTTAGGACAAGAGTCAAGTCGGACTGGAGAGACAACCTTGATGGAAGAGTCTCACCTGACAGGAGAAAGAGGCTTAGGACTAAAGACAGGCAGGACAGGAGAGAGAGGCTTGGGAAGAGAGTCAGGCAGGATAGGAAAGGGAGACTTGCGACGAGAGTCAGGCAGGATAGGAGAGAAAGGCTTGGGACGATAGTTAGATAGGACAGGAGAGACAGGAATGGGAGGAGAGTCAGACAGGTCAGGAGAGAGAGGCTTGGAAGGAGAGTCATTCCCGAGAGGTTAGAGAGGCTTTTGACGAGAGTCACGTCGGAGAGGAGAGATAGATTTCATGCAAGTATCTAACCGGACAGGAGAGAGAGGCTTGGGACGAGAGTCAGTCAGGATAGGAGAGAGAAAAGCTAGGGACGAGAGTCAGGCAAGACAGTAGAGAATTTTATGACGAGACTCAGGCATGAACGGAGAGAGAGGCTTAGGACGAGAGTCAAGCAGGACAGGAGAGGGAGGCTTGGGACGAGAGTTAGGCAGGACAGGAGAGACAGGCTCGGGACGAGAGTTAGATAGGACAGGAGAAAGAGTGTTGGGACTAGAGTCAGACAGGGCAGAAGACAGAGGCTTGCGAGGAGAGTCATGACGGAGAGGATAGAGAGGCTTAGGACGAGAATCATGTCGGACAGGAGGGATAGACTTGGGGCAAGAATCTAACCGGACCGGAGAAAGAGGCTTGGGTTAAGAGTCAGGCTGGAAAAGAGAGATGGGCTTAGGACTAGATACAGGCAGGAAAGGAGAGAGAGGCTTGGGACGAGATTCAGACAGGACAGGACAAAGAGGCTTGGGACGATTGACGGGGAGAACAGGAGAGAGAGGCTCGGGACGAGAGTCATGCCGGAGAGGATATAGAGGCTTATGACGAGAGTCAGGTTGGACAGGAGCGATAGACTTGGGGTAAGAGTCTGACCGGACAGGAGAGAGAGGCTTTGGACGAGAGTCAGGCAGGAGAGGAGAGAGGGGACTAGGATGAGAGTCAGGCAGGACAGGAGAAAGAGGCTTGGGACGAGAGTCAGGCGGGAAAGAGAAGTGAAGTCTGGGCCGAGAATCAGGCAGGAGAGGAGAGAGAGGCATGGGACGAGAGACTGGCAGGAAAGGAGAAAGAGGCTTGGGACGACAGTAAGGCTGGGATGTTGAGAGAGGCTTGGGCCAGAGTCAGGCAGGATAGGAGAGAAATCCTTGGGAAGAGAGTTAGACAGGACAGGTGAGAGAGGCTTCGGAATAAAGTCAGGCAGGGGAGGAGAAAGAGGCTTGGGAAGAGATCCAGGCAACACAGGAGAAGGAGGCTTGTGATGTAAGTCAGGGAAGATATGAGATGGCGGCTTGGGACGAGAATCAGGCAGGAGAGGAGAGAGAGGCTTGGGACGAGAATCAGGCAGGACAGGGGTGTGAGGCTCTGGACGAGAGTCAGGCAGGGCAGGAGAGAAAGGCTTGGGAAGAAAGTGAGGCAGGACAGGAGATTGAGGCTTGGGACGAGAGTCGGGTAGGATAGGAAAGAGGATTGGGACGAAAATCAGGCAGGAGAGGAGAGAGAGGTTTAAGACGAGAGTCAGGTAGGTCAGAGGAGCGAGGTTTAGGACGAGAGTCAGGCAAGACAGAACAATGAGACTTGGAACAAGAATCAGGCAGGAGAGGAGAGAGAAGCTAGGCACGAGAGTCAGCAGGGCAAGAGAGAGTTTTGTGACTAGACACAGGTAGGGCAGGAGAGAGAGGCTTGCGACGAGGGTCACGCAGGATAGCAGAGAAAGGCTTGAGAAGAGAGTTAGACAGGGCTGGGGAGAGAGGCTTCGGTATAGAGTCAGGCAGAGGAGGAAAAAGAGGCTTGGGACGAGAGCCAGGCAACACAGGAGAAGGAGGCTAGGCACATGAGTCAGGGAAGATATGAAACGGCGGCTTTGGACGAGAGTCAGGCAGGAGAGGAGAGAGAGGCTAGTGACGAGAGTCAGGCAGAACAGGAGAGAGAGGCATGGGACGAGAGTCAGGTGGGAAAGAAAAGTGAAGTCTGGGGCGCGAGTCAGACGGGACAGGAGAGAGAGGCTTGGGACGAGAGTCAGGCAGGGCAGTAGAGAAAGGCTTGGGACGAGAGTCAGGTAGAGCAGGAGAGAGAAACTTGATACGAGATTCACGCGGGAAAGAAAAGTGAAGTCTGTGGCGAGAGCCAGGCTGGAGAGGAGAGAGAGCCTTGGGAAGAGAGTCAGGCAGGACAGGAGAGAGAGGCTTCGGACGTGAGTCAGGTTGGAGAGGAGAAAGGGACATGGAACGAGAGTCAGGCAGGACAGGAGAGAGAGGCTTGGGACGAGAGTCAGGCCAGACGGGAAAGAGAGGCTTGGGACGAGATTCTAGCTGGGCAGGAGAGAGAGGCTTTTGACGAGAATCAGGGAAGACAGAAGAGAGAGCCTTAGGACAAGAGTCAGGCAGGACTGGAGAGAGAGTCTTGGTACGAGAGTCAGGCTAGAGAATAGAGAGAGAGGCTTGGGACGAGAGTCAAGCACGATAGGAGAGAGAGGCTTGGGGCGAGAGTCAGGCAGGACAAGACAGATGGGCTTGCGACGAGAATCAGGCAGGACAGGAGAGAGGGGCTTGGGACGAGAATCAGGGAGGACAGGAGAGAGAGGCTTGGGACGGGAGTCAGGCAGGATATGAGAGAGAGGCTTTTGACGATAGTCAAGCACGACAGGAGAGAGAGCCTCAAGATTAGAGTGAGGCACGATAGAGAGAGGGGCTTTGGAGGAAAATCAGGCAGGACAGGAGAGAGAGGCTTGTGGTGAGACTTAGGCAGGAGAGGAGAAGGAGGATTGGGACGACAGTCTGACAGGTCTTGAGAGAGAGGCTTTGGATGAGAGTCAGGCAGGAGAGGAGAGAGAGGCTAGGGACGAGAGTCAGGCAGAACAGGAGAGAGAGGCTTGGGACGAGAGTCAGGTGGGAAAGAAAAGTGAAGTCTGGGGCGCGTGTCAGACGTGACAGGAGAGAGAGTCTAGGGACGAGAGTCAGGCAGGGCAGTAGAGAGAGGCTTGTGACGAGTCAGGCAGAGCAGGAGAGAGAAACTTGGTACGAGATTCACGCGGGAAAGAAAAGTGAAGTCTGGGGCGAGAGCCAGGCTGGAGAGGAGAGAGAGCCTTGGGAAGAGAGTCAGGCAGGACAGGAGAGAGAGGCATCGGACGTGAGTCAGGTTAGACAGGAGAAAGGGGCCTGGAACGAGAGTCAGGCAGGACAGGAGAGAGAGGCTTGGAACGAGAGTCAGGCCAAACGGGAAAGAGAGGCTTGGGACGAGATTCTAGCTGGGCAGGAGAGAGAGGCTTTTGACGAGAATCAGGGAAGACAGAAGAGAGAGCCTTGGGACAAGAGTCAGGCAGGACAGGAGAGAGAGTCTTGGTACGAGAGTCAGGCTAGAGAATAGAGAGAGAGGCTTGGGACGGGAGTCAGGCAGAATATGAGAGAGAGGCTTTGGACGATAGTCAAGCACGACAGGAGAGAGAGCCTCAAGATTAGAGTGAGGCACGACAGAGAGAGGGGCTTTGGAGGAAAATCAGGAAGGACAGGAGAGACAGGCTTGGGGTGAGACAGTCAGGAGAGGATAAGGAGCATTGGAACGACAGTCTGACAGGTCTTGAGAGAGAGGCTTTGGAGGAGAGTCAGGCAGGACAGGAGATAGGGGCATGGGACGAGAGTCATGCTGAACAGGAGAGAGAGGTTTGGGACGAGAGTCAGGTAGGACAGGACAGAGAGGCTTGGGACGAGAGTCAGGCAAGACAGGAGAGAGAGGTTTAGGACGAGAATCATAGATGACAGAAGAGAAAAGCTTGTGACGAGAGTCACGCTGGACAGGAGAGAGATTCTTGGGACGAGACTCAGGCACGACAGGAGAGTGAGGCTTGGGACGCGAGTCAAGCTGGAAAGGAGAGAGTGGCTTGGAATGAGACTCAGGCACCACAGGAGAGAGATGCTTGAGACGAGAGTCAAGCAGGACAGGAGAGAGAGGCTTAGGACGAGAGTCAGCCGGGAAAGAAAAGTGAAGTATGGGGCCAGAGTCAGGTAGGATATTAGAGAGAGGCTTGCGACGAGAGTCTGGCACGACAGGAGAAAGAAGCTTGGGACGAGAGTCAGGCTGGAATGGATAGAGAGGCTTGGGACGAGACTCAGGCAAGACAGGAGCAAGAGGCCTGGGACGAGAGTCAGGCAGGACAGGAAAGAGAGGCTTAGCACGAGATTCAGGCGGGAAAGAAAAGTGAAGTCTGGGGCGAGAGTCAGGTAGGAGAGGAGAGAGATTTTTGGGAATAGAGTCAGATATTACAGGACAAAGAGGCTTGGGAAGACAGTCAGGCTGAACAGGAGAGAGAGGTTTGGGACGAGACTCAGGTAGGACAGGAGAGAGAGGCTTGTGACGAGAGTCAGGCTAGACAGGAGAGAGAGGCATGGGACGAGACTCAGGCAAGACAGGAGCGAGAGGCCTGGGTCGAGTCAGGCAGGACAGGAGAGAGAGGCTTAGTACGAGATTCAGGCGGGAAAGAAAAGTGAAGTCTGGGGCGAGAGTCAGGTAGGAGAGGAGAGTTTTGGGAGGAGAGTCAGGAATTACAAGACAAGGAGGCTTGGAAATACAGTCAGGCTGAACAGGAGAGAGAGGTTTGGGACGTGAGTCAGGTAGGACAGGAGAGAAAGGCTTGGGACGAGAGTCAGGCGATAAAGAGAAGTGAAGTCTTTGGCGAGAGTCAGGCAGGACAGCAGAGAAAGGCTTGGGACGAGAGACAGGCAGGACAGGAGAGAAAAACTTGGTGTGAGATTCAGGCTGGAAAGAAAAGTGAAGTCTTGGGCGAGAGTCAGGCAGGAGATGTGAGAGTCTTGGGAGGAGAGTCAGGCAGGACAGGAGAGAGAGGCTTGGTACCGGAGTCAAGCTGGGCAGGAGATAGAGGCTTTTAATGAGAATCAGGCAGGACAGAAGAGAGAGGCTTGGGACAAGAGTCAGGCAGGACAGGAGAGAGAGGTTTGGGACGACAGTCAGGCGGAAAAGAAAAGGGAAGTCTGAGGCGAGAGTCAGGCAGGACAGCAGAGAGAGGCTTAGAACGGGAGTCAGACAGGACAGGAGAGGGAGGCTTGAGACGAGAGTCAGGCAAGACAGGTGAGAGAGGCTTGGCACGCGAGTGAGGCAAGACAAGAGAGAGAGGTTTAGGACGAGAGTCAGGCACGGTATGAGAGAGAGACTTTGGACAAAAGTCAGGCAGGAATGCAGAGAGAGGCTTGGGATGAGGGTCAGGTGTGAAACACAATTGAAGTCCGGGGCGAGAGTCAGGCAGGACAGGAGAAAGAGAGGGCCTTGAGACGAGAGTCAGGTAGGACAGGAGAGAGAGGATTGGGACGAGAGTCAAGCTGTACATTAGAAAGAGGCTTGGGACGAGAGTCAGATAGGACTGGAGAGAGAGGCTTTGGATGAGAGTCAAGCTGTACATTAGAAAGAGGCTTTTGAAGAGAGGTAAGCAGGACAAGAGAGGGAGGCTTGGGACGAGAGTTAGGCAAGACAGGAGAGAGAGTCTTGGGCAAGATTCAGACAAGACAAGAGAGAGAGGCCTGGGACGAGAGTCAGGCTGGACAGGAGAGAGAGGCTTGAGACGAGAGTCAGGCACTAAAAGAGAGAGAGGCTTGAGACGAGGGTCATGCTGGAAAGAAAAGTGAAGTCTGGGGCGAGAGTCAGGCAGGACATGAGAGGCTTGGGACGAGAGTCAGGCAGGGCAGGATGGAGAAGCTTATGACGAGAATCATCTGGGCAGGAGAGAGAGGCTTTTGACGAGAATCAGGCAGGCCAGAAGAGTTAGGCTTTGGACGAGTTTAAGGCTGGACAGGAGAGGTGGGTAATTGACGAGAATCAGGCACGACAGGAGAGAGGGGCTTGGGACGAGAATCAGGGAGGAAAGGAGAGAGAGGCTTGGGATGAGAGTCAGGCAGTATAAACGAGAGAAGCATTGGACGAGAGTCATGCACGACTGGAAAGAGAGGCTTGAGACGAGAGTCAGGCAGGACAGGGGAGACAGGCTTGGGACGAGAGTCAAGCAGGACAGGAGAGGGAGGCTTGGGACGAGAGTCAGGTATAGAAGGAGAGGGAGGCTTGGGGGGAGAATCAGGCCGGAGAGGATAGAGAGGCTTAGGACAAGAGTCAAATCGGACAGGAGAGACAGCATTGTGGCAAGAGTCTCACCTGATAGGAGAAAGAGTCTTGCGATGATATACAGGCAGGACAGGAGAGAGAAGCTTGGGGAGAGAGTCAGCCAGGACAAGAGAGGGAGGGTTAGGACGAGTATCAGGCAGGACAGGAGAGAGAGGATTGAGAGGAGGGTCAGGTAGACAAGGAGAGGGAGGCTTGGGATGAGAGTCAGGCCGGAGACGATAGAGAGGCTTAGGACAAGAGTCAAATCGGACAGGAGAGACAGCCTTATGGCAAAAGTCTCACCTGACAGGAGGAAGAGACGTGGTACGATAGAAAGGCAGGACAGGAGAGAGAAGCTTGGGAAGAGAGTCAGGCAGGACAAGAAAGGGATGCTTGAGACGAAAGTCAGGCAGGACAGGAGAGAGAGGTTTGGGACGAGAGTCAGGCAGGGCAGGAGAGAGAGGCTTTTGAAGAGAGGCAGGCAAGACAGGAGACAAAAACTTGTTACGAGATTCAGGCAGGAAAGAAAAGTGAAGTCTGGTGCTAGAGTCAGGCAGGAGAGGAGAGAGAGTCTTAGGAGGAGGGTCAGGCAGGACAGGAGAGAGAGGCTATGAGACGAGATTCAGGCTGGACAGGAGAGACAGGCTTGGGACTCTAGTCAGGAAGGAGAGGAGAGAGAGACTTGGGACGAGAGTGAGGCACGACAAGAGAAATAAGCTTGGGACGAGAGTCAGGTAGGAGAGGAGAGAGAGGCTTGGGACGAGAGTCAACAGGGCAGGAGGGAGAGGTTTGGGACGAGAGTCAGGTAGGGCAGGAGAGAAAGGCTTGGGACGACAGTCAGGCAGGACTGGAGAGAGAGGCTTGCGACGAGAGTCATGTATTACAGGACCAAGAGGCTTAGGACGACAGTGAGTTAGGAGAGGAAGGAGGGGATTGGGACGAGGGTCAGCAGGACAGCAGAGAGAGGTTTGCGACGAGAGTCAGACAGGACAGGGGAAAAAGCTTGGAACGAGAGTCAGGCAGGACGGGAGAGGTAGGATTGGGACGAGAGACAGGCAAGACAGAAGAGAGAGGCTTAGGACGAGAGTCAGGCAAGGTAAGAGAGAGAGGTTTGGGACGAGAGTCAAGCACGACTGGAGAAAGAGGTTTGGGACGAGAGTCAGACGGGAATGAAAAGTGAAGTCTGGGGCGAGAGTCAGGCAGGGCAGGAGAGACAGAGTCTTGGGAGGAGAGTGAGGCAGGACAGGAGAAAGGAACTTGGGACGAGAGTCAAGCGTTACATGAGAGAGAGGCTTTTGACGAGAATCAGGCAGGACAGGAGAGAGAGGCTTGGATCTAGAGTCAGGCAAGACAAGAGAGAGAGGCTTGGGACGAGAATTATGCTGGAAAGTAGAGAGACGCTTATGACGAAATTCATGCAGGACAGGAGAGAGAGCCTTGAGACGAGAGTCAAGCGGGAAAAAAAGGTGAAATCTGGGGCGAGAGTCAGGCAGGATAGGAGAGAGAGGCTTAGGATGAGAGTCAGGCTGGAAAGGAGAGAGAAATTTAGTACGAGACTCAGTCGGGAAAGAGAAATGAAGTCTGGGACGAGAGTCAGGCAGGAGAGGAGAGAGAGGCTTAGGAGAAGAGTCAGGCTGGACAGGAGAGAGAGGTTTGGGACGAGAGTAAGGCTGGACAGGAGAGAGATGCCTGGAACTAGAGTTAGGCAGGACCGGGGAGAGAGGCTTGGGACGAGAGATAGGCAGGACAGGAGAGAGAGGCTTTGGACGAGAGTGATAGAAGACAGGAGATAATGGCTTGGGACGAGAGTCAGGATGGACATGAGAAGGAGAATTGGTTCGAGACTCAGGCACGACAGGAGAGAGAGCCTTGGGACGAGAGTCAGGCAGGACAGGAGAAAGAGGCTTGTGACGAGAGTCAGGCTGGAATGTAGAGAGATGCTTGGGGCGAGAGTCAGGCAGGATAGAAGAGAAAGGCTTGGGAAGAGAGTTAGACAGGACAGGGGAGAGAGGCTTCGGAATAGAGTCAGTCAGGGGAGGAGAAAGAGGCTTGGGACGAGAGACAGGCAACGCAGGAGAGGGAGGCTTGGGACGTGAGTTAGGGAAGATATGAGAGGGCGGCTTGGGACAAGAGTCAGGAAAGGAAAGGAAAGAGAGGCTTGGGACGAGAATCAGGCAGGACAGGAGAGTGTTATTTGGGACGAGAGTCAGGCAGGACAGGAGAGAAAGGCTTTGGAAGAGATTGAGGCAGGACAGGAGATTGAGGCTTGGGACGAGAATCAGGTGGGATAGGAGTGAGAGGATTGGGACGAAAATCAGGCAGGACATGAGAGAGAGGCTTAAGATGAGAGTCAGGTAGGTAAAAAGAGCGAGGCTTGGGAAGAGAGTCAGGCAGGAGAGGGAAAAGAGAGAAGATTGTGACCAGACACAGGTAGGGCAAGAGAGAGAGGCTTGGGACGAGGGTCAGGCAGGATAGGAGAGACAGGCTTGGGAAGAGAGTTAGAGAGGACAGTGGAGAGAGGCTTCGGAATAGAGTCAGGCAGGGGAGGAGAAAGAGAGCCAGGCAACACAGTAGAAGGAGGCTTCGGGCGTGAGTCAGGGAAGATATGAGAGGGCGGCTTGAAACGAGAGTCAGGGAAGGAGAGGTTGAGAGGCTTGGGACGAGAATCAGGCAGGACAGGACAGTGATTCTTGGGACGAGAGTCAGGCAGAGTCGGATAGAAAGTCTTGGGAAGAAAATGAGGCATGACAAGAGATTAAGGCTTGGAGCAAGAGTCAGGTAGGATAGGAGAGAGAGGAATAGGACGAAAATCAGGCAGGACAGGAGAGAGAGGCATAGGACGAGAGTCAGGTATGTCAGAAGAGCGAGGCTTGGGACGAGAGTCAGGCAGGAGAGAGAGGCTTGAGACGAGAATCAGCAGGGCATGAGAGAGAGGTTTGGGACGAGACTCAGGTAGGGCAAGAGAGAGAGGCTTGGGACGAGAGTCAGGCAGGCCAGGAGGGAGAGGCTTGCGACGAGAGTCAGGCATTACAGGACAAAGAGGCTTAGGACGAGATTGAGTTAGGAGAAGAGCGAGAGGATTGGGACGAGAGTCAGCACGACACGAGAGAGAAGGTATGGGACGAGAGTCAGAGGGGATAGGGGAGAAAGCTTGGGACGAGAGTCAGGCAGGACAGGAGAGGGAGGCTTGGGAAGAGAGTCAGGCAGGAGAGGAGAGAGAGACTTGGGATGATAGTCAGGTAGGGCAGGAGAGGGAGGCTTGGGACGAGAGTCAGGCCGGAGAGGATAGAGAGGCTTAGGACAAGAGTCAAGTCGGACAGGAGAGACAGCCTTGATGGAAGAGTCTCACCTGACAGGAGAAAGAGTCTTGGGACGAAAGACAGGCAGGGCAGGAGAGAGAGGCTTGGGAAGAGAGCCAGGCAGGGTAGGAAAGGGAGGCTTGGGACGAGAGTCAGGCAGAATAGGAGAGAAAGGCTTGGGACGAGAGTTAGATAGGACAGGAGAGACAGGAATGGGAGGAGAGTCAGACAGGTCAGGAGAGAGAGTCTTGGAAGGAGAGTCATGCCGGAGAGGTTAGAGAGGCTTAGGAAGAGAGTCACGTTGGAGAGGAGAGATAGACTTCGTGCAAGTATCTATCCGGACAGGAGAGAGAGACTTGGGACGAGAGTCAGCCATGATAGGAAAGAGAAAAGCTAGGGACGAGATTCAGGCAAGACAGGAGAGAGTTTTATGACGAGACTCAGGCATGAACGGAGAGAGAGGCTTAGGGCAAGAGTCAAGCAGAACAGGAGAGGGAGACTTGGGACGAGAGTTAGATAGGACAGGAGAGAGAGTGTTGGGACGAGAGTCACACAGGGCAGAAGACAGAGGCTTGCGAGGAGAGTCATGCCGGAGAGGATGAAAAGGCTTAGGACGAGAATCAGGTCGGACAGGAGGGATAGACTTGGGCAAGAATCTAACCGGACAGGAGAGAGAGGCTTGGGACGAGAGTCAGGCTGGACAGGAGAGAGAGGCTTGGGACGAGACTCAGGCAAGACAGGAGCGAGATGCCTGGGACGAGAGTCAGGCAGGACAAGGGAGAGAGCCTTCGTGCGAGATTCAGGCGGGAAAGAAAAGTGAAGTCAGGGGCGAGAGTCAGGTAGGAGAAGGGAAAGAATTTTGGGAGGAGAGTCAGGCAACACAGAAGAGAGAGGCTTGGGACGAGAGTCAGGCTGAACAGGAGAGAGAGGTTTGGGACGAGTGTCAGGTAAGATAGGAGAGAGAGGCTTAGGACGAGAGTTAGGTGGTAAAGAGAAGTGAAGTCTTTGGCGAGAGTCAGGCAGGACAGTAGATAAAGGCTTGGGACGAGAGACAGGCAGGACTGGAGAGAAAAAATTTGTATGAGATTCAGGCTGGAAAGAAAAGTAAAGTCTTGGGCGAGAGTCAGGCAGGAGATGAGAGAGTCTTGGGAGGAGAGTCAGGCAGGACAGGAGAGAGAGACTTGGGACGAGAGTCAAGCTGGGCAGGAGATAGAGGCTTTTAATGAGAATCAGGCAGGACAGAAGAGAGAGGCTTGGGACAAAAGTCAGGCAGGACTGGACAAAGAGACTTGGAACGAGAGTCAGGCAGAAGATGAGAGAGAGGCTTGTCACGAGAGTCAGCAGGGTAAGAGAGAGAGGTTTGTGACGAGACACAGGTAGGGCAGGAGAGAGAGGCTTGGGACGAGGGTCACGCAGGATAGGAGAGAAAGGTTTGCGAAGAGAGTTAGATAGGACCGGGGAGAGAGGCTTCGGTATAGAGTCAGGCAGAGGAGGAGAAAGAGGCTTGGGACGAGAGCCTGGCAACGCAGGAGAAGGAGGCTAGGCACATGAGTCAGGGAAGATATGAAACGGCGGCTTTGGACGAGAGTCAGGCAGGAGAGGAGAGAGAGGCAAGAGACGAGAGTCAGGCAGAATAGGAAAGAGAGGCTTGGGACCAGAATCAGGCGGGAAAGAAAAGGGAAGTCTGGGGCGCGAGTCAGACGGGACAGGAGAGAGAGGCTTGGGACGAGAGTCAGGCAGGGCAGGAGAGAGAGGCTTGGGAAGAGAGTCAGGCAAGACAGGAGACAGAAACTTGTTACGAGATTCAGGAGGGAAAGAAAAGTGAAGTCTGTGTCTAGAGCCAGGCAGGAGAGGAGAGAGAATCTTGGGAGAGAGCCTTAAGATGAGAGTGAGGCACGACAGAGAGAGGGGCTTTGGAGGAAAATCAGGCAGGACAGGAGAGAGAGGCTTGGGGTGAGACTTAGGCAGGAGAGGAGAAGGAGGGTTGGGACGACAGTCTGACAGGTCTTGAGAGAGAGCCTTTGGAGGAGAGTCATGCAGGACAGGAGATAAGGGCATAGGACGAGATTCATGCTTAGCAGGAGAGAGAGGTTTGGGACGAGAGTCAGGTAGGACAGGACAGAGAGGCTTGGGACGAGAGTCAGGCAAGACAGGAGAGAGAGGCTTAGGACGAACATCATAGAAGACAGGAGAGAGAAGCCTGGGGCGAGACTCAGGCAAGACAGGAGAGAGATGTTTGGGACGAGAGTCAAGCTGGAAGGGAGAGAGTGGCTTGGGACGAGACTCAGGCACCACAGGAGAGAGATGCTTCGGACGAGAGTCAAGCAGGACAGGAGAGAGAGGTTTAGGACGAGAGTCAGCCGTGAAAGAAAAGTGAAGTATGGGGCGAGAGTCAGGCAGGATATTCGAGAGATGTTTGGGACGAGAGTCTAGCACGAAAGGAGAAAAAAGCTTGGGACGAGAGTCAGGCTGGAATGGAGAGAGAAGCTTGGTACGAGAGTCAGGCTGGACAGGAGAGAGAGGCATGGAACGAGACTCAGGCAAGACAGGAGCGAGAGGCCTGGGACGAGAGTCAGGCAGGACAGGAGAGAGAGGCTTAGTACGAGATTCAGGCGGGAAAGAAAAGTGAAGTCAGGGGCGAGAGTCAGGTAGGAGAGGAGAAAGAGTTTTGGGAGTAGAGTCAGACAGGACAGAAGAGAGAAGCTTGGGACGAGAGTCAGGCTGAACAGGAGAGAGAGGTTTGGGACGAGAGTCAGGTAAGACAGGAGAGAGAGGCTTGGGACGAGAGTTAGGCGGTTAAGAGAAGTGAAGTCTTTGGCGAGAGTCAGGCAAGACAGAAGAGAAAGGCTTGGGACGAGAGACAGGCAGGACAGGAGAGAAAAACTTTGTATGAGATTCAGGCTGGAAAGAAAAGTGAAGTCTTGGGCGAGAGTCAGGCAGGAGATGAGAGAGTCTTAGGAGGAGAGTCAGGCAGGACAAGAGAGAGAGGCTTGGGACGGGAGTCAAGCTGGGCAGGAGATAGAGGCTTTTAATGAGAATCAGGCAGGACAGAAGAGAGAGGCTTCGGACAAGAGTCAGGCAGGACAGGAGAGAGAGTTTTAGGACGAGAGTCAGGCGGGAAAGAAAAGGGGAGTCTGAGGCGAGAGTCAGGCAGGACAGCAGAGAGAGGCTTGGGACGAGAGTCAGGCAGGAAAGGAGAGAGAGGCCTGGGACGAGATTCAGGCGGGAAAGAAAAGGGAAGTCTGAGGCGAGAGTCAGGCAGGACAGGAGAGAGAGGCTTCGGACGAGAATCAAGCTGGGCAGAAGAGAGAGTCTTGGGACGAGAGTCAGGCTGGACAGGAGAGGGAGGCTTGGGAAGAGAGTCAGGCAGGACAGGAAAGGGAGGCTTGGGACGAGAGTCGAGCAGGACAGGAGAGAGAGGCTTGGGACGAGAGTTAGATAGGACATGGGAGACATGAGGACATGAGAGGCTTAGGAGGAGAGTCAGACAGTGCCGAAGAGAGAGGCTTGGAAAGAGAATCATGCCGCAGAGGTTAGAGAGGCTTAGGACGAGAGTCACGTCGGAGAGGGGAGATAGACTTGGTGGAAGAATCTAACCGGAGAGGAGAGAGAGGCTTGGGACGAGAGTCAGTCAGGATAGGAGAGAGAGAAGCTAGGGAGCCAGGCAAGACAGAAGATATAGTTTTGGGACGAGACTCAGGCATGACCGGAGAGAGAGGCTTATAACGGGAGTCAGGCAGGACAGGAGAGGGAGGCTTGGGACGAGAGTCAGGCAAGACAGGTGAGAGAAGCTTGGGACGCGAGTCAGGCAAGACAAGAGAGAGAGGTTTAGGACGAAAGTCAGGCAGGAGAGGAGAGAGAGGCTTGGGAGGAGAGTGAGGCAGGATAGGAGAAATGTGCTTGGGACGAGAATCATGTAGGAGAGGAGAGACAGGCTTGGGACGAGAGTCAACAGGGCAGGAGGGAGAGGTTTAGACGAGAGTCAGGTAAGGCAGAAGAGAAAGGCTTCGGACGACAGTCAGGCATGCCTGGAGAGAGAGGCTTGCGACGTGAGTCAGGTATTACAGGAGAAAGAGGCTTGGGACGACAGTCAGTTAGGAGAGGAAAGAGAGGATTGGGACGAGAGTCAGCAGGGCAGCAGAGAGAGGTTTGCGACGAGAGTCGGGCAGGACAGGGGAAAAAGCTTGGAACGAGGGTCAGGTAGGATGGAAGTGGTAGTATTTGGACGAGAGTCAGGCAAGCCAGGAGAGAGAGGTTTATGACGAGATTCAGGCAAGACAAGAGAGAGAGGTTTGGGACGAGAGCTAGACAGGAGAGGAGAGAGAGGCTTGGGACTAGAGTCAAGCAGACTGGAGAAAGAGGCTTGGGACGAGAGTCAGGCGGGAAAGAAAAGTGAAGTCTTGGGCGAGAACCAGGCAGGGCAGGAGAGAGAGAGTCTTGGGAGGAGAGTCAGACAGGACAGAAGAGAGAGTCTTGGGACGAGAGTCAAGTGTTGCATGAGAGAGACGCTTTTGACGAGAAACAGGCAGGAAAGGAGAGAGAGGCTTGGATCGAGAGTCAGGCAAGACAAGAGAGAGAGAGGTTTGGGACGAGAATCAGGCTGGAAAGGAGAGAGAGGCTTATGACGAAATTCAGGCAGGACATGAGAGAGAAGCTTGAGACGAGAGTCAAGCGGGAAAGAAAAGTGAAATCTGGGGCGAGAGTCAGGCAGGATAGGAGAAAGAGGCTTAGGGCGAGAATCAGGCTGGACAGGAGAGAGAAAGTTGTTACGAGATTCAGGCGGAAAAGAGAAGTGAAGTCAGAGGTGAGAGTCAGGCAGGAGAGGAGAGAGAGGTTTGGGACGAGAGTCAGGCTGGAGAGGAGAGAGAGGCCTGGTACGAGAGTCAGGCTGGACAGGATAGAGAGGCTTAGAACTAGAGTCAAGCTGGGCAGGAGAGAGAGGCTTTTGACGAGAATCAGGCAGGCCAAAAGAGTTAGGCTTTGGACGAGAGTCAGGCTGGACAGGAGAGGTGGGTAATTGACGAGAATCAGGCACGACAGGAGAGAGGGGCTTGGGACGAGAATCAGGGAGGACAGGAGAACGATGCTTGGAATGAGAGTCAGGCAGTACAAACGAGAGAGGCATTGGACGAGAGTCATGCACGACAGGAAAGAGAGGCTTGAGACGAGAGTCAGGCAGGACAGGAAAGAGATGCTTGGGACGAGAGTCAAGCAGGACAGGACAGGGAGGCTTGGGACGAGATTCAGGAAGAGGAGAGGGAGGCTTGGGATGAGAGTCAGGACGGAGAGGATAGAGAGGCTTAGGACAAGAGTCAAACCGGACAGGAGAGACAGCCTTGTGGCAAAAGTCTCACCTGACAGGAGAAAGACGCTTGGGACGATAGACAGGCGGGACAGGAGAGAGAGGCTTGAGAAGAGAGTCAGGCAGGACGAAAAAGGGAAGCTTGGTACGAGAGTCAGGCAGGACAGGAGAGAGAGGCTTGGGACGAGAGTCAGGCAGGGCAGGAGAGAGAGGCTTGGGAAGAGAGGCAGGCAAGACAGGAGACAAAAACTTGTTACGAGATTCAGGCGGGAAAGGAAAGTGAAGTCTGTGGCTAGAGTCAGGCAGGAGAGGAGAGAGAGTCTTAGTAGGAGGGTCAGGCAGGACAGGAGAGAGAGGCTATGAGACGAGAGTCAGGCTGGACAGGAGAGACAGGCTTGGGACCAGAGTCTGGCAGGAGAGGAGAGAGAGGCTTGGGACGAGAGTGAGGCAGGACAGGAGAAATAATCTTGGGACGGGAGTCATGTAGGAGAGGAGAGAAAGGCTTGGTACGAGAGTCAGCAGGGCAGGAGGGAGTGGTTTGGGACGAGAGTCAGGTAAGACAGTATAGAAAGGCTTGGGACGACAGTCAGGCAGGCCTGGAGAGAGAGGCTTGCGACGAGAGTCAGGTATTACAGGACAAAGAGGCTTGGGACGACAGTCAGTTAGGAGAGGAAAGAGGGGATTGGGACGAGAGTCAGCACGACAGCAGAGAGAGGTTTGTGACGAGAGTCAGACAGGACAGGGGAAAAAGCTTGGAACGAGAGTCAGGCAGGACCGGAGAGGTAGTTGGGAAGAGTCAGGCAAGACAGGAGAGAGAGGCTTAGGACGAGAGTCAGGCAAGGCAAGAGAGAGAGGTTTGGGACAAGAGTCAGACATGACAGGAGAGAGAGGCTTGGGACGAGAGTCAAGCACGAATGGAGAAAGAGGTTTGGGACGAGAGTCAGACGGGAAAGAAAAGTGAAGTCTGGGGCGAGGGTCACTCAGGGCAGGAGAGACAGAGTCTTGGGAGGAGAGTAAGGCAGGAGAGGCGAGAGAGTTTTGGGACGAGAGTCAAGCGTTACATGAGAGAAAGCCTTTTGACGAGAATCAGGCAGGACAGGACAGAGAGGCTTGGATCTAGAGTCAGGCAAGACATGAGAGAGAGGCTTGGGACGAGAATCATGTTGGAAAGGAGAGTGAGGCTTATGACGTAATTCAGGCAGGGCAGGAGAGAGAGGCTTGAGACGAGAGTCAACCGGGAAAGAAAAGTGAAATGTGGGGCGAGAGTCAGGCAGGATAGGAGAGAGAGGCTTAGGACGAGAGTGAGGCTGGACAGGAGAGAGAAATTTAGTACGAGATTCATGCGGGAAAGAGAAGTGAAGTCTGGGGTGAGAGTCAGGCAGGAGAGGAGAGAGATGCTTGGGAGAAGAGTCATGCAGGAGAGGAGAGAGAAGTTGGGACGAGAGTCAGGCTGGACAGGAGAGAGAGGCCTGGAACTAGAGTCAGGCAGGACCGGGGAGATCGGCTTGGGACGAGAGTCATGCAGGACAGGAGAGAGAGGCTTAGGACGAGAGTGATAGAAGACAGGAGATAATGGCTTGGGACGAGAGTCAGACTGGACATGAGAAGGAGAATTGGTACGAGAATCAAGCACGACAGGAGAGAGAGCCTTGTGACGAGAGTCAGGCAGGACAGGAGAGAGAGGCTTAGGACGAGAGTCAGCCGGGAAAGAAAAGTGAAGTCTGGAGCAAGAGTCAGGCAGGAGAGGAGAGAGAGGCGTGGGACTAGAGACTGGCAGGACAGGAGAAAGAGGCTTGGGACGAGGGTCAAGCTGGAATGTAGATAGAGTCTTGGGGCGAGAGTCAGGCAGGATAGAAGAGAAAGGCTTGGGAAGAGAGCTAGACAGGACAGGCGAGAGAGTCAGGCAGGAGAGGAGAGAGAGGCTTGGGAGAAGAGTCAGGCAGGAGAGGAGAGAGAGGTTGGGACGAGAGTCAGGCTGGACAGGAGAGAGAGGCCTGGAACTAGAGTCAGGCAGGACCGGGGAGATCGGCTTGGGACGAGAGTCAGGCAGGACAGGAGAGAGAGGCTTAGGACGAGAGTGATAGAAGACAGGAGATAATGGCTTGGGACGAGTGTCAGGCTGGACATGAGAAGGAGAATTGGTACGAGAATCTGGCACGATAGGAGAGAGAGCCTTGGGACGAGAGTCAGGCAGGACAGGAGAGAGAGGCTTAGGTCGAGAGTCAGGAGGGAAAGAAAAGTGAAGTCTGGAGCGAGAGTCAGGCAGGAGAGGAGAGAGAGGCTTGAGACTAGAGACTGGCAGGACAGGAGAAAGAGGCTTGGTACGAGAGTCATGCTGGAATGTAGATAGAGCCTTGGGGCGAGAGTCAGGCAGGATAGAAGAGAAAGGCTTGGGAAGAGAGCTAGACAGGACAGGGGAGAGAGGCTTCGGAATAGAGTCAATCAGGGGAGGAGAAAGAGTCTTGGGACTAGAGACAGGCAACACAGGAGAATGAGGCTTAGGACGTGAGTCAAGGAAGATATGAGATGGCGGCTTGGGACGAGAGTCAGTCAGGAAAGGAAATAGAGGCTTGGGACGAGAATTAGGCAGGACAGGAGAGTGAGATTTGGGACGAGAGTCAGGCAGGGCAGGAGAGATAGGCTTTGGAAGAGAGTGAGGCAGGACAGGAGATTGAGGCTTGGGACGAGAGTCAGGTAGGATAATGGAGAGAGGATTGGGACGAAAATCAGGCAGGACATGAGAGAGAGGCTTAAGACGAGAGTCAGGTAGGTAAGAAGAGCGAGGCTTGGGAAGAGAGTCAGGCAGGAGAGGGCAAAGAGAGAGGATTGTGACGAGACTCAGGTAGGGCAAGAGAGAGAGGCTTGGGACGAGGGTCAGGTACGATAGGAGAGACAAGCTTTTGAAGAGAGTTAGACAGGACAGTGGAGAGAGGCTTCGGAATAGAGTCAGGCAGGGGAGGAGAAAGAGAGCCAGGCAACACAAGAGAAGGAGGCTTGGGACGTGAGACAGTGAAGATATGAGAGGGCGGCTTGAGAAGAGAGTCAGGGAAGAAGAGGTTGAGAGGCTTGGGACGAGAATCAGGCAGGACATGACAGTGATGCTTGGGACGAGAGTCAGGTAGAGTCGTAGAGAAAGGATTGGGAAGAAAATGAGGCAAGATAGGAGATTAAGGTTTGGGGCAAGAGTCAGGTAGGATAGGAGAAAGAGGAATAGGACGAAAATCAGGCAGGACAGGGGAGAGAGGCATAGGACGAAAGTCAGGTATGTCAGAAGAGCGAGGCTTGGGACGAGAGTCAGGCAGGAGAGGAGAGAGAGGCTTGAGACGAGAATCAGCAGGGCATGAGAGAGAGGTTTGGGACGAGACTCAGGTAGGGCAAGAGAGAGAGGCTTGGGACGAGAGTCAGGCAGGCCAGGAGGGAGAGGCTTGCGACGAGAGTCAGGCATTACAGGGCAAAGAGGCTTATGACGAGAGTCAGTTAGGAGAAGAGCGAGAGGATTGGGACGAGAGTCAGCACGACACGAGTGAGAAGGTTTGGGACGAGAGTCAGAGGGGATAGGGGAGAAAGCTTGGAACGAGAGTCAGGCAGGACAGCAGAGGGAGTCTTCGGAAGAGAGTCAGGCAGGAGATGAGAGAGAGACTTGGGACGAGAGTCAGGTAGGGCAGGAGAGATAGGCTTGGGACGAGAGTCAGGCCGGAGAGGATAGAGAGGCTTTGGACAAGAGTCAAGTCGGACAAGAGAGACAGCCTTGATAGAAGAGTCTCACCTGACAGGAGAAAGAGGCTTGGGACAAAAGACAGGCAGGACAGGAGAGAGAGGCTTGGGAAGAGAGTCAGGCAGGATAGGAAAGGGAGGCTTGGGACGAGAGTCAGGCAGGATAGGAGAGAAAGGTTTGGGACTAGAGTTAGATAGGACAGGAGAGACAGGAATGGGCGGAGAGTCAGACAGGGCAGGAGAAAGAGGCTTTGAAGGAGAGTCATGCCGGAGAGGTTAGAGAGGCTTAGGACTAGAGTCACGTCGGAGAGGAGAGATAGACTTCGTGCAAGTATCTAACCGGACAGGAAAGAGAGGCTTGGGACGAGTCAGTCATGATAGGAGAGAGAAAAGCTAGGGACGAGATTCAGGCAAGACAGGAGAGAGTTTTATGACGAGACTCAGGCATGAACGGAGAGAGAGGCTGAGGACTAGAGTCAGGCAGGACAGGAGAGGGAGGCTTGGGACGAGAGTTAGATAGGACAGGATAGAGAGTGTTGGGACGACAGTCAGACAGGGCAGAAGACAAAGACTTGCAAGGAGAGTCATGCCGGACAGGATAAAGAGGCTTAGTACGAGAATCAGGTCGGACAGGAGGGATAGACTTGGGGCAAGAATCTAACCGGACAGGAGAGAGAGGCTTGGGACTAGAGTCAGTCAGGACAGTAGAGAGAGAGGTTTGGGACGAGAGTCAGGCTAGACATGAGATAGAGGCTTTGGACGAGAGTCAGGCAGGACAGGAGAGAATTGCTTGGTACGAGAGTCAGGCAGGATAGGAGAGAGAGGCTTAGGAAGAGAGTCAGTCAGGATAGGAGAGAGAAGGTTGGGACTAGAGTCAGACAGGAGAGGAGGAAAATGCTTGGGAGGAGATTCTGGAAATACGGGAGAAAGAGGCTTGGAACGAAAGTCAAGCCAGACATGAGAGGGAGGCTTGGGACGAGAGTCATGCCGGAGAAACAGAGAGTCTTAGGACGAGAGTCTGGTCGGACAGGAGAGATACACCTGGGTTAAGATTCAGGCTGGAAAAGAGACATGGGGTTAGTTCGAGATCCAGGCAGGAAGGGAGAGAGAGGTTTGGAACGAGAGTCAGACAGGACAGGACAGAGAGGCTTGGGACGATTGACAGGCAGAGTAGGAGAGAGAGGCTCGGGACGAGAGTCATGCAGGAGAGGATATGGAGTCTTATGACGAGAGTCAGTTTGGACAGGAGAGATAGGCTTGGGGCAAGAGTCTGACCGGACAGGAGAGAGAGGCTTGGGACGAGAGTTAGGCAGGATAGGAGAGAGAGGCTTGGGATTAGAGTTAGAGAGAACAGGGGAAAGATGCTTGTGACGAGATTCTGGCAATATGGAAGAAAGAGGCTTGTAACGAAAGTCAGGTAAGACATGAGAGGGAGGCTTGGGACGAGTATCTTGCCGGAGAAACAGCGAGTCTTAGGACGAGAGTCAGGTCGGACAGGAGAGATACTCCTGGGTTAAGAGTCAGGCTGGAAAAGAGACATGGGCTTAGGACGAGATCCAGGCAGGAAAGGAGAGAGAGGTTTGGGATGAGATTCAGACAGGACAGGGCAGAGAGGCTTGGGACGATTGACGGGCAGAGCAGGAGAGAGAGGCTCGGGACGAGAGTCATGCCGGAGAGGATATAGAGGCTTATGACGAGAGTCAGGTTGGACAGGAGAGATAGACTTGGGGTAAGAGTTTGACCGGACAGGAGAGAGAGGCTTTGGACGAGATTCAGGCAAGACAGGAGAGAGGGGCTTAGGATGAGAGTCAGGCAGGACAGGAGAAAGAGGCTTGGGACGAGAGTCAGGCGGGAAAGAGAAGTGAGGCCGGAGAGGATATAGAGGCTTATGACGAGAGTCATGTTGGACAGGAGAGATAGACTTGGGGTAAGAGTTTGACCGGACAGGAGAGAGAGGCTTTGGACGAGATTCAGGCAGGACAGGAGAGAGGGGCTTAGGATGAGAGTCAGGCAGGACAGGAGAAAGAGGCTTGGGACGAGAGTCAGGCGGGAAAGAGAAGTGAGGCCTGGGCCGAGAATGAGGCATGAGAGGAGAGAGAGGCATGGGACGAGAGACTGGCAGGAGAGGAGAAAGAGGCTTCGGACGACAGTCAGGCTGGGATGTAGAGAGAAGCTTGGACCAGAGTCAGGCAGGATAGGAGAGAAAGTCCTGGGAAGAGAGTTAGCCAGGACAGGGGAGAGAGGCTTGGGAATAGAGTCAGGCAGGGGAGGAGAAAGAGACTTGGGAAGAGATCCATGCAACACAGGAGAAGGAGGCTTGGGACGTGAGTCAGGGAAGATATGAGATGGCGGCTTGGGACGAGAATCAGGCAGGAGACGAGAGAGAGGCTTGGGACGAGAATCAGGCAGGACAGGAGTGTGAGGCTCTGGACGAGAGTCAGGCAGGGCAGAAGAGAAAGGCTTAGGAAGAAAGTGAGGCAGGACAGGAGATTGAGGATTGGGGCGAGAGTCAGGTAGGATAGGAGAGAGGATTAGGACGAAAATCAGACAGGAGAGGAGAGAGAGTCTTAAGACGAGAGTCAGGTAGGTCAGAGGAGGGAGGCTTGGGAAGAGAGTCAGGCAGGACAGGACAAAGAGGCTTGGAACGCGAGTCAGACAGGAGAGGAGAGAGAGGCTCGGCACGAGAGTCAGCAGGGCAAGAGAGAGAGGTTTGTGACGAGACACAGGTAGGGCAGGAGAGAGAGGCTTGGGACGAGGGTCAGGCAGGATTGGAGAAAAAGGTTTGTGAAGAGAGTTAGACAGGACAGGGGAGAGAGGCTTCGGTATAGAGTCAGGCAGAGGAGGAGAAAGAGGCTTGGGACGAGAGCCAGGCAACACAGAAGAAGGAGGCTAGGCACAAGAGTCAGGGAAGATATGAAACGGCGGCTTTGGACAAGAGTCAGGCAGGAGAGGAGAGAGAGGCTAGGGACAAGAGTCAGGCAGAAGAGGAGAGAGAAGCTTGGGACGAGAGTCAGGTACGAAAGAAAAGTGAAGTCTGGGGCGCGAGTCTGACGGAACAGGAAAGAGAGGCTTGGGACGAGAGTCAGGCAGGGCAGGAGAGAGAGGCTTGGGAAGAGAGTCAGGCAAGACAGGAGACAGAAACTTGTTACGAGATTCAGGCGGGAAAGAAAAGTGAAGTCTGGGTCTAGAGCCAGGCAGGAGAGGAGAGAGAGTCTTGGGAGAGAGCCTTAAGATGAGATTGAGGCACGACAGAAAGAGTGGCTTTGGAGGAAAATCAGGCAGGACAGGAGAGAGAGGCTTGGGGTGAGACTTAGGCAGGAGAGGAGAAGGAGGATTGGGACGAAAGTCTGACAGGTCTTGAGAAAGAGGCTTTGGAGAAGAGTCAGGCAGGACAGGAGATGGGGGCATGGGACGAGAGTCATGCTAAACAGAAGAAAGAGGTTTGGGACGAGAGTCAGGTATGACAGGACAGAGAGGCTTAGGACGAGAGTCAGGCAAGACAGGAGAGAGAGGCTTAGGACGAGAATCATAGAAGACAGGAGAGAGAAGCTTGGGACGAGACTCAGGCAAGACAGGAGCGAGAGGCCTGGGACGAGAGTCAGGCAGGACAGGAGAGGGAGGCTTCGTACGAGATTCAGGCGGGAAAGAAAAGTGAAGTCTGGGGCGAGAGTCAGGTAGGAGAGGAGAAAGAGTTTTGGGAGTAGAGTCAGGCAGGACAGATGAGAGAGTCTTGGGACGAGAGTCAGGCTGAACAGAAGAGAGAGGTTTGGGACGAGAGTCTTGTAAGACAGGAGAGAGAGGACTGGGACGAGAGTCAGGCGGTAAAGAGAAGTGAAGTCTTTGGCGAGAGTCAGGCAGGACAGAAGAGAAAGGCTTGGGACGAGAGACAGGCAGGACAGGGGAGAAAAACTTGGTATGAGATTCAGGCTGGAAAGAAAAGTGAAGTCTTGAGCGAGAGTCAGGCAGGAGATGACAGACTCTTGGGAGGAGAGTCAGGCATTACAGGAGAGAGAGGCTTAGGACGGGAGTCAAGCTGGGCAGGAGATAGAGGCTTGTAATGAGAATCAGGCAGGACAGAAGAAAGAGGCTTGGGACAAAGGTCAGGCAGGAGAGGAGAGAGAGGTTTGGGACGAGATTCAGGCAGGAAAGAAAAGGGAAGCCTGGGGCGAGAGTCAGGCAGGACAGCACTGAGAGGCTTGGGACGAGAGTCAGGTAGGACAGGAGAGAGAGGCCTGGGACGAGAGTCAGGCGGGAAAGAAAAGGGAAGTCTGGGGCGATAGTCAAGCAGGACAGGAGAGAGAGGCTTCGGACGAGAATCAGACAGGGCGGGAGAGAGAGGCTTGGGACGAGAGTCAGGCTGGACAGGAGAGAGAGGCTTGGGAAGAGAGTCAGGCAGGACAGGAAAGGGAGGCTTGGTACGAGAGTCGAGCAGGACAGGAGAGAGAGGCTTGGGACGAGAGTTAGATAGGACATGGGAGACATGAGGACATGAGAGGCTTAGGAGGAGAGTCAGACAGTGTAGAAGAGAGAGGCTTGGAAAGAGAATCATACCGCAGAGGTTAGAGAGGCTTAGGACGAGAGTCACGTCGGAGAGGGGAGATAGACTTGGTGCAAGAATCTAACCGGACAAGAGAGAGAGGCTTAGGACGAGAGTCAGTCAGGATAGGAGAAAGAGAAGCTAGGGAGTCAGGCAAGACAGAATAGATAGTTTAGGGACAAGACTTAGGCATGACCGGAGAGAGAGGCTTAGAACGGGAGTCAGGCAGGACAGGAGAGGGAGGCTTGGGACGAGAGTCAAGCAAAACAGGTGAGAGAGGCTTGGGACGCGAGTCAGGCAAGACAAGAGAGAGAGGTTTAGGACGAGAGTCAGGCAGGATATGAGAGAGAGGCTTTGGACGAAGGTTAGGCAAGACTGCAGAGAGAGGCTTGGAATGAGAGTCAGGTGTGAAACACAATTGAAGTCTGGGGCGAGAGTCAGGCAGGAAAGGAGAGAGAGGCTTGGGACGAGAGTCAAGCTGTACAGGAGAGTGAGGCTTTTGACGAGAGTCAGATAGGACTGGAGAGAGAGGCTTTGGACGAGAGTGAAGGTGTACATTAGAAAGAGGCTTGGGACGAGAGTCAGGCAGGACAAGAGAGGGAAGCTTCGGACGAGAGTTAGGCAAGACAGGAGAGAGAGTCTTGGGTCAAGATTCAGACAAGACAAGAGAGAGAGGACTGGGACGAGAATCAGGCCGGACAGGAGAGAGAGGCTTGCGACGAGCGTCAGGCAGTAAAAGAGAGAGAGGCTTGAGATGAGAGTCAGGCTGGAAAGAAAAGTGAGGTGTGGGGCGAGAGTCAGGCAGGACATGAGAGAGAGGCTTGGGACGAGAGTCAGGCAGGGCAGGAGAGAGAGGCTTGGGACGAGAGTCAGGCAGGCAGGAGATAGAGGCTTGGGAAGAGAGTCAGGCAAGACAGGAGACCAAAACTTGTTACGAGATTCAGGCGGGAAAAAGTGAAGTCTGGGTCTAGAGTCAGGCAGGAGAGGAGAGAGATTCTTGGAAGGAGGGTCAGGCAGGACAGGAGAGAGAGGCTATGAGACGAGAGTCAGGCTGGACAGGTGAGACAAGCTCGCGACGAGATTCAGGAAGGAGAGGAGAGAGAGGCTTGGGACGAGAGTGAGGCAGGGCAGGAGAAATAAGCTTGGGACAAGAGTCAGGCAGGGCAGGAGAGAGAGGCTTTGGACGAGAGTCAGGCAAGACAGGAGACAAAAACTTGTTACGAGATTCAGGCGAGAAAGAAAAGTGAAGTCTGGGTCTAGAGTCAGGCAGGAGAGGACAGAGAGTCTTGAGAGGAAGGTCAGGCAGGGGAGGAGAGAGAGAGTCTTGGGGCGAGAGTGAGGCAGGACAGGAGAAATAAGCTTGGGACGAGAGTCAGGTAGGAGAGGAGAGAGAGGCTTGGGACGAGAGTCAATAGGGCAGGAGGGAGAGGTTTGGGACGAGAGTCAGTTAGGGCATGAGAGAAAGGCTTAGGACGACAGTCAGGCAGGCCTGGAGAGAGAGAGGCTTACGACGAGAGTCAGGTATTACAGGACAAAGAGGCTTGGGACGACAGTCAGTTAGGAGAGGAAAGAGAGGATTGGGACGAGAGTCAGCAAGACAGCAGAGAGAGGTTTGCGACGAGAGTCAGACAGGACAGGGGAAAAAGCTTGGAACGAGAGTCAGGCAGAATGGGAGAGGTAGGCTTTGGACGAGAGTCAGGCAAGAGGAGAGAGAGGCTTATGACGAGAGTCAGGAAGGACAAGAGAGAGAGGTTTGGGACGAGAGTCAGACAGGAGAAAAGAGAGACGCTTGGGATGAGAGTCAAGCAGGACTTGAGAAAGAGTCTTGGGAAGAAAGTCAGGCGGGAAAGAAAAGTGAAGTCTGGGGCGAGAGTCATGCAGGGCAGGAGAGAGAGAGTCTTTTGAGGAGAGTCAGGCAGGACAAGAGAGAGAGGCTTGGGACGAGAGTCAAGTGTTACATGAGAGAGAGGCTTTTGACGAGAATCAGGAAGGACATGAGAGAGAGGCTTGGATCTAGATTCAGGCAAGACAAGGGAGAGAGGCTTGGGACGAAAATCAGGCTGGTAAGGAGAGAGAGGCCTGTGACGAGAGTCAGGCGGGAAAGAAAAGGGAAGTATGGGGCGAGAGTCAGGCAGGACAGGAGAGAGAATCTTGGGACGAGAGTCAGGCTTGGCAAGAGAGAGAGGCTTAGGAAGAGAGTCAGGCAAGACACGAGACAAAAAGTTGTTACGAGATTCAGGCGGGAAAGAAAAGTGAAGTCTGGGTCTAAAGCCAGGCAAGAGAGTAGAGAGAGTCTTGGGAGGAGGGTCAGGCAGGACAGGAAAGAGAGGTTATGAGACGAGAGTCAGACTGGACAGGAGAGACATGCTTGGGACGAGAGTCAGGCAGGAGAGGGGAGAGAGGCTTGGGACGAGAGTGAGGCAGGACAGGAGAAATAAGCCTGGGACGAGAGTCAGGTAGGAGAGTAGAGAGAGGCTTGGGACGAGAGTCAACAGGGCAGGAGGGAGAGGATTGGGACGAGAGTCAGGTAGGGCAGGAGAGAAAGGATTGGGACGACAGTCAGGCAGGCATGGAGAGAGAGGCTTGCGACGAGAGTCAGGTATTACAGGACAAAGAGGCTTGGGACGACAGTCAGTTAGGACAGAAAAGAGGGGATTGGGACGAGAGTCAGCAGGACAGCAGAGAGAGGTTTGCGACGAGAGTCAGACAGGACAGGGGGAAAAAGCTTTGAACGAGAGTCAGGCAGGACGGGAGAGGTAGGCTTGGGCCGAGAGTCAGGCAAGACAGGAGAGAGAGGCTTAGGGCTAGAGACAGGCAAGACAAGAGAGAGAGGTTTGGGACGAGAGTCAGACACGACAAGAGAGAGAGGCTTGGGACGAGAGTCAAGCAGAACTGGAGAAAGAGGTTTGGGAGGAGAGTCAGGCGTGAAAGAAAAGTGAAGTCTGGGGCGAGAGTCAGGCAGGGCAGGAGAGACAGAGTCTTGGGAGGAGAGTCAGGCAGGACAAGAGAGAGAGGTTTGGGACGAGAGTCAAGCGTTACATGAGAGAGAGGCTTTTGACGAGAATCAGGCAGGACAGGAGAGAGAGGCTTGGATTTAGAGTCAGGCAAGACAAGAGAGAGAGGCTTGGGACGAGAATCAGGCTGGAAAGTGGAGAAAGGCTTATGACGAAATTCAGGCAGGACAGGAGAGAGAGGCTTGAGACGAGAGTCAAGCGGGAAAGAAAAGTGAAATCTGAAGCGAGAGTCAAGCAGGATAGGAGACAGAGGCTTAGGACGAGAGTTAGTCTGGACAGGAGAGATAAACTTGGTAGGAGATTCAGGCGAGAAAGAAAAGGGAAGTCTGGGGCGAGAGTCAGGCAGGAGAGGAGAGAGAGGCGAAGGAGAAAAGTGAGGCAGGACAGGAGAGAGGTAGGGGACGAGAGTCAGCCTGGACAGGAGAGAAAGGCCAGGAACGAGATTCAGGCAGGACCGGAGAGAGAGGCTTGAGACGAGAGTCAGGCAGGACAGGATAGAGAGGCTTAGGACGAGAGTCAAGTTGGGCAGGAGAGAGAGGCTTTTGACGAGAATCAGGCAGGACAGAAGAGTTAGGCTTTGGACGAGAGTCATACTGGACATGAAAGGTGAGTAATTGACGAGAATCAGGCACGACAGGAGAGAGGGGCTTGGGACGAGAATCAGAGAGGACAGGAGAGAGAGGCTTGGGATGAGAGTCGGTCAGTACAAACGAGAGAGGCATTGGACGAGAGTCATGCACGACAGGAAAGAGAGGATTGAGACGAGAGTCAGGCAGGACAGGAGAGGAAGGCTTGGGACGAGAGTCAAGCAGGATAGGAGAGGGAGTCTTGGGACGACAGTCAGACAGGACTGGAGAGAGATGCTTGTAACGAAAGTCAGACAGGATAGCATATTGGGCTTGGAACGAGAGTCTGGATGAACAGGAGAGCGAACTTTGGGACGAGAGTCAGGCAGGACAGGAGAGAGAAGCTTGGGACGAGAGTCAGGCAGGACAGGGGAGAGAAGCTTAGGACAAGAGCCAAGCTTTGCAGGAGAGAGAGGCTTTTGCCGAAAATCAGGCAGGACAGAAGAGAGAGGCTTTGGACGAGAGTCAGTCAGGACAGGAGAGATGGGTAATTGACGAGAATCAGGCACGACAGGAGAGAGGGGATCGGGACGAGGATCAGGGAGGACAGAGAGAGAGACTTGGGATGAAAGTCAGGCAGGACAGGCGAGAAAGGCATTGGACGAGAGTCATGCACGACACTAGAGAGAGGCTTGAGACGAGAGTCAGGCAGGACAGAAGAGAGAGAGGCTTGGGACGAGAGTCAAGCAGGACTGGATAGGGAGGCTTGGGAAAACAGTCAGACAGGACCGGAGAGAGATGCTTATTACGAAAGTCAGGCAAGATAGGAGATTGGGGCTTGGGACGAGAGTCAGGCTGAACAGGAAAGCGAGGTTTGGGAAGAGAGTCAGGCAGGAGAGGAGAGAGAGGCTCGGGACGATAGTCAAGCAGGACAGGAGAAAGAGGCTTGAGACGAGAGTCAGGCGGGAAAGAAAAGTGAAGTCTGAGGCGAGAGTCAGGCGGGACAGGAGAGAGAGGCTTGGGATGACTAGTCAAGCAGGACATGAGAGAGAGGCTTGGTACGAGAGTCAGGCAGGGAAGGAGAGAGGGGCTGGAGACGAGAGCCAGGCTGGACAGGACAAATTGTCTTGTGAGGAGAGTCAGTTAGGAGAGGAGAGAGAGGCTTGGGACGAGATTCAGAAGGACAGAAGAGAGAGGTTTGGGACGAGAGTCAGACAGGACAGGTGAGAGAGGCTTGGGACGAGAATCAGGTAGAGAAGGAGAAGGAGGCTTGGGATGAGTCAGGACGGAGAGGATAGAGAGGCTTAGGACAAGAGTATAATCGGACAGGAGAGACACCCTTGTGGCAAGAGTCTCACCTGACAGGAGGAAGAGGCTTGGGACTATAGATAGGCAGGACAGGAGAGAGAGGTTGGGAAGAGAGTCAGGCAGGACAGGAAAGAGAGGCTTGGGACGGGTGTCAAGCAGTACAGGAGAAAGAGGTTTGGGAGGAGAGTCAGGCGGGAAAGAAAAGTGAAGTTTGGGGCGAGAATCAGGCAGGGCAGGAGAGACAGAATCTTGGGTGGAGAGTCATGCAGGACAGGAGAGAGTGGCTTGGGACGAGAGTCAAGCGTTACATGAGAGAGAGGCTTTTGACGAGAATCTGTCAAGACAGAAGACAGAGGCTTGGATTTAGAGTCAGGCAAGACAAGTGAGAGAAGCTTAGGACGAGAATCAGGCTGGAAAGTGGAGAAAGGCTTATGACGAAATTCAGGCAGTACGTGAGAGAGAGGCTTCAGACGAGAGTCAAGCGGGAAAGAAAAGTGAAATCTGCGGCGAGGGTCTGGCAGGATAGGAGAGAAAGGCTTAAGACGAGAGTCAGGCTGGACACGAGAGAGAAACTTGGTACGAGATTCTGGCGGGAAAGAAAAGTGAAGTCTGGGGCGAGAGTCAGGCAGGAGAGGAGAGAGAGGCTTGGGAAAAGAGTCAGTCAGGACAGGAGAGAGAGGTTTGGGACGAGAGTCAGGCTGGACAGGAGAGAGAGGCCTGAAACGAAAGTTAGGCAGGACCGGAGAGAGAGGCTTGGGACGAGAGTCAGGTAGGGCAGGATAGAGAGGCTTAGGATGAGAGTCAAGTTGGGAAGGAGAGAGAGGCTTTTGACGAGAATCAGGCAGGACAGAAGAGTTAGGCTTTGGACGAGAGTCACGATGGACAGGAGAGGTGGGTAATTGACGACAATCAGGAACGACAGGAGAGATGGGCTTGGAACGAGAATCAGGGAGGACAGGAGAGAGAGGCTTGGGATGAGATTCAGGTATTATAAGCGAGAGAGGCATTGGACGAGAGTCATGCACGACAGGAGAGAGAGGCTTGAGACGAGAGTCAGGTAGGACAGGAGAGAGAGAGGCTTGGGACAAGAGTCAAGCAGGACAGGAGAGGGAGGCTTGGGACGACAGTCAGACAAGACTGGAGAGAGAGGCTTGTTACGAAAGTCAGGCAGAATAGGAGATTGGGCTTGGAACGAGAGTCAGGCTGAAGAGGAGAGCGAGTTTTGGGAAGAGAGTCAGGCAGGACAGGAGAGACAGGCTTGGGACGAGAGTCCAGCAGGACAGGAGAGAGAGGCTTAGGACGAGAGTCAAGCTGGGCAGGAGAGAGAGGCTTTTCACGAGAATCAGTCAGGACAGAAGAGAGAGGCTTTGGACGAGAGTCAGGCTGGACAGGAGAAATGGGTAATTGACGAGAAAAAGGCACGACAGGAGAGAGGGGCTCGGGACGAGGATCACGGAGGACAAGAGAGAGAGGCTTGGGATGAGAGTCAGGCTGGACAGGCGAGAGAGGCATTGGACGAGAGTCATGCACGACAGGAGAGAGAGGCTTGAGACTAGAGTCAGGCAGGACAGTAGAGAGAGGCTTGGGACGAGAGTCAAGCAGGACTGGAGAGGGAGGCCTGGGACGACAGTAAGACAGGATTGGAGAGAGACGCTTGGTACGAAAGTCAGGCAGGATAGGAGATTGGGGCTTGGGACGAAAGTCAGGCTGAACAGGAGAGCGAGGTTTGGGACGAGAGTCAGGCAGGACAGGAGAGAGAGACTTGGGACGATAGTCAAGCAAGACAGGAGAAAGAGGCTTGAGACGAGAGTCAGGCGGGAAAGAAAAAGTGAAGTCTAAGGCGGGAGTCAGGAAGGACAGGAGAGAGTGGCGTGGGATGACAGTCAGGCAGGACAGGAGAGAGAGGCTTGGTACGAGAGTCAGGCAGGATAAGAGAGAGAGGCTTGGCACGAGAGTCAGGCAGGGCAGGAGAGAGGGGCTGGAGACGAGAGCCAGGCTGGACAGGACAAATAGACTTGGGAAGACAGTCAGGTAGGAGAGGAGAGGCTTGGGACGAGATTCAGAAGTACAGAAGAGAGAGGTTTCGGACGAGAGTCAGGACAGGGGAGAGAGGCTTGAGACGAGTCAGGTAGAGAAGGAGAGGGAAGCTTGGGATGAGAGTCAGGCCGGAGAGGATAGAGAAGCTTAGGACAAGGGTCATTTCGGACAGGAGAGACATCCTTGTCGCAAGAGTCTCACCTGACAGGAGAAAGAGGCTTGGGACGATAGACAGGCAGGACAGGAGAGAGAGGTTGGGAAGAGAGTCAGGCAGGACAAGAAGGGTAGGCTTGGGACGAGGGTCACGCAGGACAGGAGAGAAAGGCTTGGGACGAGAGTCAGGTAGGTTAGAAGAGCGAGGCTTGGGGCGAGAGTCTGGCATGACAGGATAAAGAGATTTTGAAGAGAGTCAGGTTGGAGAGGAGAGAGAGAGGCTTGGGACGAGAGTCAGGCAGGGTAGGAGAGAGGGCTGGAGACGAGAGCCAGGCTGGAGAGGACAAATAGTCTTGGGAGGACAGTCAGGTAGGAGAGGAGAGAGAAGCTTGGGACGAGATTCAGAAGGACAGAAGAGAGAGGTTTCGGACGAGAGTCAGGACAGGGTAGAGAGGCTTGAGACGAGTCAGGTAGAGAAGGAGAGGGAGGCTTGGGATGAGAGTCAGGCCGGAGTGGATAGAGAGGCTTAGGACAAGGGTCATTTCGGACAGGAGAGACAGCCTTGTCGCAAGAGTCTCACCTGACAGGAGAAAGAGGCTTGGGACGATAGACGGGCAGGACACGAGAGAGAGGTTGGGAAGAGAGTCAGGCAGGACAAGAAGGGTAGGCTTGGGATGAGAGTCACGCAGGACAGGAGAGAAAGGCTTGGGACGAGAGTCAGGTAGGTTAGAAGAGCGAGGCTTGGGGCGAGAGTCAGGCATGACAGGATAAAGAGATTTTGAAGAGAGTCAGGTTGGAGAGGAGAGAGAGGCTTGGGACGAGAGTCACCAGGGCAGGGGAGAAATGCTTGGGACGACAGTCAGGCAGGCCAGGAGATAGAGGCTTGCGAGAGAGTCAGGTATTACAGGAAAAAGAGGCTTGGGACGAGAGTCAGTTAGGAGAGGAAAGAGAAAATTGGGACGAAAGTCAGCATGACAGCAGAGAAAGGTTTGCGACGAGAGTCAGACAGGACAGGGGAAAAAGCTTGGAACGAGAGTCAGGCAGGACAGGAGAGGGAGGCTTGGTACGAGAGTCAGGCAAGACACAAGAGAGAGGCTTAGGACGAGAGTCAGGCAAGACAAGAGAGAGAGGTTTGGGATGCGAGTCAGACACGACAGGAGAGAGAGGCTTGGGACGAGAGTCAGGCAGGACTGGAGAAAGATTCTTAGGACGAGATTCAGGCGGGAAAGAAAAGTGAAGTCTAGGGCGAGAGTCAGGCAGGGCAGGAGAGAGAGAGTCTTGGGAGGAGAGTCAGGCAGGACACGAGAGAGATGCTTGGGACAAGAGTCAAGCGTTACATGAGAGAGAGGCTTTTGACGCGAATCAGGCAGGACAGGAGAGAGAGGCTTGAATCGAGAGTCAGGCAAGACAAGAGAGAGAGAGAGGCTTGGGACGAGAATCAGGCTGGAAAGGAGAGAGAGGCTTATGACGAGAGTCAGGCAAGACAGGAGAGAGAGGCTTGAGACGAGAGTCAAGCGGGAAAGAAAAGTGAAATCTGCAGCGAGAGTCAGGCAGGATAGGAGAGAGAGGCTTAGTACGAGAGTCAGGCATGACGTGAGAGAGAGGCTTGGGACGAGAATCAGGCTGGACAGGAGACAGAAACTTGGTACTAGATTCAGGCGGGAAAGAAAAGTGAATTCTGGGGCGAGAGTCAGGCCCGAGAGGAGAGAGAGGCTTGGGGGGAGAGTCAGGCATGACAGGAGCGAGAGGTTTGGGACGAGAATCAGGCTGGACAGGAGAGAGAGGCCTGGAACGAGAGTCAGGCAGGACAAGAGAGAGACGGTTGGGACGAGAGTCAGGCAGGACAGGAGAGAGAGGGTTAAGACGAGATTCAAGCTGGGCACGAGAGATAGGCTTTTGACGAGAATCAGGCAGGACAGAAGAGAGAGGCTTGGGACGAGAGTCAGGCTGGACAGGAGAGATGGGTAATTGACGAGAATCAGGCACGACAGGAGAGAGGGGCTTGGGACGAGAATCAGGGAGGACAGGAGAGAGAGGCTTGGGACGAGAGTCAGGCATGACAGGCGAGAGACGCATTGGACGAGAGTCATGCACGACAGGAGAGAGAGGCTTGAGACGAGAGTCAGGCCGGACAGAAGAGAGAGGCTTGGGACGAGAGTCAAGCAGGAAAGGAGGGAGGCTTGGGACGAGAGTCAAGCAGGAAAGGAGGGAGGCTTGAGACTTCAGTCAGACAGGACTGGAGAGAGAGGCTTGGTACGAAAGTCAGGCAGGATAGGAGATTGGGGCTTAAGACGAGATTCAGACAGGACAGGAGAGAGAGGCTTGGGAGGACAGTCAAACAGGAGAGGAGAGAGGCTTGGGACGAGAGTCAGGCAGGACAGGAGAGAGAGGCTTGGAACGAGAGTTAGATAGGACAGGAGAGAAAGGCTTAGGACGAGAATCAGAGGGGGAAGGAGAGAGAGGCTTGCGAGGAGAGTCATGCCGGAGGTGGATAGAGAGGCTTAGGACAGTATTGATAGATCTGGGGCAAGAATCTCTCCGGACGGGAGAGAGAGGCTTGGGACGAGAGTCAGTCTGGAGAGAGAGAGAGAGAGAGAGAGAGAGAGAGAGAGAGAGAGAGAGAGAGAGAGAGAGAGAGAGAGAGAGAGAGAGAGAGAGAGAGAGAGAGAGAGAGAGAGAGAGAGAGAGAGAGAGAGAGAGAGAGAGAGAGAGGCTTGGGACGAGAATCAGGCTAGTCAGGATAGAGCGGCTTAGGACGAGTCAGGCAGGACAGGAGAGAGTGCCTTGAGAAGAGAGTCAAGCAGGACTGGAGAGAGAGGCTTGGGACTAGAGTCAGGCTGGACAGGAGAGAGAGAGAGGCTTGGGACGAGAGAGGCAGGATAGGAGAGAGACGCTTGGGACTAGAGTCAGACAGGACAGGAGAAATATTCTTGGGACGAGATTCTGGCAATACGGGAGAAAGATGCTTGGGACGTGAGTCAGGCAAGACATGAGAGGGAGGCTTGGGACAAGAGTCATGCCGGGGAGAACAGAGAGGCTTACGACGAGAGTCAGGTCGGACAGGAGAGATACAACTGGGTTAAGAGTTAGGCTGGAAAACACAGATGGCCTTAGGACGAGAAACAGGCTTGAAAGGAGAGAGAGACTTGGGACGAGAGTCAGACAAGACAGGACAAAGACACTTGGGACGATTGTCAAGCAGAACAGGAGAGAGAGGCTCTAGACGAGAGTCATGCTAGAGAGGACAGGAGAGATAGACTTGGGGCAAAAGGCTGACCCGACAGGAGAGAGAGGCTTGTTACGAGAGTCAGGCAGGACAGGTGAGAGAGGCTTAGGACGAGAGTCATAGAAGAAAGGAGAGAGAGGCTTGTGACGAGAGTCAGGATGGACAGGAGAGAGGCTTGGGACAAGACTCAGGCACGTCAGGAGAGAGCGGCTTGGAACGAGAGTCAGTCAGGACAGGAGAGAGAGGCTTGGGATGAGAGTGTGGCAGGACGGGAGAAAAAGGCTTGGGACGAGAGTCAGGCTGGAATGGAGAGAGAGGCTTGGGGCGAGAGTAAGGCAGGATAGGAGAAAAAGGCTTGGGAAGAGAGTTTGACAGGACAGGGGAGAGAGGCATCGAAATAGAGTCAGTCAGGGGAGGAAAAAGAACCTTCGGACGAGAGCCAGGAAACACAGGAGAAAGAGGCTTGAGACGTGAGTCAGGGATGATATGAGATGGCGGCTTAGGACGAGAATGAGGCAGGAGAAGAGAGAGAAGCTTGCGACGAGAATCAGGGAGGACAGGAGAGTGAGGATTGGGACGAGAGTCATTCAGGGCAGGAGAGAAAGGCTCGGAAAGAAAGTGAGGTATGACAGGAGATTGAGGCTTGGGACTAGAGTCAGGCAGGCCAGGAGAGAGAGGCTAGCGAAGAGAGTCAGGCATTACAGGACAAAGAGCCTTGGGACGAGAGTCAGGTAGGAGAGGAGAGAGAGGATTGGGACGAGAGTCAGCAGGACACAAGAGAGAGGTTTGGGACGAGAGTCAGAGGGGACAAGGGAGAAAGCTTGGGACAAGAGTCAGGCGAGGGAGGCTTGGGACTAGAGTGAGGCAGGACATGAGAGAGAGGATTTGGACGAAGGTCAGCCATGACTGCAGAGAGAGTCTTGGGATGAGAGACAGGTGGGAAACACAAGTGAAGTCTGTAGCGAGAGACAGATAAGACAGGAGAGAGAGAGCCTTGAGACGAGAGTCAGGCAGGACATGAGAGAGAGGCTTAGAACGAGAATCAAACTGTACAGGAGAGAGAGGCTTTTGACGAGAGTCAGGCATTATAGGAGAGAGATCCTTGGGACGAGAGTCAAGCTATACATTAGAGAGAGGCTTGGGACGAGAGTCTGGCAGGACAAGAGAGAGAGGCTTGGGACGAGAGTCAGGCAAGACAGTAGGGAGAGGCCTGGGATGAGAGTCAGGCAAGACAAGAGAGAGAGGCTTAGGACGAGAATCAGGTAGGACATGAGAGGGAGGCTTTGGACGAAGGTCATCCAGGATTGCAAGAGAGGCTTGGGATGAGAGTGAGGTGGGAAACAGAAGTGAAGTCTGTAGCGAGAGTAAGAGAGGACAGGAGAGAGCCTTGAGAAGAGAATCAGGGAGGACAGGAGAGAGAGAGGCTTGGGACGAGAATCAAGCTGTACAGGAGATAGAGGCTTTTGACGACAGTCAGGCATTACAGGAGAGAAAGGCTTGGGACGAGAGTCAAGCTGTACATCAGAGAGAGGCTTGGAACGATAGTCAGGCAGGACAAGAGAGGGAGGCTTGGGAAGAGTGTCAGGCTAGACACGAGAGAGAGGCTTGGGACGAGAGTCAGGCAGGACAAGAGAGAGAGGCTTGCGAAGAGTGTCAAGCAAAACAGGAGAGAGAGGCTTATGATGAGAGTCAGACAAGACAAGATAGAGAGGATTGGTACGAGAATCAGGCTGGAATGGAGAGAGAGGCTTTGGGCGAGAGTAAGGCAGGATAGGAGAATAAGGCTTGGGAAGAGAGTTTGACAGGACAGGGGAGAGAGGCATCGGAATAGAGTCAGGCAGGGGAGGAAAAAAATCATTGGGACGAGAGCCAGGAAACACATGAGAAAGAGGCTTGGGAAGTGAGTCATGGAAGATATGATATGGCGGCTTACGACGAGAATGAGGCAGGAGAAGAGATAGAAGCTTGCGACGAGAATCAGGGAGGACATGACAGTGAGGATTGGGACTAGAGTCATTTAGGGCAGGAGAGAAAGACTTGGAAAGAAAGTGAGGCATGACAGGAGATTGAGGCTTGGGACTAGAGTCAGGCAGGCCAGGAGAGAGAGGCTTGCGAAGAGAGTCAGGCATTACAGGACAAGAGGCTTGGGACGAGAGTCAGGTAGGAGAGGAGAGAGAGGGTTGGGACGAGGGTCAGCAGGACACGAGAGAGAGGTTTGGGACGAGAGTCAGAGGGGTCAAGGGAGAAAGCTTGGGAAAAGAGTCAGGCAGAACAGGAGAGGGAGGCTTGGGACGAGAGTGAGGCAGGACATGAGAGAGAAGGTTTGGACGGAGGTCAGCCAGGACTCCAGAGGGAAGATTGGGATGAGAGTCAGGTGGGAAACAGAATTGAAGTCTGTAGCGAGAGTCAGATAAGACAGGAGAGAGAGAGCCTTGAGACGAGAGTCAGGCATGACAGGAGAGAGAGGCTTGGGACGAGAGTCAAGCTGTACAGGAGAGAGAGGCTTTTGACGAGAGTCAGAGGGAACAAGGGAGAAAGCTTGGGACAAGAGTCAGGCAGAACAGGAGAGGGAGGCTTGATGACGAGAGTCAGGCAAGACAGGAGAGAGAGGCTTGGGACGCGAGTCAGGCAAAACAAGAGAGAGAGGTTTAGGACGAGAGTCAGATATTACAAGACAAAAAGGCTTGGGACGAGAGTCAGGTAGGAGAAGAGAGAGATGATTGGGACGAGAGTCAGCAGGACACGAGAGAGAGGTTTGTGACGAGAGTCAGAGGGAACAAGGGAGAAAGCTTGGGACAAGAGTCAGGCAGAACAGGAGAGGGAGGCTTGATGACGAGAGTCAGGCAAGACAGGAGAGAGAGGCTTGGGACGCGAGTCAGGCAAAACAAGAGAGAGAGGTTTAGGACGAGAGTCAGGCAGGACATGAGAGAGAGGATTTGGACGAAGGTCAGCCAGGACTGTAGAGAGAGGCTTGGGGTGAGTTTCAGGTGGGAAACACAAGTGAAGTTAGTAGCGAGAGCCAAATAGGACAGGAAAGAGAGAGCCTTGAGAAGAGAGTCAGGCAGGACAGGAGAGAGAGGCTTGGGACGAGAACCAAGCTGTACAGGAGAGAGCGGCTTTTGACGTAGGAGAGGTAGGAGAGGAGAGAGAGGCTCGAGATGAGAGTCGCGCTAGTCAAGAGAGAGAGGCTTGGGACGAAAGTCAGGCTGGACAGGAGAGAGAGGCTTGGGAAGAGAGTCAGGCTGGAATGGGGAGAGAGGCTTGGGGCGAGAGTCAGGCAGGATAGGAAAGTAATGCTTGGAAAGAGAGTTAGACGGTACAGGCGAGAGAGGCTTCGGAATAGTCAGGCATGGGAGGAAAAAGAGGCTTGGGACGAGAGCCAGGCAACACAGGAGAAAGAGGCTTGCTACGTGAGTCAGAGAAGATATGAGAGGGCGGCTTGGGACGAGAGTCAGGCAGAAGAGGAAAGAAAGGCCTACTACGAGAATCAGGCAGGAGTGTAGAGTGAGGCTTGGGACGAGAGTCAGGCAGGGCAGGAGAGAAAGGCATGGAAAGAAAGTGAGGTATGAGAGGAGATTGAGGCTTGGGACGAAAGTCAGGTAGGATAGGAGAGAGAGGATTGGGAGGAGAGTCAGGTAGGGCAGGAGAGAGAGGCTTGGGACGAGAGTCAGGCAGGCCAGGAGAGAGAGGCTTGCGACGAGAGACAGGCATTACAGGACAAAGAGGCTTGGGACGAGAGTCAGGTAGGAGAGGAGAGAGAGGATTGGGACGAGAGTCAGCAGGACACGAGAGAGAGGTTTGTGACGAGAGTCAGAGGGGACAGGGGAGAAAGCTTGTGACAAGAGTCAGGCAGATCAGGAGAGGGAGGCTTGGGACGAGAGTCAGGCGAGACAGGAGAGGCTTGGGACGCGAGTCAGGCAAGACAAGAGAGAGAGGCTTAGGACGAGAGTCAGGCAGGACATGAGAGAGAGGCTTTGGACGAAGGTCAGCCAGGACTGCAGAGAGAGGCTTGGGATGAGAGTCAGGTGGGAAACACAAGTGAAGTCTGTAGCGAGAGTCAGATAGGACAGGAGAGAGAGAGCCTTGAGAAGAGAGTCAGTCAGGACAGGAGATAGAGGCATGGGACGAGAATCAAGCTGTACAGGAGAGAGAGGCTTTTGACGAGAGTCAGGCATTACAGGAGAGAGAGGCTTGGGACGAGAGTCAAGCAGTTCATTAGAGAGAGGCTTGGGACGAGAGTCAGGCAGGACAAGAGAGGGAGGCTTGGGAAGAGTGTCAGATAAGACAGGAGAGAGAGGCTTGGGATGAAAGTCAGGCAAGACAAGAGAGAGATGTTTGGGACGAGATTCAGGCTGGACAGGAGAGAGAGGCTTGCGACGAAAGTCAGGCAGGACAAGAGAGAGAGGCTCGAGACGAGAGTCAGGCGGGAAAGAAAAGTGAAGTCTGGGGCGAGAGTCAGGCAGGAAAGCGGAAAGAGTCTTGGGAGGAGGGTCAGGCAGGACAGGAGAGAGAGGCTTGAGACGAGAGTCAGGCTGGACGGGAGAGAGAGGTTTGGGACGAGAGTCAGGTTTTAGAAGAGAGAGAGGCTTGGGACGAGAGTCAGCAGGACAGGAGAGAGAGGTTTGGGACGAGTGTTAGACTGGACAGGGGAGAGAGGCTCGGGACGAGAGTCAGGTAGGTCAGGAGAGGGAGGCTTGGGACGAGAGACGGTCAGGACAGAAGAGATAGAGGCTAGGGACGATAGTCAAGCATGACAAGAGAGAGAGTCTTAGGACGAGACTCAGGCATGGGAGGAGAGAGAGGCTTGGGACGAGATTCGATTAGCAGAGGAGAGAGAGGCTTAGGACGAGAGTCAGGCATGACCGGAGAGAGAGGCTTAGGACGGGAGTCAGGCAGGATTGGAGAGGGAAGCTTGGGATGAGAGTCAGGCAGGACAGGAGAGAGAGGCTTGTTACGAGAGTTAGATAGGACAGGAGAGACACGCTTGGGAGGAGAGTCAGACAGGGCAGGAAAGAGAGGCTTGCGAAGAGAGTCATGCTCGATATGATAGAGAGGGTTAGGTCGAGAGTCAAGTCGGAGAGTAGAGATAGACTTGGGGCAAGAATCTAACCGGACAGGAGAGAGAGGCACGGGACTAGAGTCAGTCAGGACAGGATAGTTAGAAGCTAGTGACGAGAGTCAGGCAAGACAGGAGAGAGAGTCTCAGGACGAGACTCAGGTATGAGAGGAGAGAAAGGCTTGGGACGAGAGTCGGGCAGCAGAGGAGAGAGAGGCTTGGGACGAGAGTCAGGCATGACCGGAGAGAGAGGCTTAGGACGGGAGTCAGGCAGGACAGGAGAGGTACGCTTGTGACGAGAGTCAGGCAGGACAGGAGAGAGAGGCTTACGAGGAGAGTCATGCCGGAGAGGATAGAGAGGCTTAATACGAGAGTCATGTCGGTCAGAAGGGATAGACTTGGGGTAAGAATATAAACGGACGGGAGAGAGATGCTTGGGCCGAGAGTCAGTCTGGACAGGAGAGAGAGTGAGTGAGAGGCTTGGGCCGAGAGTGAGGCAGGACAGGTGAGAGAGGCTTGGGACGAGAGTCAGACAGGATAGGAGAGAGTGGCTTGGGACGAGAGTCAGGCAGGACAGGACAGAGAGGCATGGGACTAGAGTCAGGCACGATGGGATTGAGAGGCTTGGGGCTAGAGTCAGGCAGGACAGGGGAAAGAAGCTTGGGACGAGATTCTAGCAATACGGGAGAAAGAGACTTGGGACGTGAGTCAGCAAGACGTGAGAGAGAGGCTTGGGACGAGAGTCATCCTAGAGAGGACAGAGAGTCTTAGGACGAGAGTCAGGTCGGACAGGAGAGATACACCTGGGTTGAGTCAGGCTGGAAAGGAGAGATTGGCTTAGGACGAGATCAAGGCAGGAAAGGAGAGAGAGGCTTAGGAAGAGGGTCAGACAGGACATGACAGAGAGGATTGGGACGATAGTCAGGGAAAGCAGGAGATAGAGGCTCGGGACGAGAGTCATGCCGGAGAGGATATAGAGACTTAGGACGAGAGTCACTTTGGACAGGAGAGATAGACTTTAGGCAAGAGTCTGACCGGACAGGAGAGAGAGGCTTGGGACGAGTATCAGGCAGGACAGGAGAGAGAGGCTTAGGACGAGAGTCATAGAAGACAGGAAAGAGATGCTTGGGAGGAGAGTCAGGCTGGACAGGAGAGAGAGGACTCGGACGAGACTCAGGCACGACAGGAGAGAGAGGGTTGGGACAAGTGTAAGGCAGGACAGGAGGGAGATTCTTGGGACGAGAGTCAGGCGGGAAAGAAAAGTGAAGTCTGTGGAGAGAGTCAGCCAGGACAGCAGAGAGAGGTTTTGAACGAGAGTCTGGCAGGAGAGGAGAAAGAGGCTTGGAACGAGAGTCTTGCTGGAATGGAGAGAGATGCTTGGGGCGAGAGTCAGCAAGACACGAGAGAGAGGTTTGGGACGAGAGTCAGAGGGGTCAGGGGAGAAAGCTTGGAACCAGAGTCAGGCAGGACAGGAGAGGGAGGCTTGGGACGAGAGTCAGGCAATGCAGGAGAGAGAGGCTTGGGACGAGAGTCACACAAGACAAGAAAGAGAGGTTTCGGACAAGAGTCAGTCAGGACAGGAGAGAAAGGATTTGGACGAAGGTCAAGCAGGACTGGAGAGAGAGGCTTGAGACGAAAATCAGGCAAGACATGAGAGGGAGGCTTGGGACGAGAGTCAAGCACGATATGAGAGAGAGGCTTCGGACGAGAGTCAAGCACGATAGGAGAGAGAGGCTTGGGACGAGAGCCAAGTTGAACAGGCGAGAGACGCTTGTGACGAGAGTCAGGCATGACAGCAGAGAGAGGCTTGGATCGAGAGTTAGGAAAGACAAGAGAGGGAGGCTTGGGACGAGAGTCAGGCTGGACAGGAGAGAGAGCCTTGCGATGAGAGTCAGGCAGGACAAGAGAGAGAGCTTTGAGACGAGAGTCAGGCGGGAAAGAAAAGTGAAGTCTGGGGTGAGAATCAGGCGGGAAAGAAAAGTGAAGTCTGGTGCGAGAATCAGGCAGGACAGGGTAGACAGGCTTGGGACGAGAGTCAGGCAGGGCAGGAGAGAGAGGCTTGGGACGAGAGTCAGGCAGGACAGGAGAGAAAATCTTATTACGATATTCAGGCGGGAAAGAAAAGTGAAGTCTGGTTCGAGAGTCAGGCAGGAGAGGAGAGAGAGTCTTGTGAGGAGAGTCAGGCATGACAGGAGAAAGAGGCTTGGTACGAGAGCCAGGCTGGAGAGGAGAGATAGGTTTGGGACTTGAGTCAGGCAGGACAGGAGAGAGAGGCTTGGGACGAGAGTCATGCAGGACAGGGCAAATAGTCTTGGGAAGAGAGCCAGGTAGGAGAGGAGAGAGAGGCTTGGGATGAGAGTCAGTAGGACAGGAGAGAGAGGTTTCGGACGAGAGACAGACAGGACAGGGGAGAGAGGCTCGGGACGAGCGTCAGGTAGGGCAGGAGAGGGAGACTTGGGTGGAGAGTGAGGCCGGAGAGAATAGAGAGGCTTATGACAAGAGTCAAGTCGGACAGGAGAGAGAGCCTTGGGGCAAGAGTCTCACCTGACAGGAGAAAGAGGCTTTGGACCAGAGACAGGCATGACAGGAGAAAAAGGCTTAGGAAGAGTCAGGTAGGACAGGAAAGGAAGGCTTGGGACGAGAGTTAGGCAGGAGAGGAGGGACAGGCTTGGGACGAGAGTTACATAGGACAGGAGAGACAGGCTTGGGAGAAGAGTCAGACAGGGCAGGAGAGAGGCTTGCGAGGAGAGTCATACCGGAGAGGTTAGAGAGGCTTAAGACGAGACTTACGTCGGAGAGGAGAGATAGACTTGGGGCAAGAATCTAACCGGACAGGAGAGAGAGGCTTGGGCGAGAGTCAGTCAGGACAGGAGAGAGAGATAGAGAGGCTACGGACGAGAGTCAGGCATGACCGGATAGAGAGGCTTAGGACGAGAGTCATGCAGAACACGAGAGGGAGGATTGGGACAAGAGTCGTAGAAGACAGGAGATAGTCATAGAACGAGAGTCAGGCTGGACAGGAGAGAGAGGCTTGAGACAAGACTGAAGCAGGACAGGAGAGAGAGGCTTGGGACGAGAGTCAGGCAGGACAGGAGAGAGAGGCCAGGCACGAGAGTCAGGCTGAACAGGAGAGAGAGGTCTGGGACGAGAGTCAGGTAGGACAGGAAAGAGAGGCTTGGGACGAGAGTCAGGCGGTAAAGAAAAGTGAAGTCTTTGGCAAGAGTCAGGCAGGACAGAAGAGAAAGGCTTGGGACGAGAGACAGGTAGGACAGGAGAGAAAATCTTGTTAGGAGATTCAGGCTGGAAAGAAAAGTGAAGTCTGGGAGGAGAGTCAGGAATGGGAGGAAAGAGACTTGGGAGGAAAGTCAGGCAGGACAGGAGAGAGAGGATTGTGACGAGAGTCAGGCTGAACAGGGGAGAAAGGCCTGGAACGAGAGTCAGGCAGGACATGACAGAGAGGCTTGGGACGAGAAGTCAAGCAGGGCAGGAGATAGAGGCTTGTGATGAGAATCAGGCAGGACGGAAGAGAGAGGCTTGGTACAAGAGTCAGGCAGGACAGGAGAGAGGGTTTTGGACGAGAGTCAGGCTGAACAGGAGAGAGAAGCTTGGGACGAGAGTCAAGCACGATAGGAGAGATAGGCTAGGGCGAGAGTCAGGCTGGACAGGACAGATAGGCTTGGGACGAGAATCATGCAGGACAGGAGAGAGGGGATTAGGACGAGAATCAGGGAGGACAGGAGAGAGAGGCTTGGGACGAGAGTCAGCCAGGACAGAAGAGAGAGGCTTGAGACGAGAGTCAAACACGACAGGAGAGAGAGGCTTGGGACGAGAGTCAGGTAGGACAGGAGAGGGGGGCTTTGGACGAAAATCAGGCAGGATAGCAGAGAGAGGCTTGGGGCGAGAGTCAGACACGACAGGAGAGGGAGGCCTGGGAGGAGAGTCAGACAGGACTGAGGAGAGAGGATTGGGAGGTGAGTCAGGCAGGACAGGAGATGGGGGCTTGGGACAAGAATCAGACTGAACAGGAGTAAGAGATTTTGGACGAAAGTCATGCTGGACAGGAGAATGAGCGAGAGGCTTGCGACGAGACTCAGGCACGACAGGAAAGAGAGGCTTGGGACGAGAGTCAGGCAGGACAGGAGAGAGAATCCTGGGACTGGGACGAGAGTCAGGCGGGAGAGAAAAGGGAAGTGTAGGGAGAGAGTCAGGCAGGACAGGAGAGTTAGGCTTGGGACGAGAGTTAGGCAGGGCAGGAGAGAGAGGCTTGGGACCTGAGTCACGGAGGACAGGAGAGAGAGGCTTGGGAAGAGAGTTAGGCAGGACAGGAAAGGGAGGCTTGGGACGAGAGTCAGGCAGGACAGGAGAGAGAGGCTTGGGACGAGAGTTAGATAGGACAGAAGGTACAGGCATGGAAGGAGAGTCAGACAGGGCAGGAGAGAGAGGCTTGGAAGGAGAGTCATGCCGCAGACGTTAGAGAGCCTTAGGACGAGAGTCACGTCGGAGAGGAGAGATAGACTTGGTGCAAGAATCTAAC